>NC_091977.1:72260286-72895366 GCF_044704955.1 Pristiophorus japonicus | reverse complement strand
CAATCAATGCAGCCTTGTACCTTGGGGAAGCCAGCAATCCTGGAGAAGCCCACAGCCCTGCCACACATTGCCTGGGCAGTCATGGGGAACTTTATATAGTACATATAATGCTGCAGTCACCTGTCGAATGCAGATATGTGTTGCATGTTGAGAAATGCCACACACATCCCTAGTTGGAATGATCCAGATGCATAAAATGGAAGTGCAACTGTAAACTTTACTTCAACTGACAAAGCAGTCATCCAGAAGTTTCTAGTGTGCAGGTTTGCTTTTATTAACTCACCGATCTCAGTTACAACTTCTTGTTGGAAACACAGCTTTCTCACACAGTCTGCATCACTCAAGCACAGGTATGAATGCCTGTCTAGACATACCCGATGTAGGTAAGGCCTCCTGCCCATCATCCTACGTGCTCTGAGGTTCCTCATGCGATGATGTCTAATCAATCTTCTCCTCTGCAGCACAATCACGCAGAAGCCTTGCACAAGATTTGGTATTGTCAATATTGCCCCCATAATTAAATTGTAGCTTTGCAAGAAGCTCAAAACAGCAGGACAAAGCACTCAAACCTTCTTTCCTCTCTCTCTCCCCAATGCCGCGCCCTAGTGTGGACTGTTTGCTTAGAAAGGGAAGCCAGGCATTCAATGAAGATATTTGCGGCAACGAAGTCTAATGCAATTCTTTAAATTTTTGAATTTTTTCAAAGTACCAACCCACCACCGACCGAACGTCTCCTCACCGGGCTCGAGGGCCGGCCGGCAGAATCACTCCCTCACCCAGACACAGGGGCGTGGCGTCACCACACCTACCATGGCTTCTTTTGAAGCCGAGCCCCTGTGTCCGGGCGAGGGAGCAATTCTGCCGGCTCACGGTCCAACCCTTGAGCCCGGTGAGGAGACGTTCGGTCGAGGCGTGGCACTTTGAAAAAAAATCAAAAATTGAAAAATTGCATTAGTCTTCCATTTTCTCTATTTTGACTTTGAAAAACTTAAGCTTCATGGTGCATATTCTTTGTCTTCTTGACTCCCAAAACTTCGCCTAAAAACAATGCCGTCTTTCTGCGCCGATTTTTTAATGTGCGCTGGTTTTTCTTAAGTGTCCAGAAGGTTTTTTGGGAGTGGTCACATACGTTGTCCTCGGAAAAATGTAAGTTGCTTAAATGTGAAAAACTGGCGCAGACATCTATGACTCAAAAAAATACTAACCTAAAAAATTTGTACCTAACTGAGTTACGCTGGTGTAGAAAATGTGGGGAAACTTGGATATTTTAATTTACGCAAAAAAAAGCGGCATGTGCCAAAAAAATGGTGCAGATAACTGGGGAAATTGAGCCCTTGGACTTAAATATTGGGGGTATGATTAAGAAGTTTGCAGATGACACTTAGACTGTGCGGTTGCTAATGAAGAAGAAAGCTGCAGACTGCAGCAAGATATCAATGTACTGGTCAGGTGAGCAGAACAGTGGCAAATGGAATTCAATCCGGATAAGTGTGAGGTAATGCATTTGGGGAGGTCTAACAAGGCAAGGGAATACACATTAAATAGTATGACATTGAAAAGTGTAGAGGAACAAAGGGGCCTGAGTGTGCAGGTCCACAGATCCCTGAAGGTAGCAGGCCAGGTAGATAAGGTGGTTAAAAAGGCATAAGGAATACTTGCCTTTATAAGTCAAAGCATGGAATACAAGAGCAAAGAGGTTATGCTTGAACTCATAAAACACTGGTTAGGCCGCAGCTGGAGTACTGTGTACAGTTCTGGTCACCACATTACAGGAAAGATGTGCTTGCATTGGAAAGGGTGCAGAGGAGATTTTTAAGAATGTTGACTCGACTGGAGAATTTTGGCTATGAGGAAAGATTGGAGATGCTGGGTCTGTTTTCTATGAAACAGAGGGGGCTAAGGGGAGACATGATTGAGCATTATAAAATTATGAGGTGCCTGGATAGAGTGGGTAGGAAGGACCTGTTTCCCTTAACAGAGGGATCAACAACCAGATGGTATAGATTTAAAGTAATTGGGGGGAGGTTTAGAGGAGATACGAAAGGAAATTTCTTCACCCAGAGGGAGTTGGTGGTCTGGTACTCACTGCCTGAAAGGGTGGTAGAGGCAGAAACTCTCATCACATTTAAAAGGTACTTAGATGTGCACTTAAAGGGCCCAAGTTTCCACACGATAAAAAACGGGCGCCCCTCCGAACTGGGCGCCCGTTTTTCACGCCTAAAACGGCGCCTAAAAAAAAAATCGCAATTCTGGAGCGTTCTGCAGCTCCTTGTCTGCCTGGCGCGGCGCCCAGGGGGGCGGAGCCTACACTCGCGCCGATTTTGTAAGTGGGAGGGGGCGGGTACTATTTAAATTAGTTTTTTTCCTGCCGGCAACACTGCGCGTGCACGTTGGAGCGTTCGCGCATGCTCAGTGTGAAAAAAACATTTGCACTCGGCCATTTTTGTAGTTCTTTGTAGCTGTTTAATTTTTGAAATTTTTTTTAATAAAAGCACATTGCCATCAGCACATCAGCACTTGCAGCCTTCTCACTGTCTCCTCCCCCCCCCCCCCGCGCCCCACGGGAAGAACGGGCGCCTCCTTCCTCCCCCGCGGGAAAGAACGGGCGCCTCCTCTCCCCTCCCCCCCCCCCCCCCCGCGGGAAGAACGGGCGCCTCCTCCCCCCCCCCCGCCACGGGAAGAACGGGCACCTCAGGCTGACTGCAGCATTCTCCCTGCCTGAAGCACTTTCACACAGGTAGGAAGATGGTTTATTTAATCATTTCTTTGCTAATAAATGTTTATTCAGGTTGGATTTATTTGTATAATATTTGTAGAAGTATAAATAAGGATTTATTGTAGAATTTAATGAGTTCCCTCCCCCCCCCCACCCCCCCCACCTCGTTCTGGACGCCTAATTTGTAACCTGCGCCTGATTTTTTAATGTGTAGAACAGGTTTTTTCAGTTCTACAAAAATCTTCACGTGCTCCATTCTAACTTAGTTTGGAGTACGTTTTCACTGTGGAAACTTTGAAATCAGGCGTCAGTGGCCGGATACGCCCCCTTTTGAAGAAAAAATTCTGTTCCAAAGTAGAACTGTTCTACCTGACTAGAACTGCAGAAAAAAAAATGTGGAGAATTGCGATTTCTAAGATAGTCCGTTCTCCACCAGTTGCTCCTAAAAATCAGGCGCAAATCATGTGGAAACTTGGGCCCAAAGTGCCATAAGATACAGGAGCTGGAAAGTGGGATTAGGCTGGACAGCTCTTGGTCGGCCGGCGCGGACACAATGGGCTGAAAAGGCTGTCTTCCGTGCTGTAAATTTCTATGATTTTATGGACAAAAGAGATTAATTCCAGAGTGGAGGTGAAAGTGACTGCCCTTGACATCAAGGCAGTATTTGGCCGATGTGACATCATGGAACACTAGTAAAATTGAAGTCAATGGGTATCAGGGGAAAAATTGTCCACTGGCTGGAGTCATACCTCGCACAAAGGAAGATGGTTGTGATTTTGGAGGTCATTCATCTCAGCCCCAGGACATCGCTGCTGGAGTTCCTCAGGGCAGTGTCCTTGGCCCAACTATCTTCAACAGCTTCATTAATGACCTTCCCACCAGGTTTGCTTGGTGGGCCAGAGATCAGAAGTGGGGATGTTTGCTGACGACTGCACTGTGTTCAGTTCCATGCGCAACTCCTCAGATAATAAATCAGACCATGCCCGCATGCAGCAAGACCTGAACAACATTCAGGCTTGGGCTGATAAGTGGCAAATAACATTCGTGTCACAAAACTGTCAGACAATTACTAACTCCAATAAGCGAGAGTCTAATCACCGCCCCTTGACATTCAACCATCACCGAATCACGCACCATCAACATCCTGGATGTCACCATTGACCAGAAACTTAACTGGACCAGCCTTATGAATATTGTGGTTACAGGAGCAGGTCAGAGGTTGAGCATTCCGAGGTGAGTGTCTCACCTCCTGACTCCTCAAACCATCTAAAAGGCAAAAGTCAGGAGATAGATGGAGTACTCTCCACTTCCCTGGTTGAGTGCAGCTCCAACAATACTCAAGAAGCTCGACACCATCCAGGACAAAGCAGCCACTTGATTGGTACTGCATCCACCACCTTAAACATTCACTCCCTCCATCACCACACACCATGGTTGCAGTGTGTACCATCTACAAGATGCACCACAGCAACTTAACATGGCTTCTTCGGCAGCACCTCCCAAACCCACAACCTCCAGCACCTAGAAGGCCAAGAACAGCAGGCGCATGGGAACATCAGCACCTCCGAGCTCGGAGCTAAATTAAAAAGTAGGACCTCAAAAGTAGTATTCTCTGGATTGCTACCAGTGCCACATGCTAGTCAGAGTAGGAATCGCAGGATAGCGCAGATGAATACGTGGCTTGAGCAGTGGTGCAGCAGGGAGGGATTCAAATTCCTGGAGCATTGGAACCAGTTCTGGGGGAGGTGGGACCAGTTCAAACCGGACGGTCTGCACCTAGGCAGAACCGGAACCAATGCCCGAGGGGGAGTGTTTGCTAGTGCTGTTGGGGAGGAGTTAAACTAATATGGCAGGGGGATGGGAACCAATGCAGGGAGACAGAGGGAAACAAAATGGAGACAGAAGCAAAAGACAGAAAGGAGATGAGTAAAAGTGGAGGGCAGAGAAACCCAAAGCAAAAAACAAAAAAGGCCAATGTACAGCAAAATTCTAAAGGGTCAAAGTGTAATAAAAAGGCAAGCCTGAAAGCTCGGTGCCTCAATGCGAGGAGTATTCGGAACCCAGGAGAGGGCTCTGAGCTAGTTAGAGTGGGTGAGAGCACAGATGAACAGGACCCCAAGGAAGAATGCAAAAGGCAGGAGGCAACAGAGCAGAGTAGCACTGGGGTAAGTGTAAACCACAAGGTGATAGGAAGGGACAATATGTATGAATATAAGGGGGCTGCAGGGGGGTCAAAACTAAAAATCATGGTTTAAAAACTAGTATTAAAACACTCTACCTAAATGCATGCAGCATTCGAAATAAAGTAAATGAGTTGACGGCACAAATCATTACAAATGGGTATGATTTGGTGGCCATTACAGAAACGTGATTGCAGGGTGGCCAAGACTGGGAATTAAACATACAGGGGTATCTGACAATTTGGAAGGATAGACAAGAAGGGAAAGGAGGTGGGGTAGCTCTGTTAATAAAGGATGATATCAGGGCAGTTGTGAGAGATGATATTGGCTCGAATGAACAAAATGTTGAATCATTGTGGGTGGAGATTAGAGATAGTAAGGGGAAAAAGTCACTGGTGGGCGTAGTTTATAGGCCCCCAAATAATAACTTCATGGTGGGGCGGACAATAATCAAGGGAATAATAGAGGCATGTGAAAAAGGAACGGCAGTAATCATGGGGGATTTTAACCTACATATCGGTTGATCAAATCAAATCGCACAGGGTAGCCTTGAGGAGGAATTCATAGAATGCATATGGGATTGTTTCTTAGAACAGTATGTTACAGAACCTACAAGGGAGCAAGCTATCTTCGATCTGGTCCTGTGTAATGAGACAGGAATAATAAACGATCTCCCAGTAAAAGATCCTCTCGGAATGAGTGATCACAGTATGATTGAATTTGTAATACATATTGAGGATGAGGAAGTAATGTCTCAAACGAGCATACTATGCTTAAACAAAGGGGACTACAGTGGGATGAGGGCAGAGTTAGCTAAAGTAGACTGGGAACACAGACTAAACAGTGCCACAATTGAGGAACAGTGGAGGACTTTTAAGGAGCTGTTTCATAATGCTCAACAAAATTATATTCCAGTGAAAAGAAGGGCGGTAAGAGAAGGGATAACCAGCTGTGGATAACCATGGAAATAAAGGAGAGTATCAAATTAAAAACCAATGCGTATAAGGTGGCCAAGGTTAGTGGGAAACGAGAAGATTGGGAAAATTTTAAACGACAGCAAAGAATGACTAAGAAAGCAGTAAAGAAAGGAAAGATAGATTACGAAAGTCAACTTGCGCAAAACATAAAAACAGATAGTTAAAGCTTTTACCGATATATAAAATGGAAGAGAGTGACTAAAGTAAATGTTGGTCCCTTAGAAGATGAGAAGAGGGATTTAATAATGGGAAATGTGGAAATGGCTGAGACCTTAAACAATTATTCTGCTTCGGTCTTCACAGTGGAAGACACTAAAATCATGCCAAAAATTGCTGGTCACGGGAATGTGGGAAGGGAGGACCTTGAGACAATCACTATCACTAGGGAGGTAGTGCTGGACAGGCTAATGGGACTCAAGCTAGACAAGTCCCCTGGTCCTGATGAAATGCATCCCAGGGTATTAAAAGAGATGGCGGAAGTTATAGCAGATGCATTCGTTATAATCTACCAAAATTCTCTGGACTCTGGGGAGGTACCAGTGGATTGGAAAGCAGCTAATCGAACGCCTCTGTTTAAAAAAGTAGTCAGACAAAAGGCAGGTAACTATAGACCGGTTAGTTTAACATCTGTAGTGGGGAAAATGCTTGAAGCTATCATTAAGGAAGAAATAGCGGGACATCTAGATTGGAATAGTGCAATCAAGCAGAAGCAACATGGATTCATGAAGGGGAAATTATGTTAACTAATTTACTGGAATTCTTTGAAGATATAACGAGCATGGTGGATAGAGGTGTACCGATGGATGTGGTGTATTTAGATTTCCAAAAGGCATTCGATAAGGTGCCACACAAAAGGTTACTGCAGGAGATAAAGGTACGCGGAGTAAGAGGAAATGTGTTAGCATGGATAGAGAATTGGCTGGCTAATAGAAAGCAGAGAGTCGGAATAAATGGGTCCTTTTCGGGTTGGAAATCAGTGGTTAGTGGTGTGCCACAAGGATCGGTGCTGGGACCACAACTGTTTACAATATACATAGATGACCTGGAAGAGGGGACAGAGTGTAGTGTAACAAAATTTGCAGATGACACAAAGATTAGTGGGAGAGCGGGTTGCGTAGAGGACACAGAGAGGCTGCAAAGAGATTTAGATAGGTTAAGCGAATGGGCTAAGGTTTGGCAGATGGAATACAATGTCGGAAAATGTGAGGTCATCCACCTTGGGAAAAAAAACAGTAAAAGGGAATATTATTTGAATGGGGAGAAATTACAACATGCTGCGGTGCAGAGGGACCTGGGGGTCCTTGTGCATGAATTTCAAAAAGTTAGTTTGCAGGTGCAGCAGGTAATCAGAAAGGCAAATGGAACGTTGGCCTTCATTGCGAGAGGGATGGAATACAAAATCAGGGAGGTCCTGCTGCAACTGTACAGGGTATTGGTGAGGCCGCACCTGAAGTACTGCGTGCAGTTTTGGTCACCTTACTTAAGGAAGGATATACTAGCCTTGGAAGGGGTACAGAGACAATTCACTAGGCTGATTCCGGAGATGAGGGGGTTACCTTATGATGATAGATTGAGTAGACTGGGTCTTTACTCATTGGAGTTCAGAAGGATGAGGGGTGATCTCATAGAAACATTTAAAATAATGAAAGGGATAGACAAGATAGAGGCAGAGACGTTGTTTCCACTGGTCAGGGAGACTAGAACTAGGGGGCACAGCCTCAAAATACGGGGGAGCCAATTTAAAACTGAATTGAGAAGGAATTTCTTCTCCCAGAGGGTTGTGAATCTGTGGAATTCTCTGCCCAAGGAAGCAGTTGAGTCTAGCTCATTGAATGTATTCAAATCACAGATAGATAGATTTGTAACCAATAAGGGAATAAAGGGTTATGGGGAACAGGCGGGTAAGTGGAGCTGAGTCCATGGCCAGATCAGCCATGATCTTTTTGAATGGCGGAGCAGACTCGAGGGGCTAGATGGCCTACTTCTGTTCCTAATTCTTATGTTCTTATGTTCTTATGTTCCATGTTCCTCTCCAAGTCACACACCATCCTGACTTGGATACATATCGGCATTCATTCATCGTCGCTGGGTCAAAATCCTGGAACTCCCTCCGCAACAGAGCGTACCTTCACTACACAGATTGCAGCGGTTCAAGAAGGTAGCTCTCCACCACCTTCTGAAGGGCAATTAGGGAATTGACAATAAATACTGGCATTTCCAGCGATGCCCACATCCCAGGAACAAATAAAAAAAATTGAATACATCCGTCAAAAGAGCCAGCACCGGCACAGTGGCTACTTGGTCTCCTTCTGTGCTGTAAGATTCATGGATTCTAATGTATGTGTGCATACATGAACACGCATCATGCATCTAAATTGTCTTGGAAAATTATTTTGTGGGCACTGCTAAGTGCTACAGTTGTTTAAGTTTTAAGTTACAGGCTAGAATGTATGCTCAGGTGAGGCATGCTAAGATATGTTTTCTGAATGCAAGGAAGATCTGGTTCGGTCAGCAGTGTGCAGCATGTGTGGGTGCAGATCCCATTGCCCAATGCTCCAGCTTCACCAGAGCCAAATTCAGAACCTCCACCCTCGTACACCTAACCACTAAATGACAGGTGCCCTTCTGCCATTGCTCTGGAAGGACCAGAACTTAGGCTTAGGTACCAGCTTTCCATGGAAATTTCCAAGCCTACTAAGGACAGCTATGTAAGAGAGGGCAGGACCAGGCACTGTCAATGTGAGGGGTTCTCTTGTTCCCAGCCACTTAGTTGACATGGACAATATCAGTGACTGGTACGATAGATGAGATCAGGTGAACCAGGAATGGGGGAGGGGGCAGTTTTGTGGTCGGGAAACCCAGATGAATGGATTTCCCTCAGGTCCAGCTTAATTTAGCAGTAGGACCTGATAACCATTTTTGAAATGTGTTTCCCGGCCCCTCAGCCAGCCAGATTGAGATGGGCGGGTAGGCCTTCATCACCAGACCAAAGCTGGGGAGCGGGGTGGAGGGAGGGAGAGATCACTGGCGAGGTGGGGCGGGGGTGGGCAGGGGAGGCATTGATGGGGAGGTGGAGAGATCGGGGGTTGGGGAGACATTGATGGGGGGGCAGAGAGATCGGGGCCATAGAGGACATTGGGAGGGGATTGGATCGCAAGGTGAGTGGATCCAATCACGGGGAGGTTAAAAGGGTTGATTGGTGGGCCAGAAGGATGCACTCCTGCTCCTTCTGACCCATAAACACTTCCTCTTCTATGCCGCCATCCTTGCCTCCCTTTGGCTGCCTCGTTTCTCAAGGCCTGGGAAACCCAGGCGGCCAGCATTAAAGCTGTAACAGAGAAAAGATCTGAGGCAGGCAGCTCTAATATAGCTCCACCTAGTAGACTGCTGCTCCACCTATTGGACTAATGTGGTAATGCAACTACTACTGTAGATAATAAACTACTGTGATATAGCCACATGATAACAGCTGGAGCCATCTTGTAGAGTGTGTTTGTTAGTGATATCCTAAGAATATATCATATTTGGTGACGAGGATCGGATAATCAGATTCCCTAGCTGAAATTTTTGTTCATGGATGATTTTGCCAACAGACAAAGAGACTTTGAGAGGTTCTTTGTTTTGCAGAATAGCTAAAAATCCATGGTAAATTACAAGCACACTTAGCTGAACTGTCAGAGTCCAGATGGCCGTGCCTATGGGACTAATAAGGTGCTTGGGTGAGTTCCATCAGGACCGAGAGACTTTTGAAGCACATGTGGAGCAGCTGGACATGTTTTTCACTGCAAATAGAATCATCGAAGTCCCTAATGATGAAAACCACAACTGGGTGGTGTTAGAAAGGAAACAGACTATTTTCTTGACTGAAGCAGGCCCCAAAGTGTATGAAACCCTGAAAAATGTGCTTGTTTCCATCAACCCAAAGAATACACTCCTGACAAAGATAGTTAGAACAGTATTACAGTCCAAAGCCCCTGAAAATTGCTGAAAGTTATCATTTTGGAACACGAGATCAATTCATTGACGAGAGTATCAGTGAGTACATTGTAACTTTAAAGAAGCTATCCATTCATTGTAATTTTGGAAACTTTCAGGACAGAGCATTGCGTGACCGCTTTGTTTGTGGGATGAAAAATGAAGCAATCAGACGAAAACCCCTAACTTGACTTTTGATTTAGCTTGGCAGACAGCTATGTCGATGAATATAAGCAACCAATACTGCAAAGAATTTTGCGCTATTTCCAGCCATTAGACAACCAAAGTGAATCATCTGCACATTAAAAGTAAAAGGCAGTTGGGCCCCACAGCCTCAGCAGCTAACCAAGGTAACAATATATTGAAGTCATGCTATCGGTGTCTGGGGCAACACATTGCTCAAAGCTATCCATTTGTGAAGGCAGAGTGTTTCATCTGCAAGAAAACTGGACATCTTGCAAAGGCATGCCGACTGAAGAGTAATCTGATATTCAATGCTAGAAGTAGGAATCACCAGACATTATATAGCACTGAAGAGAAGCAACAGGATGAGGAGGTTCTGGAGATACACATCATCTGGAGCACGAGATATTTAACAATGATTTGCAATGTATCATCATCCAAGTAGATGTTGCAGGAACCAGGATACCCATGGAAATCGACACTGGTGCATCTGTGAGCGTAGTATTGGAATTGCTATATATCGAGAAGTTGAGTGATTTTCCACTGGAGAAATAGAAGATAGAGCTGCGTAGCTACTCAGGAGAGCAAATCCCTGTTGTAGGACGTATCACCATACCGAAGTAATACAAAGATCAGTTTCAGACCTTTCCTCTCTTAGTAGTGGCAGAAGACAAGCCTGCCTTGATAGGTAGAAATTGGTTGGGATCACTGAAGCTGGATTAGAACAAGATTTTTCATGTAGAAACAAAATTTGCATCGAAGGATGATGTCATCAATCAGTATCCAAAGATGTGCCATGAAACATGCAGTCCGATCCAAGAGTTCAAGATGAGTGTCAGAGTGCAGAAGGATGCTAAACCAGCTTACTGCAAGCCACGTCCCGTACTATATGCACTCAAGGAAAAAGTTGAGCAAGAACTCAAAAGATTAGAATCTGAGAACATTATCTCTAAGCTAAATCTAAATAATTGGGCTACACCCATTGTTGTTGTACCCAAGTCAGATGGTAATGCTGATGCTCTGTCCAGGTTGCAATCCCCATCACAAGTTATACCCAATGTAGAAGAAGTGTTCAATTTTTCATACATTGATGAACAGCTGAAGAGATTGGTACAGCCACCAAGCATGATCCAGTTATGTCAGAGGTGTATGATTACATAGCAAATCGCTGGTCAAACCAAGTATCAGAGGAACATATTCATCCATGCTTCGTTCATAGGAATGAATTATGAGTGGATAAAGATTGTATCATGTGGGATGCACAAGTAGTTATTCCAAATAAGTTCAAGTCCAAATTGTTAGGAGATCTTCATGACCAGCACCTGAGAATTTACTCGATCAAGACTTTTGCACGCAGTTACTTATAGAGTACATCGTTTGTCAGTGTACAACATATCTATCGGTAAGCAAGAAGCCACCATCAGTACCATTATAGCCATGGAAATGGCCTCCCAGGGTGTGGCAAAGCTTACATGTAGATTTTGCTGAGCTAGAAGGACAACAATTGTTCATTGTGATTGATAATCATTCGAAGTGGGTAGAGGTGTTTCCGATATTGGAAGTAAAACAAGGAAAACACTATTCAATTTCCAAAGATTGTTTTCTTCATATCCCCTCCCAGAAGAAGTTGTGTCTGGTAATGGGCCGCAATTTTGTTCTGACGAATTTGCCCAGTTCATGAACAGAAATGGTGTGAAGCACACCAAAGTTCCAACATACAACCCTGCTTCAAATAGTGCAGCAGTGTGCACAGTACAAATTGTCTAACATGCCCTCATCAAGCAAATATTGGATTCAATTCCAAGGAAACGGCAGTTGTCATTGGACCACAAATTGGAAAATTTTCTAATTACTTATTGTAATTACTATTGATTCTATTGCAAGGGGAATAGATAGGCGTTTTTGCGGTTGCAACCGAGACCCCAGGATGGTATGTTGCCTCCCTGGTGCAAGGGTCAAGGATTGTCTCGGAGCAGCTGCAGGGCATTCTGGAGGGGGCAGGTGAACAGCCAGTTGTCGTGGTGCATATAGGTATCAACGACATAGGATAAAAAATGGGATGAGGTCCTACAAGCTAAATTTAGGGAGCTAGGAGTTAAATTAAAAAGTAGGCCTCAAGGATAGTAATCTCAGGATTGCTGCCAGTGCCACATGCTAATCAGAGTAGAAATAGCACGATAGCTCAGATGAATACGTGGCTTGAGGAGTGGTGCAAGAGGGAGGGATTCAAATTCCTGGGACATTGGAGCTGGTGCTGGGGGAGATGGGACCAGTACAAATCAGACGGTCTGCATCTGGGCACGGCCAGATCCAATGTCCTAGGGGGAGTGTTTGTTAGTGCTGTTGGGGAGGGGTTAAACTAATATGGCAGGGGGATGGGAACCTATGCAGGGAGACAGAAGGAAGTAGAATGGGGGCAGAAGCAAAAGATAGAAAGAAGAAAAGTAAAAGTGGAGGGCAGAGAAACCCAAGGCAAAAATCAAAAAGGGCCACATTACAACAAAATTCTAAAGGGACAAAGTGTGTTAAAAAGACAAGCATGAAGGCTCTGTGCCTCAACGCGAGGAGTATTCGTAATAAGGTGGACGAATTAACTGCGCAGGCAGCTATTAACGAATATGATATAATTGGGAGTACAGTGAAATGGCTCCAGGGTGACAAAGGCTGGGAACTCAACATCCAGGGGAATTCAACATTTAGGAAGAATAGACAGAAAGGAAAAGGAGGTGGGGTAGCATTGCTGGTTCAAGAGGAAATTAACACAATAGTAAGGAAGGACATTAGCTTGGATGATGTGGAATCTGTATTGGTAGAGCTGCAGAATACCAAAGGGCAGAAAACGCGAGTGGGAGTTGTGTACAGACCACCAAACATTAGTAGTGAGGATGGGGACAGCATCAAACAAGACATTAGGGATGCATGCAATAAAGGTACAGCAGTTATCATGAGCAACTTCAATCTACATATAGATTGGGCAAACCAAACTGGTAGCAATACAGTGGAGGAGGATTTCCTGCAATGTATTAAGGATGGTTTTCTCGACCAATATGTCGAGGAACCAAGTAGAGGGCTGGCCATCCGAGATTGGGTGATGTGTAATGAGAAAGGACTAATTAGCAATCTTATTGTGCGAGGCCCCTTGGGGAAGAGTGACCATAATATGATAGAATTCTTCATTAAGATGGAGAGTGACACAGTTAATTCAGAGACTAGGGTCCTGAACTTAAGAAAAGGTAACCGATGGTATGAGACGTGAATTGCCTAGAATAAACTGGCGAATGATACTTAAAGGGTTGACGGAGGATAGGCAATGGCAGACATTTAAAGATCACATGGATGAACTTCAACAATTGTACATCCCTGTCTGGAGTAAAAATAAAATGGGGAAGGTGGCTCAATCATGGCTAACAAGGGAAGTTAGGTATATTGTTAAATCTAAGGAAGAGGCGTATAAATTGGCCAGAAAAAGCAGCAAACCTGAGGACTGGGAGAAATTTAGAATTCAGCAGAGGAGGACATTAGGAGGGGAAAATAGAGTATGAGAGGAAGTTTACTGGGAACATAAAAACTGACTGCAAAAGCTTCGATAGATATGTGAAGAGAAAAAGATTAGTGAAGACAAACGTAGGTCACTTGCAGTCAGAATCAGGTGAATTTATACTAGGGAAAAAATAAATTGCAGACCAATTGAACAAATTCTTTGGTTTTGTCTTCACGAAGGAAGACACAAATAACCTTCCGGAAATACTAGGGGACCGAGGGTCAAGCGAGAAGGAGGAACTGAAGGAAATCCTTATTAGTCAGGAAATTGTGTTAGGAAAATTGATGGAATTGAAAGCCGATAAATCGGCAGGGCCTGATAGTCTGCATCCCAGAGTATTAGGGAAGTGGCCCGAGAAATAGTAGATGCATTGGTGCTCATTTTCCAACAGTCTATCGATTCTGGATCAGTTCCTATGGACTGGAGGGTAACTAATGTCACACCAGTTTTTAAAAAAGGAGGATGAGAGAAAACGGGGAATTATAGACTGGTTAGCCTGACATCGGTAGTGAGGAAAATGTTGGAATCAATTATTATAGATGAAATAGCAGCGCATTTGGAAAGCAATGACAGGATCGGTCCAAGTCAGCATGGATTTAAGAAAGGGAAACCATGCTTGACAAATCTTCTAGAATTTTTTGAGGATGTACCTAGTAGAGTGGACAAGGGAGAACCAGTGGATGTGGTGTATTTGGACTTTCAAAAGGCTTTTGACAAGGTCCCACACAAGAGATTAGTGTGCAAAATTAAAGCACATTGTATTGGGGGTAATGTCTTGATGTGGCTAGAGAACTGGTTGACAGGCAGGAAGCTGAGAGTCGGGATAAACGGGTCCTTTTCAGAATGGCAGGCAGTGACTAGTGGAATACCGCAGGGCTCAGTGCTGGGACACCAGCTATTTACAATATACATCAATGATTTAGATGAAGGAATTGCGTGTAATATCTCCAAGTTTGCAGATGACACTAAGCTGGGTGGCGGTGTGAGCTGTGATGAGGATGCTAAGAGGCTGCAGGGTGACTTGGACAGGTTCGGTGAGTGGGCAAATGCATCGCAGATACAGTATAATGTGGATAAATGTGAGGTCATCCACTTTAGTGGTATAAACAGGAAGGCGACAGATTAGGAAAAGGGGAGGTGCAACGAGACCTGGGAGTCATGGTACATCAGTCATTGAAAGTTGGCATGTAGGTACAACAGGCGGTGAAGAAGGCAAATGGCATGTTGGTCTTCATAGCTACGGGATTTGAGTATACGAGCAGGGATATGTTACTGCAGTTGTACAGGGGCTTGGTGAGGCCTCACCTGGAATATTGTGTTCAGTTTTGGTCTCCTAATCTGAGGAAGGACGTTCTTGCTATTGAGGGAGTGCAGGGAAGGATCACCAGACTGATTCCTGGGATGGCAGGACTGACATATGAGGAGAGACTGGATCGACTGGGCCTGTATTCACTTGAGTTTAGAAGAATGAGAGGGGATCTCATTGAAATATATCAAGTTCTGACGGGATTGGACAGGTTAGAGGCAGGAAGAATGTTCCCGATATCGGGAAAGTCCAGAACCAGGGGTCACAGTCTAAGGATAAGGGATAAGTCATTTAGGAATGAGATGAGGAGAAACTTCTTCACTCAGAGAGTTGCTAACATCTGGAATTCCCTACAGCAGAGAGTTGTTGATGCCAGTTCATTGGATATATTCTAGGGGGAGTTAGATATGGCCCTTACGGCTAAAGGGATCAAGGGGTATGGAGAGAAAGCAAAAAGGGGTACTGAGGTGAATGATCAGCCCTGATCTTATTGAATGGTGGTGCAGGCTCAAAGAGACGAATGGCCTACTCCTGCACCTATTTTCTATGTTTCTATGTTTCTACGTAATACTCCTCATGCAACTACTGATATAACACCAGCAGTGTTACATAGAAACATCGAAAATAGGTGCAGGAGTAGGCCATTTGGCCCTTCGGGCCTGCACCGCCATTCATAAAGATCATGGCTGATCATTCCTTCAGTAACCCTTTCCTGCTTTCTCTCCATACCCCTTGATCCCTTTAGCCTTAAGGGCCATATCTAACTCCCTCTTGAATATATCCAATGAACTGGCATCAACAACGCTCTGCGACAGGGAATTCCACAGGTTAACAACTCTCTGAGTGAAGATTGCTCCTCATCTCAGTACTAAATGGCCTACCCCTTATCCTAAGATTATGTCCCCTGGTTCTGGACTTCCCCAACATCGGGAACATTCTTCCCGCATCTAACCTGTCCAGTCCTGTCACAATCTTATACGTTTCTATGAGATCCCCTCTCATCCTTCCCAACTCCAGTGTATAAAGGCCCAGTTGATCCAGTCTCTCCTCATATGACAGTCCAACCATCCCTGGAATCAGTCTGGTGAACCTTCGCTGCACTCCCTCAATAGCAAGAACGTCCATCCTCAGGTTAGGAGATCAAAACTGAACACAACATTCCAGGTGAGGCCTCACTAAGGCCCTGTACAACTGCAGTAAGACCCACTGCTCCTATACTCAAATCCCCGACCTATGAAGGGCAACATATTATTTGCCTTCTTCACCGTCTGCTGTACCTGCATGTCAACTTTCAATGACTAATGAACCTTGACACCCAGGTCTTGTTGCACCTCCCCTTTTCCTAAGCTGCCGCCATTCAGATAATATTCTGTCTTCGTGTTTTTGCCCCCAAAATGGATAACCTCACATTTATCCACATTATACTGCATCTGCGATGCATTTGCCCAAACACCTGACATGTCCAAGTCACTCTGCAGCCTCTTAGCGTCCTCCTCACAGCTCACACCGCCACTCAGTTTAATGTCGTCTGCAAACTTGGAGATATTACACTCAATTCCTTCATCTAAATCGTTTATGTATGTTGTAAAGAGCTGGGGTCCCAACACTGAGGCCTGCGGCATTCCATAGTCACTGCCAGCCATTCTGAAAAGGACCCCGTTTATCCGACTCTCTGCTTCCTGTCTGCCAACCAGTTCTCTAGCCACGTCAGTACATTACCCCCAATACCATGCACTTTGATTTTGCACACCAATCTCTTGTGCGGGACCTTGTCAAAAGCCTTTTGAAAGTCCAAACACACCACATCCACTGATTCTCCCTTGTCCACTCTGCTAGTTGCATCCTCAAAAAATTCCAGAAGATTCGTCAAGCATGATTTCCCTTTCAGAAATCCATGCTGACTTGGACCGATCCTGTCACTGCTTTCCAAATGCGCTGCTATTTCATCCTTAATGATTGATTCCAACATTTTCCCCATTACCGATGTCAGGCTAACCGGTCTATAATTACCCGTTTTCTCTCTCCCTCCTTTTTTAAAAAGTGGTGCTACATTAGCTACCCTCCAGTCCATAGGAACTGATCCAGAGTCAATAGACTGTTGGAAAATGATCACCAATGCATCCACTATTTCTAGGGCCACTTCCTTAAGTACTCTGGGATGCAGACTATCAGGCCCCGGGGATTTATCGGCCTTCAATCCCATCAATTTCCTTAACACAATTTCCCACCTAATAAGGATATCTTTCAGTTCCACCTTCTCACTAGACCTACTGTCCCATAGAAACATAGAAACATAGAAAATAGGTGCAGGAGTAGGCCATTCGGCCCTTCTAGCCTGCACCGCCATTCAATGAGTTCATGGCTGAACATGCAACTTCAGTACCCCATTCCTGCTTTTTCGCCATACCCCTTGACCCCCCTAGTAGTAAGGACTTCATCTAACTCCTTTTTGAATATATTTAATGAATTGGCCTCAACAACTTTCTGTGGTAGAGAATTCCACAGGTTCACCACTCTCTGGGTGAAGAAGTTTCTCCTCATCTTGGTCCTAAATGGCTTACCCCTTATCCTTAGACTGTGACCCCTGGTTCTGGACTTCCCCAATATTGGGAACATTCTTCCTGCATCTAACCTGTCTAAACCCATCAGAATTTTAAACGTTTCGATGAGGTCCCCTCTCATTCTTCTGAACTCCAGTGAATACAAGCCCAGTTGATCCAGTCTTTCTTGATAGATCAGTCCCGCCATCCCGGGAATCAGTCTGGTGAACCTTCGCTGCACCCCCTCAATAGCAAGAATGTCCTTCCTCAAGTTAGGAGACCAAAACTGTACACAATACTCCAGGTGTGGCCTCACCAAGGCCCTGTACAACTGTAGCAACACCTCCCTGCCCCTGTACTCAAATCCCCTCGCTATGAAGGCCAACATGCCATTTGCTTTCTTAACCGCCTGCTGTACCTGCATGCCAACCTTCAATGACTGATGTACCATGACACCCACGTCTCGTTGCACCTCCCCTTTTCCTAATCTGTCACCATTCAGATAATAGTCTGTCTCTCTGTTTTTACCACCAAAGTGGATAACCTCACATTTATCCACATTATACTTCATCTGCCATGCATTTGCCCACTCACCTAACCTATCCAAGTCGCTCTGCAGCCTCATAGCATTCTCCGCGCAGCTCACACTGCCACCCAACTTAGTGTCATCCGCAAATTTGGAGATACTGCATTTAATCCCCTCGTCTAAATCATTAATGTACAGTGTAAACAGCTGGGGCCCCAGCACAGAACCCCAGTACATTCGGAAGGTTATTTGTATCTTCCTTCGTGAAGACAGAACCGAAGTATTTGTTCAATTGGTCTGCCATTTCTTTGTTCCCCATTATAAATTCACCTGAATCTGACTGCAAGGGACCTACGTTTATCTTCACTAATCTTTTTCTCTTCACATATTCATAGAATCTTTTGCAGTCAGTTTTTATGTTCCCTGCAAGCTTCCTGTCGTACTCTATTTTCCCCTTCTTAATTAAACCCTTAGTCCTCCTCTGTTGAATTCTAAATTTCTCTCAGTCCTCAGGTTTGTTGCTTTTTCTCGCCAATTAATGTGCCTCTTCCTTGGTTTTAACACCTTCCTTAATTTCCCTTGTTAGCCACGGTTGAGCCACCTTCCCCATTTTATTTTTACTCCAGAAAGGGATGTACAATTGCTGAAGTTCATCCATGTGATCTTTAAATGTTTGCCATTGCTTTTCCACCGTCCAATCTTTAAGTATCCTTGGCCAGTCTATTCTAGCCAATTCACCCCTCATAACGTCGAAGTTACCTTTCCTTAAGTTCAGGACCCTAGTTTCCAAATTAACTGTGTCACTCTCCATCTTAATAAGGAATTCTACCATATTATGGTCACTCTTCCCCAAGGGGCCTCGCACAACAAGATTGCTAATTAGTCCCTTCTCATTACATATCACCCAGTCTAGGATGGCCAGCTCTCTAGTTGGTTCCTCGACATATTGGTCTTTCAAACCATCCCTAATACACTCAGGAAATCGTCCTCCACCGCATTGCTACCAGTTTGGTTAGCCCAATCAATATGTAGATTAAAATCGTCCATGTTAACTGCTGTACCTTTATTGCACACATCCCTTATTTCTTGTTTGATGCTGTCTTCAACCTCACTACTACTGTTTGGTGGTCTGTACACAACTCCCACTCGCGTTTTCTGCCCTTTGGTATTCCGCAGCTCCACATCGATTCCACATCATCCAGGCTAATGTCCCTCCTTACTATTGCATTCATTTCCTCTTTAACCAGCAACACCACCCCGCCTCCTTTTCCTCCCTGCCTATCCTTCCTAAATGTTGAATACCCTTGGATGTTGAGTTCTCAGCCTTGGTCACCCTGGAGCCATCTCTCCATGATGCCAATCACATCATATCCGTTAACTACTGTCTGCGCAGTTAATCAGTTAATTCGTCCACCTTATTCCGAATACTCCTCGCATTGAGACACAGAGCCTTCAGGCTTGTCTTTTTAACACACTTTGCCCCTTTAAAATGTTGCTGTAATGTGGCCATTTAATTTTTTGCCTTGGGTTTCTCTGCCCTCCACTTTAACTATTCTCCTTTCTATCTTTGCTTCTGCCTCCATTTTATTTCCCTCTGTCTCCCTGCATAGGTTCCCATCCCCTTGCCATATTAGTTTAACTCCTCCCCAACAGCAGTAACAAACACTCCCCCTAGGACATTGGTTCCGGTCCTGCCCAGGTGCAGACCATCCAGTTTGTTCTGGTCCCACCTCCCCCAGAACCAGTTCCAATGTCCCAGGAATTTGAATCCCTCCCTTTTGCACCACTGCTCAAGCCACGTATTCATCTGCGCTATCCTGCGATTCCTACTCTGACTAGCACGTGGCGCTGGTAGCAATCCTGAGATTACTACTTTTGAGGTCCTACTTTTTAATTTAGCTCCTAGCTCCCTAAATTCGTCCTGTAGGACCTCATCCCGTTTTTTACCTATATCGTTGGTGCCTCTATGCACCACGACAACTGGCTGTTCACCCTCCCTTTTCAGAATGTCCTGCAGCCGCTCCAAGACATCATTGACCCTTGCACCAGGGAGGCAACATACCATCCTGGAGTCTCGGTTGCGGCCGCAGAAACACCTATCTATTCCCCTTACAATCGAATCCCCTATCACTATAGCTCTCCCACTCTTTTTCCTGGGCTCCTGTGCAGCAGAGCCACCCATGGTGCCATGATCTTGGCTGCTGCTGTTCCCCCCTGATGAGTCATCCCCCTCAACAGTACCCAAAGCGGTGTATCTGTTTTGCAGGGGGATGACCGCAGGGGACCCCTGCACTACATTCCTTGCACTGCTCTTCCTATTGATTACCCATTTATTATCTGGCTGTGTACCCTTTACCTGCGGGAAGACCAACTCACTAAACATGCTATTCACGTCATTCTCGTTCATCCACCCGCAGCTCCAGTGCTGCAATGTGGTCCGTCAGGAGCTGGAGGCGGATGCACTTCCCGCACACATAGTCGTGGTGTCCCTGACTTCCAACATAGTACAGGAGGAGCATAACATGTGTCTGAGCTGTCCTGCCATGAATTAACCCTTAGATAAACTTAATTTGGCAACAACAATGCTAAAGGTTACTTACTGATAAAGAAAAGAAAAAAGAAAAGCTACTTACCAATCACCAGCCAATCACTTACCCCCTTGGCTGTGACGTCACCTTTCAATTTCTTTCTACTTCTTTTTCGCCTTCTCTCCCCACTGCAGCTGCACCAGCTGGTCTTTATAGGCCTCATCACCGCCCCGAACTCCCACCTCTCCGACTGCTGCTGGGTCTTTATAGGCCTCACCACCGCCCCGAACTCCCGCCTCTCCGACTGCCACCACCTCTCCTCTGCCGCTGGGCCTTTATAGGCCTCACCAACGCCCTGCACTCCCGTCTCTCCGACTGGCACAGCCTCTGCTCTGCCGCTGGGCCTTTATAGGCCTCACCAACGCCCCGCACTCCCGTCTCTCCAACTGGCACAGCCTCTGCTCTGCTGCTGGGCCTTTATAGGCCTCACCAACGCCCCACACTCCCGTCTCTCCGACTGGCACAGCCTCTGCTCTGCCACTGGGCCTTTATCGGCCTCACCAATGCCCCGCACTCCCGTCTCTCCGGCTGCCGCCGTCTCTCCTCTGCCGCTCGACCTTTATCGGCCTCACCAATGCCCCGCACTCCCGTCTCTCCGACTGGCACAGCCTCTGCTCTGCTGCTGGGCCTTTATCGGCCTCACCAACGCCCTGCACTCCCGTCTCTCTGACTGGCACAGCCTCTGCTCTGCCGCTGGACCTTTATCGGCCTCACCAATGCCCCGAATTCCTGCCTCTCCGGCTGCCGCCGTCTCTCCTCTGCCATTGGGCTTTATAGGCCTCACCAACGCCCCGAACTCCCACCTCTCTAACTGCTGTTTCTCAAACAAGAGCCACGAACCAGCTTCTCGTTGTTAAAGCTAAACTTGACACAGTCAGTCAAAGAGAAACAATTAAGACAGAAAGAGAATCATGATAGAGGTAGACTAAGAGAGAGAAGTGTAAAATTAAATCACAAGGTGAGAGTGAAGAACCATCACCATAAATGGTTAAAGTGGTTACCAGGAAGAGTGGCGAAGATATGTGGCCCTCACACATATTTGGTCATAATGTTTGATCATGGAAAGGTTAGGTTTGTTCACATTGATCATATTTTACCTACAGATGTGGAAGGAGTTAAAAGTTGGACTAATTCAATTATTTCTAATGTGTCAGATAGTCTTGTTACAAGTATAATACCGGAAGCAAATCCTACACCTGTACTAGAAACAAGCCAAAGAGACATCAGAATTTAAGTCTGAGTCCAAGTCAGGCAGACAAACAGTCTGAAGTTATAAAGTGTCCACAAGTAGATCAAGGGTTGCCATTGGAGAAAAACTCTCCTCAGGATCAGTCTAGCATGAGTCTAAGTCCTAAAACAAGATTGCAAAATTCTGTTCAAGCGAGAAGGTATCCTCTACAAAACGGAAAACCAGTGGTTAAGTTTGATTTGTAAATATGGCAAAATAAGTCCATGGAGCCAAAATTCAGCCTCCTACTAAGGCTTCTGGATGCCGGAAAATGGTGGCCACACCGTGGTGTCGAATGACGGCCGACTTTTCATCGAATGGCCACCACTCGCAAAATTCTCCCAGGGATTTTTCCGGCGGTGACGATATCCGCCTCGCTCCTCCCATTTTCACCCCGCTGCAGAGATCACGATGGTCCTCCCCTTTATCTGAAGGGGAACGACGTTGTAACATGCCAGCATGATGATGTCACTAACCCGGCGCTGATGACTGACAGCATGGAAAATCCATCCCGCCTCCACTTCTGTCCCCATTATGGTGGTCACTCTGTTCCCGCCCCCATTATGACCGACTTCCTCCCTGCTCTAAAACAAATGACAGAGCTGAATTTCGAAAGGAGGGCCGCTGCATCCATTGCAGCGGCCAAAACATGACAAAAGTGGTGGGTGCAATCCGTTTCCGGCGTGGGTGAATTTCGGCCCACATATCTTTTATTGTGTATAACCATGCAAGTTATGTATGATGTTTATTTTGTTGTGATTACTTCTTCAATAAGGAAGGAGAAGTGTAACATAGCTCCCCCAGTGGACTACTATTCCACCTTGTGGACTGCTATGCTAAATGCAACTGCTGCTGTAGATACTAAAAGGTTCATGTGATACTGTAGCGTGTTTGTTAGTGAAGTCATAAGAATATATCACAGCAGCCTCATTAAAATACTTAAAATGAGTAACCCGCCTCCTGGGAGCGGGTTGTTTCCAGCACCCTACCCCCCCGCAACCCCGCCATCTGCATCCCTATTGCCTCACTGTTAAAACTTGAGGCGGGTTGGGTTCAGGATTGAAATTTTCACATTTTTACTTTTACATTTAACGATTTTGGTGGTTAAAATTCCCTCCTTTGATTCTCCTTGTTCCGCGAAAAGACGAATGTGATCTGGCACATGGAAGTTCCTTGATTTCTCTGTGTGAGTGCAGTGTCTTTTAAAAATATCAGTCACAATTAACATTTAGCTTTATCGCCATTTCTGCCCTTTGCTGCTACATTATTCTTGTCTTATCTTGATTCTCTTTTCAAGTTGTGAAGCTTTATCTGGACCTGTTTAATTCCCCACCGTATTCGAGGCCAAGTTTACATCCTCTGTGAATCTGAGCTTTTTGTCTCTAGACCATTCTCCTACCTGAGCAAAAGATCCTGCCATTCCTCCACTGGCAATCCACAAGAAAAGAACCTCGTTGTTGTGTGCTATGAAACGAGCTTCATGAAATCGCTGTTGAACAATGACTCTTAAATTGTTTGCACTCTACCGATGGGATTAATAAACTATTCATCACTTATAGCAATGAAGAGACTCACAAGCTGTTTGGGAAGTGTGAATGGAGTATGATTACAGGTCCACTGCGATTGGTCAGTTTTATGTTTTTCAAACTAACAAATCCATGTTGCACAAAATATCTGAGCAAAATTACACAAATCTGTCATTTTCAGTGGGGTAGGGACTTTTAAAACGAGCAAAATATGCCCCAGGTAGTATTTGATATCAACATAAAAAGTTACCAATAAATTCTCCAGGCTTTATTTTTCTCCTTGAAGAGAGATTATCTTCCAAACAAAGCTGTGAGCTCCCCCTTGTGTTCTTGAGTTACGCGAGTTCAAACAGGACATAACCACAGCTCGGCTGAACCAATTATAAGTTGAAAGTGGTCCTAAGGCTGTTTAATATATATCAGCTGATGACCAACACAAGTTATATAACACACAGCAATCAATAGTTGATTTTTTAAATTGTATCCAGATATTGAATGTAATTCTAAGCCCGTTTCCTTTCTATGGTGTGTCAGATATAATCAGAGGAGTGAGTAAAGCGACAGTTTTCAACAAGTTCCAGCTTCAACTTTAATTGATTTGCTATGAGGCAGCAAGTATGCCAACCTGAAGCTGTGCTTATAAAATCAGCAGTTGTGCTAGACATGTGTGTTAAGTGTGGCATACACATTTTGATTATTTTCCCATTTATTAACAAAATAAAACTATAATAGTACAGGGTGGGTCCACAACAATATTTCAAGAGTAAAAGCCATTCTGGCAGTTAAACACAGAAAGAAAGAATTTGCAGAAAAATAGACCTTTCACGACGTCAAGGCATCCCAACGCACTTTGCAGCCAATGGAGTATTTTTGAAATGTAGTCACTGTTGTAATGTAGGAAATGTGGTGGACAATTTACACACAGCAAGATCCCACAAACAGCAATGTGATAATTACCAGCTAATCTGTTTTACTGACGATGGTTAAGGGATAAATATTGGCCAGGACAATGGGGAAACTCCACTGCTCTTCTTCAAAATAGTGCCATGGGATCTTTTATGTCCAGCAGAGAGGGCTGACAGGGCTTCGGTTTAATGTCTCATCCAAAAGATGGATAATAATTTAATTATCATGTTAATTATTGTTCAAATTTATATTAGAACGAGGTCGTTTGCTGGTATTGAAAAGTGTTGATCTGCACCACCTGTGTCATTGTGGTTAGCCAATGCCATTTTATTGCTGTCTGTATCTAATGCGTTTATTTAAGATGTAGCTGAATATGATAGGGTAAGATGGTATATTGAACAGCACGCCAGTAAGTGACAACCTGGAATAGATATCTGTGAGTTATGAGGCCATGAGAAACAATTGGGTTCTTTTACTAGACACTATTATTAAGTTCAGGAATTTATTTATACCACAAGCATAATAAGTTCTCTATAATAAATAGGTTTACAGGTTTGGTTATGATACATTTTCGGGAACTATTATGTTGTTTCAACATGATGGTTTTCTATCGTGTCCATGGTGCAGTGTATCAGATTCTTAACAGATGATAGGATACAGATTCATATTTATGACCCACCACACACACTGTCACTAATACCAGCTGTGCTACTGGAGAAGACACCAAACAGATGACAGATGCTTCTCAAACAGAGGAAAGGAAAAGCAGACAGGCACCCTGAGTTGCTATCTGGCTGTATTAGAGAGATATTAACAGACATCTTGCAGTACAACTCCTGCCTCTTCCTATGAACAATGAGGAAACCCAAAATAGTGAAAGGGAGAAAATAGCTTAAAAGAGGCAGTTTTATCCTCAAAGGAAAAGGTGCTGTTGACACCAGTGGTGTAACTTGCAATTCATACACTAAACTTAATAATAGATATGTTTTTAAGAGCAGGTGGGTGATAAAAACACAGTACCAGCTATTTAGTACTAACTAGGTCAGTTAAGGAATAGTGTTCCTTTACTATCACACGGTTCATGCTACCATCAGTCTTCAATGAAAGAAAGGCAAGCAATGCTGCTCAAGGGAAGAGCAATAGAGTCTTGGGGGTGAAATTGAACAGTGTAAGCCTGCCTGCATGACTGATCACTGCATCGGAACAGGTAGGCCCGAGGCACATTTCATATTGGGCCTCGGGCATCATTTAAATTAAACTGGCGAGCTGTGGATGCCTACCTCACCAGAGAGAGGGAGTACAAGTGGCAGAATGCATTCCATCTCATGGAACTGCACCTTCTTTGTCAGCTACTCAGAGAGAAACTTTGACAGCAACAACAATTAAAGTCCATGTAGACTCATAGAATAAGACAACACAGAAGGAGACCATTTGGCCCATCGTGCCTGTGCCTGCTCTTTGAAAGAGCTATCTAATTAGTCCCATTCCCCTGCTATTTCCCCACAGCCCTGCAAATTTTTCCCAATCAAGTATTTATCCAATTCCTTTTTGAAAGTTACTATTGAATCTGCTTCCACCACCCTTTCAGGCAGTGCATTGCAGATCCTAACAACTAGCTGCTTATCATTCATTCCGGTTATTTGCAACAGAAAGTCTGGGACAGGAAAACATGGGGGAGGCAAAATATACATTAAATTAAACTCTATATTAAAATGTTGTTGCATTTTACATTCTATGCCATGTTAGGATAGGTGGGTGATACATAGAATCATAGAATGGTTACAACACAAAAGGAGGCCATTCGGCCCGTTGAGCCCATGCTGGCTCTCTGCAAGAGTACTTTAGCTAGTACCACTCCCCCGCTCTTTCCCTGCAGCCCTGCAATTTTTCAGGCAATGCATTCCAGAGCCGAACAAGTCGCTGTGTAAAACAGTTTTTCCTCATGTTACCTTTAGTACTTTTGCCAAGTAATTAATTAGAAAGTATGGAATGAGAAAAGACCATTCAGCCTATCAAGCCCTTTCCTTCCACAAACCATGTACAATCTACTACGTCATGAACTCTACCTCACTCGTATAATCTCCAGAACAGTTTAGTATAAGTATTCCCTGATCCCAAAAGGTTACCTTCAGAATATTTATCCATCTTCAGAACTCCACTATGAAACCTTGGGTATTGCCCTCCAGTGTTAGCATCTTCCCTCTTCCTTGAACAGTCCTAGCAGCTTAGAAGCCATCATGTAGTTAATCATTTCAGCTGATAGGAGTCGCTATAACCTCCAGTCCTACTCCTAACCAAGTATATACTCAATTAACCCAGCAATAGTTATGCTAAGTATCCTGAATGATAGTTGCTAGCTTAGACTTGTTTCTGGTTAATTATTAATTTTATTTATTTACACACTTTAACAATTTTAATACATCATGAATTTGATTATTCATCTGTACATGAACATATTACTGTTGAAATGCACTGACCTGGGGTGTCTTTTTATAGCAGACTGGGTACAGTCAAATGATTCCCCTTCTATGGAGGCTGCTAGTTTGAACTGTCAATAAAGGTTCTTGACATGTACAGCCTAAACCTTCCACTCTCTTCTGTGTCAAGAGTACTCTTATGTGTCAAATATTAGCTCAGATACAAAATATGTAACCCCCTGTTAATAACGCTCTCCTTTTTAACAGGAGTTACTTTATACAGTTCCTGTTATGTTTTTCTAGTCATTTTAATCAATTATCCTGCTTCCTCTGGACTTAACACTGTTGTACATTCACCAGGGGATCACATCCATTTGTCATTTAGTGCTATTACAGAGGTAGCAGCAGTTTACAGGGAGGCTGTCTGTTGCACTGAGTGAATACCAACATTTACAAGCTAATTGCACCAATAACAATCATTCTTCAGTGCACCTTCTGCAACAAGGATTCATAATGTAGACTCTGTTTAAAAAAACATTTAAAAGAACTTCATAGAGAAGGTCATATGAGTTATACTCTGCATGTATTAAGGACCTAATGTGGCTGTATCTACATTCCACTTATGAATAGAGCTGGGAGAAAAAAACACACTGCAAGTTAAATCGGATAACCCCCGAAAACGGCCGTGGGATTGAGGTATGCGGTTAACCCGCGTCCATTCATTGCGAGGCAGGGAGCACGTTAAATTTGAGCTGCCTGCTGTTTTACTGGATTTCTGCGTGCAGCCATAACTGCCCACACAGTTCACTGGCTGCATGCATCAGCAGGGGGCCCAATATTGTGGGTGGCTCACGCTACTTAAAGGCAGCCGGCTGCAAGGAGTGGTCGGAGTCCTTTGTGAACTATATCTCTGCTGTAATATATTGAAAAATGGCTGAACAGGTGCAAGAGCGTACACTAAGCTTTTCGGACAAAGCATAGGAACAGGAGTAGGCCATTCAGCTCCTGAGCCCTACTCGCCATTCAATGAGATCATGATTCATCTCCGATCTCACTCCATATTCCCATCTTTGGCCCATATCCCTTAATATTTTTGGTTAACAGAGAGCTATCAGTCTCAGATTTAAAATTAACAATTGATCTAGCATCAATTGCCATTTGCGGGAGAGAGTTCCAAACTTCTACCACCCTTTGGGCCCAAGTTTCCACATGATTTGCGCCTGATTTTTAGGAGCAACTGGTGGAGAACGGACTATCTTAGAAATCGCAATTCTCCACATTTTTTTTTCTGCAGTTCTAGTCAGGTAGAACAGTTCTGCTTTGGAACAGAATTTTTTCTTCAAAAGGGGGCGTGTCCGGCCACTGACGCCTGATTTCAAAGTTTCCACAGTGAAAACGTACTCCAAACTAAGTTAGAATGGAGCAAGTGAAGATTTTTGTAGAACTGAAAAAATCTGTTCTACACATTAAAAAATCAGGCGCAGGTTACAAATTACGTGTCCAGAACGAGGTGCGGGGGGGAGGGGGGGGGAAGGGAAGTCATTAAATTCTATAATAAATCCTTATTTATACTTCTACAAATATTATACAAATAAATCCAACCTGAATAAACATTTATAAGCAAAGAAAAGATTAAATAAACCATCTTCCTACCGGTGTGAAAGTGCTTCAGGCACGGAGAATGCTGCAGGCGTTCGTTCCCGCGGGGGGGGGGGGGAGGAGGAGACAGCCGTTCGTTCCCGCGGAGCGGGGGGGGGGGGAGGAGACAGCCGTTCGTTCCCGCGGGGGGTGGGGAAGGAGACAGCGAGAAGGCTGCAAGAAGCCTCAGTGCTGATGTGCTGATGACAATGTGCTTTTATTAAAAAATGTTCAAAAATTAAACAGCTACAAAGAACTACAAAAATGGCCGAGTGCCAATGTTTCCTTCACACTGCGCGTGCGCGAACACTCCAGCGCGCACGCGCAGGGTTGCCGGCAGGAAAAAAACTAATTTAAATGGTACCCGCCCCCTCCCACTTACAAAATCAGCGCGAGTGTAGGCTCCGCGCCAAACAGACAAGGAGCTGCAAAGCGCTCCAGAATCGCGCGTTTTATTTCCGGCGCCGTTTTAGGCACGAAAAACGGGCGCCCAGCTCGGAGGGGCGCCCATTTTTTATCGTGTGGAAACTTGGGCCCTTTGTGTGTAGATGTGTTTCCTAATTTCACTCCTGAAAGGCTTAGCTTTAATTTTTAGACTATGCCCCCTAGTCCTAGAATCCCCAACCAGTAAAAATAGTTTCTCTCTATCTACCCTATCAGTTCCCCTTAATATCTTGAAAACTTTAATCAGATCGCCCCTTAACCTTCTAAAATCTAGGGAATACAAACCTAATTTGTGTAATCTCTCCTCGTAACTTAACCAGTGATTCTGGGTATCATTCTGGTAAACATACGCTGCACTCCCTCCAGGGCCAATATATCCTTTCGAAGGTATGGTGCCCAGAACTGCTCACAGTGCTCCAGGTATGGTCTAACTAGGACTTTGTATAGCTGCAGCATAACATCTACCCCCTTGTATTCTAGTCCTCTAGATATAAAGGTCAGTATCCCATTAGCCTTTTTGATTATTTTCAGTACCCGTCCATGACATTTTAATGATCTGTGTATCTGGACCTCCAAGTCTCTTTGGATCTCCATTGTTTTTAGCCTTTCACCATACAGAAAGTATCCTGTTATATTCTTTTTAGGTCCAAAGTGGATAACATCACATTTACCTACATTGAAATCCATTTGCCACAGTTTTACCCATTCACTTAATCTGTTGATATCCTTTTGTAATTTTTGCTTCCATCTGCACTGCCTACAAATCCACCTATTTTTGCGTCATTGGCAAATTGGGATATGTGACTTTCTATACCATCATCTAAGTCGTTAATAAATATTGTGAATGGTTGAGGCCCCAACACAGATCGCTGAGGGATACCACTAGTCACCTCCTGCCAATATGAGTACCTACCCATTATCCCTACTGCCTGTCTCCTGCCACTCAGCCAATTTCCTAACCAGGACAATAATTTGCTCTCAATTCCATGGGTTTCTACCTTAGTTAACAGTCTGTATGTGGGACTTTATCAAATGCCTTCTGGAAGTCAATATAAATAACATCCATAGACATTCCCCTGTCCAATACTTTAGTCACCTCCCCACAAAAATTCAATCAGGTTTGTCACACATGATCTACATATCACAAATCTATGCTGGTTCTCTCATCAACTGAAAATTTCGAGGTGTTCAATCACACTATCCTTAATTATAGACTCTGGCAATTTCTCGACAACAGATGTTAGGCTAACTGGTCTTTAATTCCTTGGTTTCCCTCTCTCACCATTTTTAAGTAGCTGAGTGACATGCACAATTTTCCAATCTAAAGGAATGGTTCCTGAATTGAGAGAACTTTGGAAGATTATAGTTAGGGCATCTGCAATGTACTCACCTATTTCCTTTAAAACCCTGGGATAGAAACTGTTGTGTCCATAATAAAGTAATATAAATGAGTACTGTAGATGTGAGTAAGTGTAACCTTAGTTCCTTTATTCTAACTCCAGAGTGCATGTACAGCATGGGAGGCCTGCTTATGTACAGTGCTCCCAAGGGATGTTGGGATCCCTTGGGACTCCAACAGGTACGCCTTCTGGTAGCAGTATAATACTGGTTATATAGTGTTGCATACATAACATCACTCCCTCCCAAAGTCAATAGTACACTTATTTACAGGGTGAGATGATCTGGGACCTGTCGCTCCCTAGACGATCGTCTCGGTACAAATGCAGGTTTGGTGAGTTGGTTGGTTCTTCGCTGGGCTGCTGTGCAACTGGCCTTGTTGGGGATGGTGAGTTCAGCTTCGTGGCCAACTGCGATGTCGGTTGCCACCCCGGTGAATGAGTGGGGTCTGCTGTGGTAGCTGAGCAGGACTCGGGACAGGCGGGTCTGCAGGGAGCCTTCCGACACGTGTTTCAAGCTTTGTTTGATGGTTTGTGTCATGTATTCAACCAGCATTGTAACCCATGTACAACTTAGGTCAGATTATACATGGGTTACAATGCTGGTTGAATACATGACATCAATGGCGACAAGAAACTGGGACTTAAACCACGCGAGCATGGCCACGAGCAGAACAGACGAGAGGTATTGTGTTAAGGAATGGTTGGGACATAGATTCAACATTGTTAAAGCAGCACACAGTTCTTCAGGCAGACAAGGGCAATCGGGCATGCCACAACATGTAGTCGAATCCAGAGGGGGAGTTCGACAGAGACAATGGCAAGCTGAACGGCGATTCATGCCATTGCAAGGGACAGTGCGGCCAACAAATGGGGCCATCAACACCTGTTAATGGCGCACTCAAGGACAATCACAGGGGCAGTCAGGGACGATCGACTGGCAAGGAACCTTTTGTTTTCAACAACAGCTCATGTTAGAAGCGTGGAGGCACACACTCAGCCAGAGTTTGCAGAGATGAGCAAAATACCTGCAGAAATTGTAGAAATGAACACTGGGGGAAATCGCTGGAAGCTGAAGTTCAGCGAGTTCATGTGGAGCACGTATACAGTTCATACACCAGGACGCCACCGATAATGATAAAGGTGCTCCTCAATGGCATCCCAGTATCAATGAAACTAGACACGGGGGCCAGCCAGTCCCTGATGGGTATCAAACAGTTCGAAAAGTTGTGGGCGTCCAAGGCCAGGAGGCCAAAATTATCGCCGATTGACGCACAGCTACGGACATACACAAAGGAGATCATTCCGGTGCTAGGCAGCGCCACGGTAGTCGTGACCCACAAAGATTCGGAGAACAGGTTGCCACTCTGGGTTGTCCTGGGGGACGATCCCGCACTACTGGGGAGGAGATGGCTTGCTGTCATGAACTGGAAATGGGGCGATGTCAATGCAATTTCCTCTGTGGAGCGAATGTCATGCTCACAGATCCTGGACAAATGTGACTCATTATTTCAACCCAGCATTGGCACTTTCATGGGGGCCAAGGTAGTGATTCACATAAACCCGGACGCCAGGCAAGTACACCACAAGGCCACAGCGGTGCCGTATGTGATGCGGGAAAGGATAGAAGGCGAATTGGACCGCCTGCTGAGGGAAGGCATCATCTCGCCAGTCGAATTCAATGACTGGGCGAGCCCGATTGTGCCGGTGCTCAAGGCGGATGGGTCGGTCAGGATATGTGGTGATTACAAGGCCACCATCAATTGGGTGTCACTCCAAGACCAGTACCCGCTACCGAGAGCGGAGGACCTCTTTGCGACGCTATCCGGTGGCAAACTTTTTTCAAAATTAGACCTGACCTCAGCTTACATGACCCAGGAGCTGGCGAGTGAGTCGAAGAAGCTGACCACCATCACGACACACAAGGGGTTGTTTGAGTACAACAGATGTCCGTTCGGAATTCGCTCAGCCGCCGCGATCTTCCAACGAAATATGGAAAGCCTCCTCAAGTCGATTCCAGGGACGGTGGTTTTTCAGGACGACATCCTCATCATGGGTTACGATACTGAAGAACACCTCCACAACCTGGAGGAGGTGCTACGCAGACTGGACCAGGTAGGGCTGCAACTGAAAAAGGCGAAGTGCGTCTTCCTAGCTCCAGAGGTAGAATTCCTGGGGATGAGGGTAGCAGCAGACGGGATCAGCCCTCTGCGTCCAAGACAGAAGTGATCCAGAGAGCACCCAGACCCCGTAACACAACGGAGCTGCGTTCATTCCTGGGGCTCCTGAACTATTTTGGAAATTTTCTTCCCAAATTGAGCACGCTGCGAGAACCGCTACACGTGCTCCTAAGCAAAGGTCGCGAATGGGTCTGGGGGGACAGCCAGGAAAGTGTTTTTAATAGAGCACGCAATTTGTTATGTTCCAACAATCTGTTAATGCTACATGACCCATGTAAGAAACTTGTGTTAACGTGTGATGCGTCATCCTATGGTGTCGGGTGTGTGTTGCAGCATGTCAATGCCAAGGGTCAGTTACAGCCGGTAGCTTATGCCTCCAGAAGTCTGTCCCAGGCAAAAAGGGGCTACGGGATGGTAGAAAAGGAGGCGCTCGCATGTGTATATGTGGTAAAGAAAATGCACCAGTACCTGTTTGGCAGGAAATTTGAGCTGGAAACAGATCACAAACCCCTAACGTCCCTTTTGGCCGACAACAAGGCCATAAATGCGAACGCATCGGCCCGCATACAGAGGTGGGCAATCACGTTAGCCTGACTATACAATTCGGCACAGACCGGGCACCGAAAACTGCGCCGAAGCACTCAGCAGGCTCCCACTAGCCACCACTGAGGGGGCTACCGAGCATGCTGCTGAGATGGTCATGGCTGTTGAAGCTTTCGGAAGCGAAGGCTCACCTGTGATAGCCTGTCAGATTAAAGTCTGGACAAATAGAGACCCGCTATTGTCTCTCGTCAAGAAATGTGTCCTGAATGGGGACTGGGCAGCAACGTACAGGGCATGCACTGAGGAATTTAAACCATTTCACAGGTGGTGATAAACTCTCAATTCAGGCTGATTGCCTACTGTGGGGAAACTGCGTAGTCATGCCCCAGATGGGCAGAGAGGTGTTCATCAGAGAACTCCACAATGAGCACCCGGGCATTGTCATGATGAAGGCAATTGCCAGGTCACACGTTTGGTGGCCAGGGATAGACGCAGATCTGGAACTTTGTGCTCGCAGGTGCAACACGTGTGCCCAGCTGGTCAATGCGCCCAGGGAAGCCCCCCTTAGACCCTGGCCATGGCCCGTCAAGCCTTGGTCACGCATCCATGTGGACTACGCAGGTCCTTTCATGGGAAAAATGTTTTTGGTTGTAGTAGATGCCTACTCCAAATGGATCGAGTGTGACATTTTAAATTCAAGCACATCCTCTGCCACGGTAGAAAGTCTACGGGCAATGTTCGCCGCCCACGGTTCCACCCGCAGAGCTGCTAATGAAAAGGACGCTCAAAACCTGGTTATCCCTTATACACCCCACCATGAAAGAAATTGTCAAGAGCAGGCGCCAGTCACAATATGACTACCATGACAGGAATGCGAGGGCGCGATGTATTGATGTAAATGACCCTGTTTTTGTCCTCAACTACGCTGCAGGGCCCAAATGGCTCGCAGGCACTGTGGTTGCCAAAGAGGGAAATAGGATTCTGGTAGTTAAACTTACCAATGGACAAATCTGCCGAAAACACGTGGATCAAACAAAAAGGAGAGGAAGAACACGATATAGAGTTAACTCCACCACAGGTGACCGAACACCGGAACCAAAGGGAGGAGAGCCCAATCACTGTGGGCAGTCCAGATAGGCCTGAGGCACCACAAACAGCAGACACTCAGGCCAGCGCCCAACAACCAGAGCCCCAACTCAGGCGCTCTACAAGAGAGCGTAAACCACCAGAGAGACTCAACCTGTGATCCCAATGAGACTTTGGGGGGGAGGTTATGTCATGAATTCAACCAGCATTGTAACCCATGTATAATCTGATCTAAGTTGTACACTGTGAAAACAATGACCACTAGATGGTGAACTTGTGGGAGACACTCCTAACCTGGACCTTCAGGTATAAAAGGGGAAGCTCCACCCACTTCCATCACTTGAGTGCTTAGGAATAAAGGACAGGTCACAGACTGACCTTCTCTCAAGCATGGGCCTCGTGTGCATTTATACTGCATAGTAAGCAGGTATCAGTTTGGACTGCCTGTTCTGCCTGGCCATTGGATGCGGGGTTGAACGGGGCAGAGGTGATGTGCTTGATCCCATTGCGGGTCACGAATTCCTCGAATTCAGCACTGGTGAAGCACAGCCCATTGTCGCTGACAAGGACATCAGTCAGGCCGTGCGTGGCAAACATTGCTCGTAGGCTTTCGATGGTGGCAGTGGATGTGCTTACAGAAATTATTACACACTCAATCCATTTTGAATAAGCATCCACTGCAACCAAAAACATTTTGCCTAGAAACAGGCCAGCGTAGTCAACGTGGATCCTAGACCACGATTTGGAGGGCCATGACCACAAACTTAGCGGTGCCTCCCTGGGTGCATTGCTCAGTTGAGAGCAAGTGTTGCATTGGTGCACGCAGTACTCCAAATCTGAGTCGATGCCGGGCCACACATATGGAATCTGGCTGTGGCTTTCATCATTTTATTATGCTTGGGTGGGTACTGTGTAGGTCGTGTATGAATGTTTCACTGCCTTTCTTGGGCAAAACCACGCGATTACCCCACAAAAGACAGTCCGCCTGTATGGACATTTCGTCTTTGCGCCGCTGGAACAGCTTGATCTTTTCATGCATCTCCGCTGGGATGCTGGACCAACTCCCATGGAGGTCACAGTTTTTTACAAGGGACAGTAAGGGATCCTGGATGGTCCAGGTGCTGATCTGGTGGGCCGTAACGGGTGACTTTTTGTTTTCAAATGCATCCATCACCAAGAGCAGGTCTGCAGGCTGTGCCATTTCCACCCCGGTGGTGGGCAATGGTAGCCGACTGAGGGCATCAGCGCAGTTCTCTGTGCCTGGTCTGTGACGGATTACATTGTTATATGCAGACAGCGTGAGCGCCCATCTTTGGATGCGAGCAGAGGCATTGGTATTAATCCCTTTGCTCTCTGAGAATAGAATTATGAGCGGCTTATGGTCAGTTTCTAACTTGAACTTAAGCCCAAACAGATACTAGTGCATTTTTTTCACCCCGTAAATGCATGCCAGAGCTTCTTTTTCAATCATGCCTTGGACAAACTCCTGGATGCATGAGCGACCGGTTGCAATGTTCCCGATTCGTTTGCTTGTTGTAACACACACCCGCCTCATACGAAGATGCATCACAAGCTAGTATTAAATGGTTACACGGGTCATACAGGACAAGCAGTTTGTTGGAACATAACAGATTTCTGGCTTTCTCAAAAGCAGCCTCTTGTGATTTCCCCCATACCCAGTCATCTCCTTTGCATAGCAAAACATGTCGGGGTTCCAGCAAGGTGCTTAACCCGGGTAGGAAATTAACAAATAATTGAGGAGTCCCAGGAACAACCGCAGCTCCATCACGTTCTGTGGTCTAGATGCATTCTTGATGGCCTCCGTCTTGGCGTCGGTGGGTCTGATGCCATCTGCCGCGATTCTTCTCCCTAAGAACTTGACCTCTGGTGCCAGGAAAACACATTTCAAGTGTTTCAACCTGAGTCCCACATGATCTAGCCGACTTAGAACCTCTTCCAGGTTCTTCAAGTGTTCGATGGTGTCCTGACCTGTGATCAATATGATGTCCTGGAAAACCACGGTGCGCAGAACCGAATTTAGCAGGCTTTCCATGTTCCTTTGAAAAATAGCCGCGGCCAATCAAATCCCAAACGGGCATCTATTGTAGATGAACAGACCTTTGTGCGTGTTGATGCAGGTGAGGCCTTTCGAAGATTCCACCAGCTCCTGCGTCATGTAGGCCGAGGTCAGGTCCAACTTGGTGAATGTCTTTCCTCCTGCCAGGGTCGCAAATAGGTCGTCTGCCTTGGGTAGCGGGTACTGGTCCTGCAGCGAAAAATGGTTAATCGTTACTTTATAGTCCCCACAAATTCTGACCATGTCATCACCCTTGAGTACCAGAACAATCGGAATGACCCACTCGTTGAACTCCATCGGCATGATGCTGCCCTCTCATTGCAGCCTGTCCAGCTCGATCTCTACTTTCTCTCTAATCATGTCATCATCATCATCATAGGCAGTCCCTCGAACCAAGGATGACTGGCTTCTACGTCAAAAAGTTCGCAGGTGTTTCAATGATGGACCTAAAATTCCAGGTCCGAACCAAATCTTGAAGGGTGGAAGATGCCTGTGCTTGGATTTTTTTAACGTGTGGTGACCGTTGCACAACAGCCACCACACAAGCTTGACAGAGCTAGGTCTTGGTCCAGTAGCAAGGATTACCCAAGACAACTGGAGACCTGCTCTGCTGCATGGACCTAGTGCGCACGCATATCTCAGTGTGGGCTGGCCCGTGCTGCCCCTGGGCCCTCGCCTCGTCTGGGCCCCAAACTCCCGCCTCTCCTGGGCCCTGATCACGTCCCTCTACATTCTCTCGCTACTCCTTCACCCTGACCTCGGTGCTCCTGCTGTACCTGCCCACGCTCCAATCATGTATGGCACCGCCCGTGCCTTGTGGTGGATGGGTCGTGTACCGGGAACCAAATGGATCTGCACCTTCGCCCCCGAGAAACTTCCGATGCCTGGCTCAAATAATGATGGAAACGTGCTCAGAACCTGGGCACATGAGGCGTCGTCAATGGACGAAAGCACTCGGATGTCATCCCAGTTCCAGCGAATTTTCCCCAGCCAGTTTCTGCCGAGCAGTGTGGGGCCATCTCCCGATACAATCCATAGTGGGAATTTGTGCACTGCTCCATCATAGGAGACTTTTACTGCTGCGCTGCCAATTACAGGGATCAAATCTTTGGTGTAAGTTCTCAGCTTGGTATGAATGGGGCTCAGCTTGGGCCTGTATGCCTTGTTGCACCACAGCCTGTCGAAAGCCTTTTTGCTCATGATGGACTGACTCGCACCTGTGTCCAGTTCCATGGATACTGGAATTCCGTTCAGTTCGACTTTTAACATGATCGGTGGACATTTCGTGGTGAAGGTGTGTATCCCGTACACTTCTGCCTCCTCGGTTCGAGTCTGTGGTTCAGCTTGATCTGCCATGGATCGGTCTTCCTCTGCAACGTGGTGGTTTGCAGGGTTTGCAGCTCGTCTGCACGTTCGCTGGAGGTGTCCCATTGTTCCACAGCCTTTGCACTCATAGTGTTCGAAGCGGCATTGATGGGCTCGATGATCACCTCCGCAGCACCAACAAGGTGTTAACTGCCTCACATTAAAATTTGATGGTGGACTCTGGGTCATCTGAGGTCGTGCAGCTGCAGGCTGTACGTTCTGCCATATGCATTCCTGCCTGAAAACGACGTTACTTTGTGTACAGTAATTGCCAAAATCTCTTTCTGCTGCGAAATTTGTTTGGTGTTAGTGTTGGTGGACATAAATGCCTGGGCTATCGTTATGGCTTTGCTCAGGTTTAGTGTTTCAACAGTAAATAGTTTGCGAAGGATAATCTCATGTCCAATGCCAAGCACAAAAAAGTCTCTTAGCATTTGCTCCAAGAATCCATCGAATTCTCAATGTCCTGCAAGGTGCCTTAGTTTGGCGACTTACCTTGCCACTTCCTGGTCTTCAGACCGTTGACATGTATATAATCGATATCTTGCCATCAGGACACTCTCCTTCCAATTTAGGTGCATCCGGACCAGCGTACACAGTTCTTCATACGATTTGGTTGTTGGTTTCACCGGAGCAAGAAGATTCTTCTTGAGGCCATAGGTTGCTGCCCCGCAGGCGGTGAGGAGGATCGCCCTTTGTTTGGCAATGTTCTTGTCCCCTCCCAGCTCGTTGGCCATGAAGTATTGGTCGTGTTGCTCCACGAGGGCCTCTCAATCATCCCCTTTTGAGAATTTCTCCAGGATACCAACAGTTCTCTGCATTTTCATGTGATGGTTCGTTATCTCGTCGCCAGTTGTTGTGTCCATAATAAAGTAATGTAACTGAGTACTGTAGACGTGAGTAAGTGTGACCTTAGTTCCTTTATTCTGACTCCTGAGTGCATGTACAGCATGGGAGGCCTGCTTATATTCAGTGCTCCCAAGGGATGCTGGGATCCCTTGGGACTCCAACAGGTGCGCCCTCTGGTGGCGCTACAATACTGGTTACATAACGTTGCATACATAACAGAAATCTTCTGGTCCTGGGGATTTGTCACTCTTCAGTGCCATTATTTTCTTCATTACTGTTATTTTACTTACATTACTTTTATCACCACCATCAGTTTTTAAGAGGCTAACATTGCTCCTGACTACCCTCTTTTTCCTAATATAATTGAAAAACATTTTGCATGGAGGCTCTTGGTGCAAGACATGGAGAATAGGAGAAACAATCTGTATCCACAGTGGGGGCAAGCGGGTAGGAGCCCCTCCAGACATATGCTCAGGAGACAGTGGAAAGAAGTAGTGGAGGAGGTCAATGACAGGAGTGTAGCTCCAAGAATGTGGATGCAGTGCAGGAAGAAGTTTAACAATCTCACATGAGTTGTCAAGGAGGGTGAGCTCAATCTTCAAATGGCATATCATATCAACTGCACCAGTAGCCTCAACTGCTGTTCAATTCATCATTAGCCACCTACCAACAATTTCTATCAATCAGTGCTCAAAACTTCAATTCGTATAGTTTACATCACCCTCACACACTTAGCACGGTTACATCGGATTACATAGCATATACAGCACAGAAACAAGCCATTCGGGCCAACCAGTCCATGCTGGCGTTTATGCTCCACTCGACCCTCCTCTTGTCTTTCCTCATCTAACTCTATCAGCATAACCCTCTATTTCCTTCTCCCTCATATGCTTATCTAGCTTCCCCTTAAATGCATCTATACTATTCACTTCAACCACTCGCTGTGGCAGCAAGTTCCACATTCTCACCACTCTCTGGGTAAAGAAGTTCCTTCTGAATTCCCTATTTGATTTCTTGGTGACTATCTTATATTGAGGGCCTCTAGTTATGCTTTTCCTCACAAGTGGAAACATTCGCTCTGTATCCACTCTATCAAAACTTTTCATATAATTTTAAAGACCTCTATTAGGTCACCTATCAGCCTTCTCTTTTCAAGAGAAAAGAGATCCAATCTGTTCATCCTTTCCTGATAGGTATACCCTCGCATTTCTGGTATCATCCTTGTAAATCTTCTTTGCACCCTCTCCAGTGCCTCTATATCCTTTTTATAATATGGCGACCAGAACTGTACGCAGTACTCAAATTGTGGTCTAACCAAGGTTCGATACAAGTTTAGCATATCTTCTCTACTTTTCAATTCAATCCCTCTAGAAATAAATCTTAGTGCATGGTTTGCGTTTTTATGGTCTTGTTAGCCTGTGTCGTTACTTTCAGTGATTTGTGTATTTGTACTTTGAGATCCCTTTGCTCTTTTATCCAACTCAGATTTTGTATTTTCTAAGTAATATGTGACCTCTCTATTTTTCTTACCAAAATATAATACCTCACATTTATCAGTGTTAAATTTCATTTGCCAATTATATGCCCATTCTTCAAGTTTATTAATGTCTTCTTGTAATTCGTTGCAGTTTTCCTCAGTATTGACTATCCCCCCAATTTGGTGTCATCTGCAAATTCAGAAATTGTGCCTTGCACCCACAACTCACAGCTCGCACACGCTGGTAGAGAAGATAGCACCTAACAGGAGGCAGCATGAAGAACCTGAAGGAGGATAAGTGTGCCTGCACATTTTAACCCCCATGGAGGAGATGGTGCTGACCATCATGGGAAGGGGCATCGCTGAGATCGTTGACACTGGCAGAGCTGGAAGGTTGGCAATAAGGGTATCTGCATACCTAATCCTCCTTCTCTCATACCACTTCTCCCTCATCCCACAATCTCTTGTGACGCACAAGCTGCAGACGGTGTAAACATACACTTCTTACTTTCTCCTCATCACAACCCAATGCTTGCCCCTTTTTTATTTCAGATACCCAAGAACTGTAACCTTCCCAGTCAGAGGAGGAACAGGAAGACGACAATGTAGATGACGAGACACCATCACACGATATTACACACATAGCTACCAGCTCAGAGACTGACACTGTGTGTATTTTAAAGGCTAGGATAGAGGAGGGATCTGATTGTGGTAAGGTACCGGGTGTTATGTTCAGAATAAATCCACAGGACTATATCGCAAGCTCAAACTGTTGTGATCTTGGTCTCTTTATTTCAAACTCTAGAGTGAGGAAGCAGCATGGTGAGTCACCTTTTATACTTGCTTTCCCCAGGGTGCACAAGTGACCCTTAGGTCTCTCAGAGGTGTGCCCCCTGGTGGCAAGTCTTACATTTGGGTAAGGTCTACATACATACATAACATCCCCCCCCCCCCCCCCCCAAAGTCTTATTGTGCAAGTTATTTGCAAGTTGAGGTGATCTGGCGCCCCGCGCCCCCGGGTCGATCGCCTGGGTTGAAGTCTTGACATGGTGGGTTCGTCCTTGTGGTTGACGGCGAAGTTGATTGTGTTAGTGGGTCGCTGGGGGCCAGGTCCTTACAGTGTGGTTCCTGGTTATCTATCATTCGCCATTTGGTCTCGCCCCACTGCTTTACTCGTTAGCCCGGTACGTGGTTTCACAATCAAACACTCCGGTTTAGCACATGCACTCCATTCACCCGCCTTGGCTAATGCAGTGCTGGCCGCCCGACTGGGGCCCTGAACATGGTCTACATCACTTATTCTAATGTCGCATGGAGGGGCCGTGCACGTATGGTGCATTCTCTGCTGATGGCATGCGGACGGCTCGGTTCTGAGTGATTCAGTCAGGTAACACCCAGGATGGCCGGGTCTGTAGGGGGTCTACCGTGGCACGGGTGGTGCTAGGTTGAGTGATTTGGGCGCTGACCCCGAGGTCTGGCAAGCCCAGGATGGCAGCAATGGCCTTGAGACTTTCAGTGGTGGTGGGAGGCCTAGTGGTCCCCGTGGACATTGGGCCATAGTATGGGGGCCCCGGACCACCAATTGCGTGTAGCCGCCCTGCCTTGCTTTGCAATGTTGGGATAGATCTCTCATCTTTTTGGTGGATAGGTTGCCACATCCTGTCCAGCAGTTCACCTTTCGCAGATGGTAACATGGGATCCTGGCTGGTCCAGATCCTAAGCCGGGGGGCCGTTATGGTTGACCGTTCGCTTTCTAGCACTATCACGAGCGTGAGCAGGTTTGCAGGCTGTGCCGTTTCCACCCCGGGGGTGGACAACGGTAGTCAACTGAGGGCATTAGTGCCGCTCTCAGTGCTTGGCCCGTGGCGGATCATGTTACAGTGCATAGACAGAGTTAGACATTCTCGAAACCACCCATCGATAATGGTGCCTCTGCTCTCCCAAGCTCATGGGATGAGCAGCTATTCTGACTCGAGCTCATATTGGGACACTCTTTGGTACGTCACTTTAGTCCCGTGAACACAGGCTGCTGCTCTGTTTAACTTAGTTGATGCATGTTCAATTATTTGGGGCTCGCCCGCGACCTTTGCTTGCTGCACAATACTCGTGACCCCGTGCGATAACATCTCACTTAATACGATTGCTTTGTTAGATACATGTACAACTGGTTGGAGTTCGCATGCTACTTTGGCTTGTTGTAAGGTACCCCAAGCCCCATACAATTGTAACATCATTGGACGCGTAAGACCGCTCGCACGGGTTACATGGTGCACACAATTTATTTGAGCTTGGTGGGTTCCTGGCCTTCACAGCGGCCACCCCTTTACCTTTACCCCAAATCCAGTCGTTTTCCTTACTGGGCGACATGTTCCTCCATTCCGTTGCGGTGACCTTCTGTGGTCTGGATGCTCTCTTGTCCCGTGGTCTGGACGCTCTCTCGTCCTGTGGTCTGGACGCTCTCTCGTCCCGTGGTCTGGATGCTATCATCCCATGGCCTGGACGCACCTTCGTCCGTGGTCTGGACACCTTCTCGTCCCACGGTCTGGACATCTTCTCCTCCCGTGGTCTGGAATCCTTCTCGTCCCGTGGTCTGGACGCCCTCTCGTCTGTGTTCGTGATGCCGACTGCCATGATTTTCCTCCCCAGGTATTTTGCCTCTGCCGTCGGGAAGACGCATTCAGACCATTTCGGCCGGAGTCCCACTCCGCATGGTCGACCTGGAGCCTCTTCCATCGTCGCGAAGGGGTCGCCGGCTTTGGGTGGTGAATACCGCACCTGTACCTCTGCTCGGTTGAACTTTACCTCCTCGTGGTTGTGATGAGCGGCCTGTGCCTCGGGGATCTGCGCTTCGATGCCTGGTTCAGCTGGAAGAGGGGGTTTGCTCGGCCTTTGGGAAAAGGAGGCCTCGTTCGCCGGAGAGGGTACGCAGAGGTCTTCCCAGTTCCATCAACCTCCTGCCAAACAGCGTTGGCCCATCACCTGAAATAATCCACAATGGTAATTCGGGCACTGCTCACTCATGGAATACTCTTATGTCCGCACTACCAAGAACTGGTATTAGTTCCTTGCTGTAGGTGCGCAGTTTTGCCTGAATCGGGATCAGCTCAGGTCGCTTGGCTTCGTTGCTCCACAGCCTCTTGAAAGCCTTCTGGCTCATGACTGATTGACTCGCCCCCGTGTCTGGTTCCATGGAGACTGGAGTACGTTAAGTTCAACTTTCAACATTATCAGAGGGTTTTTGGTGGTGAAGGTTCCATATTCTTCCTCTTCATCCTCAGGTTCAATTTCCTCCTCTGCTCATTCATCGTGATCCTCGCTGGATCGGCAGTCCTCTCCTGACTCTGCCACGTGGTGAGTCAGAGATCATTTGCACATTCGCTGGAGGTGCCCCATTGTTCCACAGCCCTTGCACACATAGAGCTTGAATCTACATTGATGAGCTCTATGGCTGCCCCTGCAGCACCAACATGGTGCTAATTGATAGGCATTGACACCCCACAGCGGACTCTGAGTCACTCTAGGACTAGGTCTGGCCTCTGCAACTGTGTGGGCCCTGCCCTGTGCCGTTCTGCCTGCTGCAAACATTATTTTGTGCACGGTGCTCGCCGGTGAGCTTCGATTCTGTGAAGATCTCTGTTTCGTGTTATCGCTCATGGATATGAAGGCTTGCGCTATCGTGATGGCCTTGCTCAGATCTAGGGATTTGGCAGGCAGCAGTTTGTGAACAATGACTTCATGGCCAATTCCAAGCACAAAAAAGTCTCCCAACATTTCCCCCAAGGATCCTGCAAAGTCGCACTGCCCCACAAGGCATCTTAGGTCGGCGACAAAACTCGCCACGTTCTGCCCTCGGATTGACGGTGCGTGTAAAAGCAATACTTGGCCATCAGGATGCTCTCCTTTGGCTTGAGATGTTTCTGAGCCAGCGTACACAGCACTGCATAAGATTTGTCCGTTATTTTGACCGGTGCCAGCAAGTTTTTTAGGAGGCCATATACTGATGACCCACATAGGGTGAGGAGAATCGCCCTCCGCTTGGCCTCTGTCTCAGCCATGTCCAATTCGTTGGCCACAAAGTACTGGTCGAGGCGCTCAACAAAGGCTTCCAAATCATCACCCTCAACAAATCGCTCAAGAATACCACAGCAGCTATTACCGCGTGAAAGTTTGTGATTGGTTACTCGTCACCAATTTGTTATGTTCAGAATAAATCCACAGGACTATATCGCAAGCTCAAACTGTTGAGACCTTGGTCTCTTTATTTCAGACTCTAGAGTGAGGAAGCAGCATGGTGAGTCACCTTTTATATCTGCTTGCCCCAGGGTGCACAGGTGAACCTTAGGTCTCCCACAGGTGTGCCCCCTGGTGGCAAATCTTACATTTGGGTAATGTCTACATACATACATAACACCGGGCACAAGTGCGCTGTAGCCAGAGCTGGGGGAAAGGATAGTGCAGGTGCATGCTCACCAGAGGTCGCACACTAGTTCCGCTGTAGAGGAGTCACTTGAGGACTTTGATGGTTCGGGGCAACAGAAGAAGCCTGATGGTGTGCACAACCAAATGCTTTGTGCACTGTGTCAGGAAGCCTGCGCACAATTCCAAAGAGCATGGAAGAGAACAGCTCCAACTTGGCATAGGGCTTTGCACAGAGCTTGGAGCCTATCCTTTCAAACATGGAACAGGTTGTCACCTCCATCAGCACACCTGTGAAACCCACTATGATACAACTGATGTCACAGCTTCCATTGCAGCACAAACAGCTTCCATCAAAGATCTGAGTGTTGTAGTGGACGCTCAGCCTGATGCCATTGTGGCTCTGGATACCACTATTCAAAGGGGTTTCCAGGGCATTGCAGCAGAACAGCAATCTATTCTCCAAAAGATTACCAGGTGCAGCCCTGAGAGAGTGACAGTGGCTCCATGGAGCAAGACCCTACTGTCCTCTCTCAGGATGACAGCATTCTTGCTCCCATCCCACCATTCCACCAGTGCCCTTGCTGTTGTCTGTAGGCAGCCAGCCAGACTGCTGAAGTCCAGGCCAAGATGGTACAGTCTGAAGCCAGGCCCTCTAGGCCCAGAACTGCTTGTGGTCATCCTCCAAGGCCAACTGCAGTCTCCTCAATTGAAGGTCAGTAGCCTTCCACCAGCCATGCTGCAGCCACTGGGGAATTACTGGGTAGAAGCACGAGGAGAGGGAAAGGCACATGGAAGACAGGCACTAAGGGAATGCACAAGGGTGATTAGTTTTATTTTGTATGCATTATTTAATGAGTGAATTTATAAAATTGGATTTGAATTTGCATTTTATAGTGGGTTTTATCTTTCTGTTGTCAGAAAGGGGATGGTCAGAAAGGGAATGATGTGATGGTCATTGTTGGAGGAAAGGTAAGGAGCATGGGACTGTTGGTGAATGGGGAGGCGTAGTTGAGGATTTTCATATCACTCATGAATAATCTGATCATGTAGAGCTCGGGCAGAAAGGGACTGTCTATGTTATAGCCTCCCTTCCTCTTCCTCCACTTCCTCCTCCTCCTCTTCCTTGTGCTCCTCAGCTTCTTGCCTGATTGGTAGTAGCAAGTGTTGTTGACAAGGGTTGTTCACTCAAAATGGCCAGATTGTGCAGCATACAGTATACTAGCACAATTCTTGATACCCGCTCAGCTGAGTACTGCAGTGATCCAGGCAGCAAAAGCGTTGCTTGAGGATGCTGATCGTGTGCTCTGTAATGTTCCTTGTGGTGGCATGGCTCTCATTGTAGGCCTGTTGTGCACATGTGCATGGGTTCCTGACTGGAGTCACATTTAAAAGATGGTTGGATGGGCACTTAAGTGCCGTAACCTGTAGGACCTAGAGCTGGTAATTGGGATTAGACTGGATAGCCTCTTGTTGGCCAGCGCAGATATAATGGTAAGTACTGCAGGGAATCGAATACGGCCAGGATGATCTCCTGGACTAGTTTCAATCACCTGGATGGGTCGGAGAGGAATTTTCCCAGATTTTTTTCCCCAAATTGGCCTGGGTTTTTATCTGGTTTTTGCCTCTCCCAGGAGATTACATGGCTCCGGTTGGATGGAGTGTAGAATGTTTCATTGTGAGACGGGACGGACTGGTTGGGCTGGGTTATCTTTGCCTTTCCATCATTGTTCATTGTTCATCAGTTTATATGTAACCTTTAGGGCTGCTGACCGAGGGCTATGCGGCTCTTTGGCGGCCGGCGTGGACATGATGGGTTGAAATGACTTCCTTCTGCGCTGTAAATTTCTATGTTTCTATGAGGGGATAACTCTTGTCACCCAGTGGCCAGCCTTTGACCCTGCCTAAACCTCTCCTTCTCTCTACCTCTCTTTCCTCCTTCAAGACGCTCCTTAAAACATATCTCTTTCACTTGTACTAATTTCTACTTACGTGGCTTGATGTCAAATTTTTATCTCATAATACTCCTGTGAAGCATGTTGAGATGTTTCACTATGTTAAAGATGCTATACAAATACTTCTTGTTGTTGTGGTGATTCAAATACAGGGGGAACAGAAGCCTGCTGCAAAATGAAAGAATTGTGACTGCTGCCTGTGATCTCACACCAACTGCATTTTGAGGGAGTAGAATCTTTTTCCGTTCATGAATATGGCTGAGTTCAGATGAGGCTGCAGTTGTGGCTGCAGCAGTTGGCAGAATTCAGTCACAACCTCTTAAGTGAAGTGAAGACGTTTCAAACATTGGTCCTTGCTGAAGTTCAGAAAAGAGAATTTCTCCTTGAAGATCCTCGGCAGATATGGTCTCCTGCTGAGAGACCTTTGCCCCTCCTCCTCCTCCTCCCACATCTAGCAGCTTGTCTTGCTCTGCGTAGCCTCTCTTCATTCTCCCAGTCATGTTCAATTCCCAAAGGAAGCCCTATCTGGTCACCTATGTCTGGCAGCACTTTTTTTCAACACAATATTTAAATTATAAAAACATTGCAAGACCAGCCAGATCACACTCTGCAGTGTATTCAAACTTTAGCCAAGTGCAGGAAACCTCCAAAAACACGTACAACTGAATCAGCAGCAATAATTCAGGAACTAACCTGCAACATCTTCAGGATCCCTTTAATTAACACTGGTGAGGGGGTCCTTCATTCCATTTAATGTCGTGTTTAGCTGTGCGATGTTAAGACAGAGCATTGGCTGGAGTGTGGAGGTGCAAAATGGTAGCAGTGGCTTCAAATTAGCATTGCACGCTGATTCATGTCACCATCTCGCTGCTCTGCATGTTGCCAGCTCGATCGCAAACCCCTTTACCAAGATGGTGTCCTGCACACTTGCCACCGGAAATGTCTGCATATATTTTGGACCCCATTTCTGGGTCTTATTTGGCTGTGTAGTGCCTAAAAACAGGCACTATACAGTCCAATTTAACCTCCATTATGTCTTAAAATGGAAGAACTGCACTGACACCATCATTCCCTGACTCAGAGGGTGTAATTTTACCCTCAAAAACAGGTGGATGACATTGGGTGTGATGTAAAAATGTTTTAAATCTCAAACTTGACTCCAACCCGCCCACTTTACCGCAAGCGGGACAGGGACGGGCAACCAACCCGCTCCGAGGAGGCGAGTTAGCTATTTAAATATTATAAGGGCATTGCATACTTCAGAATTAACCTGTCTTCCAGGTTTAACCATGGCCAGCCTGGTTTCCCAAGCCTCAGGAAACCTGGCAGATAAAGGGAGGCAAGGACTCTTTTGTGAAAAATTACTTGGACATTATTATAATCCAAGCCCCTATTAATCTTATTAAGTATTAAATGTTTATGAGCTAAATAAAACATCACTAAACACAGTGAATCAGTGAATAAAGATACGTGGGTGGGATATTGGGCGATGTAACTCATGGTCATTGTGCTCTCCTGGGACTCGTTTTGATCACCTTCAGGAGTTAGAGAGGAATTACCACCCGCCCATCTCTCCCACTGATTTTTCTTTGGGATGAATGCCTCTTCCAGGAGATTACATGACTGCTGGTGAGTGAGAGGCATTAGGGATCTTGAGCCTCAGTTCCACCATGACTGTACAGGACAGCTGGCTCTTTTCCTGAATGGTGTTTTCATATGTTTGCACGTGCATAAAGCTCTAGATCCTTGGATGTGCACAGCCAAGTAGAAGTTTAATTAAATGCAGTGGGCAAACAGTTTCTGCATGGACTGTAAATAATTGAAGTGATAAAGGAAACATCCTTATGTAAACTGAGGCACTCCCTCCATTCCATAGAATCTGCCAAGCTATTGTATTTCTCTTTCTGAACTTCTGAGATATGCAGTGTCACCCATCGTAACAAAAAGGTTGCTCAAAACACAGTCTGGGCATTATTAACACTAATTGCTCACTTTGATAGCATGTATTTCAACTCTTAGCATTTCATCTACATAATAAGGTTACAGTATTTTAAATTAATTAATTGCTTGGGAAGCTGTTTAGGATGTTTCTGAATGACATAAGACAAGACACTATGGACCTGATTTTGTGGTCGGAGGCCTCCCGCGGGCGAATGGCTCTGAACCGCAAGAAAAGTACAAACCTACCTGATGGTCCCAGAGGTTCGTAGACTCGTACTCCTGGACCTCTATGTGCACACCTGTGTAAAGACCCACGAATCCCAGGGGCACACGCAGTTCCCTAGGATCACATTGGCCAGACTACCTAATTATGCTCATGGAGATTCCAGTTACATACAAAATCCCTATAAGCATAAATAGGAATCCCCTAAAAAACACAATTACAAACAAGTTAAATAAAAATAAATCATTACATGTTCAAAATTAATTAAAATACAATTAAATTAAACACTGAGAAAAATATATTTAAATATTTTAAAGGGGCTAACAATAATCTATAACTAATTTTAATTTTTTTTACATTGAAATAATTTTTAAAACATTTTTTAGTATGTATTTAAAGTTTTACACTGGTAAAAGAAGGCCTTATGCCTGCTTTTACCAGGCGTAAGAGTTTTGTGGGCATTCGCTGGGCAGTAGTTGGGCAAATAGCCAAACTCTCCGCCAGAGGATGTTCATTTCCCAGGAATGCAGTGGATCTATCAAGCTGAAACTTAAAGTTCCAGGTTTTTGCACAAGTGCTGCGCACGCGGAAACCCAGAACTCGCAGGGCTCTTATGGCTGCGTACGCACTGCGTATGTGGTTATAGGCCACGGAAAATCTGGGCCAATATAAATACAAGTCTTTTTTTCTTTCGATGTTTTATTGTATGATGGGGGCGAAAGTAGCAGACTTGGGATATCCTGATGGTTGGTTAATTTTTTAAAATGTAATAGGACAGTTTAACTTTTCTGTCGCAGTCCTTTTTACAGCTTGTGGGTTAGGAGTTGGTATGTGTTATACGCATTTCAGCCGTAAAATGGGCACACAACATACCAGTTTAGCAGTGGGAAGGCCTGCGCTCAATCTGTGTGAGCGTTGGGCTCACTGGTAAATTGCTAGGCCTAATTTTTAGTCGTCATGGGCCTAAAACAACATTAGGCCCCTTGAAAGTCTTAAGTAGGAGCCTAAAGTCTGTTGAAGGACCCATCTACAAAATTTATTATCAATGACTGGGGCAGGCAGCCGCCTATTTTTTGTGGAGCCATGAGGAGCACAAGTGCTCTCCCTGACTCAACAGTCCTGACAATCACCCCCTCACCAACCCCGCGGTTGCTTGCTCCAACCTGCCTCTCAGAACTTAGCTCGGTTGGTAGCAATCTTATTTCTGAGGGCCGTTGGCAGTGAGGCAGGTGGCCCAAAATTGATTTTTCTCACCAGGCGAGCTGCCTGTGGAGCTGTGACCAGTGCCGGCAGCTCCTTATGAACATATAGAGGAGATACAAGGAACAATTCCAGTCGATCCTCGGGCCTCTTTGCGATATGCTGCCTCCACCGTGCTGAGTCTGGGCCTGAAGATCTAGTCCTGTGAGTTTTTTGTAGACATGCTACACACCATTTGTATTACCAGATTTGCTTGTGTGTGTGTAGTTCAAAAAGGGTTTCAGGCAAGCTTACCGTGGTTTTTAGGCAACAGGACTTGTTAGGATCTAGCAGTTCGGGAGATCGAGGCCCTGATAAAAGGGCGTGGAGTTCGGGAGGAGAAATGGCAGTTCGGGAGATCGAGGCCGAAGGTAAAACAAAGAAGTAAAAAGAAATCGAGGTGTGACATCACAGCCAAGAGGGTAAATGATTGGCTGGTTGATTGGTGAGTAGTTTTTCTACTTCTTTTTCTTTTTCTTTTTCATATCAGTAAGAAACCTTTGGCATTGTTGCCAAATTAAGTTAATTTAAGGGTTAAGTCATGGCAGGAGAGCCCAGACCCATGTCATGCTCCTCCTGTGCTATGAGGGATATCAGGGACACTGCCAGTGTCGACCGTATGATGGCACTGGAGCTGCGCATGGATTCACTCTGGAGCATCCGCGATGCTGAGGATGTCGTGAATAGCACGTTTAGTGAGTTGGTCACACCGCAGGTAAAGGTTACAAAGGCAGATAGGGAATGGGTGACCATCGGGCAGAGGAGGAGTAGGAAGGTAGAGCAGGAGTCCCCTGCAGTCATCTCCCTCCAAAACAGATATACCATTTTGGATACTGTTGGGGGAGATGGCTCACCAGGAGAAGGTAGCAGCAGCTAAGTTAATGGTACCATGGGTGGTTCTGCTGCACAGGAGGGCAGGAAAAAGAGTGGGAGAGCTATAGAGGTAGGGGATTCTATTGTAAGGGGAATAAATAGGCGTTTCTGCGGCCGCAATTGAGACTCCAGGATGGTATGTTGCCTCCCTGGTGCAATGGTCAAGGATGTCTCAGAGTGGCTGCAGGGCATTTTAGAGGGGGAGCGTGAACAGCCAGTTGTCGTGGTGCATATAGGTACCAAAGATATAGGAATAAACGGGATGAGGTCCTACAAGCTGAATTTAGGGAGCTAGGAGTTAAATTAAAAAGTAGGACCTCAAAGGTAGTAATCTCAGGATTGCTACCAGTGCCACGTGCTAGTCAGAGTAGAAATAGCAGGATAGTTAAGATGAATACATGGCTTGAGGAATGGTGCAAGAAGGAGAGATTCAAATTCCTAGGACATTGGAATCGGTTCTGGGGGAGGTGGGACCAGCACAAACCGGACGGTCTGCACCTGGGCAGGACCGGAACCGATGTCCTAGGGGGTGTGTTTGCTAGTGCTGTCGGGGAGGGTTTAAACTAATATGGCAAGGAGATGGGAATCTATGCAGGGAGACAGAGGGAAGTAAAATGGGGGCAGAAGCAAAATGTAGAAAGGAGATAAGGAAAAGTGGAGGGTGGAGCAATCAAGGGCAAAAATCAAAAAGGGCCACGTTACAACATAATTCTAAAAGGAAAAAGAGTGTTAAAATAACAAGACTGAAAGCTCTGTGTCTCAATGCGAGAAGCATTCGTAATAAGGTGGATGAATTAACTGCGCAGAATGTGGTAAACGGATATGATGTAAATGGGATTACAGAGACATGGCTCCAGAGTGACCAACATCCAGGGGTATTCAATATTCAGGAAAGATCGACAGAAAGGAAAAGGAGGTGGGGTAGCGTTGCTTGTTAAAGAGGAGATTAACGCAATATTAAGGAAGGACATTAGCATGGATGAGGTAGAATCTGTATGGGTAGAGCTGTGGAACACCAAAGGGCAGAAAATGCTAGTGGGAGTTGCATACAGACCACCAAACAGTAGTAGTGAGGTTGGGGATGGCATCAAACAGGAAATTAGGGATGCGTGCAATAAAGGTACAGCAGTTATCATGGGTGACTTTAATCGACATATAGATTGGGCTAACCAAACTGGTAGCAATACGGTGGAGGAGGATTTCCTGGGTTGTATAAGAGATGGTTTTCTAGACCAATTTATCGAGGAACCAATTAGAGAGCTGGCCATCCTAGACTGGGTGTTGTGTAATGAAAGAGGATTAATTAGCAATCTTGTTGTGCGAGGCCCCTTGGGGAAGAGTGACCATAATATGGTAGAATTCTTCATTAAGATGGAGAGTGACACAGTTAATTCAGAGACTAGGGTCCTGAACTTAAAGAAAGGTAACTTTGATGGTATGAGACGTGAATTGGCTAGGATAGACTGGAGAATGATATTTAAAGGGTTGACGGTGGATAGGCAATGGCAGACATTTAAAGATCACATGGATGAACTTCAGCAATTGTACATGTCTGGAGTAAAAATAAAATGGGGAAGGTGGCTCAACCATGGCTAACAAGGGAAATTAGAGATAGTGTTAAATCCAAGGAAGAGGCATAAAAATTGGCCAGAAAAAGCAGCAAACCTGAGGACTGGGAGGAATTTAGAATTCAGCAGAAGAGGACAAAGGGTTTAATTAGGAGGGGGAAAATAGAGTATGAGAGTAAGCTTGCAGGGACATAAAAACTGACTGCAAAATCTTCGATAGATATGTGAAGAGAAAAAGATTAGTGAAGACAAATGTAGGTCCCTTACAGTCAGAATCAGGTGAATTTATAATGGGGAACAAAGAAATGGCAGACCAATTGAACAAATTCTTTGGTTCTGTCTTCACTAAGGAAGACACAAATAACCTTAAGGAAATACTAGGGGAACGAGGGTCTAGGAAGAAGGAGGAACTGAAGGAAATCCTTATTCGTCAGGAAATTGTGTTAGGGAAATTGATGGGATTGAAGGGTGATAAATCCCCAGTGCCTGATAGGCTGCATCCCAGAGTACTTAAGGAAGTGGCACTAGAAATCGTGGATGCATTGGTGGTCATTTTCCAACATTCTATAGACTCTGAATCAGTTCCTATGGATTGGAGAGTAGCTAATGTAACTCCACTTTTTAAAAAAGGAGGGAGAGAGAAAACAGGGAATTATAGACTGGTTAGCCTGACATTGGTAGTGGGGAAAATGTTGGAATCAATTATTAAAGCTGTAATAGCAGCGCATTTGGAAAGCAGTGACAGGATCGGTCCAAGTCAGCATGAATTTATGAAAGGGAAATCATGCTTCACAAATCTTTTAGAATTTTTTGACAATGTAACTAGGAGATTGGACAAGGGAGAACCAGTGGATGTGGTGTATTTGGACCTTCAAAAGGCTTTTGACAAGGTCCCACAGAAGAGATTATTTCAGAATGGCAGGCAGTAACTAATGGGGGACCGCAAGGTTCAGTGCTGGGACCCCAGCATTTTACAATATACATTAATGATTTAGACAAAGGAATTGAATATAATATCTCCAAGTTTGCAGATGACACTAAGCTGGGTGGCAGTGTGAGCTGTGAGGAGGATGCTAAGAGGCTGCAGGGTGACTTGGACAGGTTAGGTGAGTAGGCAAATGCATGGCAGATGCAATATAATATGGATAAATATGAAGTTATCCACTTTGGTGGCAAAAACAGGAAGGCAGAATATTATGTCAATGGTGACAGATTAGGAAAAGGGGAGGTGCAATGAGACCTGGGTGTCATGGTACATCAGTCATTGGAAGTTGGCATGCAGGTACAGCAGGCGGTAAAGAAGGCAAATGGCATGTTGGCCTTCATAGCGAGGGGATTTGAGTACAGGAGCAGGGAGTTCTTACTGCAGTTGTACAGGGCCTTGGTGAGGCCATACCTTGAACATTGTGTACAGTTTTGGCCTCCTAATCTGAGGAAGGTCACTCTTGCTATTGCGGGAGTGCAGCGAAGGTTCACCAGACTGATTCCCGGGATGGCAGGACTGACATATGAAGAAAGACTGGATTGACTAAGCTTATATTCATTGGAATTTAGAACAATTAGACGGGACCTCATAGAAACATAAAATTCCGACAGGATTGGACAGGTTAGATGCAGGAAGAATGTTCCCGATGTTGGGGAAGTCCAGATGCAGGGGTCAAAGGATAAGGGGTAAGCCATTTAGGACCGAGATGAGGAGAAACTTCTTCACTCAGAAAATTGTGAACCTGTGGAATTCTCTACCACAGAAAGTTGTTGAGACCAGTTTATTAGATATATTCAAAAGGGATGTAAATGTGGCCCTTGCAGCTAAAGGGATCAAGGGGTGTGTAGAGAAAGCAGGAATTGGGTACTGAAGTTGCATGATCAGTCATGATCATATTGAATGGTGGTGCAGGCACGAAGGGCCGAATGGCCTACTCCTGCGCCTATTTTCTATGTTTCTATGTCTATGTTTCCATGAGTTCAAGGCTGTGTTTTCATTTTTAACTATGTTTCTGTCGCCTGACCAATGTTCCCTTTAATTTTTTTTTTGCGTGCGCGGACCCTTTAAGGGGTTGCACAACTAATTCAAAATACCACACAGGAGCAGTTTTTCCTATTTAAAAGCCAGTGAGCCGGCTGTGCAGAAACTACAGAGCGCTGCGCAGCTGCACAGTTAAAGGGAACATTGCTCCTTTACAGCCTTTCCACCATCTACAAGGCACAAGTCAGAAGTGTGTAGAATACTCTCAACTTGCCTGGATGAGTGCAGCTCCAACAACACTCAAGAAGCTCGACACCATCCAGGACAAAACAGCCCTCTTGATTGGCACCCCATCCACCACCTTCAACATTCACTCCCTCCACCACCGGTGCACCGAGGCTGCAGTATGTACCAACTACAAGATGCACTGCAGCAAATTGGCAAGACTTCTTTGACAGCTGCTCTAAAACCCGCAACCTAGAACATAAGAACATAAGAAATAGGAGCAGGAGTAGGCCATTTGGTCCCTTGAGCCTGCTTCGCCATTCAATAAGATCATGGCTGAACCTAACATGGACTCAGTTCCACTTCCCTGCCTGCTCCCCATACCCTTATCGCTCAAAAATCTGTCTATCTCCACCTTAAATATAGTCAATGACCCAGCCTTCACAGCTCTCTGGGGCAGAGAATGCCACAGATTTACAACCCTCTAAGAGAAGACATTTCTCCTCATCCCAGTTTTAAATGGGCGGCCCCTTATTCTAAAACTATGGGCTAGACTTTCCACTTCACATCGCCCATCTATGGTCCATCTATCACCCAAAACGGACCTCTATCACCCATTTTGAGCAAAAAGTAGAAACTAGGCCCAAAACATCGCCAGAAAAACAGATGCCTAAGTTTCCACTTTGATCGACGAGATGATCGTCCAAATGATCGCCCACACAAGGCCCATCCCAAGTTTCGGCACCTAGCGTGCACTTCGCTGGGCCGATGCAAGGCCCAAAAGAGTGTTCAAAAATAGTTGCTTTTACTGGGCTTAAGATAAGGAAATGGGCACTACGGATGCCATTTTGAAGTTCGGAGGAAGGGTGGAGGATTAGTTGTGAGTTATTTAGAGAGTTAATTTAAAGATAATTGTACTCAGAATATTGGAACAGGGAATATAAAGAGGTATTATCAAGTTATTTTTGGTAAATAAGTTTTATATATTGAAATTATTTTGTAAATAGCTTTTACATAGTGAAATTATTTACTGATATTGTTGGGGCTATCAAACTGACTGGTATATAGCGTACAGAGTACAGAGAGTGCAGAGTACAGTGATTAGAGAGTATAGAGTAGAGAGATTATTAAAATTAGTGAAAGTAATTATTGATACTGATTATGGGGCCTATGCTTTCCCTGCCTTTAATTGCAACTGCTCACACACTGGGTACTGAAGAATCAATTGAAGAGGTGGCACATTAATGCGTAGACGGAGACGAAGACAGAGGAGGAGACCATAAAGCCAACGAAGGTACTTGGAAAAGCAATCTTACCTGAACTTGTCTGAAAATGCTTGACTTAGGAGGCTGCGATTCCAGAAGGAGGTCATCGATGAGATATGTCAACTCGTCAAGGATGATCTGAAACCTTCCAGCACCATCAGAACTGCACTGTCCGTTGAGGTGAAGGTTACTGCTGCCCTGGCCTTCTACACATCAGGATCTTTTCAGGCTTCAGCTGGCGACATCTGTCATATCTCAGCACACTACACACTACTGCATTCGACAGGTGACTGAAGTCCTTTACGCTCGCAGGATGGACTTCATATTCTTCCCAATGACTAGAGAGGCACAGACCGAGAGGGCTTTAGGTTTCTGGAAAATAGCAGATTTCCTCAAGGTGCAGGGAGCAATAGATTACATGCACATTGCTCTGAAAACACCCTTAAAGAAAGCGGAGGTGTTTTGTAACAGCAAGGGTTTCCACTCCCTAAATATGCAACTTGTTGTCGACCACAATCAAACAATTATGACAGTAAATGCTACATTTCCTGGCAGCATCCATGATGCCCACATCTTACGTGAGAGTGCTATCCCTGACCTGTTTGTCAATCAGCCAGAAGGTCACGGTTGGATGCTGGAGGATAAAGGATATGGCCTTGTCAGTTGGCTGATGACCCCTCTGCGTAATCCCGTCATTGAAGCACAGAAACAGTATAATGAAAGTCACATAGCTACTCGCAACATCGTTGAAAAGACAATTGGAGTCCGAAAGCAACGCTTCAGATGTCTGGACCATTCTGGAGGCAGCCTACAGTACCACCCTGACCAGGTCGCAGAGTTTATTGTGGTGTGTTGCATGCTGCATAACCTAGCTATAAAGAGAGGACAAGTAATGCCAGATCGGGCTGCTGGTCCACCTCCAAAAGGAGGGAAGACAGAAGATCCAGCCGGCGAGGATGAAGAGGAGGAAGAGGCAGAAGAGGATGCAGGCGAGGACCTAAGGGAGCGCAATCAGCCTGGCGATCTAGCATCCACCATCCGCCTCCCGAAGACCAGTAGCCAGTGGCAGTTGCACGGCTGCTAAGCTATTGTGTCAGCAGCTCATGAATGAACGCTTTGCATGAACTAACATTGTGGATGTTCAAATATTCATTTACAGTTAGGGGTTAATCAAAAGTTTCATTTGCATGGGGTTTCCTTGTTGTCTTGCCTGCACTGGTCTATCATCGGAATTAATGCTTACTTTAAGTAAAGTTTAAGTAAAGTACTGCTATAATAAAAGAACAAATAAGGATTTACAACTGTAAGTTTGATAACTAATGTAACTAAGAGAGAAGGCACAAAATTTGTTGAATTAAAACTTTTTTTATTAACGAAGACAACCAAACGATTTTTAAAAATACTCTTGAACAACACCCTCCCCTCCACCCCCGCCTGCCCCCTCCCCTCCAACCCACCCTTCCCTCAAACACATGAACCTTGAACAAAACGTTGGCAATTAAAAAAAAAGTAAAAACAAATCAACAATGAAAAACACACCCCTCTCTTTATCATGCGGCCACATTTCCATCCAGGTCTTGTCCCACCCCGTGTTCTTACCCCACCTGCCCGTTTTGGTCTGCGCAGACCAACACGAACGCATTGTGCAGTGTGGGACGGCAAGACTTCCTGAGGTGACGGAGTGGAAGCAGAAGCCTGAGGCTCCACTTCTGAGTCAGGAGGAACTGTGTCCTCCATACTCGCTTGCGTGTTCCGGGTCCCGCTGCGAGCAGATGTGACACCTTGGAGTGCAGCGCCGTGTCCAGCCAGCAACGCATGCCGAAGGGCATTGGCTGTGGCAATCTGCTGACGAATGGCCTCCAACATCTCCCGTCGTGTCTGTGCTTGCACGGAAGACCAGTTGGAGAAGTTCATGCTGAACTTGCTCCAGGTTGCTGGAAACTGGCTCCAGTTTGCGGAGAACTGGCTCCAGTTTGTGGAGAAACCCACGAAACCCCGGATAAGGTCGTGACCGATCGTGACCGTCTCCCTGCACAGGGATATCAAGCTCTCCGTCTGGCCCTCCATGGTAGGTGGTTGCTTACCCCGCTGATCAGACCTCCGTGGGGTCGGTGTTTGCAATATTTTGCGCCTTGGCGTCACCACCTGCACACCGCTTGGTCCCGGTGCCTCATCCACCTCAATAGAGATGGCCGCAGGTTGTTCCCCTCCCACAAAAAGAATTTCGTCCTCTTCCTCCTCCTCCTCCTCCTCCTGCTGCTCTTGCTCCACAGTTGGCAGCAGTTCCTCCTCTTCCTCCTGCAAGGTATTAGAGAGTGCAGGAGTAGTAGATAAATCCACTGACTCTAACGACACTTGATCTTAAAAAGATGAATGACATTTCTAAACAACTTATTAGGACATTAACGGTGCTCATTATTAGTAAACATGCATATCAATACATATCAAATTTTCAATAATCCATAACATAAGAATACTTTTCAATACCCCATATGCACAAGGGTTCACCAGGGCTGTCATGACCTCTTCGTAAATCAAGAGTACATCAAAAGTATACATCATATTACATTATAATTGCAGAACATTATATATGCAACTAGGATATTTTTAATATAATGTTTGACACATTGCACAGTTCCCATTACTCATGAGACTCAAGGGTGGGTTCGGCCACACCACGGGTCGTGACCGAACGGCTGTCAGACCCCACCAAGGCGACCGCAAGCTCCTCGTATTCGTTTAGAATCTGCACCGTAGCAGAGCCACCGCCCGTCCTCCTTTGCTCGGAGCAGTTGATAGATATCTTCTTCTGTAAATGATAAGATAACATTGCATGGCACAAGCTAATGGACTTGATAATAAACATTTAAAACTGACAGATTTAAATGTGCGATTAGAAATTATCATTGCATTGCATATGAATAATATTTCATAATATAAAATTCAACTTAGTGTTAGGATGCATAAATTAATTCATAATTTAATTAAGTAATACTATAACAAAATGACATTCAAGATTCAAATTAAAATTTGCATGCATCATTTCAATATTATATATGTAAAATTTAAAATATAAAATGCAACTTACTCTGGCTGCTGCCAGCAAACTGTTCCACCTTTTCCTGCACTGGTCAGGTGTACGCACTTCATTGGAGGCCGAGGTGACCACATCGGCAATCGCGGCCCAGATTCTCCTATATGCACGGGGTGGAGGTTTCCCATGCCCACTCCATATTAAATCATCCCACCTACTGCTCACTATGTTCACCAATGCCTCGTTGGCCTCCTCGCTAAAGGGGTTAGCCTTTTTCCTTTCACTATCTCTCTCCATATTTCAATATATTTCAATATATTTATCAACATATTAGATAATTTATTATATAGTTTTTCTTCCAATATTGAGCAAAAAAAATAATTAAAAGTTGATAAGAATGAATAATTTTCAATACGAATTTAAATAGCAATAGCAGCAAACACAAACAGTTCCTCGTCCCTTCTTTCCTCTCTCTCTCTCTCTCTCTCTCTGACCCTCCCTGTGATTCTGAGCATGTGTGATGACCCCTGATCTCTCAAAATGCAACAAAGAAACTCACCCACCAAAAAAACCCCACACATGCGCAGAATATCATGGCTAGGGAAGCTTTTTTTCCTTCTTTGACTGCCGTTTTCGTTGGGCGATCATGAGATTGGCGAAAAATCACATCGCCCATTTGGCATCGTCGGGGTAAGGCCGAGTGGAAAATCGCAAAAAAAAAATGGGCCTTGTGCCGGCAATCAGCAAGGCCGAGACATCCCACATCACTGGAACATGGCCCATCTTTTGGGGCCTTAGCCACCTAGTGGAAAGTCTAGCCCTATGTCTCCTAGTTTTAGTTTTCCCTATAAATGGAAATAACCTCTCTGCATCCATCTTGTTGAGCCCCCTCATTATCTTATAAGTTTCAATAAGATCACCTCTCATTCTTTTGAACTCCAATGTGTCCGAGAAGGACAAGGGCAGTAGGCACATAGGAACACCATAAAGTTCCCCTCCAAATCACACACCATTCTGACTTGGATATATGTTGCCGTTCTTTCATCGGCACTGGGTCAAAATCCTGGAATTCCCACCCTAACAGGACTGTGAGAGAACCTTCACCACACGAACTGCAGCATTTCAAGAAGACGGCTCACCATCATCTTCTCAAAGGCAATTAGGGATGGGCAATAAATGTCAATGACGCCCAACATCCCGTGGATTAATACATTTTTTTAAAGTAAAACACCTTATTCTGTCTTTGAGAAACATTTCAGAACACTTGGGAGACTAGCATGGAGGTGGATTGACTGCGGGCTGTTGACCTGCTGTCAATCTTTTCCATTTTCACAGCGGATCCACCTCCGAACTTACCCTCTCAGTGCTGGCAAAATTCCAGCCCGAGAGTGAGATTTGAGCCCACAACTTTTCTGATTCAGAACTAAGAGTGCTACCAACTGAACTAAGTCTGGAAAGTCAGAAATTTCTGTTTTATCTAGGCTATCAAAACTCAAGTGCAATTAACCAGTCTGTTCATTGACATTATGAATGATGTCTATGTATACTCTATATCATCCACTTTTTCCCTAAAATTAGTAAACAGTGGAAAATATACTCCAATATAACTGATGGTAAAAGTTTACCAGTAATTATCTCTCTGAGCAATTTCTCCCAACTGCAGTGAATAATTCCCCATAACACACATTTTAAAAAATTAAGTCTGTAAACTTACATCCAATTAAAGGCCAGTGATTCAGACTAAACTTTTAGTCTGAGCTGCAAAGACCATACCACAATAACATGTTAAATTGCTATGTCAATAAAGTCCCTTTGGGCTGCAGATCAAAGACTCCATTCTTATATCATCTTCTAATCATTAAAATGGTGTTTTCCCACACTTTAAATAGTCTGCCATTGATATCTTATTCATTCAGACCCTATTTATATGGCTCGTAATGTCAGGTTGTTCGTTGTTCAATGTTCAATTAAGTATAAAACGTTCCAGCCTATTTACATATCGTTGATGTTTAGTCAATTAAATTTTGCCAACATAGAAATTTGTCAACAATCAGTGCATTGACTCATTCTAAAATTTTCTAATCTCTAGTGTATAAATCAAGTTAGGAAATGTTGCTGCTAATGAGTGCCGTGAGCTAAATTTGTCAATTAGTTTAAAGACTAATTTTCATGATTTACCAACACAATTTGCAAGAGCTCATTTTTGCCCACACATTTTTAACTATTAAATTTTCAAATTTGTCTGAAAATCCTCAATCTTAACAACCAAATAGCTGTTCAATCACCACCTGCCATTTATATTGTGCAGTTTAATAATTCTTCATTAGCACAAAAAAGCTGATTTAAATATGCTGCTGATTGTCCAGTTTTTCAGCTCAAAAATAATTTCTTGAAAGTATTTGGTGCATTTAAGAGGAGAAATGTATGAAATTGTTCTGAGTTGAAGTGAAGGGCTATTTTATACATGAGTATAAAACCAAAATTCCACCATGCAGAAAAGTCATGCTTGCTTAAAGTTAATGGAGATGTCTTACAAAGATTGGAGATTAGAAACATAGAAAATAGGTGCAGGAGCAGGCCATTCAGCCCTTCTAGCCTGCACCGCCATTCAATGAGTTCATGGCTGAACATGAAACTTCAGTACCCACTTCCTGCTTTCTCGCCATAACCCTTGATCCCCCGAGTAGTAAGGACTTCATCTAACTCCCTTTTGAATATATTTAGTGAATTGGCCCCAACCACTTTCTGTGGCAGAGAATTCCACAGGTTCACCACTCTCTGGGTGAAGAAGTCTCTCCTCATCTCGGTCCTAAATGGCTTACCCCTTATCCTTAGACTGTGACCCCTGGTTCTGGACTTCCCCAACATTGGGAACATTCTTCCTGCATCTAACCTGTCTAAACCCATCAGGATTTTAAATGTTTCTATAAGGTCCCCTCTCATTCTTCTGAACTCCAGTGAATACAAGCCCAGTTGATCCAGTCTTTCTTGATAGGTCAGTCCCACCATCCCGGGAATCAGTCTGGTGAATCTTCGCTGCACTCCCTCAATAGCAAGAATGTCCTTCCTCAAGTTAGGAGACCCAAATTGTACACAATACTCCAGGTGTGGCCTCACCAAGGCCCTGTACAACTGTAGCAACACCTCCCTGCCCCTGTACTCAAATCCCCTCGCTATGAAGGCCAACATGCCATTTGCTTTCTTAACCGCCTGCTGTACCTGCATGCCAACCTTCAATGACTGATGTACCATGACACCCAGGTCTCGTTGCACCTTCCCTTTTCCTAATCTGTCACCATTCAGATAATAGTCTGTCTCTCTGTTTTTACCACCAAAGTGGATAACCTCACATTTATCCACATTATACTTCATCTGCCATGCATTTGCCCACTCACCTAACCTATCCAAGTCACTCTGCAGCCTCATAGCATCCTCCTCGCAGCTCACACTGCCACCCAACTTAGTGTCATCCGCAAATTTGGAGATACTACATTTAATCCCCTCGTCTAAATCATTAATGTACAATGTAAACAGCTGGGGCCACAGCACAGAACCTTGCGGTACCCCACTAGTCACTGCCTGCCATTCTGAAAAGTACCCATTTACTCCTACTCTTTGCTTCCTGTCTGACAACCAGTTCTCAATCCACGTCAGCACACTACCCCCAATCCCATGTGCTTTAACTTTGCACATTAATCTCTTGTGTGGGACCTTGTCAAAAGCCTTCTGAAAGTCCAAATATACCACAACTGGTTCTCCTTTGTCCACTTTACTGGAAACATCCTCAAAAAATTCCAGAAGATTTGTCAAACATGATTTCCCCTTCACAAATCCATGCTGACTTGGACCTATCATGTCACCATTTTCCAAATGCGCTGCTATGACATCCTTAATAATTGATTCCATCATTTTACCCACTACTGAGGTCAGGTTGACCGGTCTATAATTCCCTGTTTTCTCTCTCCCTCCTTTTTTAAAAAGTGGGTTTACATTGGCTACCCTCCACTCCATAGGAACTGATCCAGAGTCAATGGAATGTTGGAAAATGACTGTCAATGCATCCGCTATTTCCAAGGCCACCTCCTTAAGTACTCTGGGATGCAGCCCATCAGGCCCTGGGGATTTATCGGCCTTCAATCCCATCAATTTCCCCAACACAATTTCCCGACAATAAAGATTTCCCTCAGTTCCTCCTCCCTATTAGACCCTCTGACCCCTTTTATATCCGGAATTTATATTAATCTGTTAACTTCCATTAATAGTTTTACTGAACTTTCAGATGCTGTGCACTCTAATATTTGTCAAGTGACCCAGCAGCATCAAGAAGCAGGAAATAGGTCCCGCAGTAGCTTTGTTTTATATTTTAACTTTGCAGGAAAACCGGAAGTGACCTCTTAGGATCAAAACCTGAATAGCATTAAGTTTTTCTCTGGTAAAGAACATCTTAGGTTCCTTAGATTCACTTCTATACAAATTAGAAAGTTGATATGGTTATTAATAACAATGAAGATTCTTTTTTGCAAGGCAAAATGGCTGGTACAGGCCAAGGCATGAAATCAGCTTCCCTCATAAAAATACAGTGCTGTAAAAATTGGTAATAGCCTTTTCACAGGGGCATAACTAATGGTGCGTGTGGAGTTTGCGCCCCTGTTGGAAGGCCTGAAGCTTGCCCGAAATTGGTCCTTGGGATTAATTTGAATAATTTGGGCGAGCTGCCAGTGCCTGGCCCTCAAGTGAATCCTGGGGGGTGGAGGGGGAAGGAGAACGGGAGGGAGGCCCAGGTTATCAGCAGCCCTCAGAAGTGGGAAGCACACCCACTCCTCCTGGATCCACGTCAAGCTTAAAGAGAAACTCGACTTACCTTTACAGTGGCAGCCACTCGCTAGGCTCCATCCACACCCAGAAAACATGAGTGGAGCAGGCTGGCTCAGGGCAGCCCAATTTCCTACAGGGATCCCCAAACCAGTGTTAAGCCCCTCGTTACCATATGTTTTAGGTGGCTGCTAAAGATGCCTGAAAAATCATCCGACCCAGAATAGGGGTCGTACCTATTTCAGGCACGCATGGGATACGGGAATCAGCACCACGAAATTGGTGCTTTTGGTCCCTGTTCTGCATCTGAGTTCAATTTCTCTCCCAACAATTTGTAAACGTTCCAAAACTTAAGATGATCCCCATGTGTCTTCCTCACTTGTTCTTTTACTAAATGTGTGTAAGCTGCACTTTTCTTCCAAGACCAAAAATACCACCATTTTGTACCGGGCCATTTACAGAGTCAGTTTTGCTTTGAATTGAATTGAAAACACAATCTCTAAATTGAACTGAATCAGAATCTGCATTCTAACTACAACTTTATAAACTTGAGCATTGCCTTGTGGTTTCTGCTGATCTGCTGCCGAGAACCCCCCCAATGGATATTTCATGCGCCAAATTTAAAAGTTATTTTATTTTAAAGATGTTAATTGTCCCATCAACTGCTTACTACCATTAAAACTTTCACCACTGTTTAGAGTCAAACTGTCTCTTGCACTCACAGGCAAATGTCCCTGGTGGGATATAGTGCTGATGAGGGTTTGGCACTCGATGAAGCACAGAGTACAATATAGCCAGAGAAATCATGAATGAAAATGGAGTCTGAGAGAGGCTCAGTAGTTGTCCGAACTAAAGAGACTGCAGACTCTGTAAATAAGGATCCTGGATGAGCATCACAAGCATTGAGCATCTCAGAGGACATGAGATAGCTCTGGTTATCCTGGCCCCACAAAAATGAAACTTGAAAATATATTCAGCCATTTTTTGAGCAGCCTTCAGTGGTCCCTTTAAGCACTTTCATTTGGCAACTCAATACTGGTACAAAAGGGCAGAGTGCTGATGGCACACGCTTCACACTTTGTATCCCCAAATTGTAATTTTGCCATTTTTTTTGTGAAAGGACCCTGATTTGTATGTTACAGTTGGCCTCCTATCTGAAACAGTCGGGTGCCTTGGCTGCCCTTCTCAGGACCTGACACAAGATGGCAGCGGCCAAAGTGCCAGTGTAAACGGGGCAGTAAGTGACCCAAAGCCATTTCGGGTCACTATCGTCCAATTTATGCCAAGCTGAGGCCCAACTGCTTTTAATACTTGATGCTGCTTCATTTCCTATCAAACTTTATTTTCCTTGGCATTGGCTTTCCAGTTTTGTTGTAGAAGTGATATCTGAGAATTTCAGATTCAGTGTGTTGGCAAGTTTCAAGACAACTGCAACATCCACCAGCCCACCTCTTCTGCTGCACTCGTACTTAACCAATCATATAAACCATTATCTGGCCTATGTTAAAGCTATGATGCAGAAGACACTCTGAGCTGATATGATATTGAAAATTACATGTGGAGTTTGAGTAACTTATAATAAGGACAGATGGTAGAGAAACGCCATAATCAGCTTTGATTAAGTTACAGTGCTGCTATCCTACCCTCAGCCTAGTACAACTACAAACACTAGAGTGTTTTGCTATCCTGAAGCCTTAAATGATTTAAAGCACCCAATAAATAGAGACCAGAAATTTATTCATGTCCAAAGAATACTACATTGAAAATAATGTAATTTTTACCTTGAACTCCTCACTCAGAATAGCTTGCTAATACTGTTGCTGTCTACATTCTCAGATTGGTAAATGATTTCAGTACATTTTTGAAACTTTTACATTAATTTGCTGCAGGCAATAGTCTATCTGACCACAGAGGCCATGAATTCATGGTTAAATAACTCTCCAGTAAAGAGTGAATGAATATATATCCTGTGAAGTCACGGTACCTGTGGTAATCCTCTTGATTTATTTTAAGATCTCTGGGGCTAACACCAATGAGGGGGCATTTGTTCAAGGCAATCAGTTGTACAGGTTTGTGCCATGACAATGCTAACCTGTTATCTTTTAGTTACACCTTTCTAGGTTTTTAAAAATATTTATCACGCACTGGACTTTCAGTGATTTGAAGACATTAGCAATGTCTGCCGCAATTCAATTGTATTCAATTGTTCTCATTCCACAAGAGATGAAAAATAAATTGCTGCTGCACAACAGAAAAATAAGAGTAGAAAATTACACGGCAAACAGTTTCTAACAACCCACATTTTAGAGATGGGCTCTGAGTGTTAATTAACCCAATTACAGTAATGCTCATTTACTTTTTCAATAGTCTTGAATGTGTAAGCAAATCTCCAAGCTAATTGTACGTGCTCCTGTATCATACAGTACACATCAGCCCCGAAGGCAACAACAACCAATTATATTCTGCTGATTAATGGGCGTTAATGCGTTTATTGGTCCTGTGGTCTCAGGAGGCATCCAGGTATGTGAGGTAATGAATAGAGGGTTGTCAGAATAATTATGCCCTTTAGTCCTCACATTCTCTAACTATGTGCTAAATAAACAGCTCAGGCTTATTACAGAATAGAAAACTAGCATCCTGGAAAAAATTACTACTTTAATGATTGACAGACTTGTAAATGTTTCTTATAGTGTATTAATCAGCCCATGTGTACAGCACATAAAATGGATAGGATGTATAAACTGTGCTGCCTCGGAAGCTCTCACGTTCAGCAGTGAGGCCACACAAAAGAATAAAGGAAGCTCAATTCATCCTCCGAGCTTTGCATTACCTGAAAGTGGACTGTTCTTAAAGCTTAGCCTAGGTTACCATAAAATTGTTGCCCCTACAGACATAAAACACCAAATGTCAATCCAATTTTAATATTTAATAGTTCATACATTTTAAGCCTCATTACGGGTCTTTTGCCACCTTGTGGGCTGCTTGGGTCACTTACATCGCAAGTGGAACAATCTGCAGTAATCTGGGCTTTTTTCTGTCATGTTGTTTTAGTGTAGCTTATGTCCATTGTTGTGAGGCTAAGCGCTCATAAGTAGGTGCATTCAGTATATTCATCATATCAGGTCACTTACTGTCAATAATGTCTTTGTTTTGAAGACAGTAGGCTGGATTTTTCTTTTGATTAGCTCGTCCATTTTTGGATAATTTTAGGAAACTAAAATGAGTAAAATAGGGCGGTAGGACCCCATCATCAAAAACGTTGGACTAAAAACTTTCCTCAATATAGCCTGCCAGTGTGCAGTGCCACCTGATCCACTGCATGTAAATGACATTAGGTAGACATGGGCAGGGTCTACTCACTATGGGGGAAAGTTTTGGCTACTTACCGCCACAAGTTACTGTCAGTTTTCTGAAAAAAATAGCGGCCACCGCGCTAACACCCTTCTCTGGCACGGGAATCGGCGGCTGCCATTTTGGTGAGGACCATAGTGCTGCCAATAGCAGCACTGACCCAGAACATGCAAATCTGGAGAGCATGACGTCAGTCAACGTGCAACGCCAACTTAACGTCACGTTCTGCAAACTTAGACCTCTGAAAAGCAAGCGTCCTCTCCCTGTCCTTGGTTACCCACTGGCTGGGCAGGCTGCATTTTTTGGGTGTGTGAGATGAGGATGGTACAAGAGTGGAGTTGTGGTGAGGGGAGGGCGGGAAAGCAAAGGTGCATGCAAGGAGGATAACATATGAGGATACCAGCAATTTGTAAACTTTCAGCCCTGCCGTTGGCCAAGGACACAGCCACGCTCCTACCAAGAATGGCCTGCACTGTCAACCTCCCACGGGGGTGTGATGAGGCTAAGAATGGGCGGTATGTCTCGTGTTTGGTACAGATTGATGGTAGGTGAGTGATTGGGGGTAGAGGGGTCATGCAGTGAGCAGTATGCGAGGCTGGTGGTGCAGTTAGTAGGAGACGGCCTTTGAAGAAGCATTCACTAACCTTGACCACTATAGAGGACATCTCTTGCCATGTTGACCCACTATGCAAAGCTGGAGTGCTGTGTGTCAGACCCTGGGTGCCCTTTCCTGGTTTGCTGAGCCATTTATGTTAGTGCTGAAGCACGTTCCCATTTTTTTAAGATGCAGAAGGCAACTCAGCTTTAGAAGCTGAAAACTGCCAGTTGGGAATTATTTTTAATGCTTTGTTTTCAGAAGGCAGTTGAGCTGTAAGGGCTAAAAACTGTCTATAAAAAAAAGTAAATTTTAGAAGGCAGTTCCCCTTTAAGGGAGCAATGCTTCAAGAGAAGGCAATTCTTGCTGCAATGACACGACAGTCATGATACATTGGGGCCTCCTGCTGGGCCCACCACCAGGAGAATCGGCCTTGCACAGTTTAGAAATGGGCTAATGTTAAGTAGCAACCAGCACCAATATCCCGGTCTTGCCAGCGGCATTAATTTCAGTGGCCGTTAACTCCAACCCATGGTGGCACCGGCAGGTTTTGAACACTCTCCAATTTTGAGCCCTGCATCTCACAGTTCTCACCCTAATCCTGACCTGTGACCTATATAGGTTGCAGTAGAAGCTGTACATTCCTACACTACAACGACTACACTTCAAAAGTACTTTATTGGCTGTAAAGTGCTGACCACAACCTCAGGGTCATCCTGAGGTTGTGAAAGGTGCTATATAAATCTAAGTTCTTTCTTTCACAGTGGAATCCCTGAGGAAGATACTGCATTGAGGAGGCCATCTTCACTGATACATGAGAAGCTTTGTGAAACTTTACCTGACATTGATTTTTGCTGTTTGGTGCTTTGGAGCTTCTCTGAAGACTACTACTATAATTGGGTTAATTAATACCTAGAGCCCATCTCTTCAATGTGAGCTGTTAGCAACTGCCAGTTACCGTGAGTACTGGAGAATGTTAATTGTTTAATGGATTTCCCTCGCTTCCTGTGTTATGAAGAGGAGGAGGAGAGGGAGGAAATGGAAGAGGCTAGATTAGAGTGCTGCAGACATATTTTAGGATACCTGAATTAGGACCCTTTTACTAAATTCGTCAGTGCTCAGTGAAACGCGGCTTGGGCCTGCTCCACTCGGGAATCTTCAGCAGTCGCTGCTATTTAAACGTGGACACTTAAAAAAAAAATGTAATGTGGAGCCGGGACTTTCATGCTGAGCGAACTGCCTCAGGAGGCCCGACAGGTGCTGACAGCTCCACCAAAATAATAAAATGAGGTCCAAGGCCCAATTTCGGGTGAGCTTCGAGCATCCTGATTGGGGCACGGCTGTCTGTGCGCCACTGGTTATGTGCTCAAAAACGGGCCATAACCAATTTCTAAGACTAAAGTTTTCCCTACATCATATGTTAAACCAGCTGGCCTGAAATGACCTGGATTAATTCTGTCTCCCTTTTAAAAAATAAAATGCTACATTGGCCATTGGCACACATCCACACTTAAGGGAGCCCAGAAAGATAGAGGTAGATTCCTCTTGCCCGTCTCACCAGCCTCGTGCAGTTTTCAGGAGGGTAACAGAGGAAGTGCGCCATTGACAGTGCCAGCAGGTGGCTCAGTCTATTTTGAGGGCTGGGCCTCATTAATAGAGGGACAGCGGTGAAAGTTATGATGAACCTGTATAAAACATTGGTTTGGCCTCAACTGGAGTATTGTGTCTAATTCTGGGCACCGCACTTTAGGAAGGATGTGAAGGCCTCAGAGAGGGTGCAGAAAAGATTTACGAGAATAATTCCAGGGATGAGGGACTTCAGTTACGTGGATAGACTGGAGAAACTGGGGTTGTTCTCCTTGGAGCAGAGAAGGTTGAGAGGAAATTTGATAGAGGTGTTCAAAATCATGAGGGATTTGGACAGAGTAGTGAGAGAGAGGGGGGGTGAAATTGCCCCGCGGCCGATATTGGGTGCACAGTTCGAATTAAAAGAAAATTTAGTGCCCGGCGAGATAGGCTGTTAAATTTTCCCGAATTGAGCTTTAGAGCCAAAAAATGTTGTATGCCGGTAATGGGGCATTCGCGGGGTGCTCAGCACATCAGCATAACGTGGACCTGCCGCGTCATCATGATGCATCACAATGTCTCTCTTCTTCTTTTAAAGGGGCAGTGACACAGCACCCAAGAGTGGGTACTGGGCTGCAGGTGATGGCTTGGCCACACCAGCGGCTACCATTGTTGGGCCGACTGAAAAGTCGGCGGACACAGAAAAGATGGTGGCCGCGGCGGTACCACCTCCCCTTTAAGGGCGGCCGGGACCCCCCAGCCACCCCAGCTTCTCGCTGGCATCACCCCACGCTGACCTCACGTCCCGCAGGGCAATGCCGTCATCGCCGTGCGGGCTCCGTGCCAGTGCGGTAATCGCGTGGCGCGGCGCTAAGCACTTTCCGGGGCAATTCCGGGGGTGAGCGCTCTTGCCGTCACGCCTGGGCTTCGGAGGCTCTAACGGGCCTTTCTGAGAGGGGCAATTTCAGCCCCAAACTGCTCCCATTGGCAGAAGGGTCGAGAACCAGAGACAGATTTAAGGTGATTGGCAAAAGAATCAAAGGCGACATGAGGAAAAACTATTTTATGCAGCAAGTGGTTAGGATCTGGAATACACTGCCTAAAAGGGCGGTGGCGGCAGACTCAATCATGGCTTTCAAAAGGGAATTGGATAATACTTGAAGGAAAAATATTTGCAGGGATATGGGTAAAGGGCGGGGGAGTGGGACTAGCTGAAGTACTCTTGCAGAGAGCCGGCACAGGCTCGATGGGCCGAATGGGCCTCCTTCTCTGCTGTAACCTACCTATGATTCTATGATTCTATGGGTAACAAGTGGAGCGCGCCATCGACAGTGCCAGCAGGAGGTGCGGTCTACTTTGAGGGCTGGGTTTCATTCACATAAGGACAGCGTGCAGCAGGTGAAAACAAATGCTCCAGAGCAGCCCACCAACTCTGGACCAATACAATATCGGGCAGCCCAGCTGGCATCCAGGCCTTAGAAAGGTAGGTAGGAAGTCCATTTTGGGAGGTGCGACAATAGCCTGCTCCTTCCCATCCCACAACCGTAAAAACTTAAATTCTGGGCTCCGCTTCGGCTGGACCACCAGCTGGTAGTGGGCAGATCCTGCTCGGTGCCTATTTGAGGCAAACCTCCACCACCTTCCCATAATCTCTGGCAAGAACAGCAAGAGCTTCTCTCTTTAAACCCACACCCAAAGGGAGCAGGAGAGGTAACCCAGACGTTATTAACAGGGCTACTGGCAAATCACTAATGGGGAGGAAGTCAGCAGCACAGCCCTCTCTCTGGCTGGGAACACAGAGAGAAAAGGACCAAAGGGACACATAGGCATTGAAGACTGTGAGGTGTGGGCCCAGGGCCTGAAGCTGGAGGCTAAAATTGCAGGCGACAGGATTTGCAGTTAGAAATAGTCTAAAAGAAAGGTAATACCATAGAATAAATAAGTCAGCCCATGAAAAGGAGAGGGCGCATGGCTTACGATGTATTTTCCCTGATGTTCATGGTGAGTGTTAAGTGGGATTTGCCTCAACTTTTGCTCTGTGCGTTCAACTTAATCAATCGTACCTGGCCTTGTCTCATTCAATATTTCAATCCACCTTCAGAAAGATTGAAGAAAGACACATGAGGGCACATATAAAAGACACTGGCCTAGAAATTGGTCTGCCCCCAAAAACGGGCGGGGGGATGCCGATGCGCGATCAACCCGCGCACGTTCGGAGGACTGCAGGTGAAGAAAGCTGATGGGGATGTACAATAAAATGCTTGGTGCACTGGCAGGCCTGCAGCAAGCCCGAGTGCAATCACAATGGAGCATGGAAGGTTTCGGCACCAACCTTGCGCAGCACTATGCACAGAGCTTCGAGCCCATTATTTCCAGCATGGAAGGGATGGGCAGATCCATTCGCGCACTTGTGGACCCAACCATGATGCAGCATCTGATGGCTGATGTCTCAGTTTCAATTGCAGCACTACCACAAGCCAATGGCTGAGTGTTGCAATGGAAGCTCAGCCTTTTGTCATTCAAGCTCAGCTTGATGCTATGCAAGCTCAGACTGCTGCCATGCTGGCTGGGCTTACCACTGTGGAAAGGGGCTTGCACGGTGTCACAGCAGTCCAGCAATCTGCCCTCCAACAGAATGCTGAGGTCCCCTCTCCCACCCCAGGGGGTGTGGCAGTGGTTCCATGGAGCAAAAACCTGGTGTCATCTCTCAGGATAACAGCATTTGTCCTCCCACCACTGCCACTCTGCCAGTGCCTTAGTTGTTGCTTGTTAGCCAGCCAGCCCAGACTGCTGACGCCCATGTCGAGGTGGTGCAGTCCGCAGTCGGGTCTTCTAGGCCCAGAGGTTTTCGACATCGTCTTGCAAGCCCATCTGCCATTTCCCCAAGTGAAAGTCAGCAGCCTTCCACCAGCCATGCTGCAGCCACTGGGGTAGCGCTTCGTAGGAGTACTAGGATGGGCTAAGGCACATTGAAGACAGGCACGAAGGGAATGCACAAGGGTGATTAGTACACTCTGTTATGCAATATTGGATGGATTGATGAATAAAGTTGCATTGGAATGTTTCTTTTGTGGTGGCTTTTATTGTAGCATTGTGGCCAAGAGGATGCTGTGATGGTCAGTTACATATGGAAGGTAAGATGTGGGATTAATGCTGAATGGGGAATTGGGGTTGCGTTCACTGGTACCGCAGTCGGATGAGTTGATTTCAGTTAGCCTGGGCAGAAAGGGGCTGTCTAGGTTGCCTCTTCCCTTCCGTTTCGTCCCCTTCCACTTCCTCCTCTTCCACTTCCTCTTCTTCCTCAGCTGGTCACCATATGCCTGGTGGCAAGGGCTGTTCCCTCCTGATGGCAATGCTGTGCAGCATGCAGCAGACCACTATGAATCTTGAGACACATTCTGGTAAGTACTGCAGAGCACCTCCAGAGCGGTCCAGACAGTGGAAGCATTGTTCAAGGACACCAATGGTCTGCTCTATCAAATTTTGTGTGCCAGCATGCTGCTGACTTATAGGTGGGTTGTGGAGCGGAGTCATGAGCCAGGTAGTCAGTGGATAGCCCTTGTCGCCCAGTAGCCACCCTCCGGTTTGTTTTAGTCGCTCAAAGATTGAGGGAACCGCAGACTGGCGCAGTATAAAAGCATCCTGACTGCTGCCAGGATACTAACATTCACCACCATGATATGCTGACCATGGTCACACACCAACTGCACATTCAGTCATTCAGTGAGTGGTAACCTATGCAGTTGTAGTACATCTCAGCATTTAGGTGCAGTGCCCACAAAGCCATATGCATGCAGTCAATGGTGCCCTGCACCATGGGAAAGCCCGGTATCCTGGCAAAGCCACGTGCACGCTCTGCCTGCTTCTCTTTCGTCAGAAAGAAAACAATGAAGTCCTCTGTCCTGGCATAACTAGTGTCTGTCACCTCTCTTATGCACCAGTGGATGGTGAACTGGGAGATGTTACAAATGTTGCTTGCTCCATCCTGGAAGGATCCCGATGCGAAGAAATTCAGAGCCACGGTCATTTTCACAGCCACTGGCAATGCTGTCCTTGTGCTTGTGTGAGGCTGCAGGTCTGGTTTCAAGAGGTGACAGAGTTCTGTGAGCACCTCCTTTGTAAAATGCAGATGCCTCACACACTGGGCCTGGCTCAGGCTGAGGTAAGACAATTGCTCTCGGAAGACCCTACATGGGTAAGGCCTCCTGCTGAGAGCCCTTCTGCCCCTCCTCCTCCTCCCTCTGCAAGCAGCTTCTCCTCTTCTTTGCTGCCTTTGCTTCCTTGTTATGCTGCAGGCCAAGGCGGATGACAACCAGAGCATCCATGACTGAGAGCAAGTGGTCTAACCAGAACCCTTGAAGTCAGAGCAACTTGCAGCACCACTCCCTGTCACCTCACCAACTTTAAACAACTCTAGAAAGCTGCTAACACTTCCATAAACTTAAAAAGAGGAAGTTAAAATTAATCAGCAACCCACCTGAGAGTGGTTATGATCCCTTTAAATATCGCTGGTAGGGGGTCCTTGCAGCTGCTGGACACATGTTCAGTTGTGTAAGTTTACAGGGCATTAGTTCCAGAGTTGAGGATGAAAATGGCAGTGCTAGCATCAAATCAGTGTTGCACGCTGATTGACGTCATGATCTGCCTACTCTACAGACTTCTGGTGTAAGCTCTCAGCGCCGATGCCAACACTTTCATCAAGATAGCATCTGGTGCAGCCCACACCAAATGTGTGCACACGTGGCTCAGACAATTTTCGAACCAAAGCAGAGCCATATCGCGCAAACAACGGGCACTATACAATTGATTTTTAATCCCCTATAGCGAACTCAAATCATAAGTGCGTCCCATCACCTGGGCAGGACTGGAACCGATGTCCTAGGGAGAGTGTTTGCTAGTGCTGTTGGGGAGGGTTTAAACTAAAATGGCAGGGGGATGGGAATATGTGCAAGGAGACAGAGGGAAGTAAAAAGGGGGTAGAAGCAAAAGGTAGGAAGGAGAAAAGCAAGAGTGGAGGGCAGAGAAATCAAGGGCAAAAATCAAAAAGGGCCGCATTACAACATAATTCAAACAGGACAAAGAGTGTAAAAAAAAACAAGCCTGAAGGGTCTGTGTCTCAATGTGAGGTGCATTTGTAATAAGGTGGATGAATTGACTGCGCAGATAGCTGTTAATGGGTATGATGTAATTGGGATTACGGAAATATGGCTCCAGAGTAACTAAAGCTGGGAACTCAACATCTAGGAGTATTCAATATTCAGGAAGGACAGACAGGAAGGAAAAGGAGGAGGGGTAGCGTTACTGGTTAAAGAGGAGATTAACGCAATAGCAAGGAAGGACATTAGCGTGGATGATGTGGAATCTATATGGGTAGAGCTGTGAAACACCAAAGGGCAGAAAAGGGCAGAGTTGTGTACAGACCACCAAACAGTAGTAGGGAGGCTGGGGATGGCATCAAACAGGAAATTAGGGACACGTGCAATAAGGGTACAGCAGTTATCATGGGTGAATTAACCTACATATTGAGTGGGCTAACCAAACTGGTAGCAATATTTTGGAGGAGGATTTCCTGGAGTGTATAAGGGATGGTTTTCTGGACCAATATGTAGAGGAACCAACTAAAAGAGCAGGCCACTGTGGCCTGGGACTTGTGTAACGAGAGAGGATTAATTAGCAATTGTGCAGGGCCCCTTGGGAAGATTGACCATAATATGGTAGAATTCTTCATTAAGCTGGAGAATGACACAATTAATTCAGAGACTAGGGTCCTGAACTTAAAGAAAGGAAACTTCGACGGTATGAGATGTGAATTGACTAGGATAGACTGGAGAATGATACTTAAAGGGTTGACGGCGGATAGGCAATGGCAGACAGTTAAAGATCACATGGATGAACTACAACAATTGTACATCCCTGTGTGGCGTAAGAATAAAAAAGGGAAGGTGGCTGAACCGTGGCTAACAAGGGAAAATAAGGGAAAGTGTTAAATCCAAGGAAGAGGCATATAAATTGGCCAGAAAAAGCAGCAAACCTGAGGACTGGGAGAAATTTAGAATTCAGCAGAGGAGGACTAAGGGTTTAATTAGGAGGAGGAAAATAGAGTATGAGAGTAAGCTTGCAAGGAACATAAAAACTGACTGCAAAAGCTTCTATAGATATGTGAAGAGAAAAAGATAAGTGAAGGCTAATGTAGGACCCTTGCAGTCAGAATCAGGTGAATTCATAATGGGGAACAAGGAAATGGCAGACCAATTGAACAAATACTTTGGTTCTGTCTTCACTAAGGAAGACACGAATAATGTTCTGAAAATACTAGGGGATCGAGGATCTAGTGAGAAGGGGGAACTGAGGGAAATCCTTATCAGTCAGGAAATGGGATTAGGGAAATTGAAGGGACTGAAGGCCGATAAATCGCCAGGGCCTGATAGTCTGCATCCCAGAGTACTTAAGGAAGTGGCCCTAGTAATATGCATTGGGATTAACTTTCAACATTCCAAGGACTCTGGATCAGTTCCTATGGATTGGAGAGTGTAACACCACTTTTTAAAAAAGGAGGGAAAGAGAAAACAGTGAATTATAGACCAGTTAGCCTGATATTGGTGGTAGGGAAAATGCTGGAATCAATTATTAAAGATGTAATAGCAGCGCATCTGGAAAGCAGTGACAGGATCAGTCCAAGTCAGCATTGATTTATGAAAGGGAAATCATGCTTGACAAATCTTCTGGAATTTTTTGAGGATATAACTAGTAGAGTGGATAAGGGAGAAGCAGTGGATGTGGTGTATTTGGACTTTCAAAAGGCTTTTGACAAGATCACACACACGAGATTGGTGTGCAAAATTAAAGCACATGGTATTGGGGTAATGTATTGACGTGGATAGAGAACTGGTTGGCAGACAGGAAGCAAAGAGTAGGAATAAACGGATCCTTTTCAGAATAGCTAGCATTGACTAGTGGGGTGCCGCAGGGTTCAGTGCTGGGACTCCAGCTATTTACAATATACATTAATGATTTAGACAAAGGAATTGAGTGTAATATCTCCAAGTTTGCAGATGACACTAAGTTGGGTGGCAGTGCGAGCTGTGAGGAGGATGCTAAGAGGCTGCAGGGGGACTTCGACAGGTTAGGTGAATGGGCAAATGCATGGCAAATGCAGTATAATGTGGATAAATGTGGTGGCAAAAATAGGAATGCAGATTATTATCTGAATGGTGACAGATTAGTAAAAGGGGAGATTCAGTGAGACCTGGGTGTCATGGTACATCAGTCAGTGAAGGTAGGCATGCAGGTACAGCAGGCAGTAAAGAAAGCAAATGGCATGCTGGCCTTCATAGCAAGGGGATTTGAGTATAGGAGCAGGGAGGTCTTACTGCAGTTGTACAGGGCCTTGGTGAGACCACATCTTGAGTACTGTGTGCAGTTATGGTCTCCTAATCTGAGGAAGGTCGTGCTTGCTATTGAGGGAATGCAGCGAAGGTTCACCAGACTGATTCCCAGGATGGCAGGAATGACATATGAGGAAAGACTGGATTGTCTAGGCTTATACTCACTGGAATTTAGAAGAATGAGAGGGGATCTCATAGAAACTTATAAAATTCTGACGGGATTGGACAGGTTAGATGCAGGTAGAATGTTCCTGATGTTGGGGAAGTCCAGAACCAGGGGTCACAGTCCAAAGATAAGGGGTAAGCCATATAGGACCGAGATGAGGAGAAACTTTTTCAGCCAGAGAGTTGTGAACCTGTGGAGTTCTCTGCCACAGAAAGTTGTCGAGTCCAGTTCGTTGAACATATTCAAAAGGCAGTTAGATGTGGCCCTTACGGCTAAAGGGATCAGGAGGTATGGAGAGAAGACAGGGGTGGGATTCTGAGGTTGCATGATCAGCCATGGCCATATTGAATGGCGGTGCAGGTTCGAAGGGCCGAATGGCCTGCTCCTGCACCTACTTTCTATGTTTCTATCTCTGTTTCTATCACGACATCCCTGGGTTACCGTATTGCATAATCATATATGAGATTTGTAAGACATGAGTTGATCAATGACAGCCAGCACAGATTTGTTTAAGATAAATCATGTCTGACAAACTTGATTGAGTTCTTTGATCGGATGAATATTTGAAAAGGAAAACATTACAGGGGTATGAGGAAAGAGCATGAGAATGGGACTAATTGGACAACACAGGCACGATAGGCTGAGTGGACTCCCTCTGTGCTGAATTATTCTATGATTCTATTCTATGATTCTAGGTCGGATGGGCGCATTCTTGAATGTTAGATGCTCAAACCGCTTATGAGATTGATTAGCACCACTGTATCCCAGAGAATATCTAAGGCAGGCCTGAAAGTTGTAAAATCTTTATTATTCCTTTGTAACGTGATTTGCGATGTCTTGCAATTTAGAGATACTATATAAATGAAAGTTGTCTTTGTGGCATTCATGAGCGATGCAGTCATATGCTCAAGCACAACACCGCGACACACAGGCAGATAATTTGCACAGGGGCTCTATCAATCTCAGCCGGAAATCGACAGAATGCCCTAGAGAAATAAAGAGCCATTTAGGCTGTTTGTGTCTTTTATCCAGGGGTTCCGCTAATATTCCCCCGAAGTTATGACAAGAGATCAGGAAGGCAGAAGCAAAAGATAGAAAGGAGAATAGTAAAAGTGGAGGGCAGAGAAACCCAAGACAAAAAAACAAAAAGGGCCACATTACAGCAAAATTCTAAAAAGACAAGCCTGAAGGCTCTGTGCCTCAATGCAAGGAGTATTCGGAAAAAGATGGATGAATTAACTGCGCAGACAGCAGTTAACGGATATGATGTAATTGGCATTACGGAGACATGGCTCCAGGATGGCCAAGGCTGGGAACTCAACATCCAGGGGTATTTAACATTTAGGAAGGATAAGCAGAGAGGAAAAGGAGGCGGGGTGGCGTTGCTGTTAAAGAGGAAATTAATGCAATAGTAAGGAGGGACATTAGCCTGGACGATGTAGAATCGGTATAGCTGGAGCTGCGGAATACCAAAGGACAGAAAACGCAATTGGGAGTTGTGTACAGACCACCAAACAGTAGTAGTGAGGTTGGGGACAACATCAAACAAGAAATAAGGGATGTGTGCAATAAAGGTACAGCAGTTAACATGGACAACTTTAATCTACATATTGATTGGGCTAACCAAACTGGTAGCAATGCAGTGGAGGAGGATTTCCTGGAGTGTATTGGGGATGGTTTTCTGGACCAATATGTCGAGGAACCAACTAGAGAGCTGGCCACCCTCAACTGGGTGATGTGTAATGAGAAGGGACTAATTAGCAATCTTGTTGTGCGAGGCCCCTTGGGGAAGAGCGACCATAATATGGTAGAATTCTTTATTAAGATGGAGAGTGATACAGTTAATTTGGAAACTAGGGTCCTGAACTTAAGGAAAGGTAACTTCGACGGTATGAGGCGTGAATTGGCTAGAATAGACTAGCAAAGGATACTTAAAGAGTTAACGGTGGATAAGCAATGGCAAACATTGAAAGATCACATGGATGAACTTCAGCAATTGTACATCCCTGTCTGGAGTAAAAATAAAACGGGGATGGTGGCTCAACCGTGGCTAACAAGGGAAATTAAGGACAGTGTTAAAACCATATAAATTGGCTAGAAAAAGCAACAAACAGGACTGGGAGAAATTTAGAATTCAACAGAGGAGGACTAAGGGTTTAATTAAGAGGGGGAAAATAGAATACGAGAAGAAGCTTGCAGGGAACATAAAAACTGACTGTGAAAGCTTCTATAAAGATGTGAAGAGAAAAAGATTAGTGAAGTGCAGTCGGATTCAGGTGAATTTATAATGGGGAACAAAGAAATGGCAGAACAATTGAACAAATACTTCGGTTCTGTCTTCACGAAGGAAGTCACAAATAACCTTCCGGAAATACTAGGGGACCGAGGGTCTAGTGAGAAGGAGGAACTGAAGGATATCCTTATTAGACGGGAAATTGTGTTAGGGAAAGTGATGGGATTGAAGAACGATAAATCCCCGGGGCCTGATAGTCTGCATCCTTAAGGAAGTGGCCCTAGAAATAGTGGATGCTTTGGTGATCATTTTCCAACAGTCTATCGACTCTGGATCAGTTCCTATGGACTGGAGGGTAGTTAATGTAACTCCACTTTTTAAAAAGGGAGGGAGAGAGAAAACGGGTAATTATAGACTGGTTAGCCTGACATCAGTAGTGGGGAAAATGTTGGAATCAATCATTAAGGATGAAATAGCAGTGCATTTGGAAAGCAGTGACAGGATCGGTCCAAGTCAACATGGATTTATGAAAGGGAAATCATGCTTGACAAATCTTCTGGAATTTTTTGAGGATCTAACGAGTAGAGTGGACAAGGGAGAACCAGTGGATGTGGAGTATTTGGACTTTCAAAAGGCTTTTGACAAGGTCCCACACAAGAGATTGGTGTGCAAAATTAAAGCACATGGTATTGGGAGTAATGTACTGACATGGATAGAGAACTCTTTGGCAGACAGGAAGCAGAGAGTCGGGATAAATGGGTCCTTTTCAGAATAGAAACATAGAAACATAGAAAATAGGTGCAGGAGTAGGCCATTCGGCCCTTCTAGCCTGCACCGCCATTCAATGAGTTCATGGCTGAACATTCAACTTCAGTACCCCATTATAGAAACATAATGGCAGACAGTGACTAGTGGGGTGCCGCAGGGCTCAGCGCTGGATCCCAGCTCTTTACAATATACATTAACGATTTAGATGAAGGAATTGAATGTAACATCTCCAAGTTTGCAGATGACACTAAACTGGGTGGCGGTGTGAGCTGTGAAGAGGACGCTAAGAGGCTTCAGGGTGACTTGGACAGGTTAGATGAGTGGGTAAATGCATGGCAGATGCAGTATAATGTGGATAAGTGTGAGGTTATCCATTTTGGGGGCAAAAACACGAAGGCAGAATATTATCTGAATGGCGGCAGATCAGGAAAAGGGGAGGTGCAACGAGACCTGGGTGTCATGGTTCATCAGTCATTGAAAGTTGGCATGCAGGTACAGCAGGTGGTGAAGAAGGCAAATGGCATGTTGGCTTTCATAGCTGGGAGATTTGAGTGTAGGAGCAGGGAGGTCTTACTGCTGTTGTACAGGGCCTTGGTGAGACCTCACCTGGAATATTGTGTACAATTATGATCTCCTATTCTGAGGAAGGACGTTCTTGCTATTGAGGGAGTGCAGCAAAGGTTCACCAGCCTGATTCCAGAGATGGCTGGACTGTCATATGAGGAGAGACTGGATCAACTGGGCCTTTATTCACTAGAGTTTAGAAGGATGAGAGGGGATCTCATAGAAACGTATAAGATTCTGACAGGATTGGACAGGTTAGATGCGGGAAGAAAGTTCCCGATGTTGGGGAAGTCCAGAACCAGGGGACATAGTCTTAGGATAAGAGGTAGGCCATTTAGGACTGAGATGAGGAGAAACTTCTTCACTCAGAGAGTTGTTAACCTGTGGAATTCCCTGCCGCAGAGAGTTGTTGATGCCAGTTCATTGGATATATTCAAGAGGGAGTTAGATATGGCCCTTGCGGCTAAGGGGATCAAGGGGCATGGAGAGAAAGCAGGAAAGGGGTACTGAGGGAATGATCAGCCATGACCTCATTGAATGGCGGTGCAGGCTTGAAGGGCCGAATGGCCTACTCCTGCACCTATTTTCTATGTTTCTATGTTTCTATGTAACATCTATGGAAATTACAGGCAGCAGTATATTGCTATGTAAAGATTGTTTGAAAAAGTACCTTGCAGCCAGTAATGTAACGTACATCTGTGTGAGAGTGAGTGAGGTGGGTTGGGAGGAGGGAGCAAACATAAATAGATGACGGTACTTGGAGCTGAAGAGGCACAATATGGCAAAAAACAAGTTAAATAGCTGGAAAATAAGGTTTTGCAGTAATAATTGAACAAATACTTTGGTTCTGTATTCACTAAGGAAGACACAAGTAACCTTCCGGAAATACTAGGGAACCGAAGGTCTATCGAGAAGTAGGAACTAAAGGAAATCCTTATTAGTCAGCAAATTGTATTTGGAAAATTGATGGGATTGAAGGCTGATAAATCCCCAGGGCCTGATAGGCTGCATCCCAGAGTACTTACGGAAGTGGCCCTAGAAATAGTGGATGTATTGGTGGTAATTTTCCGACATTCTATAGACTCTGGATCAGTTCCTATGGACTGGAGGGTAGCTAATGTAACCCCACTTTTTAAAAAAGGAGGGAGAGAGAAAACAGGGAATTATAGACCGGTCAGCCTGACATCGGTGGTGAGGAAAATGTTGGAATCAATTATTAAAGATGTAATAGCATCGCATTTGGAAAGCAGTGACAGGATCGGTCCAAGTCAGCATGGATTTGTGAAAGGGAAATCATGCTTGACAAATCTTCTAGAATTTTTTGAGGATGTAACTACTAGAGTGGACAAGGGGGAGCCAGTGAATGTGGTGTATTTAGACTTTCAAAAGACTTTTGACAAGGTCCCACACAAGAGATGAGTGTGCAAAATTAAAGCACATGGTTTTGGGGGTAATGTATTGACATGGATAGAGAACTGGTTGGCAGACAGGAAGCAAAGAGTAGGAATAAACAGGTCTTTTTCAGAATGGCAGGCAGTGACTAGAGGGGTACCGCATGGTTCAGTGCTGAGACCCCAGCTATGTACAATATACATTAATGATTTAGACAAAGGAATTGAATGTAATATCTCCAAGTTTGCAGATGACACTAAGCTGGGTGGCAGTGTGAGCTGTGAGGAGGCTGCTAAGAGGCTGCTGTTATGTATTGATGTGTGTATCGTCCTGGTACCTTAAATGTATAATAAGTACAATGGTACATCACAGAGGGCGCTGTGGTGGGAAACCTGAAAGTACCTGCAAGAGGCAGTATAAAAGGCTGACCACCTCACCTGAGAAGCACTCTGAGGCTGTTCAATAAAGGACGAAAAACCAAAAAAGAAAAACAAAAAAAAAACAAAAAAAGGGGGGAAAAAAAAGGGCCTTGTAAATGTCTGGAGTGTCACCCAGGTCGGGTGGCACCGTTTAATGTTTTTATGTTTTGCAGGTAAACTTAAAAGAGTTTCAATAAAGGACGAAGGTCACAGCAATTAGATTAACACCAGGCCGTGTGGAGTCAGTGATTTGTGTGCTGCATACACCACATTGGCGACAAGGGAGCAGATGAACTCCATGCAACCATGGCTACTCTGGGCTCACTAAAGGATTTTACCATGGGCAATGATTGGGAGGCCTTTACGGAAAGGCTCGAGTACTACTTCACAGCCAACGACCTGACGGAGGACACAGACGCAATGAGAGATAAGCGTAAGGTGATATTGCTCTCCAGTTGTGGAGATGAGGTTTACTGTCTCGTCAGGGATTTGCTGGCACCCCAGAGTGCCAGGGACAAGTCATATGAGGAGCTGACTGAACTCATTCGTGACCAGTTGAAACCGGAGGACAGCATCCTCACGGCCAGATACAAATTTTACCGTCACTGCAGGCCCGAGGGCCAGGATATCACCAAATATGCTGCGGACCTCAGGAGACTCGCGGCGCCGTGTGATTTTGGTGCATACCTTGACGAGGCGTTGTGGGACGTTTTCGTTATGGGGATTGGTCACGAGGGCCTCCTTCACAAGCTGTTAGCCACGGAACCCACAGTCACTCTGACAAAGGTCATCGCCTTCAGCCAGACATATATGACCTCGACTTGCAGCACCAAGCAAATAATCCACACAGTCTCAAACCCGGCAGGTACTGTCCACAGGATAGCGCCCACCACGGACAAAAATGCAGAACGTGGCTCTGCCCAGGGCAGAGAGCATGGACCTCGGGGTCCTGGAACTCAGAGTCCGCCGAGGGAGGCCAATCAAGCAGCACCATGCTGGCGCTGCGGAGGAAGCCATGGGGCTCACCGGTGCAGGTTTGCGGAGTACACATGCAATACCTGCCACACGAAAGGCCACCTTCAGCATATGTGTAAAAGAAATCGGACTCACCATGTGGCTGAGGAGATGGGGGATGATCTATTGTTCAGCGAGGAGCAGGCAGAAGAAGATGAGGTGTTGAGACTGTATATGTGCACCGACGATTCGCCCCCAGTGATAATGGATGTAAAAATCAACGGAGTCCCTCTGAGTATGGAAGTGGACACGGACTCAGGTCCATCATTGATGAGTCGGAGAACTTTTGATAAACTATGGATTAACCCAGCTGCACGACCCAAGCTGGTCCCGGTCACGGCGAAGCTGCGTACCTACACCAGGGAACTAATACCTATTCTTGGCAGAACGGAGGTGCAGGTATCCCACGGGGACGAGACGCACGGTTTACTGTTGTGGGTCGTCGCAGGCGGTGGGCTGACACTCCTCAGCCAGGGGTGGATGGGGACGGTCCGTGGGAGCTGGGAAGACTTCACCACTCCACAGGCTGCTGCTCCCCGGGGTGCTGCCGTGCCCCGGGTTCCCAGAGAGCAGCGCCGACCGAGCTGGAGCTGCAGCCTCAATCCACCCACAGGCAAGCAGAGCAAGCCCCAACCCCGGACCTCAAGCCACAGAGATCCTGCAGCCTCAGCCCCCACAGGCAAGCAGCCCTGCAGAGAGGGGCCTAGTGGGGGGGGGGGGGGCGGTGATCTGGTGGGGTGCTGCGGGCAGGGTGCGAGGGATCCAGGATGGCCGGCGGATCGGAGGGGCCCATGCAGAGGGAGAGTCAGGCGGCAGCAGCAGCTGGTGGTCGGCGGCCACGACAGCCGCAGGGGAGGCCGCTACGGAGGCCGCGGGGGAGGCGGCAAGTGCGGCGGCTGGAGAGGCCACGACGGCCGCAGGGGAGGCGGCTACAGCGGCCGCCAGAGAAGCGATGACGACGGCCACAGGAGAGGTGGAAAATCAGTTGGCAGCGGAGGGGAGCGGCGGCTACGGCGGCGGAGGGCATACGGAGCGGCAGAGAGCAAGATGGCGGCGGCCTCGTGTCCAGAGCAGCAGAGCATCAAAGATGGCGGCACCCAAGGAGAAGCCTCATGGAATCCTGCTGCATCAAAGATGGCGCCTTAAAAAGGAAATGCACCCGGGAGTCTTAAAAGGGCTTACCACGTGGTGGTCCCCACAAAGGACTTCTGTAAGGCAAGAGCGAGTCTAAAATTAGCTATGTTAATGTGAGATGGCGGATTTATAATAAGAATTAGTATTTTAATGTTGAATGGTCACTGTGTTTGAGTAAAATAATGGATATGAAGTACAATTAATGATAAGAGCTAATAAGGAAATCAGGGATCCGTTACCAGTCAATAACTATTTAATGTAACTGCTCAGAGTACCCGCAACCCATTGACGCACATCTGTACCAGATAACATGTACCATACCAACGCACTCTCTATGCCTAACTGCCTTCCGTTGAACAAACAAGGTCGAGATCCCCAGCAACGGCTTCGGGACTGGGGGGGGGGGGGGAGATGTTATGTATTGATGTGTGTATCGTCCTGGTACCTTAAATGTATAATAAGCACAATGGTACACCACAGAGGGCGCTGTGGTGGGAAACCTGAAAGTACCTGCAAGAGGCAGTATAAAAGGCTGACCACCTCACCTGAGAAGCACTCTGAGGCTGTTCAATAAAGGACGAAGGTCACAACAGTTATATTAACAGCAGACCGTGTGAAGTCAGTGATTTGTGAGCTGCATACACCACAGCTGCAGGGTGACTTGGACAGGTTAGGTGCATGGGCAAGTACATGGCAGATGCGGTATAATGTAGATAAATGTGAGGTTATCCACTTTGGTGGTAAAAACAGGAAGACAGATTATTATCTGAATGGTGACAGATTAGTAAAAAGGGAGGTGCAACGAGACCTGGGTGTCATGGTACATCAGTCATTGAAAGTTGGCATACAGGTACCGCAGGCGGTGAAGAAGGCAAATGGCATGTTGGCCACAGCGAGAGGATTTGAGTATAGGAGAAGGGAGGTCTTACTACAGTTTTACAGGGCCTTGGTGAGGCCATACCTTGAATATTGTGTACAGTTTTGGTCTCCTAATCTGAGGAAGGACATACTTGCTATTGAGGGAGTGCAGCGAAGGTTCACCAGACTAATGCCCGGGATGGCAGGACTGACATATGAAGAAAGACTGGATCGACTAGGCTTATATTCAATTGAATTTAGAAGAATGAGAGGGGATCTCATAGAAACATATAAAATTCTGACGGGATTGGGCAGGTTAGATGCGGGAAGAATGTTCCCGATGTTGGGGAAGTCCAGAACCAGGGGTCAAGTCTAAGGATAAGGGGTAAGCCATTTAGGACCAAGATGTGGAGAAACTTCTTCACTCAGAGAATTGTGAACCTGTGGAATTCTCTACCACAGAAAGTTGTTGAGGCCAGTTCGTTAGATATATTGAAAAGGGAGTTAGATGTGGCCCTTACGGCTAAAGGGATCAAGGGGTATGGAGAGAAAGCAGGAATGGAGTACTGAAGTTGCATGATCAGCCATGATCATATTGAATGGTGGTGCAGGCTCGAAGTGCTGAACGGCCTACTCCTGCACCTATTTTCTATGTTTCTATGTTTCTATGTAACACTGTGAGAAATTAGTGGTACTTCTGCCTTGATTGTTGCGTCTTACAATTATAATTGAACAATAACTCTGGGACAATGCACTGCAGCAATCCAGCCCTGCTGGACTAACCTTCGGCATGAAGGCTGACTTTGCCACCTTGTGCTCACAGCAGGGATTGACACTTAACAGGAAGCATATTACAGAGAAAGAATTTTTCGTTTTATTAAAGTAATTTAAAAAAATTCATTTATGGGATCTGGGCGTTGCTGGCAAAACGAGCATTTATTGCCCATCCTTAATTGTCCTTGATCAGGTGGTGGTGAGCCGGCTTCTTAAATACAACTTGCTAGGCCATTTCACAGGGCAGTTAAAGGTCAACCACATTGCTGTGGATCTGGGGTCACATATAGGCCAGACTGGGTAAGCTTGGCAGATTTCCTTCCCTAAAGGACATTAATGAACCAGATGGGATTTTACGACAATCATGTCACCATTACTGATATTAGCTTTTTATTCCAGATTTATTACAAGGCCGTTAGCAGAATTGCAACTTTCAAGAAAGATGGAGCAGGCTGGGGCTCTTGTCTCTGGAAAAGGGAAGACAAAGAGGAGAATTAATAGAGATCTTAAAATTAGAAGGGGTTCAATAGGATGGACGTGGAGAAACTGTTTACAATTGTGGGCAAGTTCAGAACAAAGGCAGAAATATAGGATAGACATTAACAGATCAAATGAAGAATTTATGCGCTCCCACCCCATTTCGATGGTTTTTACCGCAGCTGCAGTTCAGGTCGCCTCTTGAGCGACATTCAGCTCTTTATTTTTTTTTCCCTTGGCTCCAAAACTCGCTCTTAATGGGGGCGGTGCCAACACTTGAGGGGCAGATATGGGACGGTGGCAATACCTGAGGGGCGGAAGTTAGGGGCGTTGCGGAGTGACCACCGCGATGATGTCATCACGGCACCACGTCACCACAGCTCTCCCTTTCACTTAAAGGGGAGCGGTTCTGTGATTTTAAAACAACGGGCCACCAGGGAGGGTTTCGGCCAAGCCAACGGCCTGGCACCCAAGGGGGGTGCCAGGCTGCCTGTTGGTGGCCTGGCCGAACCCAGGGGCATAATTGTCAGCATGGCGGCAGCAACAGTGCATCCTCCCCTTTAAGGGAAGCCGCACCACCATTGCAGAGGCCACAGCCTCACTGGACCACTGGGAAAAAACAGGTTTTGGCACTGCCGGGCGGGCCGAAGCTTTTCGGAGGGGAATGTCGCCATCGGGGGGTGGGGGGCGGGGTGTAGATCGGTGGTGCACACGGTGATGACGTAGCAGGGGGGTGATGGGGGCACCACCGGGAAAACTCAGAAGGGCAATTGGGCTTTCAGCGGCCATTCTACTAAAAGTTGGCGGCCGCCGATTTGCGATGGTAACAGGCCTTAAGGAAAGCGGCAATTTCGGCCCCAGAGTGTGATGAGACTGTGAAACTTGTTGCCACGTGGAGTGGCTGAAGCAGATAGCATTGATATATTTAAGGGAAGGCTTGATGCTGTTATGTATGCAATAAAGGTACAAACTGAGTACTGTTTAACTGAACAAGGTACACCCTTGGCTCTGCTTTATTATGGCCCAAAGTGCCTGACTCACAAAATGGCTGGCCCTTTTACACCTGAGCAGCACCATGTGCGTGTTGCTCAGTGGCCTCCAACAATGACACCATTTGGTGGCTACAAACAGCATGTACATACATGACAATACCCTCCTCTGAGATTTTATCACACTCTTTCACAGGTTGAGATGATCCGGTGCTTTACAGTCCCGGTTGACCATCTCAGTTCGATTCCGGCCTTGGGTGAATGTTCGGAGTCTGTTGTGGCTGGTGGTTGGATGGCTGACTTGTTGGAGGTGGCAGTGGCCATATCAGGAATTGCAAGTCCATTTTTATTGAACAAGTCCGTGATGGAAATTCCGGGATCACTGATGACCCTTGAATCCACTGAAGGCTGCTGGTAGGTTGGTTGGTCGTCGACGGTTTCTTTGTCCGACTGCTCTGGCTCGTCTGTGTGCTTCAGCTTTGTTTGATCCATGTGTTTCCTGCAAGTTTGCCCATTCTTGAGGTTAATAACAAATACTCTGTTGCCCTCCTTGGCCATTACCATACCAGTGATCCATTTGGGACCCTGACCATAATTCAACACATATATAGGATCATTCACAGAAATCTCGCGTGACACAGTTGCGCGATCGTGGTACCCTTGTTGACTCTGCCTTCTGTATTCAGCATGATTACTTAAATCTGGGTATAAGAGATAACTTGGTCTTAAGACCTCTTTTTATCATGAGTTCAGCAGGCGAGACCTCTGTGAGTGTGTGGGGTCTTGTCCTGTAACTCAGCAGTATGCAAGACAAGCAGGTCTGCAGTGACACTTGGGTTACTCTCCTCATGCTTTGCTTGATCATTTGTACTGCACGTTCTGCTTGCCCATTGGACACAGGCTTGAACGGTGCTGACCTTATATGTTTATGCCATTAAGTTTTACAAACTCCTGAAACTCCTGACTGGTGAAGCACGACCCATTGTCGCTCACCACTATGTCAGGCAGACCATGTGTTGTGAACATGACATTGAGATTCTCTATGGTTGCCGTGGACGTACTGGATGACATGATTATGCATTCTATCCACTTCGAATAAGCATCCACTACCACTAAAAACATCTTGCCCAGGAAGGGACCTGCAAAATCTACATGGATTCTGGACCAAGGTTTGGATGGCCATGACCACAGACTCAGCGGTGATTCTGCTGCTGCTTTGGTGAGCTGCAAGCTGGTGTTGCACTGATGCACGCATGCTTCCAGATCAGAATCAATTCCTGGCCACCATACGTGGGACCTGGCGATGGCCTTCATCATCATTATACTAGGATGTGTGCTGTGTAACTCATGCACAAACTTTTCTCTCCCTTTCTCAGGCATTACAACACGATTACCCCACAATATGCAATCTGATTGAATAGACAATTCGTCCTTGCGACGAATGTACGATTTGGCCTCCTCGCACATTTGCTTAGGTATGGCAAACCAATCCTCTTTGAGGATGTAACCTTTTATCACCGATAATATCGGGTCCTGGCTGGTCCAGGTATTAACTTGTTGAGCCGTGACAGGGGTACCTTCACTCTCAAAATCATCCATGATTAACATTAAATCAGCCGGTTGCGGCGTTTTTACCTCCAGTGTGGGCAACAGCAACCGGCTCAAAGCAGCGGCACAATTCTCTGTGCCAGGTCTGTGGCAAATGACATAATCATAGGCAGATAATGTCAGCGCCCACCTTTGGATACGGGATGAAGCGTTGGTATTGATATCTTTGCTCGCGGAATACAATGAAATGAGCGGCTTGTGATCGGTCTCTAATTCGAACCTCAGACCGAACAGGTATTGATGCATCTTTTTAACACCGTACACACACGCTAAAATTTATTTTTCTACCATACTGTAGGCTCTTTCTGCTTTCCCCGAATCATTGGCTTGTTGTAACATGCAACCAATTCCATATGACGATGCATCACAGGCCAAAACTAAACGTTTACATGCGTCATAATATACCAGCAGCTTGTTCGAGCAAAGCAGATTGGTGGCTTTCTCGAAAGCTCTGTCTTGCAATGCACCCCACACCTAGCTGTTGCCTTTTCTCAATAGCATGTGCAGTGGTTCAGGTAAGGTGCTCAATTTAGGTAGGAAGTTACCAAAGTAGTTGAGTAAACCCAGGAACGAACGCGGCTCCGTCACGTTCTATGGCTTGGGTGCATTCTTGATGGCTTTGGTTTTCATGTTAGTAAGTCTGATGCCATCAGCGGCGATTTTCCTCCCGAGGAATTCAACCACCGCTGCCATGGAGACGCACTTCGAGCGTTTAAGTCTGAGTTCCACTCTATACAAACGCAGTAGAACCTCTTCCAGGTTGTTCAGATGTTCCTTGGAGTCACGATCAGTGATCAGGATGTCATCTTGGAACACAACGGTTCTGGGAACGGACTTCAGTGGACTTTGCATATTCCTCTGGAACATTGCTACAGCCGAGCAAATTCCAAATGGGCAGCTGTGGTAAATAAACAGTCCTTTGTGCGTATTAATGCACGTAAGTCTCTTCAACGTCTCGACCAACTCCTGCGTCACATAGGCCGACGTCAAGTCCTGTTTTGTGAACAACTTCCCTCCGGCTAGCGTCGCAAACAATCATCAGCCTTCGGTAACGGGTACGGATCTTGTTTCGAAACCCTGTTGATCGTAGCCTTGTAGTCTCCACAGATTCTGACTGTGCCATCACTTTTCAGCACAGGAACAATGGGGCTGACCCATTCATTAAATTCGACCGGTGATATGATCCCTTCACACTGGAGTCTGTCCAGCTCAATTTCGACCTTCTCCCTCATCATATACGGCACTGCCCGAGCTTTATGATGGACGGGTCTTGCATCGGAATCCATATGGATCTGCACCTTGGCTCCCGTGAAGTTGCCGATACCCAGTTCGAACAGCAAGGGGAACGTGCGCAATACTTGGGCAAATGTACCTTCCTCCGACGACAATGCCTTTATGTCGTTGCTGTCGTATCTGATTTTCTCCAACCAACTCCTGCAGAGCAGTGTTGGGCCATTGCCTGGAACAATCCACAGCGGTAACTCGTGAACTGCACCGTTATATGACACATTAATTTATGCACTACCAATCACATTTATCAGTTCTTTGGTGCACATCCGCAGCTTGGCGTTAACAGGGCTCAGCCTGGGCCTCACAGTCTTAGTATCCCACAACTTATTAAATGCCCTCTCGTTCATGATTGATTGACTCAGCCCTATGTCTAATTCCATCGATACCGGTATCCGGTTAAACTTCATGTTAATAAAAATTGGTTTGCGCTTGGTTATGAAGGAGTACAGTCCATACATTTCCTCCTCTGGTATCTCGGATTGTGTATCCGGATCCGCGCTAGTCTGACTCTCATCCTCCACATGGTGTATCGCAGCTCACTTGCACATCTGCGGACACTTGTGCTGGAGATGCCCCACTCTCAGACAGCCTTTGCAACTATATTGCTTAAATCGACACTGCTGGTGCCAATGATTTCCCCCACAGCGCCAACACGGAGAAGTCGGATACATTCCCGCTGGCGGACTTTGGGCAGCCACAGGTTTCGTGAACACAACCGAATAGGTCCTGTCATGTGCCGCTCTGCCGAGTGCCGAATCAATCGCATTTACAGTACTTGCCGAGTATCGGTTCTTCACCAATATTTGCTTTAAACTCCTGTCCGTCATCATACATGATTGAGCGATCTGGATGGTCCTTTTTAAATTCAACTCCTCCACCGCTAGAAGTTTGTGCAGGATCACCTCGTGGTTGATATCAATAACGAAGAAGTTCCACAGTATGTCTGCCAGCACTAACTATTCCCGGCCGGTAACTTTCCCACCCCGCCTCCGTTTTCGCCCTGAAAACAGAAAAGCCTAAAATCCAGCCCCATATGATTTAAACTGTTAATATAAGGTACATATCTAACCCTATATGATTTAGTTTTTAAACATTTTCATTTATTCATCATATAACAGCTTACCGCTTGGACTCCGGGCTGGGCATGTGCGAACGGCTGGGGAATATGCACAAGCCCTGACATGTTATGAACTGTTTTTCAGAGCTGTGGCCCTCAGCTGCTTCATTAAACGTGCCCGGACAGTGCAAGACCGTCTGCGATATTCAGTCACACTGACTCGAGGGTTCCAGGAGAAACTACACTCAGAATGTAAGATTATAAGACACACACTGCATAAAAAAATATTACAAAAGCTTATGTTTACTAACAGCTGTAATAGACTAATAACTTCACATTATCAACTTATTACTTTCAAGAATCAAAAAGGAAACAAGTTACTGGTCCGGGTTCAAAATTACTACTTGATTTTTAAGAAGTCAATGAATAATCTTTGAACTAAAGCTGTAACAAAACAGCACACGGGGGTCTGGGTTCCCTTGTGATGTACAATACCGGAGCAGTGATTTTAACTATTTTATGTTCAGTGTTGATGCGTTACGATTTCCCAACGGGTCTCCTTTAATAATTACTGCTCTGTTAAGCCATGTGTTCTGTCGTAAACTGTCAGCCAACCAACTGTAACTAAAACAGAAAAATCAGCATTGAAATTAGTAATATGGATGACCATGGTGCAGAAATCCCGGCCTCCTCGTACGGATCTGTACGGAGTGTCTACAGACCCGGAAAGGCATCGCAAAAGCCGGTTTTCAGCGCACAATGTGCATGCGCTGAAAATCGGCTTTTCCGATCTGCAAGCTGGAGCTTGACAGATCCAACGCATATCGGGTGCGAGGACATTTGCATGGGCAAGATTGCGGGATTTACCCATATCTTGCCCAGCAAATATCCTCAATATTCCTGCGCTTGATAAAAGCAGACATTTAGCCTACTTTTACAGGCATAAGAGTTTAAAAACCTACAAAAATATAATTAACATAAATTAAAAAAACACATTGTTTTTAAAAACCCTGCCCACTACATTACATTTATTTTTAACCATAATTTAAAAACTTTTAAAAAACTCGGAAAAATGTTTTTTCTCTAAGATATTTATTAACTTTAATTTTAATTATGTGAGGTGTGTTTTTTTATTTTTTATATGTGTTTACTGTGCTTGGGTTTTTTTTCTCATTAATAGCAATGAGAACTCGTAGATACGGAGTTCTCATTGCTATTAATGAGAAAGCTGTGGAATACTGTACCTGATTGGTTGAGCAATCACACGTAACTGCACCTTCTGCGTGGGAACCTCGAGAACGGGAGCGCACTTCGCAGCGCAGGAAGAGAAGGCCTCCCCATCGGAATCATAGGCGTCTCCCGGACCACCAGGTACTTTCGTAGAAACGTTTCAGGTTGGAGGCAGTTGCCTGCAGGAAGCCTCCGACTGCAATTTCAGCCCCCATTGAGCCTTATCTGCCCTCTCAGATGGATGTAAATGATCCCATTGCACTATTTAAAGAGCTGGGATGTTTGTCTAGTGTCCTGGCCAATATTTATCTCTCAATCAACATCACTAAAACAGATTATCTGGTCAGTATCTCATTGATATTTATGGGGCCTTGCTGTGCACAAATTTGCTGCTGTGTTTCCTATATTACAACAGTTACTACACTTCAAAAATACTTCATTGGCTGTAAAGCGTTATGGGACGTTCAGAGGTCATAAAAGGCACTATATAAATGCAAGACTTTCTTTTTCTTTGAGACTACTTGTTTCATTCTTCCATCTTTCTGCTCAGTTCCCTAGCACAGTCCAGGCAGAGTCCAATGTTAGGATTTGATAGCAGTTTCTGCAGCCATTTGAGTTGTATTTGCCTTGTGTGCAGTTTTCACAAATTGCTCCTTGGGCTTATTTAGTAGAGGAGAGCTGCTCATTTCAGCTGAAATTCAGAATGGGGGAGCATCCAGGGATCCCATCACACATTGGCCCCGATTTTGCTGTCAACATAACAGCGAGGGGCAAATGTGCAGTTAAATGTGCATTGCTGCTAAGTTGCACCACTTCACATAAATAGCATTTTGTTGTCTGCTTCACCATTGAAATGCATTGAATGGCGTGAAGTTGTTATATTTGTGCAGTAGATATGAACTAAACTCGCCACAGAACGTTAAGGCTTGTCATTACAAGCATTAGTATCTTTTTAATGACATGATAATTGTTGATTACTGCGAATCAACCTCTCTCGCATTGAAAATTAACTATTACAAGTTTGAAGTCTCATTCCTTCAGGTATTAATTGTTGAAAATGTTTTTAAAGTCAAAATGTTTAAAAATTGTATTTTTCTTTCTGTCTCTTTTCTCTCTCTCTCTTAATCTAATTTTTCTTTCCCTCTATTTCTTTCCCTCTCTTTATTTTTCTTTCTGTACCTGATTTGGCATTGAATTCACCTGCTCTAATTTATATTTGCTTCTTAGTCCTTGCGCTGTTATTTTCACAATCCTGCAATCTGATTGGTTAAGGAGATACACAGTTGCTTGTGCTGTTCACTCGGGTCCCAGATGCCCTGTTTCCCTCGCCGCGCCGTGACCTGCTCGCCCTGCCACACAAAACATTTAGCAACCTAAACATGCAAGGATAAGTCTAACTAACAGACGATACTGTTAGATGCCCTGCTACAGCAAAATCTGGGCCAATATGTTCCAAGCTACTGTCTATATTAGTATGGTACTTGCTTTACGATAGTGCGATCCAGGAGCACTGAATTGTCTGGTGGCTCTACACTACTATCAGATCGGGGAAAACACAGCGTTGCATTTGTGTAAAATAAACATGCTCGCACTGTGCAGTTGCAACCATTGTCGAAATGCCTGTGAAAATCCAACAACTGAACCCAAAGTGAGGCCACTTTAAAACACCGTAATTAAGGAAGTATTCACACTATAACTGTATCAGCGGTAGGAAGTTGTTTCGCTTCCCATGGACACTGCAGTGTTAATGTAAATGCAGCCTCGATCTGGAGTCAGGACACTGGAGCGAACAGAAGTGAGAGTTGCCAGACGAGGTAGTCTCAATCTATTTTACTTCAGTCAATTTGAGTTTTGATACCCAATTTACACTACCTGACCTGGATTACGATGAACAGAATTGTGTTTAACTTGATTGAACTGAATTCAGATGTGTTTGATCATGAGACATTCAGGCAATTTTAAAACTGTTTACAAAGACTGTGACAGATAATATAACAAACTATGATGCCACTGTCATTAATGTAATACATTGTATATTGTATTATGTTTCCTACATCATCATCATCATAGGCGGTCCCTCGAACGAGGATGACTTGCTTCCACATGAGTTCACAGATGTTTCAATGAAGGACCCGATGTTCCAGTCCTGAATTCCAATTGAAGAGGTGGAAGATGCCTGTGCGTGGATTTTTTTAACGTGTGGTGACCGTTGCACACCAGCCACCACACAGGCTTGACAGGCCTTTATCCAGTGGCAAGGGTAAACCAGAATGACTGGAGACCTGCTCTGCTGCACGGACCTAGTGCGCAGTGTGGGCTGGCACGCACTGCCCCTGGGCCCTCGGCTCTTCTGGGCCCCGTACCTTCATTTGCCGCACCTCCGCCATGATCTCTCACCGCTCCTCCACCACAAACATTCGCCGCACCATCACGATCTCTCGCCGCTCCTCCGCCACAAACATTTACCGCACCTCCTCCGCGATTTCTCACCGCTCCTACGCCACGATCTCCCGCTGCTCCTCCGCCACAAAAACATTCACTGCACCTTCGCCACGATCTCTCACTGTTCCTACGCCACAATCTCTCGCCGCTCCTCCGCCACGATCTCTCGCCGCTCATCCGCCACAATGTTTCCTACATTACAACAATGATTACATTCCAAAAGTACTGGATTGGTTTTCAAATGCTTTGGGATGTCCTGAGGACGTGAAAGGTGCTATATAAGTGCAGGTCCTTTCTTCATAGGATGCTTTCCATTGAATAATAATGTTTATTTCTTGAACATTGGTTTGCTGCTAATCATTCATTATAGTAATTATTACACTGACAGACAGAGGGGTCAATTTTCGGCCTGAGTTGCTCCTGTTTTTTTGGAGCAACTGGTTTAGAATGGAGTATCTTAGAAATTGCAATTCTCGGCATTTAGTTTGCTCCAGTTCTAGTCAGTTAGAACAGTTTCAGTTTGGAACAGATTTTTTTTTCAAAAGGGGGCGTGTCCAGCCACTTACGCCCGTTTTGAAAGTTTAGGCAGTGAAAACTTACTCCAAACTAACTTAGATAGAGTAAGTGTAGATTTTTGTACGCTCAGAAAAACCTTGCCTACACTTAGAAAATCAGGTGTAGGTTACAAAACAGGCGTAGGGAATGTGGGGGGCGGGGAGGGTTTAAAGGGAAGTTTACAAACATTAAACACTTCAGTTTTACAAATAAGGAGCCATCATCAATAATAAATGATAAATACATCAATAAATCAACCAATAAATTAATCAAATAAAATTAATAAAAAATAAAAAATATTAAAAAATCAATAAATAAAACATTTTCTACTTACCGACTGCAGCACCGGGAGTCCTCCAACAGCATGCTGGGATGTCCCCCCCACCTCAGTGTGTCTCTGTCAGTGTCTCTATCTTTCTGTCTGTCTGTGTGTGTCTCTCTCACTCTCTGTGTGTCAGTGTCTGTGTTTCTGACAGCAAGGGTGTGGAGGGAGGGGAGGAGAGGCAAGGGGAGAGGGGGGGAGAGGGGGGGAGGGAGGGGGAAAGGGGGGAGAGGGGGGAGGGAGGGGGAGAGGGAGGGGAAGAGGGGGGGAAGGAGGGAGGGGGAGAGGGGTGAGAAGGGAGGGGAGAAGAGAGAGAGGGAGGGAGGGAGGGGGAGAAAAGGGAGGGGAGGGAGGGAGAGAGAGAGAGAGAGAGAAGAGAGAGAGGAGAGATAGAGAGAAGGGAGGGAGGGGAGAGAGGAGAGGGAGGCTAAACGGGCAGGGCTCGGCCGGGCCCAAAAACTGATTTAAAGGTAGGTGGCTGAGGGTCGGGTCCGGGGTCCGGACCGGGGGCGGGGGGGGGTTGGGTCCGGGGGTGGGGGGGGGTCGGGTCCGAGTCCGGGGGGGTGGAGTGTCGGGTCTGGGATCGGGTCCGGCCCGGGGGCAGGGGCTAGGGGGGGGGAGGTGGGAGCGGGAGTCGGGTCGGGTCGGGTCCGGGGCCGGGGGGTGGGGAGCGGGGGTTGGGTCCGGTCCGGGGGTCGGGCGGGGGGTCGGGTCCGGGGGTGGGTGGGGGGGTCGGGTCCGGGGGTGGGTGGGGGGGTCGGGTCCGGGGTCAGGTCGGGTCCGGGGGCGGGGGGGGAAGCGGGAGTCTGTTCGGGTCGGGTCGGGTCCGGGGGCGGGGGAACGGGGGTCAGGTCCAGTCCGGGGGCGGGGTCTGTTCCGGGGTCGGGTTGAGTCCGGGGGCGTGGGGGGGAGCGGGAGTCGAGTCGGGTCCGGTCCGGTCTGGGGGTGGGGGCAGGTCTGGGGTCGGGTCTGGTCCGGGGGTTACGGGGGATGGAGCGGGAGTCGAGTCGGGTCCGGTCCGGTCCGGCGGGGGGGGTGGGTGTTGGGTCGGGTCGAAGCAGGAGCTGGGCGTGGGAGGTGCAGCCTGATTCACATAGCCCCAGTGAGGCCATTCGGCCAGGGCTAGGGACTGCGTGCTTCGGGCCCCTCCCACACAGTTTTGGGCGCCTGGAGCTACTGCACATGTGCACCCACTGTAGCGCGCATGTGCAGAGGTCCCGGCACTGTTTTCAGCACAGGGACCTGGCTCCGCCCCCCACAGCTCGTGCTGCGCCACGCCCAGCTCCAGAGGACCTGCAGGGAGCCGGAGAATCAGTAAGTATTTTTTAGGCGCACTTTCTGGCATGAAAAACGGGCGTCCAGGTCGGGGCTGCGCCATTCTAGGTGCAGCCCGAAACTTGGGCCCAGAGAATGGTGGAAATCAGCCTCAGCAACAAATGCAAAGAAAATGATTTTGACATGAATCTCAACTTGTTCAGAGCTTAAAAGGCATGTCAGCATCAGCACTCTTAATGAAACAAGCAGCAAGTACTTACAGTGTAAACAATGCTCAGCGCTGTCAACAAAGGCTCCCAGTGAACCCATCAAAGAGAGCTGCGTGTCAGTGAAAAAGACTCAATTGATAGTGGGATTAATTAGTGAATGTTAGAAAGCTGCAGTAGTTAAATTACAAATAGGGGAAAACAGTGGTAATACCTCCACTGTTACAGTGGTTTCTATTGTTATATTCCTTTAATTGAAGAGCTGCAGTGTGAACAGCATCATTGATCTCTGTGGAGAACATGGTTAGCACCATATTAATGTAGAACTGAATCCTACTGGAATTCATTTTTTTTAAATGAATAGTACATTGCATAATTTATAAATAAAAGCAACATTTTACGAGATCCTCGCCACCAGTAGAATTTTGCATGCAATGGGTGGCTTATTGGAAAATCACAGGCAGTACAGCTGTGAGTTTCTGACAAGCCACCGACTGTGTATTCTACATGCTGGTGGCATGGGGTCTTCATACTATACCTCAATACATCAACCTGCCTGACATCCAACCCAATTGTTTCGAATTTAGGGTATGATGAAGTGATTATGCACCAATGTATATACATTTTTTTTTAAAGTGCTTCTAAGGAAATGACAGAACCTACGTATTAAATTATTGGGGTGATTATAGCGCCCTAAAACAGGAGTGTTTGGGTCGGGTGGGGAGTTAAAATGTTAAAAATCAGACACAAGGGCCAGAATTTTCTCAAGGCCGGGTGTGCGGGTATGGAGGTGGGTCGGCAGTAAAAGTTGCCGAAATTGCGAGTGTGTCAGGAACCTGCGGTCGTCCCGCCGCCTCCCACATTTAACACTTGCGTGTTGCCTAGCACGCCACGGACCCGAACGGCAGTGGCGGGCGACTTAATTCAAATCATTAAATGCTTCTTGTGAGACCCTTAACACGGTTTTTAACCAGAGCTTTTAATTTTTATTGGATGACCACGGGAATCACACAGCTCGGGAACCTCGTCTGTCAACATGAGGCAGAAGCTTTGTGGCCATTGTGTGAAGTCATTAATGGAGAGCATGGAAATCCACATAAATACTCCCAACACTACACCTCATTACTTGCCTAAGAGAAAAGCTCTTGCTGACTCCATTTTGTGCATTAGGTCATTTCTGCAACCTCGGAAGGTACTCTCACTACATTGCTAGTCAGTATCACAACATTGACAGATTGGCCCTCTGATCTCTAATTGACCTGCCATCTATTACATCAGCATGGGTGCTGCTTATACTGTCTCACCTTGGTCCTCAGAATCGCACCAAGGTGAGCCCCATCATCAGCAGCACCAGGCACACCAGCAGCAGCAGCAACAACACCAACAACCTCCTCCTTAATAACTTGATGCTCCACAGGACAGAGGGCATCAGTACAGCATTGCACTGCGCCGAAGGCGGTACCCCAACACAGGGTATACAGGCAGAGGATGAGCTTCCTCAACATGACTGAGCAGCAGTGCCAAAGGAGGCTCAGGTTATTGCACCAGGTTGTCGCAGACATCTGCAGCTTACCCACAGCCCAGAAGACCTAGTGAACACATCTTACCAGTGGCTGTCAAAGTCACCACTGCCCTCAAATTCTTCTCCTCAGGCTCCTTCCACGGATCTGAAGCAGACAATTATGGCATCTCTCAGTCGGCTACCCATAGTTACATCACACAGGTCACCGATGCCCTGCTTAACAAGTCAGCCAATTATGTGAACTTTGCCACTGATGAAGCCAGTGTTAATGAGTGGGCACCGGGCTTTGCCAGGCTGGCTGGCTTCCCATGGGTGCTGGGCACAACCGACTGCCCACATATGGCCACATCACCCAGGAGTGTTTGTGAATTGCAAGGGCTTCCACTCCCTCAAAGTGCAGCTGGTCTGCAACCAAAGGAAGATCATCATGCATGTGTGCACCAAATTCCCTTGCAGCTGTCATGACTCCTTCATGCTGCGCCAGACCATCCTCCCTCAGCCCTTGACACCACCAAACACACTTATCAGTTGGCTGCTTGGAGACAAGGGCTATTCACTGAACACATGGCTCATGACACCCTTGAGGAGGCCAAGCAATGGGGCCGAGGAGCGTTATAATGAAAGCCACATGTCCACCAGATGTGCCATAGAGCAAACAATAAGCATGCTCAAGATGCACTTCAGATGCCTTGAAAGTACGTATCAGCCAGGGTCTCCAGAATCGTCATCATGTGCTGCACGCTGCACAACAGAGCGCAGCAGCGAGGATTAGAGCTGCATGAGGAGCAAGGTGTACATCCCTGAGCCTCTTCAGAGAAGGAAGAGGAGGAGCAACATCTGGAATACGAGGAGGAGCAGGAGGAATCTGTGGCCCAGATGGCACCAGCAGAGGAGCACATTGCTGCCCGGGAGGCCAGGGATGGGCTCATCATGGCCAGATTGAATTAACTTCCTGCAGAGCACCCATATGGCTGCCACATGCAGTGCCAAGTTCCCCCCACCCCCACCCCCAAAAACACCATAAAGCATCCCTACAATGACCAAACCATTCCTTTCACACTTACCTCCATTGCTGAAGATTATTTAATGTCTCACCATTCACTCCAATTCACAAAACCACTTCCAAGGTAGCAGGTAAAAATAAATATTTTTACATGTGTCATAACAGTAATGGAACTTAACAATAACACTTCATTATACATCCATGTGCATACCCTTCTGCAATTAAGATTGTGTTTTTTTTCTTTTACACATGCTTCTACGAGGTGCCACCCCTGTGACTTCAGCAGAGGTAGAGGCAGGCTGCTCACTTCCCTGCTGCGACAGTTTAGACACTTTTGGCAGATGTCCTCTGAGTTATGTAGCCTGTGATGGTCCTGTCAAAGTCTGCTCCTCCTGCGACTGTGCAGGGGCAGACTCTGTCATTGCCATCCCAGAAAGCACCTGGGGCTCTGACTGAGTGGGTGCAATGGGGGAGAAGTGGGAGCGCTTTGAGAGGAGTCCCCACTTCCATGTCCCCTCTCACCATCATCCCTCTCATGGGCCACCCGCACCTCAATGCTAGCAAGGAACTGGAGACCACCTTGGTCGCACAGCAGTGGGACCATAGGGGCCCAAGTCTATGTTTACATCCCTCCTAGAGTGGATCATAAGAACATAAGAAGCAGGAGCAGGAGTAGGCCATCAGGCCCCTCGAGCCTGCTCCGCCATTCAATAAGATCATTGCTGACCTGATCTGGGCTCAGTTCTGTAATATATCGCCCATTGACAGATATTAGAAGTTAGAAATAAGAAGCTTATTTTACACGTCTTTAATTAAGCAATAACCTTTATGTTTGTAACTTCCTTTATATGCATTGATTGTATGTAAAACTAACTTATAAATGATAGAAAATGGCCGTATAACATAAAATGGGTTTTAAAATGGAGAAAGGCTAAGAAGCAAAGCTTGATGGTAAATGAACCATCCTGAGTAACCAAAACAATGTGTTGAACTTTAGTACAGAATAACAAGGTTCATCAGGTTCTGCTTAGCACACAATACCTTATCAGTAGAAAGGCAGTGTATCTTGAGAATGTTTAGGCTGGTGTGAGGTACAGAAGATTAGCAGGACTGCCTAGGAGATGGAACGGACTCTTTTCAAGGTTTCAAAGCTTGGACATGGGAAAACATGAGATATTTTGCTAGCTTGCCACGTTGGCACAAAAAGGGTATAAAGAAAACAACTCTTCTACTGGGAAGGCAGTGCGAATCAAGACAACTAGAAGAAAGAATTTACAGAAGAAAGAGTTGGTACCACGGTCTCTCGAGAGGACGCTATCGAAAACAGGCCGTGATTATCATTTGTTAAGTATTACTTTTTGTAACAGAACGTTATTTACTTGATAAATCTCTGTTGTTTTTACTCAATATACCTGTATTAAAAGCATTTATTATAATCTGAACAAGAGTCTCCTAGTTTAAGTTAAATATAAACCCTGAGAATAGTTGGATTTCTATAATTAGCAAAGCGACAAAAAGCCGCTAAGTAGTTAAAAACTACATCTCTATTTCGCTGCCCTCTCCTCATAAGCCTTAACTCCCTTATATCTCAAAAATCTATCTATCTCCATCTCAAATAAATTCAATGACCCAGCCTCCACAGTTTTCTGGGGTAAAGAATTCCAAACATTCACGACCCTCTGAGAGAAGAAATTCCTCCTAATTTCCATTTTAAATAGACGACCCCTTATTCTGAGACTATGGGCCCGAAATTGATCAAAGGCAAGTTCCGCCCATTTACCGTTGAAAAGACCGCTAAGATCCTGTCAGTAATTTGGGGAGAAGTTTGGTCAAAAAAGAAGGAAAAAAGTGCTCGGCAGCAAAAAATGGGCATTAAATGGCGATTCTGGGTGGTAGAGGGCGGTTGGTGGGATTCTGGGCAACAAATGCAATCCTGGAGGAAGTAACACCGAGGCTGGAGTCGGGCCGAAGGAGGGGGGAATGCATAAAAAAAATGTTCAAAAAATAAAAAACACAACATCACAAAACCTTCAGAGGACCCTTTCAAACAAAATCGCTGCAAAAGAAGTAAAGAAAAAAACCTCAGTTAGCTTTTCTTGCAGGTCCTCATACCTACCGTGCAGGTGAGATCTGCTCCCACGTGGCCATTTTTTCTCCTGCAGGAGCTGGATGAATCTCGGGCGGGAGGATTATTTTTGGCATTGCATGCCGGCACACACCAGCGGACGCTCCCCAGCGGTCCTAATAAACTGCCGGCGTGAGGGCCTCACCAATTTCCCACAGAAGGAAGAGCGCCGGAAAAACAGGGAAACGGCCAAGAAAACTCAACGACAGCTGGCGGTAGGATCATCAATGTTGTCCTATGCCCTTTAGTTCTAGATTCTCCCATGAGAGGAACCTTCCTCTCTGCATCTACCCTGTCAAACCCCCTCAGAATCTTATATGCTTCAATAAGATCATCTCTCAGTCTTCTAATTCCAATGAGGAGGTCTATGAGCCTCTGCCATCTGTTCTCCATAGCATGTACTCATGTGAGTGGTGCATTAGCTGCTCCATGCAGGTGGCCATCCTTTCCATGAAAGAGCATATTGTTGCCATCATCTGCTCATGTTGGAGATGGACTCCTCAATCCTCTGCACATTTGTAGACATAGCAGCTGCAAAACCTGCCAGAGCCTCCTGCATTTCTTGTTGCCCCTCCAGGATCACCCTCTTTCTCGATGGTCCATGAGGCTCAGTGTCTGTATACAGCTGAGCAGAGCTTGGAGTGTCCTACTCTCTCCGGCAAGGAGTCTCCACTGCTGTCCCTGTCAACACCATCTGCTCTCGCTCACTTCTGAAGTGTGAGGCACTAGGCTCAGAGCTGCTAAAGGTCATCCTGCAAGGCCATCTGCTGTCTCCCCCACAGAAATGACAGATTCTGAGAACTCAACACTGCAGAGACTCTAGAGGAGTATAAGAAGTGCAGGCTGCAATTAAAAAAGATATCAGGAAAACAAAGAGAGAGCATGAAAGAATGTTGGCAAGTAAAATCAGGGAAAACCCAAAGATGCTATTAGGCTGCAGAGTGACTTGGATAGGTTAGGTGAGTGGGCAAATGCATGGCAGATGAAGTATAATGTGGATAAATGTGAGGTTATCCACTTTGGTGGTAAAAACAGAGAGACAGACTATTATCTGAATGGTGACAGATTAGGAAAAGGGAAGGTGCAACGAGACCTGGGTGTCATGGTACATCAGTCATTGAAGGTTGGCATGCAGGTACAGCAGGCGGTTAAGAAAGCAAATGGCATGTTGGCCTTCATAGCGAGGGGATTTGAATACAGGGGCAGGGAGGTGTTGCTACAGTTGTACAGGGCCTTGGTGAGGCCACACCTGGAGTATTGTGTACAGTTTTGGTCTCCTAACTTGAGGAAGGACATTCTTGCTATTGAGGGAGTGCAGCGAAGGTTCACCAGACTGATTCCCGGGATGGCGGGACTGACCTATCAAGAAAGATTGGATCAATTGGGCTTGTATTCACTGGAGTTCAGAAGAATGAGAGGGGACCTCATAGAAACGTTTAAAATTCTGACGGGTTTAGACAGGTTAGATGCAGAAAGAATGTTCCCAATGTTGGGGAAGTCCAGAACCAGGGGTGACAGTCTGAGGATAAGGGGTAAGCCATTTAGGACCGAGATGAGGAGAAACTTCTTCACCCAGAGAGTGGTGAACCTGTGGAATTCTCTACCACAGAAAGTAGTTGAGGCCAATTCACTAAATATATTCAAAAGGGAGTTAGATGAAGTCCTTACTACTCGGGGGATCAAGGGTTATGGCGAGAAAGCAGGAATGGGGTACTGAAGTTACATGTTCAGCCATGAACTCATTGAATGGCGGTGCAGGCTAGAAGGGCTGAATGGCCTACTCCTGCACCTATTTTCTATGTTTCTATGTTTCTATGTTTTATAAATACATTAAGAGCAAGAGGATAACCAGAGAAAGAGTGGAGCCTATTAGAGATTACAAAGGAAATCTGTGTGTGGAGGGAGAAGATGTGGGTATGATTCTTAATGAATACTTTGCATCTGTTTTCACAAAAGATGGGGCAATGCAGACTTTGCAATGAGGGAGGAGAAGTAGGAAATATTAGACGAGATGAACATAATAATAATTAAAAATAATCGTAATATAATATAGCAATAATATAATAAAAAGATAAACATAGTGAGAGAGGAAGTATTAAGGGGCTTAGCAGTTTTGAAAATGGATAAATCCCCAGGCCCGGATGAAATGTATCCCAGGCTGCTAAGTGAAGCAAAAGAGGCTTTGACCATCATTTTCCAATCCTCTCTGGCTTCAGCTGTGGTGTCTGATGGCAGGAGGACTGCTAATGTGGTACCTTTGTTTAAGAAGGGGGAAAGGGATAGACTGAGTAATTACAGGCCAGTCAGCCTAACCTCAGTGGTGGGAAAATTATTGGAAAAATCCTGAAGGACAGGATAAATCTTCAGTTAGAAACGTACGGATTAATCAAGGACAGTGAGCACAGATTTGTTAAGGGAAGGTCGTGTCTGATTAATTTGATTGAATTTTTTGAGGAGGTAACCAGGAAGGTCGATGTAGTGTATATGGATTTTAGCAAAGCTTTGGATAAGGTCCCACATGGCAGACTGATCACAAAAGTAAAAGCCCATCGAATCCAGGGCAAAGTGGCAAGTTGGATCCAAAATTGGCTCGGAGGCAGGAAGCAAATGGTTGATGGGTGTTTTTGCAACTGGAAGGATGTTTCCTGTGGGGTTCCACAGGGCTCAGTACTAGGTCCCTTGCTTTTTGTGATATACATCAATGATCTAGTTTTGAATATAGGAGGTATGATTAAGAAGTTTGCAGATGATATCAAAATCGGCTATGCGGTTGATAATGAAGAAGAAATCTGCGGATTGCATGAAGATATCAATCAACTGGTCAGGTGGGCAGAACAGTGGCAAATGGAACTTAATCCAGAGAAGTGTGAGGTAATGCATTTGGGGAGGACTAACAAGGAAAGGGAATACACATTAAATGGTAGGGTACTGAGAAGTGTAGAGGAACAAAGGGACCTTGGAGTGCATGTCCACAGATCCCTGAAAGTAGCAGGCCAGGTAGATAAAGCAGTTAAGAAGGCATACAGAATGCTTGCCTTTACTAGCTGAGGCATAGAATACAAGAGCAGGGAGGTTATGCTTGAACATTATAAAACACTGGTTAGGCCACAGCTGGAATACTGCATGCAGTTCTGGTCACTGCATTACAGGAAGGACGTGATTGCACTGGAGAGGGTATAGAGGAGATTTACGAGCATGTTGGTTTAGAGGGGATTTGAGGGGAAATTTCTTCATGCAGAGGGTTGTGGAGGTCTGGAACTCACTGCCTGAAAGGGTGGTAGAGGCAGAAACCCTCACCACATTTAAAAAGTACCTGAAGTGACGTAACCTTCAGGATTACGGACCTAGAGCTGGAAGTGGGATTAGGCTGGATAGCATGTTGTTGGCCGGCATGGACACGATGGGCCTAAATGGCCTCCTTCCGTGCTGTAAACTTCTATGATTCTATGATTCTATCAGCAGACCTCCCTGCTTGCTCTCATTCTCTGCACAAGAATATGTAACGAGTCATTTGAAAAGTGAATGCAGCCCTCTGTCTTTGGGAACTCATATTTAGAAATCTCAGCAATAACCCAATCCTTTACAATACTCCCTCCACATTTCTAGATGAACCTACAAATGTGAAGTAGCCAAGGTTGCTTTAAATATCCCTGCTGGAAATGTGTCATCGATAATGTCATCAGAACTGCACCATTTAATAGGGCCGGCAAATGTGCATGACTAGTTTAATAGGGGTTATTAATGAAAAGTTGCAGTGGAGAACACGCTGTTCACATCTTCGGGCCCCTGACCCGCTACATGGCCCATACCTATGCAACCATCTTCAAGGTAAGAATTCCGGCCAGAAATTCAACCTGCCTCGAACCCGCGCACTTCCGGTTTTAGCAAAGGCGGGACAAGTGGTGGGTGACCAATCTACTCCCAGGAGGCAGGCTGGTCATTGAATCCTTTTAACAAGGCTGCATGCCTCCATTTTAACAGGATTTCTCATTTTACCCACAGTCGGCCTGGTTTCCCAGACTCTTGGAACCTAGCAGGTAAAATGAGAGAAGGGCCGGATCCATCAGGTCAACGCCTTTACAGCACTGCTGTGGGTCAGGAGGAAACATAGAAACATAGAAAACAGGTTCAGGAGCAGCCATTCGGCCCTTCGAGCCTGCACCACCATTCAATATGATCATGGCTGATCATGCAACTTCAGTACCCCACTCCTGCCTTCTCTCCAAACCCCTGATCCCTTTAGCCGTAAAGGCCACATCTAACTCCCTTTTGAATATATCCAACGAACTGGACACAGCAACTTTCTGTGGTAGAGAATTCCACAGGTTCACAATTCCCTGGGTGAAAAAGTTTCTCCTCATCTCGGTCTTATATGGCTTACCCCTTATCCTTAGACTGTGACACCTGCTTCTGGATTTCCCCTGTAGCCTCTTAGCATCCTCCTCACAACTCACACTGTCACCCCGCTTAGTGTCATCTGCAAACTTGGAGATATTACATTCAATTCCTTTGTCTAAATCATTAATATATTTTGTAAATAGCTGGGGTCACAGCACTGAACCTTGCGATACCCCACTAGTCACTGCCTGCCATTCTGAAAAGGACCCGTTTATTTCCACTCTTTGCTTCCTGTCTGCCAACCAGTTCACTATCCACATCAATACATTACCCACCCCCATCCCATGTGCCTTCATTTTGCACAGTAATCTCTTGTGTGGAACCTTGTCAAAAGCCTTTTGAAAGTCCAAATACACCGCATCCACTGGTTCTCCCTTATCCACTCTACTAGTTACATCCTGAAAAAATTCTAGAAGACTTGTCAAGCATGATTTCCCTTTCATAAATCCATGTTGACTTGAACCGATCCAAATGCGCTGCTGCTACATCTTTAATAATTGATTCCAGTATTTCCCCCACTACCAATGTCAGGCTAACCGGTCTATAATTCCCTGTTTTCTCTCTCCCTCCTTTTTTAAAAAGTGGGATTACATTAGCTACCCTCCAATCCATAGGAACTGATCCAGAGTCCATGGAATGTTGGAAACTGACCACCAATGCATCCAGTATTTCTAGAGCTATTTCCTTAAGTACTCTGGGATGCAGACTATCAGCTCCTGGGGATTTATCGACCTTCAATCCCATCAATTTCCCTAACACCATTTCCTGACTAATAAGGATTTCCCTCAGTTCCTCATTCTCTCTAGACCCTCGGTCCTCTAGGAGCAGGAGTGTTTCCTCCCAGCCCAATAAGCTTACCTGTATACCCACCCCACCACCACCTCAATCATCTCCCCCCGGCCCCGAACCTCCCGCAATCGTCGATTTCCCTCACAATCACCGAACCCCCCCACCCAACCCTGCGATCACCGACTCTCCCCAGATTTCCCATCTCTCCCTCCGATCTCTCCCCGAACCCCCCGATCTCTCTCCGATCCTCCACAATTACCTCCAGAGCTTACATGGTCCTGGGCTGTGGCCTCTTCTGCAGCGTTCCCTGACAGGGAGCCAAGCCAGGCGGGGAACCTGTTTTAAAAAAACAAGCACACCCTGGAGTTAAAACTCCACAACATTTGGGCAATCAAACCTCCTCCACCCCACTGAGAAATCCTGCCCCAGTAAATATCGGGGTCATTATTCTTGGAGCAGGTATATTGGATGTAAACACCAAAGGATCATTAATATGCAATATTAGCAGTGAATATATTAAAACATTTGTGTGTAATTTCTTTACTTCAACAAAGAACTTCTCCAAACATATGTGCTAGTCTACACTGTCTGCTCCTCTGGCTCTGGATTGCTCTTATCCTCCATTTCACCATCAGAGGCTTATCTTTCAGCACTATATCCTACCTCTCTCTCAAAACCATTTTGCTTGGCTGCCTTTCTCCTTGCCTTCAAAGCCTCATTAGGCCCCTCTCATAAAGGCTCGTCTCCACTAGATCAATCTCCTGATGTCCCACCTTCTAAAGGACCATGCCTCTGGCCTCAAGCTTGGTATCTCCTTCGCCTCCTTGTAAAGCCTTCAGATATTCTTTTATGCGAGGAATATATACAAATATAATGTGTTGTTATATTAAAGATGTTGCTATTTTAACAACATGATCACATTATGTGTATTGTAAAATTGTACATTTCAAACCTAAAGCAAATATTTTTATTGGAACTTATGGTTTTAACTTGAAATAAAACAAATAAGGTCATTCGAGTTTTAAGCTATGCAGAATATTTTTCTTGCTTAACTGCTTTGTGAGGTTCCAAGGGGGTCTTTGTAAAGTGGCCACATTTAATTTAAATAAATCCTTCATTGTTTTACTTTATTGATTCTGTCCACGATTCTGGCCTGGAACCCAGGCAAGACCTACTTTTGCCAATGGACAGTCTGGTACACCTGGTCCATAAGGCATACTGCCATTGTGCTGCTATTCCAGGTCCCACTGAAGCCGAGGACTCCTCGCATTGTGAATCCGCACTCCTGGTTTGGTCTTCTTCCTTGCTTCGAATGCTGAAAGGGATGGGCGGAGAGCCTTCCCCTTCAAAGAGCCCCTGGAATCCCCAATGTTAGGTCAGACCCAAAATATCCGAGTCCCAACCTAATTTCTAGCATGTGGCAGGAGGTTTGGCAGATGGAATACAATGTTGGAAAATGTGAGGTCATCCACCTTGGAAAAAAAACAGTAAAAGGGAATATTATTTGAATGGGGAGAAATTACAACATGCTGCGGTGCAGAGGGACCTGGGGGTCCTTGTGCATGAATCCCAAAAAGTTAGTTTGCAGGTGCAGCAGGTAATCAGGAAGGCAAATGGAATGTTGGCCTTCATTGCGAGAGGGATGGAGTACAAAAGCAGGGAGGTCCTGCTGCAACTGTACAGGGTATTGGTGAGGCCGCACCTGGAGTACTGCGTGCAGTTTTGGTCACCTTACTTAAGGAAGGATATACTAGCTTTGGAGGGGGTACAGAGACGATTCACTAGGCTGATTCCGAAGATGAGGGGGTTACCTTATGATGATAGATTGAGTAGACTGGGTCTTTACTCGTTGGAGTTCAGAAGGATGAGGGGTGATCTTATAGAAACATTTAAAATAATGAAAGGGATAGACAAGATAGAGGCAGAGAGGTTGTTTCCACTGGTCGGGGAGACTAGAACTAGGGGGCACAGCCTCAAAATACGGGGGAGCCAATTTAAAACCGAGTTGAGAAGGAATTTCTTCTCCCAGAGGGTTGTGAATCTGTGGAATTCTCTGCCCAAGGAAGCAGTTGAGGCTAGCTCATTGAATGTATTCAAATCACAGATAGATAGATTTGTAATCAATAAGGGAATTAAGGGTTATGGGGAGTGGGCGGGTAAGTGGAGCTGAGTCCATGGCCAGATCAGCCATGATCTTGTTGAATGGCGGAGCAGGCTCGAGGGGCTAGATGGCCTACTCCTGTTCCTAATTCTTATGTTCTTATATTCTTATGTAGGAATGCACCAGAAGGGATGAGAAATTTTTCCCATCACCGATCCACCTAATGCCAGCAGCTAAGAATGCAGAAACAAAATCCAGCCCATCCGTTTATTCATCACATATAAACACATCAAACTGTTTTCACCTTTTTCCCATCCTCAACCTACATCCTTCCGCTTCTGCTAAATTGTAATCATTAAATCCTCTTTTGAATACTTGAATCAAGTCCTCATTTGTTGCAGTTTATTTCATAAGTCAGGAAGTCTAAATGTGAGGAAGGTTTAAGTTTGCCTTTTATATAGCGTAGGAAAATGTCCTAGGGTGTTTCACAAAGGTGTAATCAGGTGGAGAAGGAGATATTCAACCATGAATTGCAGTTAGTGGGCATCTAACAGCATCTGCTGTTAATTAGACTTGCCCCAGAATCCTTCAGCTCAAACCATTTTTGCCCACAAAGTTGCTGCAAGTGCAAGCTGATAACATCACAACGAGGGAAACAGGGCATCTGATATCTCCTTAACCAATGAGATTTAAGGATCGGAAAATAAACACAGAGGAAGGACTAAGACAGAGGGTGAATTAAAGGGGGTGAATTCAATGTCAAATCAGGCACAGGAAGAAAAACAAAGAAGGAAAAAAATGTTTGGATTAAGAGAGAGTAAAAAAGAGACAGAAAAGAAAAGTAAGAATAAAATCATAAATTAAAAATTTGACATCTTAAAAATCTCTGAAAAATTCAAAACCTGAAGTAATCTCCGCGCTTATAATAGTTAATTTTCAGTGCCAGAGAAGTTGATTGGCAGTAATTAACTTATTACATCGTTAAAAGGGTACTTAATTAAAGCCCTAAATACCTGTAGCGCGTTTAGTTCATATCACGCAAATACAGCAACTTACATGTTAATGGTGAGCCAAACAGTAAGATGCCATTTTTGCAAAGCTAACGGTGGAGTGGTGGAACCATAACAGCAACATTTGGATATTGGCATTTAATCACGCATCTGCTCTTCGCCTGAAGTTGTTCTACCATTTATGCATAAATGACAGTGAGCGCCATTAGCCTCACCATTATTTACATAGAAAATTCTGGTTCATTATCGGGGGGGGGCGGGTGGTCAAAAGTTTGGTCAAAGGGGTAGGTTTTAAGACAGATCTTAAAGGAGAAGAGGGAGGTGAAGCGGCGGAGAGACTGAGGGAAAGAATTTGGAGGGTAGGGCCTAGATGGCTGAATGTACAAATGGTGGGGCAAAGGGAGGGTGGGTGCACAAGAGGCCAGACCCAGAGGAATGCAGAGTTCTGGAGAGTTGTAGGGCTGGAAGAGGTATAGAGTTAGGGAGGGAAGAGATCATGAAGGGATTTAAATACAAGGATGGGAAGTTTAAATTTGAAGTATTGAGAGACCAGGAGCCAATTTAGGTCAGCAAGGACAGGATTGATGGGTGAGCTCAACATGGCACAGGATAGGATATGGGCAGCAAAATTTCAGATGAGCTGAAACTTACAGAGCATGGAGGATGGGAGGTCGGCCTGTGCAATATTGAATAGTCAAGTGTGGAACTACTGAAGACATGGATGAGAGTTTCAGCAGCAGATGGACATTTGCCTCAAAAGGCAGGTATGCCAGGTACTTTTCCTTGGAGACTGTGGAGCCAAAATTCAGCAGCGCAAGAAAGCTGGCGCACCAAAGATTTTTTTTCTGTACTTACCGCACGGATCCATGATGTGGTTGGAAAAGGGCTTTCAGGACTTTGACATAGTCCCACAGGAAATCTGTCATAGTAGGGGCGGGACACATTCTGAAAGGCAGGCTGAAGGGCTGAATATGGGCCGGACCGGGACTCCGCCGCTGTCAATCAGTGGTGCAGTAGTGGTGACGTCACAGCATGTGTGCATCACCACGCTCTCTCCCTTCCGTTGAAGGGGAGAGAATCTGTCAATTTAGATCTTCGGCCACTGCGCCACCAGGGAGAGTTTCGGCCGGGTCAGCAAAAATAAGGGCCACTGCACTGCCGGGCCGCACTCACTGGGGATAAGATGCACCCACACAGAAAGCTGTCGGGGCACCATGCGGCAGGGAATCGATTTTTCGACTGGAATTTCGGTTGGTACATGTTTAATGTGAGAGAAAGCGGCAGTGTGCATTCTGATGACGTGCATGTGGCGGTCATCAGAATCAGGCGGTATCGGGTCCAGGCCGAAAATTCCCTGACCTTAATTTGGGTTGGGTTGGCCAGTTGACCCCAAAGCGGCGGCCATGGGATTCCGACGCATGGCCACCGCTAACAGACTGTAATGGATCTTTCTGAGATGCTGAATTTCGGCCCCGGTGTCTTTTTATTTCTTTTACTTGTTGATTTTGTCATCAATGCCTTTGTTACCTTACACTTGACAAATCCAATGCTTTTCTGGCTGGTCTCCCATTTTCCACCCCCGTAAACTTGATTTATCTAAACTCTACTGCCCATGTCCTAACTCGCACCAAGTCTAAGTGGGTGGGCAAAAATTTGGCAGATGAAGTATAATGTTGGAAAGTGTGAGGTCATGCACTTTGGCAGAAAAAAAATCAAAGAGCAAGTTATTATTTCAATGGAGAAAGATTGCAAAGTGCTGCAGTACAGCAGGACCTGGGGGTACTTGTGCATGAAACACAGAAGGTTAGTATGCAGGTACAGCAAGTGATCAGGAAGACCAATGGTATCTTGGCCTTTATTGCAAAGGGGATGGAGTATAAAAGCAGGGAAGTCTTGCTACAGTTGTTCAGGGTATTGGTGAGGCCACACCTGGAATACTGCGTGCAGTTTTAGTTTCCATATTTACGAAAGGATGTACTTGCTTTGGAGGCAGTTCAGATAAGGTTCACTAGGTTGATTCCAGAGATGAGGGGGTTGACTTATGAGGAAAGGTTGAGTAGGTTGGGCCTCTACTCATTGGAATTCAGAAGAATGAGAGGTGATCTTATCGAAACGTATAAGATTATGAAGGGGCTTGACAAAATGGATGCAGAGAGGATGTTTCCTCTGATAGAGGAGACTAGAACTAGAGGGCATGATCTTAGAATAAGGGGCCGCCCATTTAAAACCGAGATGAGAAGCAATTTCTTCTCTCAGAGGGTTGTGGATCTGTGGAATTTGCTGTCCCAGAGAGCTGTGGAAGCTGGAACATTGAATAAATTTATGACAGAACTAGACAGTTTCTTAAACGATAAGGGAATAAGGGGTTATGGAGGGCAGGGAATTGGACCTGAATCCATGATCGAATCAGCCATGATCGTATTAAATGGTGGAGTAGGCTCGAGGGGCCATATGGCCTACTCCTGCTCCTATTTCTTATGTTCTTATGTTCTAATGTCAAGTCCCGTTCACCCATCAACCCTGTGCTCGCTGACCTACATTGGCTCCTGGTCTGGCAATGCCTTGATTTTAAAATTATCATCCTTGTGTTCAAATCCCTCAGTGGCCTCACCTCTCCCGATCTCTGAAGCCTCCCCCAGCCCAAAAACCTTCCGATTTCTCTGCATTGCTCCAATTCTGGCTTCTTGAGCATTCCTAATTTTAATCAGCCTTCAGCTGCGTAGGCCCTAAGCCCTGGAATTCCCTCCCTACACTTCTCCGCCTTTCTAATTCTCTCTCTTCCTTTAAAACGCTCCTTTAAACTTATCTCTTTGACTTAGGGGTAAAAATTCACCTCTGCCCGAAAAGGGTCACACCTTCCGTTTTTTGAAGTTTTTCTCCGCCACATCATATTCAGCACTTGGGTGTTTTTTTTTCCTCGGGGCGGATGTAGTTGCGGCTGTGGGGCAGAAGTGCCCTTGCAGTGGGTCGGCCGCACCAATCACTCATCAGTGCGTTGCAGACGACGTCAGCGCTGTCATGTCACAATGTCTCTCCCCTTCAGTTAAAGGGGGGGGGGAGTGCTGCGAGCTCGGCATATTTTTAAGTTAGGTCCACTCGGCCACCAGGAAGAGTTTCGGCCGGGCCAGTGGCCTGGCACCCAAGAGGGGGTGCCAGGCTGCCTGTTGATGGCCCGGCTGAACTCGGGGGGATAATTGTCGGGCCAACCTGGCAGTCAGCTGACAATAAAAAATAAAATGGCGTTGCCAGCAGCACCACCACCCCTTTAAAGGCAGCCGCGCCACCAACCAACAAAGACCAACAATGAGTGCACTGAAACACAAGGCTGTCGACGGCACCGGCTGGTGGCAGCACCGCTCCCGCGGGGCAATTCCGCAAAAAGGATATTTCCCGCGGGGTAATTTCGGGAAATCGGTCACCGCCGGTCGGTAAGTGGTCGGTGCGTGCATGCCACGGTGGGAAAATGGGTGGAGCGGTCCCCTACACTGCTCCGCCCCGATGAAGGGCAATTTGCAAAATGGCGGCCCCTCGACGGAGAGTTGGCGGCCATTCCGTACCGCCTCGTGGCTGCCACTTTCAAGCAGCCAGAGACCCTATCGGGAGGGGCAATTTCGGCCCTTAGTATTTCCTTATGTGGCTCAATGTCAAATTTAGTTTGGTCATGCTCCTGTGAAATGTCTTGGGACATTTTACTACATTAAAGGGGCTATATAAATGTACGTTATTGTTGTTAAGGTTACGTACTGGTGTGGTATTCTATAAATGACAGGCAGGTGGCACCTTCAGTTCAGTAATGAGTATTACCATCAAATAACAAAGTAAATTCAAAGCAGCTTTTGGAATGCCGATGTGTTAATAAGACCCTTATATCTGCACAAAAGACTGAATGATTATGCTTGGTTCCAGTCATACCAGGAGCATATCACCTAAAGGAAAGGATACGCAAGTAAAATCACAATCTCTTCAAACTGCAGATTTTATAGAACTTCTAAAACTATGGAGTCAGACATTAAGATCGTATCTAATGAAAGTTAACACTGGTTAATTCTCAGCAGCTCTTTGTGCACTGCATTGTTTGACCACTGTGGGGCAGCTTGTGCTTATTAAGACTTCTTCATCGACATCTAACATCAAAAAGTATACGATCAGACTTTTAGAATGATTAGAATAAAGCTGACTTTGAAATACTTGGCTTAATATATTCAAATCAAATTTGGACTTTCACCACAGGATTTTGTGAGCCTTCAGACACCAAGAATAGCTTGACCAATTCTCATCTGCCTTATATAACGGTCAGTCACTTGAAAGCACATCTAACTTAAAGGATGACAAATGAGAGCATGGAATATATGTGGTGCCTGTGTATGTGTATGGGTACACTATGTGTATCTATAGTAATGTTAGTGATACTTATACGCCAATCCCTCCATTGCCGTGTTTTCCTTTTATCAGGAAGTGAATATGGAAGGATGGAAGGAAGGAAGGAAGGAAGGAAGGAAAGAAAGAAAGAAAGACTTGCATTTATATAGTGCCTTTCACGACCTCAGGACTTCCCAAAGTGCTTTTACAGCCAATGAAGTACTTTTAAAGTGTGGTTATTGTTGTAATGTATGAAACATGGCAGCCAATTTGCACACAGCAAGCTCCCACAAACTGATAATGACCAGATAATCTGTCCTTTTTTAGTGATATTTATTGAGGGATAAATATTGGCCAGGACACCAGGAATAGCTCCCCTGCTCTTTGAAATAGTGCCATGGGATCTTTTCCGTTCATCTGAGAGAGCAGACGGGACCTCGGTTTACCATCTCATCGAAAAAAAAGAGCAGAAATAGCACATATGGCCCATTGAGCCTGCTCTGCCATTCAATAAGATTATGGCTGAACTTCTACATCAACTCCACTTTCCTGCCCTATTCCCATTTCCTTGATTCCCTTAGTGCCCAAAAAATCTATCGATCTCAGTCTTGATTATACTCAACGATTGAGCATCCACAATCTCTGGGGTAGAGAATGCAAAGATTTACAAGCTGCTGAGCAAAGAAATTTCTCCTCATATCTGTCCTAAATGGCCGACTCTTTATTCTGAGTCCTGGACTTTCCAGCCAGGGGAAACAGCCTCTCTGTCAAGCCCTCTAAGAATGTTGTATATTTCGATGAGATCACCTCTCATTCTTCTAAGCTCTAGAGAATATAGGCCCATTCTACTCAATCTTTCCTCAAAGGACAACCACCCATTCCAGGTATCATCCAGTGAACCTCTGTTGCACCCTCTTTAAGGCAAGTATATCCTTCCTTAGGTAAGGAGACCAAAACTGTAGAGAGTACTACATGTGTGGTCTCACTAAAGCCATATAAGAGCATAAGAACATAAGAATGAGGGCATGCAATTGTATTTGTTTATATTTTAATATGTGAATTACTGTTTCTAAATGGAGATGCAGTAAAATCTTGTTATGACAATGTTTTGATGTTCACTAGGTATGGGAATGCAACATTTTTTTACATTTTAGAATTTTTAATCCCTCAACCTTCTGGCTGATATTCATCATTTCTAGTACTGTACTAGATACTGGTCAGTTTGTCCACTATCTGCTACTTGATAATATTGTGCCTCTTACATATTATGAGGCTCAATTTTCCGCAGTTTTCTGCGCCCTTTTTTTGGCGCGTACCTTTTGTTTTAGCTAAATTAAATTATCCAAGTTTTCCCAAAGTTTCTGCGCCAGTGTAACTCAGTTAGGTATGATTTTTTAGGTTAGTATTTTTTTGCGTCATGGGGGCAGAAACTGATGTCTGCGTCAGTTTTTCACATTTAAGCAAGTTTGGCCAACTTACATTTTTCCTAAGACGGTTAATGTGACCACTCCCAAAAAACCATCTGGGCACATAAAAAACAGCGCACATTAAAAAATCAGCACTGAAAGACACCATTGTTTTTAGGCAAAGTTTTGGAGGGAATCAAGAAGGCAAAGAATATGCATTATGAAGCTTAAATTTTTCAAAGTCAAAAGGGAAAAAATGGAAGTTGTTATGTCCTTAGATGCTCTAGTAATGACTCCACGAGGCAATGTGTTGTACTTGAACTGTAGTGACCTTAGTCCTTTATTAGTTAACTCCAGAGTGAGGATTATACTTGGCCAAGCACACCTGTACAGGTAACCTACAAGTCTCCCACTGCTGTGCCCTCTGGTGGCACACCTTGTGATAGTTCCCAGCACACTGTTGGAGGGCTCCCGGTGCTGCAGTCGGTAAGTAGAAAATGTTTTATTTTTTGATTTTTTTTTTAATTGTTTCTTATTAAATTTTTTTGATTGATTTATTGGTTGATTTATTGATGTTTTTATCATTTATTATTGATGATGGCTCTTTATTTGTAAAACTGAAGTGTTTAATGTTTGTAAACTTCCCTTTAAACCTGCCCCCCTCCCATTCCCTAAGCCTGATTTTCTAAAGTGTAGACAAGGTTTTTTCGAGCGTACAAAAATCTTCACTTACTCCATTCTAAGTTAGTTTGGAGTAAGTTTTCACTGCCGACACTTTGAAAACAGGCGTAAGTGGCCGGACACGCCCCCTTTTGAAAAAAAAATTCTGTTCCAAAGTGAAACTGTTCTAACTGACTCGAACTGGAGCAAACTAAATGCCGAGAATTTGAATTTCTAAGATACTCCGTTCTATACCAGTTGCTCCAAAAAATCAGGAGCAACTGAGGCCGAAACTTGGGCCCATTGTCTATCAAAGGCTCCTTGATTCATCACTGACTTCCATGAAGACGGGAACTCCCTCTATCTCGACCTCTAACTTCAGCGGGGAACACTCAATGGTGCAGGTAAACATGTTATGTACCTCCCCATGGGACTAGGCTGCCTCTCTGCCTATCGATTCATAATCCACGCTGGACTCATGGCCATCTGCAGACTCTTCATCGACACAGTGAGTCATATTTCTCTTACACATTCGCTGGAAGTGGCACTTTGAGCTGCAGCCTTTGCATACATAATGTTTAAAACAGCACTGGTGAGCCCTGTGATTCCCTCTGCAACGCCAGCATGGTGCTACTCGATTAGCCCCCCTCAGCGGACTCTGAGTTAAGGGACTCAGGGGCCTGTTCTCTCTTCCCTGAGAGGCTTCGCGCTCTACAGTCCAGCCTCTAAGTGGCGCCACTCTGTGCACAGTACCTGCCGGGTTTGAGTCCTGAGGTTGAGTCATCTGCCTAGAGCCACAGGTCGAGGTCATGAATGACGGCTCACAAGGATGGCCTTCTGCAGTGTGACTGTGGTATCCGCCAACAGTTGCTTGTGAAGAAGGCCGTCAAGGCCAAATCCAATGACAAAAATGTCCTGCAGCGCTTCGTTGATGTGGGTGCTGAACTCGCACATTGCCACCAGCCCCCTGTAGTGTACTTCACGACTTCCTGGCCTTCGGGTCATCGATGGGTGTATAACCGGTGTCTGGCTGTGAGAATGCTCTCCTTGGGCTTAAGTTGCTCATGGATTAGGGTTACGAGCTCCTTGTAGAACTTGGTCGTTTTCTTCACTGGTGCCAGCAAGTCCCTGACGAGGCCATAGACAGTGGGCACACAATTGGTTCGCAAGATAGCTCGACCCTTATCAGCCAGTGTGACGGGTCGTCTCCTGCCAGATCATTTGCTGTGAAGAAATGTTCTAGCCTCTCCACAAAGGCGTCTCAATCATTACCATCAGTGAACTACTGCAATGTACCAAGGGTAGACATTTCCGTGTGAAAGTTCGTAATCTCGTCGCCAATTGTTGTGTCCTTAGATGCTCTAATAAAGACTCCATGAGGCAACGTGTTGTGCTTGAACTGTAGTGACCTTAGTCCTTTATTAGTTAGCTCCAGAGTGAGGATCACACCTGGTGGCCTGCCTTTTATACTTGGCCAGGCACACCTGTACAAGTAACCTGCAAGACTCCCACTGCTGTGCCCTCTGGTGGCACACCTTGTGATAGTACCAACAGTAGCCATGTAGGATACATGACAGAAGTCTAGTGCAATTCTTTAATTTTTGATTTCTTTTTCAATGTACCACGCCACCACCGAACATCTCCACACCGGGCTGAAGGGTCGGCACGTCGGCTGGTAGAATCGCTCCCTCGCCCGGACACAGGGGTTTGGGGCTCAGCTTCAAAAGAAGCCCGGGTGGGGGTGGGGTGGGGTGGAAGCCAAACTGAAGGGATGAGAACCCTTCTCAGGCTGCTTCAAAAGAATCCCAGGTGGGATGTGGGGAAGGCGGGGGCGGGGCGGTTGGTGTTGGGTTGGGGTGGGGTTGAAGCCGAAATGGAGGGATGAAAACCCTTAGACAGCATCAAAAGAAGCCCGGGGGGATGGGGGGCAGTGGTGGACACCAAGCCCCTGTGTCCAGGCGAGGGAGCAATTCTGCTGGCCGACCCTCGAGCCCAGTGAGGAGACATTCGGTCAGTGGTACTTTGAAAAAAATCACAAATTAAAGAATTGCATTAGACTTTGTTGCCCCAAATGTCTTCATTGAATGCCTTGCTTCCCGTTCTAAGTAAGCCGACTGTGCTTGCGCAGACCTGGGTGTGGTCCATACTAGGGCGTCGATCTTGGGGAGACAGAGAGGAAAGAAGGTTTAAGTCCTTTGTCCTGCTGTTTTGAGCTTCTTGAAAAGCTACAATTTAATCATGGGGGCAATATTGACAATGCCATACCTCATGCAAGCCTTTTGCATGATGGTGCTGCAGAGGAGAAGATTGATAAGACATCATCACATGAGGAACCACAGAGCACGTAGGATGATGGGCAGGAGGCCTTACCCACATCGGGTATATCGAGACCGGCCTGCACCTGAGTGATGCTGACTGTGCGAGAAGGCTGCGTTTCCGCAAAGAAGTTGTAACCGAGATCTATGAGTTAGTAAAAGTAAAAATCGCACGGGGTAGCCTTGAGGTGGAATTCATCAAATAGCACGGGGTAGCCTGGAGGAGGAATTCATAGAATGCATACGGGATTGTTTCTTAGAACAGTATGTTACAGAACCTACAAGGGAGCCAGCTATCTTAGATCTGGTCCTGTGTAATGAGACAGGAATAATAAACGATCTCCTAGAAAAAGATCCTCTCGGAATGAGTGATCACAGTATGGTTGAATTTGTCATACAGATTGAGGGTGATGAAGCAGTGTTTCAAACGAGTATACTATGCTTAAACAAAGGGGACTACAGTGGGATGAGGGCAGAGTTAGCTAAAGTAGACTGGAAACACAGACTAAACAGTGGCACAATTGAGGAACACTTTCATAGTGCTCAACAAAAATATATTCCAGTGAGAAAGAAGGGCGGTAAGAGAAGGGATAACCAGCCGTGGATAACCAAGGAAATAAAGGAGAGTATCAAATCAAAAACCAATGCGTATAAGGTGACCAAGGTTAGTGGGAAACTAGAAGATTGGGAAAATTTTAAATGACATCAAAGAATGACTAAGAAAGCAATAAAGAAAGGAAAGATAGATTACGAAAGTAAACTTGCGCAAAACATAAAAACGGATTGTAAAAGCTTTTACCGATATATAAAATGTAAAAGAGTGACTAAAGTAAATGTTGGTCCCTCAGAAGATGAGAAGGGGGATTTAATAATGGGAAATGTGGAAATGGCTGAGACCTTAAACAATTATTTTGCTTCGGTCTTCACAGTGGAAGACACAAAAACCATGCCAAAAATTGCTGGTCTCGGGAATGTGGGAAGGTAGGACCTTGAGACAATTACTATCACTAGGGGGGTAGTGCTGGACAGGCTAATGGGATTCAAGGTAGACAAGTCCCCTGGTCCTGATGAAATGCACCCCAGGGTATTAAAAGAGATGGCGGAAGTTATAGCAGATGCATTCGTTATAATCTACCAAAATTTTCTGGACTCTGGGGAGGTACCAGCAGATTGGAAAGCAGCTAATGTAACGCCTCTGTTTAAAAAAGGGGGAAGACAAAAGGCAGGTAACTATAGGCCGGTTAGTTTAACATCTGTAGTGGGGAAAATGCTTGAAGCTATCATTAAGGAAGAAATAGCAGGACATCTAGATAGGAATAATGCAATCAAGCAGACGCAACATGGATTCATGAAGGGGAAATCATGTGTAACTAATTTACTGGAATTCTTTGAGGATATAACGAGCACGGTGGATAGAGGTCTACCGATGGATGTGGTATATTTAGATTTCCAAAAGGCATTCGATAAGGTGCCACACAAAAGGTTACTGCAGAAGATAAAGGTATGCGGAGTCAGAGGAAATGTATTAGCATGGATCGAGAATTGGCTGGCTAACAGAAAGCAGAGAGTCGGGATAAATGGATGCTTTTCGGGTTGGAAATCGGTGGTTAGTGGTGTGCCACAGGGGTCGGTGCTGGGACCACAACTGTTTACAATATACATAGATGACCTAGAAGAGGGAACAGAGTGTCGTGAAATAAAATTTGCAGATGACATAAAGATTAGTGGGAAAGCGGGTTGTGTAGAGGACGCAGAGAGGCTGCAAAGAGATTTAGATAGGTTAAGCGAATGGGCTAAGGTTTGGCAGATGGAATACAATGTTGGAAAATGTGAGGTCATCCACCTTGGAAAAAAAAACAGTAAAAGGGAATATTATTTGAATGGGGAGAAATTACAACATGCTGCGGTGCAGAGGGACCTGGGGGTCCTTGTGCATGAATCCCAAAAAGTTAGTTTGCAGGTGCAGCAGGTAATCAGGAAGGTGAATGGAATGTTGGTCTTCATTGCGAGAGGGATGGAGTACAAAAGCAGGGAGGTCCTGCTGCAACTGTACAGGGTATTGGTGAGGCCGCACCTGGAGTACTGCGTGCAGTTTTGGTCACCTTACTTAAGGAAGGATATACTAGCTTTGGAGGGGGTACAGAGACGATTCACTAGGCTGATTCCAGAGATGAGGGGGTTACCTTATGATGATAGATTAAGTAGACTGGGTCTTTACTCGTTGGAGTTCAGAAGGATGAGGGGTGATCTTATAGAAATATTTAAAATAATGAAAGGGATAGACAAGATAGAGGCAGAGAGGTTGTTTCCACTGGTCGGGGAGACTAGAACTAGGGGGCACAGCCTCAAAATACGGGAGAGCCAATTTAAAACCGAGTTGAGAAGGAATTTCTTCTCCCAGAGGGTTGTGAATCTGTGGAATTCTCTACCCAAGGAAGCAGTTGAGGCTAGCTCATTGAATGTATTCAAATCACAGATAGATAGATTTGGAACCAATAAGGGAATTAAGTGTTACGGGGAGCGGGCGTGTAAGTGGAGCTGAGCCCACGGCCAGATCAGCCATGATCTTGTTGAATGGCGGCGCAGGCTCGAGGGGCTAGATGGCCTACTCCTGTTCCTAATTCTTATGTTCTTATGTTCTGATGTTCTAGACCTGCACACTAGAAGTGTCAGGAATACTGCTTTGTCAGTTGAAGTAAAGGTTACAGCGGCACTTTCATTTTATGCATCTGGATCATTCCAGCCCACATCTGGGGATGTGTGCGTCATTTCTCAACATACAACACATATCTGCATTCAGCAGGTGACTGCTGCACTATATGCCCAGAGGAATGAAACATAATGTTCCCCATGACCACCCAAGCAATGCATGACAGGGCTGTGGGTTTCTTCAGGATTGCTGGCTTCCCAAAGGTATAGGGCTGCATTGATTGTACCCACATTGCCTTGCAAGCACCTTTGGAAGATTCCGAGATGTATAGGAACAGAAAAGGCTTCCACTCCATGAATGTGCAGCTCGTCTATGATGACATGCATCGCATCATGTCAGTTGAAACAAGATATCCTGGCAGCACCCATGATGCATTCATCCTACGCGACAGCATTATATCTGCCATGTTTCAGCAGCAGCCAGAAGCGCAGACCTGGCTATTGGGAGACAAAGGGTATGGCCTCATGACCTGGCTCATGAAGCGCCTACGTGTAACCTGGACCGAAGCTGAGCGGGAATACAACATGTCGCACATTGCGATGTGCAGCATAATGGAGAGGACCATTGGCATCTTGAAGCAGTGTTTCCAATGCCTGGACCATTCTGGAGACTACTTGCAATACTCCCCTGATATTGTCGGTTAGTTCACTGTTGTGTGCTGCATGCTGCATAACTTAGCCATCATGAGGCAGCAGCGGCTGGTGGTAGAAGACCCACCTGAGGTGAGAGTAGCTGATGATGAGGAGGAACATGCAGATGATGATGAGGAGGAGGAGGAGGAGGAGAAAGCCATGCAACTACCTGAACCCGGAGCACGACGGTGGAAGAGGGCGGGCTGTCTTGCCCCTTTAATGATTGCTCGAGCCTTGAGCCAGCAGCTCATCCGTGAACATTTTGCTGCCTGAAGGCTCAGTGGCAACTATTCCAAATGGAGCTGTTTACTGTTTGGACCTGTTCCATAATGTTGTGTTGTGCTAATGGAACAAATGATGGAAATGATTCAGTTCTAACTTAAAATATGTATATATATTTTTGCATATAAGATTATGAGGGGGCTTGATAAGGTGGATGTAGAGAGGATGTTTACACTGATTTGGGGAGACTAGAACTAGAGGGCATAATCTTAGAATAAGCGGCCGCCCATTTAAAACTGAGATGAGGAGAAATTTCTTCTCAGAGGGTTGTGGATCTGTGGAATTTGCTGCCTCAGAGAGCTGTGGAAGCTGGGACACTGAATAAATTTAAGACAGAAATAGACAGCTTCTTAAACGATAAGGGAATAGGGATTATGGAGAACGGGCAGGGAAGTGGACCTGAGTCCATGATCGGATCAGCCATGATCCTATTAAATGGTGGAGCAGGCTCGAGGGGTCGTATGGCCTACTCCTGCTCCTATTTCTTATGTTCTTATGTTCTTATGTTGATTCAAAAGTTTAACACTTGTTTGTACTTAATTTAACTTTAATAAAAATATTCTTGTATCAACCGTTAAAGTTTTCATTTAAGATCACCTACAAACTTTCAGATCAATTACAAACTTTTAAACTTGTAAATTTACATCACTTACACAAACATTTAATTTGAGAACAGTTACCAGTAACAACAATAATAATAACAACAACAGCAGCAGCAGCAAAGAAAGGCTGCACCCATCTTTCCTCTACCTTGGTGACTTCACCTCTGCCCGCAGGGGGTGGCGCAACGTTTCTCAGGTTGGTTCCAAACTTATTCTCTCAAGTATCTCGTGTAGCGCACTTCTTGATGGGGGGCGTGGGCAGGCAGTAATGTGGAAGGCCTGGCTTGGGCCTCTTCAGAGGTTGGCCTGGGGATTGGAGTGGGAATGACAATTGATTCTGTCAATGGCTGCAGGATCTGGGGGTGTTCCCTGACTCCGACATTCCCTCCCTCATGTGTCCCGGCAGTGTCTCAACTACCTGCGACATTCCCTCCCTCATGCACCCGGACAGTGTTCCCATTTCTCGTGAGATTGTTGTTACTTCTCCTGACAGTCCCAATACCTCATCACCCACATCACTGATGGTGTTCAGGAGTGATCGCATAAGGTCAATGCTCTCCACACACATTGCCATTATCTGAACCACATCTGTTACATCCTGCACCTCAGCAGTGTGCTGTCAAGCTCTCCCTCCCCTCCTCACCTTGGCTGTGGCTTGCTGCATCCCACTGGGACCCACAGCCTCAGACGATGGGGCCCTGGGTGTGGCTCGCTGCACCCCACTAGAACCCGTAGCCTTGGACTATGCAAAACCATGGAATGTCCCAACACTCGTACTACTCAGGAAAGGGGCTGGCACCTCAATGGTCGGCACCTGCACCTCCTCCAGAGTGAATACAACAGTGGGGGCTTCATCCTCCCCTTCCCTATGCCCCTCCCCCTCACCCCCATGCTCTTGGTCTGGAAGGTGGGTTTGGAAGATATTCTCCTCTTCAGGTTCGTCCGCGTCTGAATCTTCTTCATCGGCTTCAGCCTCGTCAGGGTTGGCCTCAAGTTCTACAAAATATAACAGAACAGACAAATGGTTAGCAGCAGAGGAGGGGGCAGGGTGGCATGAGTAGGCTCACACAGCGCAGGCAGCAGACTCATTTGAAGGACCACGATGTATGATAGCACACTGAATCAACAGCTGACAGAGACATCCCCATGAACCGAAGCATTACTTGACTTTTAGCAAAGCCAGACTGTGGAATTTGCAGGACTTACCCTCTCCCTTGAGTGTGGGCCCAGCTTGTCAAGTGGTGGCTTCTTTTTTCCAGGCAAGACTCATCAAAGCAGCGATCCTCTCTTCAACGGGTGTCAGTGGCTGCAGATTTGCCGAGCCTCCTCCTGTTAGAGTTCTCTCTCTTTTATTGTGGGCCACCTTCCTCTACAAAGATGAGAATATATCTTTTTAGAGAGGGTATCTTTATGCTGGGTGGGACATACAGGTGGTCACATTTACAATTGCAATTCCAGTGAATAAATGAAAATATTACTTACACTAACTACTTGACCAAGGTCCTGCCACTTCTTTTTGCACTGGCCTTCAGACCTCGGGTTATTCACCATTGCACAGTAATCTTCTGCAAGTTGGTTCCAGTGTTTCTTCATTTCTTTTGGTGAAACTTTTATGTGACCTCTGCTGGTGTCCAACTCGTGCCATCTGGCCTCAATTACAGTAACCAGTGCCACCACTTCATCCTGTGAGAAATTCTTGGTCCTTGAGCTGCATTGCATATTGCAGCTCCGATTTTTCCACTGAGAATTAAAGTTCTTACACAGCACTCAAAGTTCCCACACACAACTGGCTCTTGAAAAATGGCCGAGTGCAGACCGAGAGGTGTACTGGGCATGCGCGCCCATTGCAATCACGTAAAAAAATCATTTTTCTTTTGTGCATGCACAGACATTAGGCTCCACCCCCCGAAGCTGAAGGACAGGCTGTATGGCGTCAATTTCAAAAATTAGAATGAGGAAATTTGGAAGTTATTTTTTTGGAGTAGTCGAGGCCATAAAAGCGGGTGTAACTCTTGAAATACACCAAAAAACGGCATTGGGGAAAATTGAGCCCTGATCAATCTGATCTACAAACAAGCCGTTTGACCATACCAAAATGTCTCTGTATCAATTTCAATGAGGGAGCGAGATCCCGTTAACAGCTTGTCCATTCAATGAGTGCTGCAATCTAGTTCATGATTGCCTAGGCAGTCCAATAAACCTCCTTTATAGCTTCCTAAATTTGCATTGAAATCACTCGTAATAATCATTACTGACCAAAGACTACAGAATCAAGTCGCTGCACATGATTTCTGCTTCTTGTTTGAGGTTGAGGAAGATTGGAATTACTAATGATAGGAAAAAAGATTGGATTAAATATCAATAGTAGGAAGTCTAAGATTCAGAGGATACAGACGGCTAATAAAGCAGTGATATAAGTTGACAACTTTGATGATGTGGAGGGATTTAAATATCTGGCAGTGCCATATGATTGGATAGAGGCACACGTGGCAAGGCAAACCTAGCCTTGTAAAAGTGACAGCTGTGTTTAAGAGATTAACAGGATATAAGAATACAAGAACATAAGAAATAACTAATCTGATCATGGACTCAACTCCACTTCCCTGCCCGCTCCCCTTAACCCTTATCGCTCAAAAATCTGTCTATCTCCGCCTTAAATATATTCAATGACCCCGCCTCCACAGCTCTCTGGGGCAGATTTACAACAGTCTGAGAGAAGAAATTTCTCCTCATCTCAGTTTTAAATGGGCGGCCCCTTATTCTAAGACCATGGGCTAAAACCTCCACTTTTATTGCATGCTTAACGCCCACTTAACGGCCATTTTATGACTGAAATGACACATAACGCCCATATATCGACCATTTTTGGCACAAAATAGAAACTGACAGACATTTTTAGGAAACTTATCGCAGAGCGTAACTTTCCCGATGTGCTTAACACTGGGGAAAAATATTACGCCCGCCACTTTTTTTGGATGGAATCATCAGAATGGTTGAAATCAACAGCCATAATATCGGCCAGCGTTATTTATCGCATGGAATTATCGCCGAGAAATCAATATTAACGCCCGCCCACTGTTTTTTGTCATTAAAAAGCGTATTTACTCAAACTAGCGGCCATGAGATCGCCCAGCTTCAATTTCACCACCTCGCACACATAACGCCCACAATATTGTTCGCCCAAAAAACCGCCCTCAAAAAGTGGAACTGTTCTGAACAAACAGCAGCGGTGTGGCTGGCACTTGTAAAATCCCACGCTTATGTGAGGAGCTGATATCTGAACTATTTGCCTGAAAGAGCGCTGATGTGAGTGACAATGTTGACACACTGCTGTGTGTGTGCAGCTCAGACAAAGGTGCCCATCACCTTGGTGCCAGTTAAAGTTTATGTTGATTGATGTTAAGTTGTATTTAACCCTTTCATGTTAAGGAATCACCAGTGTGTAACGGTCGAGCTATCTGCGTCAATGCGCAACAAGATTATGTTCAATAACAAAAATTTGATACCAACATTGGTCTGAACTCATAAGTATCACAGCCAATAACACCCAACCCTGCCCACACCCCACTTTTTCCACCATTGACATAAATCACATGATCAACATGTCCAGCAACATCAAATACAAAGGCAAAGCAAGAGCATGGTCCCCAGCCCCCATACATTGCAACAAATTGCATACACTCAGATGGAGATATAACACAGCCATCACCTGCGGGCATGCACCTCACTTTCCTTCCATCCTCCCCTTCTTCTCCCCACCTCTACCCCTTCCGCTCCTCGCTCCATGGCACCTGGCCAAGGGGCTACTCAGGCAGTGCCTCATTGGGAGGGGATGAAGGCAGATGCGGTCGTTGCACGGGGACGGGAGTGGGGGCAACATTCTCTGATGCAGAAGCAGGATCTTGGTCCTTGTTCTCATCTGTCGTTCGCAGTGGTGGTGCGGAACCTAGGGGTGGAGTGCCGTGCTCTGGGACCATTGGGAGGCCTGTGGCAGCAATGTTCTTGGCTATCGCATCCGGGGCCTCCGCCATGCGTAGAATGTACTCGGTCATGGTGGCCAGCTGTCAGGATATGTCCCCCAAAGCTTCAATGAGCTGGTCACCAATGTCTACAGTCCTCCAGGACAACTGTACCATGTCTCCACTGTCATGTGGCGCTCGTGGAACAGACCTGCCGCATCCACAAGGCCTCTGCGGGGTCGGCGCCAGCCTGGGGACAAATGGGCTGCCTTGTGGGGCCGGTACCTCCAGAGTGGAGGTGGAAATGACCGGAGGACCACTAGATGGCATTGGGGTGGAATGGCTTCTGGAGCATGGCGATGCACGTTCTTCGAAGTCCGCGCTCTCATCCATGGAGAACCGTCCCAGCTCCTCAACACCAGATGTAATAGGATCGTCCGCCAACTCCTGCCCCGTGCCCCCACCTTCTGGCCTCTGTGGTCTCACCTGGGGCTGCGCTGCTGGCTGAGCTGCAAAACACAAATGAGGTTATTTGAGGAGAAGGAGATACTAGGGTCACAAGGTGAGTCCAGCCCTACACACAGCATATGCACGACAAAAGCACCACCGCTATCCGCAGGACCGGAACCAATGTCCTAGGGGGAGTGTTTGCTAGTGCTGTTGGGGAGGAGTTAAACTAATATGGCAGGGGGATGGGAACCAATGCAGGGAGACAGAGGGAAACAAAAAGGAGGCAAAAGCAAAAGATAGAAAGGAGATGAGGAAAAGTGGAGGGCAGAGAAACCCAAGGCAAAGAACAAAAAGGGCCACTGTACAGCAAAATTCTAAAAGGACAAAGGGTGTTAAAAAAACAAGCCTGAAGGCTTTGTGTCTTAATGCAAGGAGTATCCGCAATAAGGTGGATGAATTAACTGTGCAAATAGATGTTAACAAATATGATGTGATTGGGATTACGGAGACATGGCTCCAGGATGATCAGGGCTGGGAACTCAACATCCAGGGGTATTCAACATTCAGGAAGGATAGAATAAAAGGAAAAGAAGGTGGGGTAGCATTGCTGGTTAAAGAGGAGATTAATGCAATAGTTAGGGAAGACATTAGCTTGGATGATGTGGAATCTATATGGGTAGAGCTGCAGAACACCAAAGGGCAAAAAACGTTAGTGGGAGTTGTGTACAGACCTCCAAACAGTAGTAGTGATGTTGGGGAGGGCATCGAACAGGAAATTAGGGGTGCATGCAATAAGGGTGCAGCAGTTATAATGGGTGATTTTAATATGCACATAGATTGGGCTAGCCAAACTGGAAGCAATACGGTGGAGGAGGATTTCCTGGAGTGCATAAGGGATGGTTTTCTAGACCAATATGACGAGGAACCAACTAGGGGGGAGGCCATCTTAGACTGGGTGTTGTGTAATGAGAGAGGATTAATTAGCAATCTCATTGTGCGAGGCCCCTTGGGGAAGAGTGACCATAATATGGTGGAATTCTGCATTCAGATGGAGAATGAAACAGTTAATTCAGAGACCATGGTCCAGAACTTAAAGAAGGGTAACTTTGAAGGTATGAGGCGTGAATTGGCTGGGATAGATTGGTGAATGATACTTAAGGGGTTGACTGTGGATGGGCAATGGCAGACATTTAGAGACCACATGGATGAACTACAACAATTGTATATTCCTGTCTGGCGTAAAAATAAAAAAGGGAAGGTGGCTCAACCGTGGCTATCAAGGGAAATCAGGGATAGTATTAAAGCCAAGGAAGTGGCATACAAATTGGCCAGAAATAGCAGCGAACCCGGGGACTGGGAGAAATTTAGAACTCAGCAGAAGAGGACAAAGGGTTTGATTAGGGCAGGGAAAATGGAGTACGAGAAGAAGCTTGCAGGGAACATTAAGGTGGATTGCAAAACTTTCTACAGATATGTAAAGAGAAAAAGGTTAGTAAAGACAAACGTAGGTCCCCTGCAGTCAGAATCAGGGGAAGTCATAACACGGAACAAAGAAATGGCAGACCAATTGAACAAGTACTTTGGTTCTGTATTCACTAAGGAGGACACAAACAAGCTTCCGGATATAAAAGGGGTCAGAGGGTCTAGTAAGGAGGAGGAACTGAGGGAAATCCTTATTAGTCGGGAAATTGTGTTGGGGAAATTGATGGGATTGAAGGCCGATAAATCCACAGGGCCTGATGGACTGCAATCCAGAGTACTTAAGGAGGTGGCCTTGGAAATTGACAGTCATTTTCCAACATTCCATTGACTCTGGATCAGTTCCTATAGAGTGGAGGGTAGCCAATGTAACCCCACTTTTTAAAAAAGGAGGGAGAGAGAAAACAAGGAATTATAGACCGGTCAGCCTGACCTCAGTAGTGGGTAAAATGATGGAATCAATTTTTAAGGATGTCAGAGCAGCGCATTTGGAAAAAGGTGACATGATAGGTCCAAGTCAGCATGGATTTGTGAAAGGGATATCATGCTTGACAAATCTTCTGGAATTTTTTGAGGATGTTTCCAGTAAAGTGGACAAGGGAGAACCAGTTGATGTGGTATATTTGGACTTTCAGAAGGCTTTCGACAAGGTCCCACACAAGAGATTAATGTGCAAAGTTAAAGCACATGGGATTGGGGGTAGTGTGCTGACATGGATTGAGAACTGGTTGTCAGACAGGAAGCAAAGAGTAGGAGTAAATGGGTACTTTTCAGAATGGCAGGCAGTGACTAGTGGGGTACCGTAAGGTTCTGTGCTGGGGCCCCAGCTGTTTACATTGTACATTAATGATTTAGACGAGGGGATTAAATGTAGTATCTCCAAATTTGCGGATGACACTAAGTTGGGTGGCAGTGTGAGCTGCGAGGAGGATGCTATGAGGCTGCAGAATGACTGGGATCGGTTAGGTGAGTGGGCAAATGCATGGCAGATGAAGTATTATGTGGATAAATGTGAGGTTATCCACTTTGGTGGTAAAAACAGAGAGACAGACTATTATCTGAATGGTGACAGATTAGGAAAAGGGGAGGTGCAACGAGACCTGGGTGTCATGGTACATCAGTCATTGAAGGCTGGCATGTAGGTACAGCAGGCGGTTAAGAAAGTAAATGGCATGTTGGCCTTCATAGCGAGGGGATTTGAGTACAGGGGCAGGGAGGTGTTGCTACAGTTGTACAGGGCCTTGGTGAGGCCACACCTGGAGTATTGTGTACAGTTTTGGTCTCCTAACTTGAGGAAGGACATTCTTGCTATTGAGGGAGTGCAGCGAAGGTTCACCAGACTGATTCCCGGGATGGTGGGACTGACATATGAAGAAAGACTGGATCAACTGGGCTTGTATTCACTGGAGTTCAGAAGAATGAGAGGAGACCTCATAGAAACGTTTAAAATTCTGATGAGTTTAGCCAGGTTAGATGCAGGAAGAATGTTCCCAATATTGGGGAAGTCCAGAACAAGGGGTCACAGTCTAAGGATAAGGGGTAAGCCATTTAGGACCGAGATGAGGAGAAACTTCTTCACCCAGAGAGTGGTGAACCTGTGGAATTCTCTACCACAGAAAGTAGTTGAGGCCAATTCACTAAATATATTCAAAAGGGAGTTAGATGAAGTCCTTACTACTAGGGGGATCAAGGGGTATGGCGAGAAAGCAGGAAGCGGGTACTGAAGTTGCATGTTCAGCCATGAACTCATTGAATGGCGGTCCAGGCTAGAAGGGCTGAATGGCCTACTCCTGCACCTATTTTCTATGTTTCTATCAAAATCATCACAGACATCACATTTCTTGACCAACAACACATTGTGCATTGCAATGATTTTCATTTGGCCAGCATTATTTCCATCAGAATTTTAGAAATCATCTATCATATATAATTGCTCGGATATGAGTGGCTGTGGCATCTATTGACTTTACATGACGCAATGGTGTAAGCTTTACTCACGTGGCATCACTTCAGGGTCTGCAGATGCGTCCATGGTTGTGCGGGTGTGCTTCCCACAAGTGCGAGCACCCGCTCCTCCATCTCAGTGACGTTGCTGGGGACTGGTGGCCCCCCAACCGTTCGCCTCTGCACGGACCTCATCGTCGATAGCTTCTTCGGTATAAGGTGACAGGACGACATGGCATGAGATCATTGCATGATATCATTGCTATGTACTGTCACGGAGACTGATACAAAACATAACCGACAGATGTAATCATGATTATTATGATAATTATCATTCTTTACCTAAAGACGTACGCTGTTACCGCAGGCTTTAATAAAACATTCCCTCTAAAAGTGTAAGACCTCACATCTGCTGATAGTCACTCATGACTGTTACAAATCAAATTATATAAATACATAAGTACATGTAAATAAATGTAATACTTACTCTTGCGGATTCCACAAGGTCGTTCCATCGTTTGCGGCATTGGTTTCCCTCTAGCACCTCGTTGGTCGCCGACGAGACCACCTCTGCTATCTCAGTCTATATCTTCTGATATGCCTTTGGGGTGGGCTTCCCTTACCCTCCCTGTGACAAATCACCCCAGCATAACTCGACCTCCTGCAGGAGGGAGGCATTTGCCTCGTCCGAGAACCTCTTGGCTCGTTTGCGCCCTCCAAAGTGCTCCTCTCCCAGCTCACTGCTCTCTCCAGCATCAGTCTCCACAGCGTGCTGTGATGCCTCCTCCTCTCTCTCCATTATAGGCCAAATTCGGTCAAATATGTGGCTGGTAACAGCTACTTTTCATTTGCCTACTTGCTGTGAAGCTCTAAAGTCTCCCTCCATCCTCCCAAAGCAGCCACACCACACCCAGCCACGCCTTCAGTCCTTCTGAGCTCCCTCTTCTGCACATGTCATGGTGACCCTTGACCTCCAGAATCGCGGGAATCGAGCATTGCCATGCCGTTGCTAAGGACGGCCACACTTTACGGCAGAAGGTCAAAAAAATTTAACGCTACCGCCCATTTTATATCGCTTGCACTAACACCCATTTTCAAAAGTGGAGACAAGATGGTTTGAGAATGGCGAGAAGCCAACGATCTGAAAACCCTTTTTTAACACCCAAGCCGGAAATATCACCCATTTTCGGGCGATAACCACAAAAGTGGAGACTCTAGCCCCATGTCCCCGAGTTTTACTTTTCCCATGAGTGGAAATATCCTCTCTGCATCCCTCTTGTCGAGCACCTTCATTATCTTATAAGTTTCAGTAGGATCACCTCTCATTCTTGTGAACTCCAATGTGTATAGGCCCAACCTACTCAACCTATCCTCATAAGTCAACCCCCTCATCTCCAGAATCAACCTAGTGAACTTTCTTTGAACAGCCTCCGATGCAAGTATATCCTTCCTTAAATATGGTGACCAAAACTGCATGCAGTTCTCCAGGTGTGGCCTCACCAATACCCTGTACAGTTGTAACAAGACTTCTCTGCTTTTATAATCTATTCCCTTGTGATAAAGGCCAATATTCCATTTGCCTTCCTGATTACTTGCTGTACCTGCATACTAACCTTTTGTGTTTCATGCACAAGATACCCCCAGGTCTCTGTACTGCAGCACTTTGCAATTTTTCTCCATTTAAATTATAATTTGCTTTTCCATTATTTCTGCCAAAGTGGATAACCTCATATTTTCCCACATTATACTCCCGCTGCCAGATTTTTGCCCACTCACTTAGCCTGTCTATATCACTCTACAGATTTCCTCCTCACAATTTGCTTTCCCACCATCTTTGTACCATTAGCAAACTTGGCTACATTACACTCAGTCCCTTCATCCAAGTCATTAATATAGATTGTAAATAGTTGAGGACCCAGCACCGATCCCTGCGGCACCCCACTAGTCACTGTTTGCCAACCAGAAAATAACCCATTTATCCCGACTCTCTGTTTTCTGTTAGTTAGCCAATCCTCTATCCATGCTAATATATTACCCCCAATCCTGTGAACTTTAATCTTGTGCGGTAACCTCTTATGTGGCACCTTATCGAATGCCTTCTGGAAATCCAAATACACCATATCCACTGGTTCCCCCTTATCTACCCTGCTCAATATATCCTCGTTACGTCACTAAGGATATGGTGTTCTGAAACGCAGACAGTGGAAATGAAGCTTGGACTCTTCAGTAGCATTGTACTAAAGGTTATTAATAGTGAGGAGTTGTTAATCTGAGGAGAAACTTTATAGATATGAAGTAACATGAAGAAGATCTAATGGTGAAAATATAGTCCTGATATTAACGGGGAGGCGGGGGCTGTTAGCATCTGGGAAACCCGAAAATGCCGGGAATGCGGAGGTCCTGCTGAAGTTAACAACGAGACCTGATTCGAACATTTTTACACTCCTTCCGCACCCCACCCGCCCCACCGGCCACCGGCCAGATTGAGAGGCTGCCGGGCAGGAAAGCTAGCGCCATAAGGCCATTGGGGACGGACCCCGGCAATCGAGAAGATTGGGGATCAGGGAGGGGGCTTGGAATGCAGTGGAGAGGAGGGAGGGAGATAGTGTGGGGGGGAGAGATTGTGGGGGGAGATTTTGCGATGGGAGAGATTGCGGAAGAGACAGTGCAGGGGGAGAGATTGTGGGGGAGAGAGTGTGGGGGAGAGATTGTGGGGAGAGAGTGTGGGGGGAGAGAGTGTGGGGGGAGAGATTCCGGGGGGAGAGTTTGCGAGGGAGAGATTGCGGGGGGAGAGAGTGCAGGGGGAGAGAGTGCAGGGAGGAGAGAGTTCCGGGGGCAGAGAGTGCGAGGGAGAGATTGCGGGGGGAGAGAGTGCGGGGGGAGAGATTGTGCGGGGAGAGAGTGTAGGGGGGAGAGAGTGCAGGGGGAGAGATTGTGCGGGGAGAGAGTGCAGGGGGGAGAGAGTGCAGGGGGGAGAGAGTGCAGGGGGAGAGATTGTGCGGGGAGAGAGTGCAGGAGGGAGAGAGTGCAGGGGGGAGAGAGTGCAGGGGGGAGAGAGTGCGGGGGGAGGGAGTGCAGGGAGGAGGGAGTGCAGGGGGGAGAGAGTGCGGGGGGAGAGAGTGTGAGGGGAGAGATTCCGGGGGGAGAGATTGCGAGGGAGAGATTGCGGGGGGAGAGAGTGCGGGGGGAGAGATTGTGCGGGGAGAGAGTGCAGGGGGGAGAGAGTGCGGGGGGAGATAGTGCAGGGAGGAGAGATTGTGCGGGGAGAGAGTGCAGGGGGGAGAGAGTGCAGGGGGGAGAGAGTGCAGGGGGGAGAGAGTGCGGGGGGAGAGAGTGTGGGGGGAGAGAGTGCAGGGAGGAGGGAGTGCAGGGGGAGAGAGTGCGGGGAGAGAGAGTGCGGCGGGGGAGAGAGGGCGGAGGGAGAGAGAGTGCGGGGGGAGAGAGAGGGAGGAGGGAGAGAGTGCGGGGGGAGAGAGCGCGGGGGGAGAGATTGCGGGGGGGAGAGAGTACGGGTGGAGAGAGTGTGGGGGAGAGAGTGTGGGGGAGAGAGTGCGGGAGGAGAGAGTGCGGGGGGGAGAGCGTGGGGTGAGAGATTGTGGGGGGGAGAGATTGTCGGGGGGAGAGAGTACGGATGGAGAGTGTGCGGGGGAGAGAGTGTGGGGGGAGAGAGCGCAGGAGGAGAGAGTATGGGGGGAGAGAGTGTGGGGGGAGAGAGTGTGGGGGGAGAGAGCGCGGGGGGAGAAAGTGTGGGGCGGGTGGAGAGCGCAGGGGGAGAGAGCGCCGGGGAGAGTGTGTGGGGGGAGAGATTGCAGGGGGAGAGATTGTGGTAGCAGAGATTGCGAGGGGAGAGATTGCGGGGGGAGAGAGTGCGGGGGGAGAGAGTGCGGGGGGAGAGAGTGTGGGGGGAGAGAGCGCGGGGGGAGAAAGTGTGGGGCGGGTGGAGAGCGCAGGGGGAGAGAGCGCCGGGGAGAGTGTGTGGGGGGAGAGATTGCAGGGGGAGAGATTGTGGTAGCAGAGATTGCGAGGGGAGAGATTGCGGGGGGAGAGAGTGCGGGGGGAGAGAGTGCGGGGGGAGAGATTGCGGGGGGAGAGATTGTGGTAGCAGAGATTGTGGGGGGGGCAATGTGGGGGCAAGATTTTGGGGGGTGAAATTGTGGGGCAGAGATCACATGGAGGAGAGAAATTGCGGGAAGAGAACGCTGGGAGCTCAGAGAAATCTTGCGGACGGAGACATCACAGGGAGATCTGAAGTTCATGGGGGCATCAGCTGATTGCATGTACAGGAGAGATCGCAGCAGGTTTACTTCAGGGGCCGGGGAAGCACACTTCTACCTCAGCAAGGTTTCCCATGCGCTGGGAAACGCGGCCCACAGCCCACATCCCACTTTCAAATGGCTGCCAGAATCTGAGGTACAGTGCCTCATTTAAATATTATATTTACCCACCCACCTCTCCAGAGTGGGTTATTCAGCCATCCTAAACCTGCAGTAGTTAAACCGGAAATTGGTGCCTTCTTGGTGGGTTGGGGTCAGGGTTGATATTTTTCAGATTTAACCACCCCTCCCCACCCACTGACTCACCCTCTCCCGCGCATTGTGACTGCAGACGAGGCAAAGAGAGGAAGTAAACTATCTTCCATGAAAGAGAAAAAGAGATTCTAGGACCTATTTTCTTCTGCTCTGCTCACAAATAATGGGCTGATTTTTGTCTCACCACTGCCCCGTTCTTGGGTGTACATGGAACAATAAAACCACCAACCTGCTGCTGAAGGGCTACCCATTTTTCAGGCGGAAAATGCTCCAACTAAACCAGGCAACGGCCTATTAAATATATTAAATCGCGATCAAATAATGTTGCCAGGGCCCTGATGACATTTTTGTCTATCGGCATTGCTACAGCCAGATCCCACCTATAAACCAGGGGTGGTAAAAGTGGGAAGACGGTCATTTTCAGCAGTATTTAAAGGGATCCTCAGCTGCTCACAGCTAAGTTTTGGGAGAGATTTGGGGGTAGAAATTGGTACGCATTGCACCTGTTTTTCAGGCATATAATTGGGCACAAAACCTACAAATTCATTGGGATAGAAACTGTTATGCATTGTGCACATTTTTCAGGCGTAAAACGGGAGCAAAGCATACCAATGTAGCAGTGGGACAGCCTGCGCAGGGGCTGCTGAAGAAACCTGAACAGGACAAGGCACAACGCCCGCTTCGCTCATCAACGATAAATTTCTTGATAGGATTCTTTAACAGGCTTTGGCCCCCAATTTCCATATTTAAAGGGTGCAATACCTGTTTTAGACATCCACTCGGGATGCTTAATAAAAAGGGCCCCATGAATTTTGCAGTGGGACCAACGTCTGCGCAGATTGAGCGCAGGCCGTTCCACTGCTACATTGGTATGGGAGGGTCAGCAGCAGGAAACATTGCCCGATTCTCTCATGCATCCGTCAAAGTGTTGCTCAATGAATTCAAGGCTAAACAGGAAATGCAGACAGAAAGCCCCAGAGGAGGGTTGTTCAGTTGGTAAGGAGGAAGGTTGCAGAGGCAGTCATTGCAGCTCCCGCCACCCTAAGGATTAGTGCACAGTGGAGGAAGAGGTTCAATGAACTCACCAGCACGGCCAAGGTCAGTCAAGTCATTGTTGCTATTCCACATTCCATTCCATTGATAGAGCCTTCACTCACCTCCATACTTCTCACACTCTTTCTCTGTTAGAACCTGGATATCAGGGAAACTCACTTATGCAAGAGCAACTTCTGCAAACACTCTAGCACTAAATAAACAAATTAGTACAGACGCTGGAAATCTCAAATAAAAATAACAAATGCTGGAAACACTCTGCAGGTCAGGCAGCTGTGGAGAGAGAAAGGTGGAGTTAACAATTCAAGTTGATGACCTTTCGTCAGAACCAGACATAGCCAACGACACAAGACTGCAAATGTGGAGTAACAGCAATGCTGATAACCCTGAGACCCACATTGAGTTCAGGAGATGTCGGGAGTTCAGGAGAGTTCAAGAGCGGGAGAGTCTGGGAGCGGAAGTGTCCGAGTTCGGGAGTCCATAGAGGTCGGTGAGTTCGGGAGGCCACAGAGGTCGGTGAGTTCGGGAGGCCGCAAAGGTCGTTGAGTTTGGGAGGCTGCAGAGATCGGTGAGTTCGGGAGGCCGCAGAGATCGGTGAGTTCGGGAGGCCGCAGAGATCGGTGAGTTTGGGAGGCCGCAGAGATCGGTGAGTTCGGGAGGCCGCAGAGATTGGTGAGTTCGGGAGGGCGCAGAGATCGGTGAGTTCGGGAGGCCGCAGAGGTCGGTGAGTTCGGGAGGCCGCAAAGGTCGTTGAGTTCGGGAGGCCGCAGAGATCGGTGAGTTCGGGAGGCTGCAGAGATCGGTGAGTTCGGGAGGCCACAGAGGTCGTTGAGTTCGGGAGACTGCAGAGATCGGTGAGTTCGGAGGCCGCAAAGGTCAGTGAGTTCGGGAGGCCGCAGAGATCGGTGAGTTTGGGAGGCCGCAGAGATCGGTGAGTTTGGGAGGCTGCAGAGATCGGTGAGTTCGGGAGGCCACACAGATCGGTGAGTTCGGGAGGCCGTAGAGATCGGTGAGTTCGGGAGGCCGCAGAGATCGGTGAGTTCGGGAGGCCGTAGAGATCGGTGAGTTCGGGAGGCCGCAGAGATCGGTGAGTTCGGGAGGCCGCAAAGGTCGGTGAGTTCGGGAGGCCACACAGGTCCGTGAGTTCGGGAGGCCACAGAGGTCCGTGAGTTCGGGAGGCCACAGAGGTCCGTGAGTTCGGGAGGCCACAGAGGTCGGTGAGTTCGGGAGGCCACAGAGGTCGGTGAGTTCGGGAGGCCACAGAGGTCCGTGAGTTCGGGAGGCCACAGAGGTCCGTGAGTTCGGGAGGCCACAGAGGTCGGTGAGTTCGGGAGGCCACAGAGGTCCGTGAGTTCGGGAGGCCACAGAGGTCGGTGAGTTCGGGAGGCCACAAAGGTCGGTGAGTTCGGGAGGCTGCAGAGGTCGGTGAGTTCGGGAGGCCACAGAGATCGGTGAGTTCGGGAGGCCGCAGAGGTCCGTGAGTTCGGGAGGCCACAGAGGTCGGTGAGTTCGGGAGGCCACAAAGGTCGGTGAGTTCGGGAGGCCGCAGAGATCGGTGAGTTCGGGAGGCTGCAGAGGTCGGTGAGTTCGGGAGGCTGCAGAGATCGGTGAGTTCGGGAGGCCGCAGAGATCGGTGAGTTCGGGAGGCCGCAGAGGTTGGTGAGGTGAGTTGGTAAGTACCTCTCTTTTCTTTATTTCTTTTTAATTAGATTTTAAACTAATTAAGGCTAACTAGAGGGATGGCAGGGCAGCTCAGTCCCATGGAGTGCACATCCTGCAGCATGTGGGAAGTCCTGGATGCTTCGCGCAGCCTAAACAACCATGTGTACAAGAGATGTCGCCAGCTTCAACTACTCGAGCTCCGCGTTTCGGAGCTGGAGCAGCGGGTGGAGTCAATAAGGTGCATCTGCGAGGCTGAGAACTACGTGGATAGCACATTTCAGAAGGTGGTCACCCCACAGCTTAAAGGTTTGCACTAACTATTGTAATACCCTTACACCCTCAAGAAAAAATGTGACTGTGCACAGCTAAACAAGCTCTTCAGTGGTTCACATAATAGGGAGTGCCATTGAGGGGCAGATGTTACCCACTCCGATGCCCACCCAGGACCTTCCAGATCCACAACCCTTGCCACTTGTAGATATCACAATTCCTGCAAGTTCCAGGACCACAGCACCTGTCTTGTCTTCACCAATTCTATCATTCTATCATTGGGGGTAGTGTGCTGACATGGATTGAGAACTGGTTGTCAGACAGGAAGCAAAGAGTAGGAGTAAATGGGTACTTTTCAGAATGGCAGGCAGTGACTAGTGGGGTACCGCAAGGTTCTGTGCTGGGGCCCCAGCTGTTTACATTGTACATTAATGATTTAGACGAGGGGATTAAATGTAGTATCTCCAAATTTGCGGATGACACTAAGTTGGGTGGCAGTGTGAGCTGCGAGGAGGATGCTATGAGGCTGCAGAGTGATTTGGATAGGTTAGGTGAGTGGGCAAATGCATGGCAGATGAAGTATAATGTGGATAAATGTGAGGTTATCCACTTTGGTGGTAAAAATAGAGAGACAGACTATTATCTGAATGGTGACAGATTAGGAAAAGGGGAGGTGCAACAAGACCTGGGTGTCATGGTACATCAGTCATTGAAGGTTGGCATGCAGGTACAGCAGGCGGTTAAGAAAGCAAATGGCATGTTGGCCTTCATAGCGAGGGGATTTGAGTACAGGGGCAGGGAGGTGTTGCTACAGTTGTGCAGGGCCTTGGTGAGGCCACACCTGGAGTATTGTGTACAGTTTTGGTCTCCTAACTTGAGGAAGGACATTTTTGCTATTGAGGGAGTGCAGCGAAGGTTCACCAGACTGATTCCCGGGATGGCGGGACTGACCTATCAAGAAAGACTGGATCAACTGGGCTTGTATTCACTGGAGTTCAGAAGAATGAGAGGGGACCTCATAGAAACATTTAAAATTCTGATGGGTTCAGACAGGTTAGATACAGGAAGAATGTTCCCAATGTTGGGGAAGTCCAGAACCAGGGGTCACAGTCTAAGGATAAGGAGTAAGCCATTTAGGACCGAGATGAGGAGAAACTTCTTCACCCAGAGAGTGGTGAACCTGTGGAATTCTCTACCACAGAAAGGCCAATTCACTAAATATATTCAAAAGGGAGTTAGATGAAGTCCTTACTACTCGGGGGATCAAGGGGTATGGTGAGAAAGCAGGAATGGGGTACTGAAGTTGCATGTTCAGCCATGAACTCATTGAATGGCGGTGCAGGCTAGAAGGGCCAAATGGCCTACTCCTGCACCTATTTTCTATGTTTCTATGTTTCTATGTCATCTGGCCTACTCCAGCATTAGCACAGAGACACCACTCTGGAAGAAGTAGCTTGTGAGTCAGAAGGGCTTTCATGCGTGAAGCACTGAGCACTAGTGAGGTAAATTGGGCGATACTGAATCAGCAACCCATTTTACATCTCTCACAATATTTATTTCTATTGAAGTCAATAAAAATAAAAATGGGGAGAGATGTAAAAAGGGCTGCCGATTCACTATCATCCACTTTACACTATCACACAAAATCAAAATCACCCCAGAGAGTGCCATTCCTCCATAGAGGGTGGAGAAATAGTCATTCTTGAGTGAGGAGCCGAACGACAACAGGAAATCCATTATGCTATGAATAGGGAGCATTGATATTGTATGGCAGTGGAGATCGTTTCATACATATGGTTAAGATGATGTAGGAGTGGGAGCGGTTCTCTTCATACACTTGCAACATTTTACACAAAGTTTCTCATGGCATGCAGCACAGTCAGGAGAGAATGACAATCCAGGAGATTACTGCAGCAACAAGGCACCAAGAGGAGGTTCTGAGAATAGTGGCTTCTGCAGTGGCAAACATCACTGCTTTAGTCGATAGTTTTAGAGTCAGCCTGAACACCACAATTACACAGACTACCAACCGGTAGCACCTTGCAAGAGTGGGATGCCACTGTATCTCTGGACTGCTTCAATGGACCTGCTTTCTTAAGCACCCTCCAATGCCTGCACGTGAGGGAACTTCAGACTCATAGGCACAGCACCTCCTGACATTGCAGGGAAAAGCTGCTAAAAGTTGGCCCTTCTGGGATAGCTGCTTCATTGAGACCAGAGTCACCTCAGGCATCTAATATTTGAGCTATTGAGAAGGGGGGAACATAACACAATCTCTATCACTAGAGAAATAGTACTAGGCAAACTAATGGGACAAAAGGCGGACAAGTTCACTGGACCTGATGGCCTGCATCCTAGAGTCTTAAGAGAAGTGGCTGCAGTGATAATGGATGCGTTGGTTGTAATCTACCAAAATTCCATGGATTCTGGAGAGATCCCAGTGGACTGGAAAACCGCAAATATAGCGCCCCTATTTAAGAGAGGAGCGAGACAGAATGCAGGAAACTATAGACCAGTTACTCTAACATCTGTCACTGGGAAAATGCTGGAGTCCATTATTAAGGAAGTTGTAGCAAGACATTCAGAAAATCATAATAGAGTCAAGCGGAGTCAGCATGGTTTCATGAAAGGGAAATCAGGTGTGACAAATTTGCTGGAGATCTTTGAGGATGTAACAAGCAGGGTGGATAAAGGGGAACCAGTAGATGTGTATTTGGATTTCCAGAAGACATTTGGTAAGGTGCCAAATAAAAGGTTACAGCACAAGATAAGAGCTCACAGGGCTGGGGGTAATATATTAGCACGGATAAAGTATTGGCTAACTAACAGAAAGCAGAGAGTCAGGATAAATGGGCCATTTTCAGATTGGTAAACTGTAACTAGTCGGGTGCCACAGGGATCAGTACTGGGGCCTCAACTATTTATATTAACATAAACATAAAAACATAGAAAATAGGTGCAGGAGTAGACCATTCGGCCCTTCGAGCCTGCACCACCATTCAATAAGATCATGGCTGATCATTCACCTCAGTACCCCTTTCCTGCTTTCTCTCCATACCCCTTGATCCCTTTAGCCGTAAGGGCCATATCTAACTCCCTCTTGAATATATCTAACGAACTGGCCTCAACAACTTTCTGCGGCAGAGAATTGCACAGGTTAACAACTCTCTGAGTGAAGAAGTCTCTCCTCATCTCGGTCCTAAATGCTTACCCCTTATCCTTAGACTGTGACCCCTGGTTCTGGACTTCCCCAGTATCGGGAACAATCTTCCTGCATCTAACCTGTCCAATCCCAGCAGAATTTTATATGTTTCTATGAGATCCCCTCTCATTCTTCTAAACTCTAGTGAATACAGGCCCAGTCGATCCAGTCTCTCCTCATATGTCAGTCCTGCCATCCCGGGAATCAGTCTGGTGAATCTTCGCTGCCCTCCCTCAATAGCAAGAACATCCTTCCTCAGATTAGGAGACCAAAACTGAACATAATATTCCAGGTGAGGTCTCACCAAGGCCCTGTACAACTGCAGTAAGACCTCCCTGCTCCTATACTCAAATCCCCTAGCTATGAAGGCCAACATACCATTTGCCTTCTTCACCGCCTGCTGTACCTGCATGCCAACTTTCAATGACTGATGTCCCATGATACCCAGATCTCGTTGCACCTCCCCTTTTCCTAATCTGTCGCCATTCAGATAATATTCTGCCTTCTTGTTTTTGCCACCAAAGTGGATAACCTCACATTTATCCACGTTATTGGGCCTGAAATCCCGGTGGGCGCTCACCAGAAAATAGTAAAAAAGATCTGCACCTACCTTTTGCTGCTGCGCCCTCCAGCGATCCCGGTCGGAGACCTGCTCTCCCTGCGCATCGGAGCGCATTCACGTCTTGCAGATGCGCAGGGAGATGCTGGAGTCATGTGGCACTGGACAGCCATTCAAAGTAAAGTATTCTCATTCATAATAATGGGAACTCCATTAGTAGCAGTTCTCATTATTATGCATGAGAAACATCCAACTCCAAACATCGAAACACAAAAAAAAAGAAAAACAATCAGATAATTAACATTAATTTAAATTAAAATTAATAAATGTATTAGAAAAAAATATATTTTTTGGATTTGTTTGAATTTTTGTAATTAGGGTTTAAAATAAACTTATCTTCGTGGCCAGGGTTTTTAACAGAAAATGTGAAATTTTACTTTTTATATGTTTTTTATATGTTTTAAAACTCTTACGTTGGTAAAAGGAGGCGATGCGCCTGCTTTTACCAGACGCAAGAGTTTTAAGGACATTCGCTGGGCAAGAGATGGGCGAATAGTGCAATCTTGCCCATGCAAATGTTCTTGCTGCTGAGATGCGTTGGTTCTCTCAAGCCAGAACTTGACAGATTGGAAAAAATGTTTTTTGTCGTATGCGTCTCACGCGGTGAAAACTGGCTTTTGCAGGGCCTTGACGTACGGACCTGGTGAAGCCAGAATTTCAGGCCCACTAATGCCTTGGATGAAGGGACCAATTGTAATGTAGCCAAATTTGCTGATGATACAAAGATAGGTGGGAAAGCAAGTTGTGAGGAAAACGCAAAGAAACTGCAATGGGATATAGATAGGCTAAATGAATGGGCAAAAATTTGGCAGATGGAGTATAATGTGGGAAAATGTGAGGTTATCCACTTCGGTAAGAAAAAAGAAAAAAGCAAATTATTATTTAAATGGGGAGAGATTGCAAAATGCTGAGGTACAGAGGGATCTGGGGGTCCTTGTGCGTGAAACAGAAAGTTAGCATGCTGGTAGAACAAGTAAATAGGAAGGCAAATGGAATGTTGGTCTTTATTGCAAGGGGGATGGAGTATTAAAGTAGGGAAGTCCTGCTACAACTGTACAAGGCTTTGGTGTGACCACACCTGGAGCACTGCGTACAGTTTTGGTCTCCTTATTTAAGGAGGGATATACTTGCATTGGAGGAAGTTCAGAAAAGGTTCACGAGATTGATTCCTGTGATGAAGGGGCTGTCTTATGAAGAAAGGTTGAGTAAGCTGGGCCTATACTTGATGCGTCCTTACTATACAGTATAAATGCACATGAGGCCCATGCTTGAGAGAAGGTCAGTCTGTGACCTGTCCTTTATTCCTGAGCACTCAAGTGATGGAAGTGGGTGGAGCTTCCCCTTTTATATCTGAAGGTCCAGGTTAGGAATGTCTCCCACAAGTTCACCACCTTGTGGTCATTGTTCTCACAGTGTACAACTTAGGTCAGATTATACATGGGTTACAATGCTGGTTGAATACATGACATCACCTCCCCCCCCCCAAAGTCTTATTGGGATGAGACTCTCTGGTGGTTTACGCTCTCTTGTAGAGCGCCTGAGTTGGAGCTCCAGTTGTTGGGCGCTGGCCTGAGTGTCTGCTGTTTGCGGTGCCTCAGGCCTGTCCAGACTGCCCACAGTGACTGGGCTCTCCTCCCTTTGGTTTCTGTGTTCGGTCACCTGTGGAGGAGTGAACTCTATATCGTGTTCTTCCTCTGCTTCTTCTATGGGGTTGCTGAACCTCCTTTTTGTTTGATCCACATGTTTGTGGCAGATTTGTCCATTGGTAAGTTTAACTACCAGAATCCTGTTTTTGACAATCACAGTGCCTGCGAGCCATTTGGGCCCTGCAGCGTAGTTGAGGACAAAAACAGGGTCATTTACGTCAATACATCGCCCTCTCGCATTCCTGTCATGGTAGTTATATTGTGACTGGCGCCTGCTCTCGACAATTTCTTTCATGGTGGGGGGAAATGGGATAACCGGGTTTTGAGCGTCCTTTTCATTAACAGCTCTGCGGGTGGAACCCCTATGAGCGAGTGTGGTCGGGATCTGTAGGCCAACAGGAGGAGTGATAAGCGTCTTTGTAGAGAACCCCCTTGGATTCTGAGCATCCCCTGTTTGATTATCTGCACTGCTCGTTCTGCCTGGCCGTTTGAGGCCGGCTTGAACGGTGCCGTTCTGACATGGTTAATTCCATTGCCTGCCATGAAGTCCTGGAATTCAGTGCTTGTGAAGCACGGGCCATTGTCGCTGACCAAGATGTCCGGTAGACCATGGGCGGCGAACATTGCCCGTAGACTTTCTACCGTGGCAGAGGATGTGCTTGAATTTAAAATGTCACACTCGATTCATTTGGAGTAGGAGTCTATGACAACCAAAAACATTTTCCCCATGAAAGGACCTGCGTAGTCCACATGGATGCGTGACCAAGGCTTGGCGGGCCATGGCCAGGGGCTAAGGGGAGCTTCCTTGGGCACATTGCCCAGCTGGGCACACGTGTTGCACCTGCGAACACAAAGTTCCAGATCTGCGTCTATCCCTGGCCACCAAACGTGTGACGTGGCAATTGCCTTCATCATGACAATGCCCGGATGCTCATTGTGGAGTTCTCTGATGAACACCTCTCTGCCAATCTGGGGTATGACTACGTGGTTTCCCCACAGTAGGCAATTGGCCTGAATTGAGAGTTCATCCCTGCTCCTGTGAAATGGTTTAAATTCCTCAGGGCATGCCCTGTACGTGGCTGCCCAGTCCCCATTCAGGACACATTTCTTGACTAGAGACAATAGCGGGTCTCGATTTGTCCAGACTTTAATCTGACGGGCTGTCACGGGTGAGCCTACGCTTTCGAAAGCTTCAACAGCCATGACCATCTCAGCAGCATGCTCGGTAGCCCCCTCAGTGGTGGCTAGTGGGAGCCTGCTGATTGCATCGGCGCAGTTTTCGGTGCCCGGTCTGTGCCGAATTGTGTAGTCATAGGCGGCTAACGTGAGTGCCCACCTCTGTATGCGGGCCGATGCATTTGCATTTATGGCCTTGTTGTCAGCCAAAAGGGACGTTAGGGGTTTGTGATCTGTCTCCGCTCAAATTTCCTGCCAAACAGGTACTGGTGCATTTTCTTTACCGCATATACACATGCTAGCACCTCCTTTTCTACCATCCCGTAGCCCCTTTCTGCCTGGGACAGACTTCTGGAGGCATAAGCTACCTGCTGTAACTGATTCTTGGCGTTGACATGCTGCAACACACACCCAACACCATAGGACGACGCATCGCACGTTAACACAAGTTTCTTACATGGGTCATATAGCGTTAACAGATTGTTGGAACATAACAAATTGCGTGCTCTATTAAAAGCCCTTTCCTGGCTGTCCCCCCAGACCCATTCGTGACCTTTGCGTAGGAGCACGTGTAGCAGCTCTAGCAGCGTGCTCAATTTGGGAAGAAAGTTACCAAAATAGTTCAGCAGCCCCAGGAACGAACGCAGCTCCGTCGTGTTACGGAGTCTGGGTGCTCTCTGGATCACTTCTGTCTTGGACGCAGTAGGGCTGATCCCGTCTGCTGCTACCCTCATCCCCAGGAATTCTACCTCTGGAGCTAGGAAGACGCACTTCGCCTTTTTCAGTCGCAGCCCTACCTGGTCCAGTCTGCGTAGCACCTCCTCCAGGTTGTGGAGGTGTTCTTCAGTATCGTAACCCGTGATGAGGATGTCATCCTGAAAAACCACCGTCCCTGGAATCGACTTGAGGATTCTTTCCATATTTCGTTGTAAGATCGCGGCGGCCGAGCGAATCCCGAACAGACATCTGTTGTACTCAAACAACCCCTTGCATGTTGTGATGGTGGTCAGCTTCTTCGACTCACTCGCCAGCTCCTGGGTCATGTAAGCTGAGGTCAGTTCCAATTTTGAAAAATGTTTGCCACCGATAGCGTCGCAAACAGGTCCTCCGCTCTCGGTAGCGGGTACTGATCTTGGAGTGACACCCGATTGATGGTGGCCTTGTAATCACCACATATCCTGACCAACCCATCCGCCTTGAGCACCAGCACAATCGGGCTTGCCCAGTCACTGAATTCGACTGGCGAGATGATGCCTTCCCTCAGCAGGCGGTCCAATTCGCCTTCTATCTTTTCCCACATCACGTACGGCACCGCTCTGGCCTTGTGGTGTACTGGTCTGGCGTCCGGGTTTATGTGAATCACTACCTTGGCCCCCATGAAAGTGCCAATGCCGGGTTGAAATAATGAGTCAAATTTGTCCAGGATCTGTGAGCATGATACTCGCACCACAGAGGAAATTGCATTGACATCGCCCCATTTCCAGTTCATGACAGCAAGCCAACTCCTCCCCAGTAGTGCGGGACCGTCCCCCGGGACAACCCAGAGTGGCAACCTGTTCTCCGAATCTTTGTGGATCACGACTACCGTGGCGCTGCCTAGCACCAGAATGATCTCCTTTGTGTATGTCCGTAGCTGTGCGTCAATCGGCGATAATTTTGGCCTCCTGGCCTTGGACGCCCACAACTTTTCGAACTGTTTGATACCCATCAGGGACTGGCTGGCCCCCGTGTCTAGCACCATTAATACTGGGATGCCATTGAGGAGCACTTTCATCATTATCGGTGGCTTCCTGGTGTATGAACTGTATACGTGCTCCACATGAACTCGCTGAACTTCAGCTTCCAGTGATTTCCCCCAGCGTTCATTTCTGCAATTTCTGCAGGTATTTTGCTCATCTCTGCAACTCCAGCTGCTGTTGGAAACAAAAGGTTTCTTGCCAGTCGATCGTCCCTGACTGCCCCTGTGATTGTCCTTGAGTGCGCCATTAACAGGTGTTGATGGCCCCATTACTGGCCGCATTGTCCCTTGCAATGGCGTGATTCGCCATTCAGCTTGCCATTGTCTCTGTCGAACTCCCCCTCTGGGTTCGACTACATGTTGGGGCATGCTCGATTGCCCTTGTCTGCCTGGAGAACTGTGTGCTGCTTTCATAATGTTGAATCTCTATCCCAACCATTCCTTAACACAGTACCTCTTGTCTCTTCTGCTAGTGGCCATGCTCGCATGGTTTAAATCCCAGTTTCTCATCGCCATTGATACGTCCTTACTATACAGTATAAATGCACACGAGGCCCATGCTTGAGAGAAGGTCAGTCTATGACCTGTCCTTTATTCCTTAGCACTCAACTGATGGAAGTGGGTGGATCTTCCCCTTTTAATTCTGAAGGTCCAGGTTAGGAGTATCTCCCAAAGTTCACCACCTTGTGGTCATTGTTCTCACAGTGTACAACTTAGGTCAGATTGTACATGGGTTACAATGCTGGTTGAATACATGACAATACTCATTAGAGTTTGGAAGAATGAGAGGTGATCTTATTGAAACATATAAGATTCTGAGGGGGGCTTGACAGAGTAGGACGTTTCCTCTCATGGGAGAATCTAGAGCTAAGGGCCATAGTTTCAGAATAAGGGGTCACCCATTTAAAATAGAAATGAGAAGGAGTTTCTTCTCTCAGAGGGTCGTCAATCTTTGGAATTCTCTACCCCAGAGAGCTGTGGAGGCTGGGTCATTGAATATATTTAAGGTGGAGATAGACAGATTTTTGAATGATAAGGGAGTCAAGGGTTATGGGGAGCGGGCAGGGAAGTGGAGTTGAGGGCAAGATCAGGTAGCCATGTTCTTATTGAATGGCAGAGCAGGCTCGAGGGGCCAAATGGCCTACTCCTGCTCCTATTTCTTATGTTCTTATGTTCTTTTATTCAATACTCCAAGGAACCATTTCAACCACCCAATGCTGGATCTCATCTGACTCAAGGAGCACTTGGCAAGTTGGCACCATGCTCAGTGGACCAACGGGAGTTAGTGGTGTGGAAATGGTGAGGACTGGATGGAGGGAACATAAGCATTGACAGACAGGCTCCAGAGTTTCTGGCAGGCATTGGTTGAGCCGGTGGATCCCAGAACTGTGCCCACCTGACCCATCAGCCTCCATTACCAACGTGCATCAATTATTAAAACACAAATGTTACATTATCATAGGCAGTCCCTCGGCATCGAGGAAGACTTGCTTCCACTCTAAAAATGAGTCCGTAGGTGGCTGAACAGTCCAATACGAGAACGACAGTCCCTGTCACAGATGGGACAGAAAGTCATTGAAGGAAAGGGTGGGTGGAACTGGTTTACCACACGCTCTTTCCGCTGCCTGAGCTTGGTTTCTGCATGATCTCGGCAATGAAACTCAAGGTGCTTAGTGCCCTCTCCTCCACTTAAGGCGGACTTTGGCCAGGGACTCCCAGGTGTCAGTGGGGATGTTACACTTTATCAGGGAGGCTTTGAGGGTGTCCTTGTAACATTTGCTCTGCCCGCCTTTGGCTCGTTTGCCGTGAAGGAGTTCTGAGTAGAGCGCTTGCTTTGGGAGTCTCGTGCCTGGCATGCGAACAATGTGGCCTGCCCAGCGGAGCTGATCAAGTGTGGTCAGTGCTTCAATGCTGGGGATGTTGACCTGGTCGAGGTGCTAACGTTGGTGCGTCTGTCCTCCCAGAGGATTTGCAGAATCTTGCGGAGACATCGTGGATGGTATTTCTCCAGCGACTTGAGGTGTCTACTCTACATGGTCCATGTCTCTGAGCCATACAGGAGGGCAAGTATTACTACAGCCCTGTAGACCATGAGCTTGGTGGCAGGATCAGCAGTGGAGGGCACCATCAACCCCATCCTGGTGTAACTGCCGCAGCCCAAGAATTTTGGGGAGAAATAGTTTGAGGGGAGGAAGCACGAACTATCCACCCCTGCCCAAAAAAATAAACTCGCATAGGTCCTGTATGACAGGATATAAAGTATTTACGGCAACAGAAACATGCACCCAGTGGCTAACATCTTGCCATCTGAGTCCAAGTTTTCTTTTAATTGAGAAACCTGTTGTGAAGTGCTGAGGCTCAGAATACAGGACATCACCAAGGTATGAAAAAAGGAAGAGAGAAGAGGTAAGTCAATAAGAAATAGATAAGTGATACCAATTTAGGTTTCAAAAGATTGTAGAGTGTAGGCAGAAAGAGAAGATTGATGGAGTAAGCTTCCCAGTGATGATCATAGAATCATACAGCAAGGAAGGAGGCCATTTGGCCCAAGTGCATGCCCCAGCTCTTTGAAAGACCTATCCAATTAGTCCCACACCCCCATTCTTTCCCTATAGCCCTGCTATCTTTTATATCATCCAACTATTGTGTTCCTAACACAGATGAGGCTGCACACAGGGAGGTTAAAGTAACAGTGACCTCAGTCTTTAATAAGACACTCCAGAGTGAGGAACAGGCCTTAGGGGCCGGCTTATATACAGTGCTCCCAAGGGATGCTGGGATCCCTTGGGACTTCAGGGGATGCGCTCCCTGGTGGCGGAACATGGGAGTGCATGCTTTACAGAGACACAACATCACTCGCCCTCAAAATCAAAGTGAAAACTATTTACAAGGTGAGGCGGTCGGGAGCTTTTCTTTCCCTGGTGGACCGCCTCGGTACAAATGTCTGTTCTGGTGTGTTGGCTGTGCCCTCGCTGGGCTGACATGTTGTTGGCCCTGCAGGGCTGCAAGATGAGCCTGGCATGTCTGGGCTGCTGGGCGTGATGTGTTTGATTTGCTGGTCCGGGATGGTCTCGTTGATCCTTTGGGTGAGTGTTGTGGGCTCGAAAAAGGTGGTGTCTGCTGTGGGTCGTTCAGGGCAGTCTGTGAACTGCAGCCTCGTTTGGTTCAGGTGCTTTCTGCAAATTTGTCCATTGTCTAGTTTGACTACAAACACCCTATTCCCTTCTTCAGCTATCACCGTGCCCGCAAGCCACTTGGGATCATGTCCATAGTTTAGCACATACACAGGGTCATTCAGATCAATTTCCCGTGACACAGTGGCGCGACCATCATTTACATTTTGTTGCTGCCGCCTGCTCTCTACCTGATCATGCAGGTTGGGGTGAACCAGCGAGGGTCTGGTTTTAAGTGTCCTTTTCATGAGTAGCTCAGCCGGGGGCACCCCTGTGAGCAAGTGGGGTCTCGTGCGGTAGCTGAGCAATACTCGGGACAGGCGGGTTTGGAGTGAGCCTTCTGTGACTCGTTTAAGGCTCGGTTTGCTGGTTTGTACTGCCCGCTCTGCCTGCCCATTGGAGGCTGGTTTAAACGGAGCCGAGGTGACATGTTTGATGCCATTGCGGGTCATGAATTCTTTAAATTCGGCACTGGTGAAACATGGCCCGTTGTCACTGACCAGTATGTCAGGCAGGCCGTGGGTGGCAAACATGGCCCTCAGGCTTTCAATGGTGGCGGTGGCGGTACTTCCCGACATTATTTCACATTCAATCCATTTTAAGAAAGCATCCACCACCACCAGGAACATTTTACCGAGAAACGGGCCCGCATAGTCGAAATCCATCCTCGACCATGGTCTGGAGGGCCAGGACCACAAACTTAGTGGTGCCTCTCTGGGCGCATTGTTCAACTGAGCACACACGCTGCATTGCCGTACACAGGATTCTAAGTCAGAGTCGGTACAAGGCCACCACACATGGGATCTGGCTATCGCTTTCATCATTACTATACCCGGGTGTGTGCTGTGGAGATCCGAGATGAACTCCTTGCCATTTTTTGGTAGCACTATGCGGTTACCCCACAACAACCGGGTGGAGAACAGTGGAGTTATTCAGGGAGGTGCACCATTCGTTTCGCAGCGGTCCCACCCTATGTCATAAAGTGGGAGCACGCAGTAACGGGTACTGACCTCTGCAGGTGCCGGAGCTGGGGTGCACACGTAATACTGTGTCCCCAGTACTTGAGTGCCCATTCAAAGTCAGAGTATGGGATTAAAGCCGCTAGCGCACAGCCTATTAACTGCACCATGGAGCTCGTCCTATCGCCGCTGGAATGGCTTGATTAGCTCTTGCATTTCAACAGGGATGCTGGCCCAGCTCCCATGCAGTACACAGTTTTTTACTACGGACAACAGAGGATCTTGGCTGGTCCAAGTTCTAATCTGGCTGGCCGTGACAGGTGATTTATCATTTTCAAACGCTTCCATGACCATCAACAAGCCTGCGGGCTGTGCCACCATCAACAAGTTTGCAGGCTGCGCCATTTCCACCCCTGTGGTGGGCAATGGTAGCTGACTGAGAGCATCAGCGCAGTTCTCGGTGCTTGGCCTGTGGCGGATGGTATAATTATACGCTGATAGCGCGAGTGCCCACCTTTGTATGCGGGCTGAGGCATTAGTATTTAACCCCTTGTTTTCAGTGAACAGGGATGTGAGGGGCTTATGATCGGTTTCCAGCTCAAATTTGAGTCCAAACAGATACTGATGCATTTTCTTTACCCCGAACACACACGCTAATGCCTCTTTCTCAATCATGCTGTAGGCCCTCTCGGCCTTAGACAAGCTCCTGGAAGCATATGCGACAAGTTGCAACTTCCCCGCAACGTTAGCTTGTTGTAATACACACCCGACTCCGTATGACAATGCGTCACATGCTAGCACAAGTCTTTTACACGGGTTACACAATACAAGCAGCTTGTTGGAGCATAAAATGTTTCTGGCTTTCTCAAAATAAATTATTTGTTTTTTTCTCCATACCCAGTTCTCACCTTTGCGCAGTAACACAGGTAAGGGATCTAAAAGGGTGCTTAACCCCGGTAGGAAGTTACCAAAATAGTTGAGGAGTCCCAGGAATGACTGTAGCTCCGTGACGTTCTGTGGCCTGAGCGCGTTCCTGATAGCCTCTGTCTTGGCGTCTGTGGGCCGAATGCCGTCCGCCGCAATCTTTCTCCCCAAAAACTCCACTTCTGTTGCCATGAAGACGCATTTCGACCTCTTCAGCTGCATCCCTACGAGATCCAGTCGCTGGAGGACCTCCTCCAGGTTTTGTAGGTGTTCAGCGGTGTCCCGACCCGTGACCAATATGTCGTCCTGAAAGACCGCCGTGTGTGTAACCGACTTGACTAGGCTCTCCATGTTTCTCTGGAAGATCGCTGCAGTCGACCGAATTCCAAACGGGCATCTGTTGTAGATGAACAGTCCCTTGTGCGTGTTGATGCAGATGAGGCCCTTCGAAGACTCCTCCAGCTCCTGCGCCATATAGGCCGAAGTCAGGTCGAGCTTGGTGAACGTCTTGCCTCCTGCCAGTGTCGCAAATAGGTCATCTGCCTTAGGTAGCAGGTATTGGTCCTGTAACGAGAAACGATTAATAGTTACTTTATAATCGCCGCAAATCCTGACCGTGCCATCACTTTTGAGTACTGGAACAATCGGACTGGCCCACTCACTGAATTCCACTGGGGAGATGATGCCCTCGCATTGCAGCCTGTCCAGCTCGATTTCCACTCTCTCGCTCATCATGTGAGGTACCGCTCGCGCCTTGTGGTGAATGGGTCGTGCCTCTGGGACCAAGTGGATCCACACCTTCGCCCCGGAAAAGTTTCCAATGCCTGACTCAAAAAGGGAAGGAAATTTGTTAAGAACCTGGGTACATGAGGCCTCATCGACATGTGGCAGCCCTCGGATGTCATCCCAGTTCCAGCGGATTTTTCCCAGCCAGCTCCTTCCAAACAGTGTGGGGCCATCAACCGGGACAACCCAAAGTGGCAGTTCATGCACCGTGCCCTCGTAGGTGACCTTGACCAACGCGCTGTCCATGACAGTGATAAGCTCTTTGGTGTACGTTCTCAGTTTCGTGTGGATGGGGCTCAGGGCTGGTCTGAATGCCTTGTTGCACCACAGTCCCTCAAACATCTTTTTACTCATGATGGATTGGCTAGCGCCAGTGTCCAGTTCCATTGCTACGGGTAAGCCATTCAATTTTATGTTTTGCATTTTAGGTGGACATTTCGGCGAAAATGTGTGCACCCCGTGTACTTCAGCATCTGCCTCCTCTCTCTGAGGCTCGAAATTGCTTTGATCCACCATGGACCAATCTTCCTCTGCCATGTGGTGGTTAGCAGGTTTTGCAGAGCTTGCAACTCGTTTGCAAGCTCATTGGAGGTGCCCCATTGTTCCACAGCTCTTGCAAACATACCCTTTGAAGCGGCATGAATAGGCTGAATGGAAGCCTCCACAACGCCAACAAGGTGTGAATTGCCTTGCATTCATCCTTTATTGGGGACTCTGAGTCATCTGGGTCACCTGAGGCCTGCTGGCAATTGCAGACTCGTGGGTTCTGCCCTGTACATTTCTGCTCGCAAACACAGTTCCAGTTAACTTATGAATATTGCTGGCACTTGTGTGCTGAGAGATTTGTTTGGTGTTGTCACTGGTGGACATAAACACCTGTGCTATCGCAATGGCCTTACTGAGGGTCGGTGTCTCTACAGTCAAAAGTTTTCGTCGGATGGTCTCGTGGCCAATGCCCAGTACAAAAAAGTCTCTGAGCATTTGCTCCAGGTAGCCATCAAACTCACATTGTCCTGCAAGTCGCCTTAGCTCGGCAACGTAGCTCGCCACTTCCTGACCTTTAGATCGCTGGCACGTGTAGAACCGATACCTAGCCATCAGTACACTCTCCCTCGGGTTAAGATGCTCCAGAACCAGTGTACACAGCTCCTCATATGACTTATCTGTGGGTTTCACCAGAGCCAGAAGATTCTTCATGAGGCTGGAGGTCGGTGCCCCACAGACTGTGAGGAGAACCGCTCTCCTTTTTGCAGCGCTTCCTTCTCTGTCCAGCTCGTTGGCTACAAAGTACTGGTCTAGCCGTTTGACATAGGCTTCCCAGTCCTCACCCTCCGAGAACTTCTCCAGGATGCCCACAGTTTGCTGCATCTTTGTGTTGGATTCGTATACTCGTCGCCAGTTATTGTGTTCCTAACACAGATGGGGCTGCACACAGGGAGGTTAAAGTAACAGTAACCTCAGTCTTTAATAAGACACTCCAGAGTGAGGAACAGGCCTTAGGGGCTGGCTTATATACAGTGCTCCCAAGGGATGCTGAACATGGGAGTGCATGTTTTACTGATACACAACACCAACAATTTTCTATTAAGCAATTTGCAAATCATTCAACCCATGAACTCCCTCTCTGTGACTGGTGTAACTGTTGATTCTCTCCCCCATACCCTTTTTCACTCTTTCCTTTTGCCAATTTTAGTAAAATGCTAAATAACTATTTAGTCAATTTCTGATGAAGGATACCCACCCAAAACATCAAATTCTGTCTTTTCTCTTTCCAGCTGCTGTGTTTTTCCAGCATTTTCTGTTTTTAATCTCAGTTTTCTTTTCTCCCTTTTTTAAGATGTTCCACAGTATTGAAGGCTTAGGAAAAAGTGAGTCATAGTGGGAGGCGGTGAGATGAAGCTTTATTTCAACCAGAGAGGATGCAGGCAGGAGGAAAGTATGCAGGATGGAGTATTTGGATTTCAGAAGGGGGAAAAAGACAGAAAATTCAGAGGAGCAGTAGTGTTGATAAAAATAGAAAGAAACAAGAAGGGTTGTGAAGAATGGCTAAGTGGAAACTGGAGGTGAGAGAGCGAAGAGTGGGATTACGTATCAAATGACAAGTTTTTCACAGCAGGCTATCTCTATGTGCTGCCTTAAACTGAGCTGCTTCTAAAATGGAGACAGTAAACCTTCTTAGGACTTGTGACCTTTGATTTTTTTTTTAATTTTTACTAGGAAGAAAAGATAAACGGGCAAGTAGGGTGTGATATGGCAATTGATAAACTGCTGCAAGTTATTGATTTCCATTTAGCCATGGTGCAGGCATGTGGATTTAATTGTGAACAAGAAAGGTGATGGTATCACAAAACCACTGTGATGAGATATAAGTTCATTCGGAAACCATCAAAGCAATAATATTAATTTCTAGGAATCAAGAAACACAGTTCCAGGAAACAATGAATAAGGGCATATGTGATAACCACATACACTTGTGGATATATTTATCCTTTCTCTGAAAAATGGGCAAAACACATTTCAGAATCATCTACTGAAAGCTCAATAAACTTCTTTCTTTTGCATTTTAAACTCGCGGTCGTTTAAATCATTTGAAAGTGTAATCTTATGCACTAAAATCGAAGGCAACACGTTTTATTAGACCAGTGGAAAATATACATTTATAGGTACACTAACTTTCAAAATCACATGGGTCCTTTGAACCACTGACTTCCTCAAGGAGCTTTGCAACTTTCGAACTACAGCCTTTATTTTTTTCTTTTGATGTGGCACTTCTAAGAAAGATTGTTTGTATAATTATAGCATCGGATCTAATAAGGCAAAAACAGAGGATTGTGCAGAATCAACAAACATTTCTTAATTTTTGGCAAGTAACAGCAAAAAAGTGACCAAGTCATATTATTGACTATGGTTTAGAAATAGTTAGGCAATTTTCAATGGGCTAAATGAAGAAACTGGTTTGCAGTACAGGGTATATATCTTATAATAAGAAAATGCTGGATATGCACAGCATGTCAGTTCCCAACTAAAAGAGGAAGGTAGGTTATCATTTCAAAGGGGACCCTTCATCAGACCTGGGTTTCTTCCTGTTTCAGGTCCTGAAATAACAACTGTACTTGAGCAGTATCTGTTGTTACAAAATCTGTTGATATTATTTCCTTATTTTGATCATGTTTATGAATGTTATAAATGTGAATGTTATAAATGTGAGCCACGAGGTGTATTGTAGTATTCAAATGAAGTTTGCTATGGTGCAAAATAAATGCATTGTTTGCACAAGCCTAGGATGCTTTGTAAAACCAATGCAAAATGAGTTAGGATTTCACTTTAAATCATATCAGTAAATGATGTTGGAAATATGCAGATGCAAAGTGCAGGTACTTTGCATGAATTTTAATAACTGTCAAAAGTCCCAAAATGAGAATTAAAATGCAGCAAATATGGCTAATGGCCAAAAAGAGATTTACATGTGGAAATATCCGCCATGTAGGTCTGGGGAAGGGGGAGGGGATGCATACATTTCTAGTGCATTTAAAAACAAGGTAACATGTCAATCAGTTGAGAAGTCTGCTACTTCCCTTTTCTGCCGTGTGTTAAATATTGAAATATTATTTTTAGACCCTAAATCTCAATGCTCAACTGATCCTGTTGGCGGACACAACAAAATCAGTCATTGAAAGAAGATCCAGCTGGCCTTGACATCCTTGTTGGTCAATAATGGTTTTCTGCCAGTGGTTACGTTGTTCTACCTTAGCCTCCATTACCACCGTGCATCAATTATTACAAAAATGTTACACCTGCCACCAACAGGAATATCATGCTGCTGTAATGCCATCAAATAATGTCACCCAGTTTGGGAGTCATAATGAAAAAACTGTCCTGAAACATTCCTCCATTCATAGCCTATTGTGCGAATACAAAATTTCATATAAAATCTGATTTTTTTTGTTAATTTTACGGTTTTATTATAATTCAATGTAAAACAAGTAGCTTAAATAACATAAAATGTGATTCAAAGGGCTCAATTTTCCCCAGTGATTTACACCATTTTTTGGAACAGGTCGCTTTATTTGGCCTAAGTTAAAAAAAAACAGTTTCACCAATCAATTTGCACAAGCGTAACTCAGTGAGTTACGATTTTTTAGGTAAATTTTTTTTTCAACCAAAGGGGGCGTAACCTGCCACCCGCGCCAATTCTGGCCAGTTAGGCAAGTTTGGCCAGCTGAGAGTTACTCCACTTCTTTTTAGGCCAGCGTATGTGGCCTCTGTAGAAAAACCTTCTGGAGAGTTAAGGAAATCAGTGCAGGTAAGTGCAGCAGATGCCCAGACAGCAGCAGCAGGAGAGGTAAGAGAGAGGGGGAGAGAGGAAGGGAAGTCTTTTGGGTATAGTTATGTGCAGGGACTGGGAGGGAGGAGGCCATTCAGCCGAGGATAGAGGCGGGGGAAGCAGACCGGGAAGCCACTCGGCCAGGGCTAGGTGCAAGGGATCGGACCGGGAGGGCACTCGGCCAGGGCTAGGGACACGGGAGTGGACCGGCAGGCTATTCGGCCAGAGCTAGGTGCGGGGGAGCGGACTACAAGGCCACTCGACCAGAGCTAGGTGCGGGGGAGCGGACTGCGAGGCCATTCGGCCAGAGCTAGGTGCGGGGGAGCGGACTGCGAGGATACTCGGCCAGAGCTAGGTGCGGGGGAGCAGACTGCGAGGCCACTCGGCCAGGGCTAGGTGCGGGGAAGCGGACTGCGAGGCCACTCGACCAGAGCTAGGTGCGGGGGAGCGGACTGCGAGGCCACTCGGCCAGAGCTAGGTGCGGGGGAGCAAACCGGGAGGCCACTCGGCCAGAGCTAGGTGCGGGGGAGCAAACCGGGAGGCCACTCGGCCAGAGCTAGGTGCGGGGGAGCAAACCGGGAGGCCACTCGGCCAGAGCTAGGTGCGGGGGAGCGGACTGCGAGGCCACTCGGCCAGAGCTAGGTGCGGGGGAGCGGACTGCGAGGCCACTCGGCCAGAGCTAGATGCGGGGGAGCGGACTGCGAGGCCACTCGGCCAGAGCTAGATGCGGGGGAGCGGACTGGGAGGCCACTCGGCCAGAGCTAGATGCGGGGGAGCGGACTACGAGGCCACTCGGCCAGAGCTAGATGCGGGGGAGCGGACTGCGAGGCCACTCGGCCAGAGCTAGGTGCGGGGGAGCGGACTACGAGGCCACTCGACCAGAGCTAGGGGCGGGGGAGCAGACTGCGAGGCCACTCGGCCAGGGCTAGATGCGGGGGAGCGGACTGCGAGGCCACTCGGCCAGGGCTAGATGCGGGGGAGCGGACCGGGAGGCCACTCGGCCAGGGCTAGATGCGGGGGAGCGGACCGGGAGGCCACTCGGCCAGGGCTAGATGCGGGGGAGCAGACCAGGAGGGCACTTGGCCAGGGCTAGAGGAGCGGACCTGCAAGCCACTCGGCCAGGGCTAGGTGCGGGGGAGCGGACTGCGAGGCCACTCGGCCAGAGCTAGATGCGGGGGAGCGGACCGGGAGGCCACTCGGCCAGGGCTAGATGCGGGGGAGCAGACCAGGAGGGCACTTGGCCAGGGCTAGAGGAGCGGACCTGCAAGCCACTCGGCCAGGGCTAGGTGCGGGGGAGCGGACTGCGAGGCCACTCGGCCAGAGCTAGATGCGGGGGAGCGGACCGGGAGGCCACTCGGCCAGGGCTAGAGGAGCGGACCTGCAAGCCACTCGGCTAGGGCTAGGGGCATGGGAGCGGACCGGTAGACCACTCAGCCAGGGCTAGGGGTGGGAGAGTGGACCGGGATGCTCTTCGGCCTGGGATAGGAGCGGAGCGGCATCCGAGGGGAGAAGAGACTTTAATAATTTAATGGAGGTAAGTTGCTGCAATGTATGTTAATGTGTTTGTGAAGTTGCTGCAATGTATGTTAATGTGCTTGTGAAGTTGCTGCAATTAATTTTAATGTGTTTTTAAGTTGATGCAATGAATTTTAAGGTGTTTTTAGGTTGCTGCAATGTATTTTAATGTGCTTGTGCAGGTTGCAGAGCTGACTGTAAGTGTCACTTTCCAGCCTCAGCCCGCATTGTGTGCCTGGTTACATGGCAACCCGATCTTTTTGGCACAGATCAAGGCTCCACCCCCAAATCTAAAGGACAGGTTAGACTGCGCCAAAATGAAGAAATCAAACGGGGAAACTGAGAACATTATTTTTTTGGCGTACTTGGGCCCCCGAAAAATAGTTGTAACTCATCAAATACGACAAGAAAAAGTTTTGGGGAAAATTGAGCCCTAAATATTTAAAAATCTATTTTGTTGCTGAAATGTCTAGCTATTATGAAGTTAGTACATATATTTTTAAAAATTGTTGTCTTTCTGACATTTTCAAAAGAAAAGTCTACATTGAACAGACTAAAGAATATAGGTTACTTTAAAATGTTTACTTCATAAACCAAGCAACAAATACAAAAAAAAGAAGATTGCATTATATTACAAAGAGCCAAATAATAATCCTATAACAATAACAAACTAAGAAAGAGTCAAACACCTGAGGTAAGATTAAACTAATCAACAATGTCATGTATTCTAAGATGGGAGCTACTGTAGTGACAATCTCAATAAGGATTATGCCAAGGAGAACCATAAGAGAATTCAAGCCCAATATTGGCAGGTGTGATTGGGACCAGTGTACCCCTTAATTTATGGGGGCTACACGGTCCCAATCACACATATTTAACATTGAAAATGCCAGTCCAGGAGGCCACACAGGGGACATTGATTGGGACCAAGAAAAGTTATGGAATTTGAACGAGAAAAGGTCTTAGTCATGGCTCAGAGGATTCTGCCAACAAGAGAGAATGAGGATTTGAGGCAGGCAAGTGGATATTATGCCTGTGGGAGGCATAAAAATCAGAGAAAATAGTCAAACAATTAAACAGGAAAGGAAAAGAGAGAGAAACATAAGGCTAGATTTTCCACGTTGTTTGCATGCTTAACACCCACTTAACATCCATTTTACTGCTGAAATGACGTATGACGCCCATATATCACCCATTTAGCCACAAAATGGAAACTGACGGGCATCTTTCAGAAACTTATCGCCGAGCGTTACTTTCTCGATGTGCGTAACGCCGGGGAAAAATAATAGCACCTGCCCACTATTTTTGGCCGGAATCATCAGAATGGGCGAAATCACCCCCCATAATATCGCCCAGCATTAGTTTCTGCACAGAATTAACGCCAAGATTCAATAATACCGCCCGTCCACTTATTGTTGTCGTAAAGATCATATTTACCGAACCTAGCGGCCATGAGATCGTCCACCGTCACTTTCACCACCTCGCACATATATCGCCCACAATATCGCTCGCCCCAAAAAGCGCCCAGAAAAAGTGGAACGAACCGGAACTAATCACAACGTTATGGACACCATGGTCTACCATCACATGTCGCATCCTTTAAAAGGCTGATGTGCTTCAGCATTGGGGGAGTTCTGTGACCGATTGGAATTTAATAGGTGTCTTTGTCGGGACATTCATTGTTTGACAGCTATTGCAATGGGGCTTATCCTTTCTCACCCTCTATTGATGACCAATTACATGCTGCAGACTCGAGATGACAGAAGGTACGCTCCACAGCATTATGTGCTCAATGTAAGACATGCAAGACTGATGAGGAGGACCACACGTTACACCCCCCTGCAAGTACAGGGACAAGCGGCCTTACCTCAACTTGCCCGACATCACCTGCCTTCGGAGACTGCGCTTCCATAAAGAGGTTATCACTGAGGTATGCCAGCTCATAAGTACTGCACTGTCCGTTGAGATCAAAGTCACGGTGGCACTGTCGTTCTATGCGTCGGGTTCTTTTCAGGCCTCAGCTGGCGACATTTGCAGTCTGTCTCAGCATGCCACACATTGCTGCATTAGGCAGGTCACTGAAGCCCTGTGCGCACGCAGGAGGGACTTGAACAGCTTCCCTATGACCAGGCAGGCACAGAGTGAGAGGGCTCTAGGATTCTCTAAAATTGCAAACTTCCCCAAGGTGCAGGGAGCAATAGACTGTACGCACATCGCCATGCGGGTACCTTTTCAGGATGCTGAGGTTTTCAGGAACCGCAAGGGATTCCACTCCCTGAATGTCCAACTCATTGTCTTTCCTGGCAGCATCCATGATGCTCACATCCTGCGTGAGAGCGCTGTATCTGACTTGTTTAACAATCAGCCACAAGTTCAATGCTGGATGCTTGGTGACAAAGGATATGGCCTCGCCACCTGGCTGATGACCACCCCTTGAGTGACACCTATCGAAGCTGAGAGGTGATACAACGAGAGCCCCAGAGCCACTTGCAATATTGTGGAGAAAACCATTGGAGTGCTTAAGCAGTGCTTTAGATGCCTGGACCACTCAGGAGGCGAGCTCCAATATCACTCTGAGCAGGTAGCTCAATTCGTGGGGGTGTGCACCATGCTGCATAACTAGGCTATCAGGAGGGGACAAGAATTGCCTGATGAGTCTGACAGTCCACTTCACCAGAGAGAGGAAGAGGAGGAAGAGGAGGCGGACTCTGACATTGGCCCACACAATCAGGCTGATGGTGAAGCCATGCCCCGCCCCCCCTGTAGACTGCATGAAAGGGCCCATAGTGGCCTGATAACTGCAAGACTCTTACGTCAGGAGCTCATCAATGACGCTTTGCCTAAACGAAGGTTGGTGTTATTTACAAGGCTGACACACTGCTGGGTGTGCAGGTCATACATCAATGGTGGGTATCACCTTGGTGACAGTTAATGTTTAAATTGATTGAAGTTAAATGTCATTATACCCTTTGATGTTAAGGAATCACAAGCGTGTAATGGTGCAGCTATCTGAGCCAATCCGCAACAAGGTTTTGTTAAATAAAAAACATTTAAACCAAACAGTTGTCTGAAATCATCAGTATTTCTGTAAAAACCAATCCTTCCCCCTCCCCCCCCCCCGACTTCTCATCCCCACCTCTACCCCTTCCCCTTCCCCTCCTGACTCCAAGCCGCATGGCCAAGGAGCTCCTCAGGCGATGCTTCATTGTGGGCGGGGGGGGGGGGACTAACAGTCGAACCGCTGCTTGGATGGATGCGGGAGAGGACGGTCCCGAGGTGGGAACGTGCTCCAAGCCAGAAGCAAGATGTTGCTCCTGGCTCTCATGTGTGTTTGGCAATGGGGGTATGGCACCTTGGGGTGCTGTGCCACGTTCCGGGACCACTAGGAGCCCTCTGCCACCAGTGTTCCTGGCTACCAGCTCCAGGCCCTCCACCATCTCTTCCATGTTATATCTTATTTGTTGGACAAAAACTCGGTGCCAACTATGTTCTTGGTGCTTAGTAGGCTTTTTGCTGCTGGTGAATCTCCCTCGTACCTCCCACAACAGCCAAACAAGCACATGCCGCAGCTACACACTCTTTCAGTCCCTCTCAGCTCCCTCTCTCTCTGTCTCCTCTTCTACACATGTAATGATGACCCTTGACCTCCTGAATCGCGGGAATCGAGTGTTGCCATGCCGTTGCTAAGGACGGCGACACTTTACGGCAGAAGGTCAGCGAGATTTAATGCTACCGCCCATTTCATATCGCTCGCGGTAACGCCCAATTTCAAAAATGGAGATTGGGGCTTTGAAAATGGGTGAGAAGCCGACGATCTGAAAAGCCAGTTTTACCACCCACACCGGACATAACGCCCATTTTTGGGCGATATGCACAAAAGTGTAAAATCTAGCCCATAGAGAGAACAGTGGAATCATTTGGAGGGGCTCAACTCTAAACTATACCAAAAAAAAAGGGATCGGTGCTGGGACCACAACTGTTTACAATATACATAGATGACTTGGAAGTGGGGACAGAGTATAGTGTAACAAAATTTTCAGATGACACAAAGATTAGTGGGAAAGCGGGTTGTGTAGAGGAGACAGAGAGGCTGCAAAGAGATTTAGATAGGTTAAGCGAATGGGCTAAGGTTTGGCAGATGGAATACAATGTCGGAAAGTGTGAGGTCATACACCTTGGGGAAAAAAACAGTAAAAGGGAATATTATTTGAATGGGGAGAAATTACAACATGCTGCAGTGCAGAGGGACCTGGGGGTCCTTGTGCATGAATCCCAAAAAGTTAGTTTGCAGGTGCAGCAGGTAATCAGGAAGGCGAATGGAATGTTGGCCTTCATTGCGAGAGGGATGGAGTACAAAAGCAGGGAGGTCCTTCTGCAACTGTATAGGGTATTGGTGAGTCCGCACCTGGAGTACTGCGTGCAGTTTTGGTCACCTTACTTAAGGAAGGATATACTAGCTTTAGAGGGGATACAGAAACGATTCACTAGGCTGATTCCAGAGATGAGGGGGTTACCTTATGATGATAGATTGAGTAGACTGGGTCTTTACTCATTGGAGTTCAGAAGGATGAGGGGTGATCTTACAGAAACATTTAAAATAATGAAAGGGATAGACAAGATAGAGGCAGAGAGGTTGTTTCAACTGGTCGGGGAGACTAGAACTAGGGGGCACAGCCTCAAAATACAGGGGAGCCAATTTAAAACCGAGTTGAGAAGGAATTTCTGCTCCCAGAGGGTTGTGAATCTGTGGAATTCTCTGCCCAAGGAAGCAGTTGAGGCTAGCTCATTGAATGTATTCAAGTCACAGATCGATAGATTTTTAACCAATAAGGAATTAAGGGTTACGGGGAGCGGGCGGGTAAGTGGAGCTGAGTCCACGGCCAGATCAGCCATGATCTTGTTGAATGGCGGAGCAGGCTCGAGGGGCTAGATGGCCTACTCCTGTTCCTAATTCTTATGTTCTTATGTTCCTTAAATAAGGAGACTAAAACTCTATGCAGTACTCCAAGTGTGATCTTACCAACGCTCTGTACAGTTGTAGCAGAACTTCCCTACTTTTATACTCCACCCCCCTTGCAATAAAGGTCAACATTCCATTTGCCTTCTTAATTACTTGCTGTACCTGCATACTAACTTTTAGTGTTTCATGTACAAGGATCCCAGATCCCTCTGTACCGCTGCATTTTGTAATCTTTCCCCATTGAAATAATAATTTACTTTTTTATTTTTCCTACCAAAGTGGATAACCTCACATTTCCCACATAAAACTCCATCTTCCAAATTTTTGCCCACTCACTTAGCCTATCTATATCCCTTTATAGATTCTTTGTGTCTTCCTCACAACTTTCTATCCCACCTATCTTTGTATCATCAGCAAATTTGGCTACATTATTACACTCGTTGCCTTCATCCAAGTCATTAACATAAATTGTAAATAGTTGAGGCCCCAGCACTGATCCCAGTGGCACCCCACTAGTTACAGTTTGCCAACCTGAAAATGACCCATTTATCCCGACTCTCTGTTTTCTGTTAGTTAGCCAATCCTCTATCCACGCTAATATATTACTCCAACCCCGTGAGCTCTTATCTTGTGCAGTAACTTTTTTATGTGGCGCTTTATCGAATGCTTTCTGAAAATCCAAATACATGACATCTACTGGTTCCTCCTTTATCCATCCTGCTCGTTACATCCTCAAAGAATTCTTATGTTCCTAATTCTTATGTTCTTATGTTCTTATGTTACAATAAGAAGTCCTACAACCACATTCTTAGCACAAATAGGGATGGGCAATAAATGCTGCCTTGCCAATGTCACCCACATCCCAAGAACAAATTGAAAAAATCATCATTCCTTTCATAGCAATTTCCAGCTTTTTCTATGTTAGGTTGATGGTGTCATGCTTTAAAAATGTTTTAACTGCCCAAGTCTATATAAAAAGCAGTGGATAACTGGGACTGGTTAGCAGGCAACAATCTACTTGGCGCTTACTGTGAACACAACTATCAGAGGGCACTTTGTATTTTGTCTATGATGATAGTCACTCTGAAAGAGTAACTGTTATAGTGGGCGGTGTAATTCAGTGAGTATGCACACACACATGTACACACATACAAACACACACACATGCAAATGCAAACACAAATACAAACATAAGTGCACTCAAACAGATGTACACACAAAAGCACATTTACCCACAAACACATGTACCCACACACAAACAGATGTACACACAAACACACATACATGTGTACACAAAAGCACGTGTACACATACACACAAAGCACATGTATACATACAAATACATGTACACACAAACATACACATACAGTTGTTTTTCCGATTTTGGATTACACAAACACACAGATACAGCTGTTTTTCCAATTTTGAAATGTGATGACTTTCACATTTATAATTGTAAATACACCATTTCCAACATTTTTTTGTTCCGTAATTTATGTCTACTCCATCTAAATGTATATTCCTGATAAGGTGATCAAGGCTGGGAACTGAATATTCAGGGGTATTTGACAATTCGGAAGGAAAGACAGAAAGGAAAAAGAGGTGGGGTAGCTCTGTTAATAAAGGACGAGATCAGTGCAGTCGTGAGGAATGATATTGGCTCAGAAGATCAAAATGTAGAATCAGTTTGGGTGGAGATAAAAAAATAATAAGGGGAAGCAGTCACTGGTGGGAGTCTACAGGCCCCCTAACAGTCGCTACACTGTTGGACGGAGCATAAATCAAGAATTAATGGAGGCATGTAAGAAAGGAACGGCAAAAATCATGGGTGACTTTAATCTTCATATTGATTGGACAAATCAAATTGGCAAAGGTAGCCTTGAGGAAGAGTTCACAGAGTGTATGTGGGATGGTTTCCTCGAACTATACATTACAGAACCAACCAGGGAGCAGACTAATTTAGATCTGGTACTATGTAATGAGACAAGATTAATAAATTATCTCCTAGTAAAGGATCCTCTTGGAAAAAGTGATCATAGCATGGTTGAATTCCTAATTCAATTGGAGGGTGAGAAAGATGGATCTCAAACCAGTGTCCTGATCTTAAATAAAGGAGATTACATAGGTATGAAGGTAGAGTTGGCTAAAGTGGACTGGAAAAATAGATTAAAATGTAAGATGGTTGATAAGCAGTGGGGACATTTAAGGAGATAGTTCATAACTCACAACAAAAATATATTCCAATGAGAAGGAAAGACTGTAAGAGAAGGGAGAACCATCCGTGGCTAACCAAGGAAGTAAAGGATGGTATTAAATTGAAAACAATGGCATATAAAGAGGCCAAGATTAGTGGGAGGCCAGAGGATTGGGAAACTTTTAAAAACCAGCAAAGGACGACTAAAAAAATAATAAAGAGAGGGAAACTAGATTATGAAAGTAAACTAGCAAGAAATACAAAAGCAGATTGTAAGAGTTCATACGGTTATATAAAAAGGAAGAGAGTAGCTAAAGTAAACATTGGTTCCTTAGAGGATGAGACTGGGGAATTAATATTAGGGAAATGGCAGAGGCTTTGAACAAATATTTTGTATTGGTCTTCACAGTAGAAGACACTAAAAACATCCCAATAATGGATAATCAAGGGGTTATAGGGAGGGAGGAACTTAAAACAATCACTGTCACTAAAGAAATAGTACTCAGTAATATAATGGGACTAAAGGTGGACAAGTCCCCTGGACCTGATGGCTTGCATTCTAGGGTCTTAAAAGAAATGGCTGCAGAGATAGTGGATGCATTGGTTGTAATCTATCAAAATTCCCTCGATTCTGGTGAGGTTCTCGCGGATTGGAAAACCGCAAATATATCGCCTTTATTTAAAAAAGAAGGCAGACAGAAAACTGGAAACTATAGTCCAGTTAGCCTAACATCTGTTATTGGGAAAATGTTAGAGTTCATTATTAAGGAAGCAGTAGCAGGGCATTTGGAAAAGCATAATACAGTCAAGCGGAGTCAGTAGGGTTTTATGAAAGGAAAATCATGTTTGACAATTTGCTGGAGTTCTTTGAGGATGTAACGAGTAGGGTGGATAAGGGAGAAACAGTGTGATATGTCCTTACTACACAGTATAAATGCACATGAGGCCCATGCTTGAGAGAAGGTCAGTCTGTGACCTGTCCTTTATTTCTTAGCACTTAAGTAATGAAGGTGGGTGGAGCTTCCCCTTTTATACCTGAAGGTCCAGGTTAGGAGTGTCTCCCACCTAGTGGTCAGTGTTCTCACGGTGCACAACTTAGGTCAGTTTATACATGGGTTACAATGCTGGTTGAATACATGACATCACCTCCCCCGCCAAAGTCTTATTGGGATCATAGGTTGAGTCTCTCTGGTGGTTTACGCTTCCTTGTAGAGCGCCTGAGTTGGGGCTCCGGTTGTTGGGCGCTGGCCTGAGTGTCTGCTGTTTGCAGTGCCACAGGCCTGTCCGGACTGCCCACAGTGACTGGGCTCTCCTCCCTTTGGTTCTGGTGTTCGGTCACCTGTGGTGAAGTGAACTCTATATCGTGTTCTTCCTCTGCTTCTTCTATGGGGTTGCTGAACCTCCTTTTTGTTTGATCCACATGTTTGCGGCAGATTTGTCCATTGGTAAGTTTAACTACCAGAATCCTATTTCCCTCTTTGGCAACCACAGTGCCTGTGAGCCATTTGGGCCCTGCAGCGTAGTTGAGGACAAAAACAGGATCATTTACATCAATACATCACGCCCTCGCATTCATGTCATGGTAGTGATATTGTGACTGGCGCCTGCTCTCGACAATTTCTTTCATGGTGGGGTGTATAAGGGATAACCGGGTTTTGAGCGTCCTTTTCATTAGTAGCTCTGTGGGTGGAACCCCTGTGAGCGAGTGTGGTCGGGATCTATAGGCCAACAGGAGGCGTGATAAGCGGGTTTGTAGGGAACCCCCTTGGAATCTGAGCATCCCCTGTTTGATTATCTGCACTGCTCGTTCTGCCTGGCCGTTTGAGGCCGGCTTGAACGGTGCCGTTCTAGCATGGTTAATTCCATTGCCTGCCATGAAGTCCTGGAATTCAGTGCTTGTGAAGCACGGGCCATTGTCGCTGACCAAGATGTCTGGTAAACCGTGGGCGGCGAACATTGCCCGTAGACTTTCTACCGTGGCAGAGGATGTGCTTGAATTTAAAATGTCACACTCGATCCATTTGGAGTAGGCGTCTACTACAACCAAAAACATTTTCCCCATGAAAGGACCTGCGTAGTCCACATGGATGCGTGACCAAGGCTTGGCGGGCCATGGCCAGGGGCTAAGGGGGGCTTCCCTGGGTGCATGGCCCAGCTGGGCACACGTGTTGCACCTGCGAACACAAAGTTCCAGATCTGCGTCTATCCCTGGCCACCAAACATGTGACCTGGCAATTGCCTTCATCGTGACAATGCCCGGGTGCCCATTGTGGAGTTCTCTGATGAACACCTCTCTGCCCATCTGGGGCATGACTACGTGGTTTCCCCACAGTAGGCAATCGGCCTGAATCGAGCGTTCATCCTTGCGCCTGTGAAATGGTTTAAATTTCTCAGGGCATGCCCTGTACATGGCTGCCCAGTCCCCAATCAGGACACATTTCTTGACTAGAGACAATAGCGGGTCTCTATTTGTCCAGACTTTAATCTGACGGGCTGTCACAGGTGAGCCTTCGCTTCCGAAAGCTTCAACAGCCATGACCATCTCAGCACCATGCTCGGTAGCCCTCTCAGTGATGGCTAGTGGGAGCCTGCTGAGTGCATCGACGCAGTTTTCGGTGCCCGGTCTGTGACGAATTGTGTAGTCATACGCAGCTAACGTGAGTGCCCACCTCTGTATGCGGGCCGATGTGTTTGCATTTATGGCCTTGTTGTCGGCCAAAAGGGACGTTAGGGGTTTGTGATCTGTCTCCAGCTCAAATTTCCTGCCAAACAGGTACTGGTGCATTTTCTTTACCGCATATACACATTCGAGCGCCTCCTTTTCTACCATCCCGTAGCCCCTTTCTGCCTGGGACAGACTCCTGGAGGTATAAGCTACCGGCTGTAACTGACCCTTGGCATTGACATGCTGCAACACACACCCGACACCATAGGACGACGCATCGCACGTTAACACAAGTTTCTTACATGGGTCATATAGCATTAACTGATTGTTGGAACATAACAAATTGTGTGCTCTATTAAAAGCCCTTTCCTGGCTGTCCCCCCAGACCCATTCACGACCTTTGCGTAGGAGCACGTGTAGCGGCTCTAGCAGCGTGCTCAATTTGGGAAGAAAGTTACCAAAATAGTTCAGGAGCCTCAGGAACGAACACAGCTCCGTCGTGTTACGGGGTCTGGGTGCTCTCTGGATCGCTTCCGTCTTGGATGCAGTAGGGCTGATCCCGTCTGCTGCTACTCTCATCCCCAGGAATTCTACATCTGGAGCTAGGAAGACGCACTTCGCCTTTTTCAGTCGCAGACCTACCCGGTCCAGTCTGCGTAGCACCTCCTCCAGGTTGTGGAGGTGTTCTTCAGTATCATAACCCGTAATGAGGATGTCGTCCTGAAAAACCACCGTCCCTGCAATCGACTTGAGGAGGCTTTCCATATTTCGTTGGAAGATCGCGGCGACCGAGCGAATCCCGAACGGACATCTGTTGTACTCAAACAACCCCTTGTGTGTCGTGATGGTGGTCAGCTTCTTCAACTCACTCGCCAGCTCCTGGGTCATGTAAGCTGAGGTCAGGTCCAATTTTGAAAAAAGTTTGCCACCGGATAGCGTCGCAAAAAGGTCCTCCACTCTCGGTAGTGGGTACTGGTCTTGGAGTGACACCCGATTGATGGTGGCCTTGTAATCGCCACATATCCTGACCGACCCATCCACCTTGAGCACCGGCATAATCGGGCTCGCCCAGTCACTGAATTCGACTGGCGAGATGATGCCTTCCCCCAACAGGCGGTCCATTTCGCCTTCTATCTTTTCCGCATCACGTACGGCACCGCTCTGGCCTTGCGCTCTGGTCTGGCGTCCGGGTTTATGTGAATCACTACCTTGGCCCCCATGAAAGTGCCAATGCCGGGTTGAAATAATGAGTCAAATTTGTCCAGGACCTGTGAGCATGATACTCGCTCCACAGAGGAAATTGCATTGACATCGCCCCATTTCCAGTTCATGACAGCAAGCCAACTCCTCCCCAGTAGTGCGGGACCGTCCCCTGGGAAAATCCAGAGTGGCAACCTGTTCTCCAAATCTTTGTGGGTCACGACTACCGTGGCACTGCCTAGCACCGGAATGATCTGCTTTGTGTAAGTCCGTAGCTGTGCGTCAATCGCCGATAATTTTGGCCTCCTGGCCTTGGATGCCCACAAGTTTTCGAACTGTTTGATACCCATCAGGGACTGGCTGGCACCCGTGTCTAACTCCATTGATACTGGGATGCCATTGAGGAGCACTTTCATCATTATCGGTGGCGTCCTGGTGTATGAACTGTATACGTGCTCCACATGAACTCGCTGAACTTCAGCTTCCAGGGATTTCCCCCATTGTCCATTTCTGCAATTTCTGCAGGTATTTTGCTCATCTCTGCAAACTCCGGCTGAATGTATGCCTCCACGCCTCCAGTATGAGTTGCGGTTTGAAACAAAAGGTCCCTTGCCAGTCGATCGTCCCTGACTGCCCCTGTTATTTTCCTTGAGTGCATCATTAACAGGTGTTGATGGCCCCATTACTGGCCGCTTTGTCCCTTGCAATGGCGTGAATCGCTGTTCAGCTTGCCATTGTCTCTGTCGAACTCCCCCTCTGGGTTCGACTACATGTTGGGGCATACCTGACTGCCCTTGTCTGCCTGGAGAACTGTGTGCTGCTTTAACAATGTTGAATCTCTGTCCCAACCATTCCTTAACACAGTACCTCTCGTCTGTTCTGCTAGTGGCCATGCTCGCGTGGTTTAAATCCCAGTTTCTTGTCGCCATTGATACGTCCTTACTACACAGTATAAATGCACATGAGGCCCATGCTTGAGAGAAGGTCAGTCTGTGACCTGTCCTTTATTCCTTAGCACTCAAATGATGAAGGTGGGTGGAGCTTCCCCTTTTATACCTGAAGGTCCAGGTTAGGAGTGTCTCCCACCTAGTGGTCAGTGTTCTCACGGTGTGCAACTTAGGTCAGTTTATACATGGGTTACAATGCTGGTTGAATACATGACACAGTGGATGTGGTGTATTTGTATTCCAATAAGGTGCCACATAAAAGGTTCCTGCACAAGACAAAGTTCATGGGGTTGGGGATAATATACTAGCGTGGATAGAGGATTGGCTAACTAACAGAAAACAGAGAGTTGGGATAAATGGATCATTTTCTGGTTGGCAAATGGTAACTAATGGGGTGCTACAGGGATCACTGCTGGGGCCTCAACTATTTACAATCTATGTTAATGATTTGGATGAAGGTACCAAGTGTAATGTAGCAAAATTTTCTGATGATACAAAGATGGCTGGGAAAGCAAGTTGTGAGAAGGACAAGAAAATATGTAAAGGGATATAGACAGGCTAAGTGAATGGGAAAAAATATGGCAGATGGAGTATCATCTGGGATAGTGTGAGGTTATCCATTTTGGCAGAAAAAATTAAAAAGCAAATGATTATTTAAATGGAGAGAAATTACAAAGTGCTGCAGTACAGAGGGACCTGGGGATCCTTGTGCATGAAACACAAAAAGTTAGTATGCAGGTACAGCAAGTAATTAGGAAGGCAAATGGAGCAATGGCCTTTATTGCAAACGGGATGGAGTATAAAAGGAGAGAAGTCCTGCTACAACTGTAGAGGGTATTGGTGAGGCCACACCTAGAGCATTGCGTACAGTTTTGATCTCTTTATTTAAGGAGGGTTATTCTTGAATTGGTGGCCGTTCAGAGAAGGTTCACTAGGTTGATTCCTGAGATGAAGGAGTTGCCTTACGAAGAAAGGTTGAGTAGGTTGAGCCTATACTCATTGGAGTTTAGAAGAATGAGAGGTGATCTTATTGAAACATATAAGATACTGAGGGGGCTTGACGAGGTGGATCCAGAGAGGATGTTTCCACTCATGGGGGAATCTAGAACTAGGGGACACAGTTTCAGAATAAGGGGTCGCCCTTTTAAAACTGAGATGAGAAGGAATTTCTTCTCTCAGAGGGTTGTAAATCTGTGCAATTCTCTGCCCCAGAGAGCTGTGGAGGTTGGGTCATTGAATATATTTAAGACGAAGATAGACAGATTTTTGAGTGATAAGGGAGTAAGGGGTTATGGGGAGCGAGCAGGGAAGTGGAACTGTGTGTAAGTAATTGTACGAATTCATATAAATATTTAAACAAATTGTGCAATTAGATTTTAATATCCATTCTATTTCTTCCAAGTGTATTTTTTATTCCTCCTTTTTTCTCTTTTATTTTTTATAATTAGGGAATTCACTCCCTAACCCCACCTGATCCCACTTCATTTAAATTACCTCGGTGTGACCTGGAGTGAATCACAGTGGCCGAGCTGCCATGTCTGTCATTGCACCTTGTGTTACCATGGAGGCAAGCTTGGCTGGGAACAGACAGCTGTGGTCGGTATTGCAATCCATGTACAAAATAGTAGCACTGAGAAGCAGGAGGATCTACTGCACTTCATATTAAAGAACAAATTTAGAATCTACGGCACTTACAAGATCCTGTGTTTGTGTCTTCACATTGCATAGCACAATTTCAAGAACTGTGTATTCATTTATTTAAAATATTGTTCAAATCAGCACAATAGCACAATCTCTACTACCAATAAAACCACATTAATCAACATAGCTTCTTCAACAGGCAGAACATTTACAACCTATTAAGGGAATGGACAACTGGCCTGAAGTCAAAATCTACACCTCCCTCCGCCCCCGCCCCCCATTGTGGGAAGAATCACAAACATGCCTGGTTCTGTCCTCACCGGGTTTACAACATGTAGATTTCAAGCAAGGTTACTGGATTGTGATCAGGAGAAGGAACCTACCCCTAAACCAGGAGCATTGAGGCCACTTGTGTTCCTACTCCTAATGCTGCTTTTCCAGCTATGATCAGCAAATATCTAAACTGAAACCTTCCTGTTAGTATCATCAACATAGGCAGTCCCTCGGAATCGAGGAAGACTTGCTTCCACTCTTAAAATGAGTCCTTAGGTGGCTGAACAGTTCAATACAAGAGTCCCTGTCACAGGTGGTATAGATAGTCATTGAGAGTAAGGGAGGGTGTGACAGGTTTGCCGCATGCTCCTTCTGCTGCCTGTGCTTGATTTCTGCATGCTCTCAGCGATGAGACTTAAGATGCTCAGTGCCCTCCCGGATGAATTTCCTCCACTTAGGGCAGTCTTTGGCCAGGGACACCCAGGTGCCAGTGGGGATGTTGCACTTTATCAGGGAGGTTTTGAGGGTGTCCTTGTAACGTTTCCTCTGCCCACCTTTGGCTCGTTTGCCATGAAGGAGTTCCAAGTAGTGCGCTTGCGTTAGGAGTCTCGTGTCTGGCATGCGGACAATGTGGCCTGCCCAGCGGAGCTGATCAAGTGTGGCCAGTGCTTCGATGCTGGGGATGTTGGCCTGGTCGGGGACGCTAATGTTGGTGCGTCTGACATCCCAGGGGATTTGTAGGATCTTGCGGAGACATCGTTGGTGGTATTTCTCCAGCGACTTGAGGTGTCTACTCTACATGGTCCATGTCTCTGAGCCATACAGGAGGGCAGGTATTACTGCAGCTCTGTAGATCATGAGCTTGGTGGCAGATTTGAGGGTCTGGTCTTCGAACACTCTTTTCCTCAGGGGGCCTGTTAGTATGATTCACTATTTACTGCCTTAACCAGCTGAGCCACTGCAGGTTCTATGCATAATTGGGGGAAGTTCTTCAACCACCTGTTTGTTGACTGAAAAATGGATAACCAGCAAAGGAACTTTGGGAGGGGAAGGGGAAATCTCATTCAGCCACTCCTACATGGAGAGATAGAGATTGGAGGAATGCCTTCATTGGCCCTCAGGGAACAGATCATCCACCACCATCTTTGTTACAGTTGGTACATTACAGGGATAGAGAAGAAAAGAAACTGAAGAAAGTGGGATATTAATTGTGATAAAAGAAGAACAAAACTATTTATCTGGTTTACTTTGAAAAGTCCTTTTGTTTAATAACTTATTTTCCATTAATCTATACTCACTTATCAAGAGTTCAGAGTATAATTTTTCAATCTTGTAATTTGTTATATATTTGTAACTGCCCAAGGATATTTTTCAAAATATAAACTGTTGGCTGTCAGGGAGGTGTATTGGCAATATATGGCCGTTATACGTAATTTCAGCGGTAAAATGGGCGTTAAGTGGGCGTTAAACATGCAAAAAAAAGTGAAGGTTCCAGCCTCATATATCGTCCATTTAGCCACAAAATGGAAACTGATGGGCATTTTTCGGAAACTTATCGCCGAGCGTTACTTTTCCCATGTGCATAATGCTGGGAAACATTATGGGAAACCCACTTTTTTTGGGCGGAATCATCAGAATGGCCGAAATCAACGCCCATAATATCACCCAGCATTACTTTCCGCCGAGATTCAATAATACCAACCGCCCACTTTTTTTTGTCATAAAGAGCACATTTGCCAAAACTAGCGGCCATGAGATCGCTCACCGTCACTTTCACCACCTCGCACACATATTGCCCACAATATCGCTCGCCCAATATAACGCCCGGAAAAAGTGGAACTAACCGGAACTAATCCACAGCATTATGGACGCCATGTTCTACATCACATGTCGCATCCTTTAAAAGGCTGCTTTGCTTCAACCTCGGGAGTTCGGATGTACTCCGGAGGTGTTTGGAGGTGATGTGAACATCTGTACATACATCTTGACCATACTGTGACCGATTGGAATTTAATAGGTGTCTTCGTCAGAACATTCATTCTTTGTGACCAATCGGTGGAAAACAGAGAGCTACTGCAATGGGGCCTGTCCTTTCTCACCCTCTCTTGATGACCAATTACATGCTGCAGAATCAAGATGGCCGAAGGCACGCTCCACAGCATTATGTGCCCAATGCAAGATGTGCCAAACTGATGTGGAGGACTAGACGTTACACCCCCCGCAAGTATAGGGACAAGCGGTCTGACCTCAATTTGCCCGACACCACCTGCCTTCAGAGACTGCACTTCCACAAAGAAGTTATCACTGAGATATGCCAGCTCATAAGGGGAGTTCTGCAGCCTGCCAGCACTATCAGTACTGCACTGTCTGTCGAGGTCAAAGTCACCGCGGCACTGTCATTCTATGCGTCGGGTTTTTTCAGGCCTCAGCTGGCGACATTTGCTGTCTGGCTCAGCATGCCACATGTCGCTGCATTAGACAGATCACTGAAGCCCTGTACACAAGCAGGAGGGACTTGGTCAGCTTGCCTCTGACCAGGGAGGCACAGACTGAGAGGGCTCTAGGATTCTCCAGAATTGCAAACTTCCCCAAGGTGCAGGGAGCAATAGACTGTACGCACACCGCGATGCGGGCACCTTTTCAGGATGCTGAGGTTTTCAGGAACCGCAAGGGATTTCACTCCCTGAATGTCCAACTTGTTGTAGACCACCAGCAAATTATACTGGCAGTGAATGCTAAATTTCCCAGCAGCATCCATGATGCTCACATCCTGCGTGAGAGCACTGTATCTGACTTGTTTAACAATCAGCCACAAGGTCAATGCTGGACGCTTGGGGACAAAGGATATGGCCTCGCCACCTGGCTGATGACCCCCCTGCATGACACCCACACCAAAGCCGAGAGGCGATACAATGAGAGCCCCAGAGCCACTTGCAATATCGTGGAGAAAACCATTGGAGTGCTTAAGCAGCGCTTTAGATGCCTGGACCACTGAGGAGGTGAGCTCCATCCTGAGCAGGTAGCTCAATTTGTGGTGGTGTGCTCCATGCTGCACAACTTAGATAGCAGGAGGGGACAAGAATCACCTGAAAAGTCTGACAGTCCACCTCACCACAGAGAGGAAGAGGAGGACGAGGAGGGGGATGCTGACATCGGCCCACTCAATCAGGCAGACGCTGAAGCCATGTCCCCGCCCCCCTGTAGACCACATGAAAGGGCCCACGGTGGCATGATAGCTGCAAGAGCCTTGCGTCAGGAGCTCATCAATGATCGCTTTGCCTGAAAGAACATTGGTGGTATTTACAAGGCTGACACATTGCTGGGTGTGCAGGTCATACATCAATAGTGGGCATCACCTTGGTGACAGTTAAAGTTTAAGTTGATTGAAGTTAAGTGTAATTATACCCTTTGATATTAAGGAATCACCAGCGTGTAATGGTGCAGCTATCTGAGCCAATGCGCAACAAGGTTTTGTTAAATAAAAAACATTTAAACCGAACATTTGTCTGAAATCATCAGTATTACTGCAAAAGCCAACCCTTCCCCACCCCCCCACCTCTACCTCTTCCCCTTCCCCTCCTGACTCCAAGCCGCTTGACCAAGGAGCACCTCAGGCAATGTGTCATTCGGGGGGGGGGGGATGATGATGGCCGAACCGCTGCTTGTACGGATACGGGAGAGACCGGTCTAGAGGTGGGAACGTGCTCTGAGTCAGAAGCAAGATGTTGCTGCTGGCTCTCATGTGTGTTTGGCAATGGGGGTGTGGCACCTTGGGGTGCAGTGCCGTGCTCCGGGATCATTGGGAGCCCTCTGCCACCAGTGTTCCTGGCTACCAGCTCCAGGGCCTCCACCATCCCTTCCATGTTATATCTTATCTGTTGGACAAAAACTCGGTGCCAACTATGTTCTTGGTGCTTAGTAGGCTTTTTGCTGCTGGTGAATCTCCCTCGTGCCTCCCACAACGGTCAAACAAGCACACACCATAGCCACACACGCTTTCAGTCCCTCTCCGCTCCATCTCTCTCTGTCTCCTCTTCTGCGCGTGTCATGATAACCCTTGATCTCCAGAATCACGGGAATCAAGCGTTGCCATGCCGGCAGAAGGTCAGAGAGATTTAACGCTACTGCCCATTTCATATCGCTCGTGGTAACGCCCAATTTCAAAAATGGAGACTAGGTGCTTTGAGAATGGGCGAGAAGCCGACGATCTGAAACTCATTTTTACCGCCCACGCCAGAAATAACGCCTATTTTTGGGCGGTATGCACAAAAGTGTAAAATCTAGCCTTATGTCCCCTAGTTTTTTAGTTTCCCCTATGTGTGGAAATATCCCCTCTGCATCCACCTTGTCGAGCCCCCTCATTATCTTATGTTTCAATAAGATCACCTCTCATTCTTCTGAACTCCAATGTGTATAGGCCCAACCTACTCAACCTATCCTCAAAAGTCAACCCCCTCATCTCCAGAATCAACCTCGTGAACCTTCTCTGAACAACCACCAATGCAAGTTTATCCTTCCTTAAATAAGGAGACTAAAACTGTTTGCAGTACTCCAGGTGTGGCCTCACCAATACCCTGTACAGTTGTTGCAGAACTTCTCTGCTTTTATACTCTATCCCCCTTGCAATAAAGGACAATATTTAATTTGCCTTCCTGATTACTTGCTGTACCTGCATACTAACTTTTTCTGTTTCATGCACATGGACCCCCAGGTCTCTCTGTACTGCAGCACTTTGCAATTTTTCTCCATTTAAATTATAATTTGCTTTTCTATTATTTCTGCCAAAGTGGATTGATACACTCATTATAAAGGGTGAAACTGAGTACTGTGTACAATGAGCAAGTGTGACCTTAGCTCCTTTAATAAGAGTGCAGGTACCTTGTGGGTGGCCTGTTTATATACTGTGCTCCCAAGGGATGCTGGGATCCCTTGGGTCTCCAACAGGTGGGCCCTCTGGTGGTCAGGTGTCATGCAGGTTACAAAGGGTTAAATACATAACATCACTCCCCCGTGAAGTCAACAGTACACTTATTTATAAGATGAGATGATCTGGGGCTTTACGCTACCTTATCGATCGTCTCGGTACAAATACGGGTGTGGGTGGGTTGGTCAGTTCTTCACTGAGCTGTTGGGCAGCCGGCCTTGCCAGACTGCTGGGGATGATGAGTTCTGTTTTGTGATCAACCATGATGTCAGTTGCCACTTGTGTGTGTATTGGAGAGTCAAAGTTGATGGTGTCCTCTTCGGGTTGTTCGTAGCCGTTGGTGAACCACAATTTGATTTGGTCCAAATGTTTTCTGTACATTTGTCCATTGGCCAATTTGACCTGAAACACCCTACTCCCTTCTTTGACTGTGACCGTGCCAGTGAGCCATTTGGGACCATGTCCATAATTTAGCACAAACATAGGATCATTGATCTCAATATCGCATGACAAATTTGCACGGTCATGGTACACACTTTGTTGATGCCGCTTGCCCTCCACGTGATCATGGAGATCAGGGTGGACAAGAGAGAGCCTTGTTTTAAGTGCCCTTTTCATGAGCAGCTCGCCTGGGGGAACCCCGGTGAGTGAGTGGGGTCTGGTGCGGTAGCTGAGCAGCACTCGGGACAACCGAGTCTGCAGGGAGCATTTCAAGCTTTGCTTGATGGTCTGAACTGCCCGTTCTGCCTGGCCGTTGGATGCAGGCTTGAACGGGGCAGATGTGACGTGTTTCATCCCGTTGCAGGTCATGAATTCCTTGAATTCAGCACTGGTGAAGAACGGCCCATTGTTGCTGACTAGGACATCAGGCAAGCCGTGCGTGGCAAACATGGCTTGTAGGCTTTCAATGGTGGCCGTGGACGTGCTTACAAATATTATTGCGCATTCAATCCATTTTGAGTAAGGGACTATAATAACCAAAAACATTTTGCCAAGAAATGGGCCCGCATAGTCTACATAGTTTGGAGGGCCACGACCACAAACTTAGCGGTGTCTCTCTGGGTGCATTGCTCAGCTGAGAGCAAGTGTTGCACTGGCGCACGCATGACTCAAAATCTGAGTCGATGCCGGGCCACCACACATGGGATCTGGCTATGGCTTTCATCATTACGATGCCTGGGTGGGTGCTGTGCAGTTCACATATGAATGTGTCTCTGCCGTTCTTGGGCAAAACCACGCGATTGCCCCACAATAGATAGTCTGCCTGCAGGGACAACTCGTCTTTGCGTCTGTGGAACGGCTTAATCGCCTCCTGCATCTCCACTGGGACACCGGACCAGCTCCCATGGAGGACACAGTTTTTTACCAAGGACAGTAAAAGATTTTGGCTGGTCCAGGTCCTGATCTGGTGGGCCTTAACGGGGGACTTCTCGTTCTCGAATGCCTCCATGAACATGAGCAAGTCCGCTGGCTGTGCCATTTCCACCCCGGTGGTGGGCAATGTCAGCCGACTGAGAGCATCTGCTCTCTGTGCCCGGTCTGTGGCGGATTACACAGTTGTATGCCGACAGCGTGAGCGCCCATCTTTGGATGTGGGCAGAGGTATTGGTATTAATCCCTTTGCTCTCGAACAGCGATATGAGCGGCTTTTGGTCAGTTTCAAGCTCAAACTTGAGGCCAAATAAGTACTGGTGCATTTTTTTTACCCTGTAGATGCACGCCAGAGCCTCTTTTTCAATCATGCTGTCGGCCCTTTCGGCCTTGGACAATCTCCTGGACGCATAAGCATTTGCAAAATCCCCGATTCATTAGCCTGTTGTAACACACACCCAACCCTTGTAATCTTTTACAAGGGTTATACAGGACAAGCAGTTTGTTAGAACACAACAGATTTCTGGCTTTCTTAAAGGCAGCCTCTTGTGAATTCCCTCCTACCCATTCGTCTCCCTTGCGCAGCAGCGCATGTGGGGGTTCTAGCAGAGAGCTTAACCCATGTAGGAAATTACCAAAATAGTTAAGGAGTCCCAGGAATGACTGCAGCTCCGTCACATTCTGTGGTCGCGGCACATTCTTGATGGCCTTCGTCTTGGCATCGGTGGGTCTGATGCCGTCTGCTGTGATTCTCCTTCCCAAGAACTCGATGTCCTATGCCAGGAAAACACACTTCGAGCGTTTCAACCTGAGCCCCACGCGTTCCAACCAACTAAGAATCTCTTCCATATTCTTCAAGTGCTCCATGGTGTCCTGATCTGTAACCAATAGGTCATCCTGGAAGACCACTGTACAAGGAACCGTCTTTAGCAGGCTCTCCATGTTCCGCTGAAAGATCGCTGCAGCCGACCGAATCTCGAACAGGCACCGGTTAACATAGAAACATAGAAAATAGGTGCAGGAGTAGGCCATTCGGCCCTTCGAGCCTGCACCACCATTCAATAAGATCATGGCTGATCATTCCCTCAGTACCCCTTTCCTGATTTCTCTCCATACCCCTTGATCCCTTTAGCCGTAAGGGCCATATCTAACTCCCTCTTGAATATATCCAATGAACTGGCTCCAATCAACAACTCTCTGCGGCAGGGAATTCCACAGGTTAACAACTCTCTGAGTGAAGAAGTTTCTCCTCATCTCAGTCCTAAATGGCCTACCACTTATCCTAAGACCGTGTCCCCTGGTTCTGGACTTCTCCAACATCGGGAACATTCTTCCCGCATCTAACCTGTCCAGTCCCATCAGAATCTTATACGTTTCTATGAGATCCCCTCTCATCCTTCTAAACTCCAGTAAATAAAGGCCCAGTTGATCCAGTCTCTCCTCATATGTCAGTCCAACCATTCCTGGAAACAGTCTGGTGAACCTTCGCTGCACTCCCTCAATAGCAAGAATGTCCTTCCTCAGATTAGGAGACCAAAACTGAACACATTATTCCAGGTGAGGTCTCACCAAGACCCTGTACAACTGCAGTAAGACCTCCCTGCTCCTATACTCAAATCCCCTAGCTATGAAGGCCAACATACCATTTTCCTTCTTCATCGCCTGCTGTACCTGCATGCCAACCTTCAATGACTGATGAACCATGACACCCAGGTCTCGTTGCACCTCCCCTTTTCCTAATCTGCCGCCATTCAGATAATATTCTGCCTTTGTGTTTTTGCCCCCAAAGTGGATAACCTCACATTTATTCACATTATACTGCATCTGCCACGCATTTGCCCACTCACCTAATCTGTCCAAGTCACCCTGCAGCCTCTTAGCGTCCTCCTCACGGCTCACAACGCCACCCAGTTTAGTGTCATCTGCAAACTTGGAGATATTACACTCAATTCCTTCATCTAAATCATTGATGTATATTGTAAAGAGCTGGGGTCCCAGCAATGAGCCCTGCGGCACTCCACTAGTCACTGCCTGCCATTCTGAAAAGGTCCCGCTATTCCCGACTCTCTGCTTTCTGTCTGCCAACCCGTTCTCTATCCACGTCAGTATATTATCGCCAATACCATGTGCTTTGATATAGCACACCAATCTCTTGTGTGGGACCTTGTCAAAAGCCTTTTAAAATCCAAATACACCACATCCACTGGTTCTCCCTTGTCCACTCTGCTAGTTACATCCTCAAAAAATTCCAGAAGATTCGTCAAGCATGATTTCCCTTTTATAAATCCATGCTGACTTGGACCGATCCTGTCACTGCTTTCCAAATGTGCTGCTATTTGATCTCTAATGATTCGTTCCAACATTTTCCCCACTACTGATGTCATGTTAACTGGTCTATAATTACCCGTTTTCTCTCTCCCTCCTTTTCTAAAAAGAGGTGTTACATTAGCTACCCTCCAGTCCATGGGAACTAATCCAGAGTCGATAGACTGTTGGAAAATGATCACCAATGCATCCACTATTTCTAGGGCCACTTCCTTAAGTACTCTGGGATGCAGACTATCAGGCCCAGGGATTTATCGGCCTTCAATCCCATCAATTTCCCTAACACAATTTCCCGTCTAATAAGGATATCATTCAGTTCCTCCTTCTCACTCGACCCTCGGTCCCCTAATACATCCGGAAAGTATTTGTGTCTTCCTTCGTGAAGACAAAACCAAAGTATTTGTTCAATTAGTCTGCCATTTCTTTGTTCCCCATTATAAATTCATCTGAATCCGACTGCAGATTGTAGATAAATAGACCTTTTTGCGTGTTGATGCAGGTGAGGCCTTTCGAAGACTCCTCCAGTTCCTGCGTCATGTAGGCCGAAGTCAGGTCCAGCTTGGTCTTCCCTCCAGCCAGGTTCACAAATAGGTCGTCTGCCTTGGGTAGCGGGTACTGGTCCTGCGGCGAAAAACGGTTAATCATTACTTTATAGTCCCCACAAATTCTAACTGTGCCATCCTCCTTAAGTACCGGGACAATCAGACTGGCCCAGTCATTGAATTCGACTGTCGCGATGATGCCTTCACGTTGCAGCCTGTCCAGCTCGATTTCCACTTTTTCACGCATCATGTACGGTACCGCCCGTGCCTTGTGGTGGATGGGTCGCAAACCGGGAACCAAATGGATCTGCTCTTTCGCCCCCGAGAAGTTTCCGATGCCTGGCTCGAACAACGATGGAAACTTGCTCAGAACCTGGGAACATGGCGTCGTTGACAGACGAAAGCACTCAGATGTCGTCCCAGTTCCAGCGGATTTTTCCCAGCCAGCTTCTGCCAAACAACGTGGGGCCATCACCTGGCACAATCCACAGCGGGAGTTCATGTACTGCTCCGTCAAAGGAGACTTTGACTTCTGCACTGCCAATTACAGGGATTAGTTCCTTGGTGTAAGTCCTTAGTTTGGTGTGAATAGGGCTGAGCTTGGGCCTGTGTGCCTTTTTGCCCCACAGCCTGTCGAAGGTCTTTTTACTCATTATGGACTGACTTGCCTCCGTGTCCAGCTCCATCGATACTGGAATACCGTTCAGTTCAACTTTCAACATTATTGGTGGACATTTCGTAGTGAATGTGTGTACCACGTACACTTCTGCCTCCTCAGTATGAGTCTCCAATTCAGCAAGATCCTCTGTAGATCGATCTTCCTCTGCAATGTGGTGGTTTGCGGGGTTTGCAGCTTGCCTGCACATTCGTTGGAGGTGTCCCATTGTTCTGCAACCATTGCACGCATAGTGCTTAAAGTGGCACTAATGGGGCCGATGATCACCCCCGCAGCGTCAACAGGGTGTTAACTGCCTCGCATTAATGATTAATGGCGGACTCTGGGTTATCTGAGGTCGGGCCGCAGCAGCCGGCGCATACGTTCTGCCATGTATATTTCTGCTCGAGACCGACGTTACTTTATGCACAGTACTGGCCGAAACGTCTTTATTCTGCGAAATCTGCTTGGTGTTGTCGCTGGTGGACATAAATGCCTGGGCTATCGTTATGGCTTTACTTAGATTCCGAGTTTTTGCAGTCAACAGTTTGAGAAGGATTGTCTCATGTCCAATGCCCAGTACAAAAAAGTCTCTGAGCATTTCTTCTAGGAATCCCTCAAACTCACAATGTCCTGCGATGCACCTTAGTTTGGCGACATAGCTCGCCACTTCCTGGCCTTCCGATCATTAACATGTATAGAACCGATATCTCGCCTTAAAAACACTTTCCTTCGGATTTAGGTGCTCCCGGATCAGCGTACACAATTCTTCATAGGAATTCTCTATTGGTTTTGCCGGGGCCGGGAGATTCTTCATGAGGCCATAGGTTGTTGCCTGTAAGGGGGAGATGGGAAGGCTTCCTCTCCCACGAGCGGGTCCACTGATATAGAGGGTCAACGCTCGCCCCAGCCCAAATAGCAATTCTCGAAGTTAGCAGACAGAGACGGATGGCAAAGTATAACGATCTTTCTTACGAACGTCTGGGAACACCTCTCATCACAGTCGCCTGTGAGTGGAGATGCTCCCCGAACAGCACAATCATACAACTTTTATACATTTCAAAACCCCTCTGTTCCGGACAAGACCTCCCTAGATTTCTAATTGAACTATCTTATCAGTGCTACTTCTCTAATTGGACTACCTTATTAGTGCTACTTTGGATTGACAGGCCAAGACCCTCGTGACCGCTTTAGGCCGTGACTAGAATGACTTCATTAGGTTGGAATTTGTTATACATTTCCTTGGAGCCTGTGAGTCGCCTCGAGCCTCTTCGCAAGGTCTTATCAATGTCTGTTTAGGTTCTCACATCGTATCCTGTCGGAATATTATTGAATTGATAACTTCTGGCGCCTTGGTACAAGGCCGAAGAGAGGCCTTTTACCTCCTTATGGGCCATTGCAGGAACCAGCACTTTAACCCTTGTCCCGCTGGCACCCCTAATGCCAAATTTCTCTTCCAATTCCCCCCTTTTGGCCCTTGGCTATACGCCAAGCTGGCCATATTTCCCGATAACTATCTCCCTGTAGGCGAGTTCCAGATAGGTTCGTTCACCTGGGTGGCCATCTCTCAAGATTCGGGACCTCCTGAAACCTTCCCACAGAGTTATATAAGGTAAGTCCTTCCTGTAGGACTGCTTAAATTTTCATCCCTTATAGCCTTAATCATAGTGCGTGCCCTGACATATCGTTTGACCTGTTTAATTCGTGCACATGTTAATCCCATCATGACCATCAGAACCAGGCCCTGCATTACTATAAGTACATGTGATATTATTTTTATCCATGGGTGAATTTGATTATCAAGTCCAATGTCCCACAGCTTTGAGTGCCAGGGCTGATCAGCCAGCATTGCGTTAGTGTCTCTCTGTAAGTTGTCTATTTCTTCCATCAGCCAGATATACTGTCATCTCTGATTCTGGATTCCTTGCACCAGACGTAATTGTTCCTCATTTAATTCCGGTATTGTTCCGTGGATGATTTCCATTGTCTCGGGATGTATATGGTTAAGTTGGCTGCCCCCGTGCTCACGCACCACTCTCCGTTCCCTTGCGGGGCAGCGATGGGCTCCAGATCATGTTCAAGAGGAGTAATACTCAGCATACATCCGTTTATCTGGTGGAATCCGCAATCATCATTCGTCATTCGTGGCGTACCTCGACATAAAATCACTTGGTTATTTTTATAACAGTCGGTTATGGCAATGCCTCTGGTACTATTGTTGACTTTAATCACCCGTCTGACAGGCTGATGGTAACGCAACCAAGTTTGGTTTCTTACTTCACCGATATTATCGATCTGGTATAAGGGGTCTCCCTTTGTTACATCATATGGGCCACCTGTAACAGTTCCCCTTCCGTGCCATCTCCCCACCGCGCATGTAGGCCTTGGTTATCCAAGTCCCTCCCCAGTAAACCCCTCAAGACTATGCCATTAAGTTGTTAGCCCGGTCAGATATTGCATACAGGTCTATGGAATTCATCGTCGTAACCCCTGCCGCATCTCAGGGTAGTGGATTCTGGGCCTTCGAGGATCCGTTGTGCCAGGTTCTGGTATAGACTTTATAGTTTCATTCCCACAGAAGCTAGGAAGAATGATATCCATTAGATTTAGGTTAAGTAGTCGCTGACGCATCCTAAATATATCCTTTCTTTAGATTCTTTTATTACTAGCCCCCCTTTGGCTTCAGTCTTTATGGACGGGCTTATGGGGGGGGACTTGCGTGGTTGTGCTGGGAAGATTTGTTGTCCCCAGGGTGGTTGTTGGGGCAGTGGTAGGGCTTCACACTCCATCCTCCCCCCTTTTTGTTCCGTTCTGTTCCCACCCTTCTGTTTCTTGCGGGGTGGATTTGGCTGCTTGTTTTGCAGCTTCGTCCGCCCAGGCATGGGCTTCGAGAACTGAAATTCCATCCAGTTGGATTTCTGCGCCCTTCCCCATACTGGCGCCCATAGCATCGGCAGCCTGCTGCATTACAACCTTACTTAATACACTATACATAGCCATGCGTTAAAATAAGTTCTGTCCTTGCTCCAGTCCTTGGCTGCTGGGATGCATATTTCGGCAGTTAAATTAAACAAAGCTAGTTCATGTAGTTGTGTCTTTCCTGCGTGTGCTATATCTCTCGCAGTCCATCTGTATTATCCAGTGCTTGCGTGGGGCTTAAGGTTCCCAGCATCCTGAGTCTCCAGAGTCGAAGTAGCCGCTGCGGTCCCATCTCGGTGAGTGTTTTATCTGTAAATTTTAAACAGATAGCCTGGTCGTCACCAGGTGTTAGGTTCTGGTCTACTCATCTTTTATCCATGCATGTTGCGGTCACTCTGTGAAATTGGAGGTAAGGGTTAGGTTGGGTTTGTGGACTACACTTATCCACTGTGGGCTCTATTGCCATAGGTGATGGTGCTATGGCTTCGCACTGCACTATCCGCCTGGTCCCATTTAAAAAAAAAATCTCTTCCAGCTTATTTATCTTAGCCTTTAATTCTTGAATTTGTTTTGTTTGAGTATCTTTCTTTTATTTGTATCAGGCGAGTATTATTACATAGGCTAGTTCTGTTTTTATATTTATTTTGACTATCCCACCATTTCCTCTATCTGTCAGGTGAGCCTTTTTTATTCTGTTTAGAAATCCAAATTAATAATGTCCAGTATAAAACTGCTGTCAATGTAAAGGGTTAACTCCTTTACAGGTTTATAAGAAAGCCTGATGTCATTATGTGACTTCACATAATCATCCGAAAAATTCTTTTTTAAGTCTTTGTGCCTTCAAAACTTGCTTAGAAATTAGGAATCCGTTAAAACAGCAGAAATCATTAGTAAAGCCGCCATAATAACAGTCTTCTCATCAGGAAAGACGGCATTTTAGATTTTTTTTTAAACTTCTAATTCAAGTACTTGCCAAAGATTTTTTTTTTGATTTAAAACGAGACCACACATTTTTAATAGCTATTTTGTTTACTGAAATCCAATTTTCTCACAAGCTGTATACATTCCAACATTTCGTTTTATTTTACGGTCCCGTTCGCTGGGCAAATCTTGTGTTTTATTTCTCTCTCTCTCAGCACAAAATCTAAACTTCCGTGCCAGTTCCATAATAATTTAAAAATTCAGTAAGGTTCTCTAATTCCCAGTTTTCCTTTCTGTGCTGAGTTCACATGGCTTAGATCTTTTCTCCTCGTTATTTTCAAAACCCTCCTGCTTGTTTAGATTGTTCAGGACTTTTCTTGATAAACAATGTCCATCAATGGAGAGTGTCTTTTACCTCTTCAAATTCTTTTTTTTTTCCAATTAAACCAATATTCTTTTCACAGCCGATATCAACTAGTATGTCTTTTTCCATCGCAAACACCCCCTTTTTTTTGTCAGCACTTATTTAGTACGTTACGTCTTTTTTTTCAGATCTCCTTTCTTCAAATTAGATTTTGTATTTTACACGGAGGACTGCTTTTCGTTATCTCAAATTCCAGTTTCAAGGTCGTTACAAAGTCTCTTCTAAACTGCTAAAGCTTGCTGTTTTCTGCTCGACAAACCTATCCTTTGTGCATTTCCTAGCTCCATAACTTACCGAATAAATCCACACCTGCGTTTCTAACTTAACATTTCTTAAAACTTCTCACATACAGGACAACACTGCAAAGGGGTAAAAAAACTTTCACTCTGTTTGGAAAACATGAAAAGTTCATTCTGCAGTCAAAAAATCACACAGGGACTCTCACTCAACGACAGACATTCACAAAAGTCTCTCTTCATTCAACAAAGCTTATTAATTGGTTGGCCGGTTCTATTTTTGGATTCATATGTCACTTAAGATAGTCATTATCAGCTTTTTTATGGCCTTACGTAATTACACAAGTTACAATTAATGATTGGTTTTATTCACCTTTTTACTAGCCGTGTTACCCATCTTCTTCGGGCTATGAGTGTCTTGGGTACTCCCTTAAATTCATGTCAGGTATGCAGGACGCTATTTATATGTCTTCCCTTGGCGCCGTGCACTCGTACCACTGCATGCTTTGGATCAATATATCCCGTCACTGCTCAGGGACGTTATCTCTATTCCCTCTCTCGTCCCAGCACCGTGCGCTCGTACCGCTTCGGGTCAATAGACCTCCCTCTCCCTCTATATCTTCCCTTGCGTCGTACCCTGAACGCACTGCCGTGCTACCTCCACGCGCGCGTTTTAGGATGCATCTTTTGACCCCCTTTCACCCCTAGATCGTCCTTGTCCTCCGTCTCCATCCCTCCGGGACTCACTACAGATGGTTCTTTTGTACGGATGTCCTTCCCTTGCGGTTTACAATGCCACAGCTCTAACTTGAAGGTGGTAAATTAAAACATACTCACCCCAACAGCTGGGTCATTGTTCCATTCGAAAAGTCCGTACCCTGCTCGCAGCGCCAAATGTAAGGGGGAGATGGGAAGGCTTCCTCTCCCACGAGTGGGCCCACTGATATAGAGGGTCGACGCTCGCCCCAGCCCACGTAGCAATTCTCGGAGTTAGCAGACAGAGGCGGAAGGCAAAGTATAACGATCTTTATTACGAACGTCTGGGAACACCTCTCATCACAGTCGCCTGTGAGTGGAGATGCTCCCCGAACAGCACAATCATACAACTTTTATACATTTCAAAACCCCTCTGTTCCCAGACAAGACCTCCCTAGATTTCTAATTGAACTACCTTATCAGTGCTACTTCTCTAATTGGACTACCTTATTAGTGCTACTTTGGATTGACAGGCCAAGACCCTCGTGACCGCTTTAGGCCGTGACTAGAATGACTTCATTAGGTTGGAATTTGTTATACATTTCCTTGGTGCCTGTGAGTCGCCTCGAGCCTCTTCGCAAGGTCTTATCAATATCTGTTTAGGTTCTCACATCGTATCCTGTCGGAATATTATTGAATTGATAACTTCTAGAGCCTTGGTACAAGGCCGAAGAGAGGCCTTTTACCTCCTTATGGGCCATTGCAGGAACCAGCACTTTAACCCTTGTCCCGCTGGTACCCCTAATGCCAAATTTCTCTTACATTGCCCCACAGACAGTTAGGAGGATTGCCCTTCGTTTGGTAGCATTCTCGTCCCCTTCCAGTTTGTTGGCCACGAAGTATTGGTCGAGTCTCTCCATGAAGGCTTCCCAATCGTTCCCTTCTGAGAACTTCTCCAGGATGTCGACTGTTCTTTTCATTTTCGCGTGTTGTTCGTTACCTCATCGCCAATTGGTACACGCATTATAACGGGTGAAACTGAATACTATGTACACTGAACGAGTGTGACCTTAGCTCCTTCAATAAGATTCCACAGTGCAGATACATCGTGGGTGGCCTGCTTATATACTGTGCTCCCAAGGGATGCTGGGATCCCTTGGGACTCCAACAGGTGGGCCCTTTAGTGGTCAGGTGTCATGCAGGTTCCAAAGGGTTAAATACATAACATGGATAACCTCATATTTTCCCACATTATACCCCATCTGCCAAATTTTTGCCCACTCACTTCGCCTGGTTATATCCCTTTGCAGATTTTTTGTGTTCTCACAATTTGCTTTCCCACCCATCTTTGTATCATCAGCAAACTTGGCTACATTACACTCAGTCCCTTCATCCAAATCATTAATGTAGTTTGTAAATAGTTGAGGACCCAGCACTGATCCCTGCGGCACCCCACTAGTCACTGTTTGCCAATTGGAAAATGACCCATTTATCCTGACTCTCTGTTTTCTGTTAGTTAGTCAATCCTCTATCCATGCTAATATATTACCCCCAACCCTGTGATCTTTTATCTTGTGCAGTAACCTCTTATGTGGCACCTTATTGAATGCCTTCTGGAAATCCAAATACACCACATCTACTGGTTCTCTATTATCCACCCTGCTCGTTACAGCCTCAAAGAACTCCAGCAAATTTGTCAAACATGATTTCCCTTTCATAAAACCATGCTGACTCTGCTTGATTGAATCATGCTTTTCCAAATGTCCCACTGCTGCTCCCTTATTAATGGACTCCAGCATTTTCCCAATGACATATGTTAGGCTAACTGGTCTATAGTCTCCTGCTTTTTATCTGCCTCCTTTTTGAAGTAGGGGCGTTACATTTGCAGTTTTCCAATCTGCTGGGACCGTCCCAGAATCCAGGGAATTTTGTTAGATGACAACCAATGCATCCACTATCTCTGAAGTCACTTCTCTTAAGACCCTAGGATGTAAGGCATCAGATCCAGGGGACTGATAGTGGTGGGGGAGGGATCCGGTGAGTGGAAATTGAAAAGGTCAAAGAGAAAGGAGAAGGAAAAAGTACAAGGTAGCGATAGGGGTAATGATAACCAGAGTGTGACAGGAAGGGACAGAGCGTATACACATAAGACAAAATTTTAAATTCTATATCTAAACGCATACAGCATTCATAACAAGATAGATGAGTTGACGACACAAATAAAAGTAAATGGGTATGATCTGATTGCCATTGCAGAGACATGGTTGCAAGGTGACCAAAGCTGGGAACTGAATATTCTGGTGTATTTGACATTTCGTAAGGATAGTCAGATAGGAAAACGAGGTGGGATAGCTTTGTTTATAAGGGATGAGATCAGTGCAGTAGTGAGCAATGGTATTGGCTCAGAAGATCAAGATGTAGAATCAGTTTGGGTGGAGATAAGAAATAATAAGGGAAATAAGTCACTGGTGGGAGTCTACAGGCCCCAAACAGTAGCAACACTGTTGGACAGAGTATAAATCAAGAAATAATGTAATATTTTTATTTTAATCTTCTTATTGACTGGACAAATCAACTTGGCAAAGGAAGCCTTGAGGAAGAGTTCAGCAGAGGTAGTGGACCTGCATGGGAGCAGCAGCAGGAGCTGAGGCAAGGAGGAGCGGATATAAGCAAGGCACAACAGGCAACATTTGAAAAGGACATCAGAGTTTAAAAGTGACGTCAGCACAAGTGAAGTGGCTGATTGGTGAGTAGTGAGATAGTGTTTTTTTTCTGTTAAGTTAGTACTTAGTCCTTAAATAAAGGTTAGTTCTTCGTCCTTTAAATAAAGGAGCCACAATTAAATTGATAAGTGATATTTCTAATCTAAAAAACTGACTTAATTAAATCAGCTGATTGCTGAGTAGTCGCTGGGTGTGTTTTGTTAAGGTTAAGAGTTTATTTTTGCTTGATAGTTCCGAGTCTAACTCGAGGGATGGCAGGGCAGCTCAGTCGCATGGACTGCACATCCTGTGGGGATTCCTGGACACTTCACGCAGCCTGGACAACCATGTATGCAGGAGGTGCCTCTAGCTGCACCAACTCGAGCTCCGCATTTGCGAGCTTGAGCGGCAGCTCGAATCACTGCAGTTCATCCAAGAGACTGAGAGCTACGTGGATAGCATGTTTCGAGAGGTAGTCATCCCGCAGCTTAAAAGAGTGCAGCAGAGAGGGAGTGGGTGACCAGCAGACAGAAGAGGAGGACTAGGCAGGTAGTGGAGGAATCCCCTGAGTCCATCTTGCTCTCCAACCGGTATTCTCTTTCAGCGGGGGTCGATTGTGCCTCTGGAGAGTGCAGCCAGAGCCAAGTCCATGGCAACACGAATAGCTCAGAGAAACATAGAAATATAGAAAATAGGTGCAAGAGTAGGCCATTCGGCCCTTCGAGCCTGCACCACCATTCAATAAGATCATGGCTGATCATTCCTTCAGTACCTCTTTCCTGTTTTCTCTCCATACCCCTTGATCCCTTTAGCCGTAAGGGCCATATCTAACTCCCTCTTGAATATATCCAATGAACTGGCATCAACAACTCTCTGCGGCAGGGAATTCCACAGGTTAACAATTATCTGAGTGAAGAAGTTTCTCCTCATCTCAGTCCGAAATGACCTACCCCTTATCCTAAGACTGTGTCCCCTGGTTCTGGACTTCTCCAACATCGGGAACATTCTACCCACATCTAACCTGTCCCGTCCCGTCAGAATCTTATATGTTTCTATGAGATCCCCTCTCATCCTTCTAAACTCCAATGTATAAAGGCCCAGTTGATCCAATCTCTCCTCATATGTCAGTCCTGCCATCCCGGGAATCAGTCTGGTGAACCTTCGCTGCACTCCCTCAATAGCAAGAACATCCTTCCTCAGATTAGGAGATCAAAACTGTACACAATATTCCAGGTGAGGCCTCACCAGGGCCCTGTACAACTGCAGTAAGACCTCCCTGCTCCTATACACAAATCCCCTAGCTATGAAGGCCAACATACCATTTGCCTTCTTCACCGCCTGCTGTACCTATATGCCAACTTTCAATGACTGATGAACCATGACACGCAGGTCTCATTGCACCTCCCCTTTTCCTAAGCTGCCGCCAATCAGATAATACTCTGTCTTCGAGTTTTTGCCCCCAAAGTGGATAACCTCACATTTATGCACTTTACTCGGCATCTGCCATGCATTTGCCCACTCACCTAACCTGTCCAAGTCACCCTGCAGCCTCCGAGTGTCCCCCTCACAGCTCACACCACCACCCAGTTTAGTGTCATCTGCAAACTTGGTGATATTACACTTATTCCTTCATCTAAATCATTGATGTATATTATAAAGAGCTGGGGTCCCAGCACTGAGCCCTGCCACACTCCACTAGTCACTGACTGCCATTTTGACAAGGACCCGTTTATCCTGACTCACTGCTTCCTATCTGCCAACCAGTTCTCTATCCACGTCAGTATATTACCCCCAATACCATGTGCTTTGATTTTGCACACCAATCTCTTGTGTGGGACCTTGTCAAAAGCCTTTTTAAAGTCCAAATACACCACATCGACTGGTTCTCCCTTGTCCACTCTACTAGTTACATCCTCAAAAAAATTCCAGAAGATTTGTCAAGCATGATTTCTCCTTCATAAATCCATTCTGACTTGGACCGATCCTGTCACTGCTTTCCAAATGCACTGCTATTTCATCCTTAATAATTGATTCCAACATTTTCCCCACCACTGATGTCAGGCTAACCGGTCTATAATTACCCGCTTTCTCTCTCCCTCCCTTTTTAAAAAGTGGTGTTACATTAGCTACCCTCCTGTCCATAGGAACTGATCTAGCGTCGATAGACTGTTGGAAAATGATCACCAATGCATCCACTATTTCTAGGGCTCTTCCTTAAGTACTCTGAGATGCAGACTATCAGGCACCGGGGATTTATTGGCCTTCAATCCCATCAATTTCCCTAACACAATTTCCCGCCCAATTAGGATATCCTTCAGTTCCTCCTTTTCACTAGACACTTGGTCCTCTAGTACTTCCAGAAGGTTATTTGTGTCTTCCTTCGTGAAGACAGAACCAAAGTATTTGTTCAATTGATCTGCCATTTCTTTGTTCTCCATTATAAATTCACCTGAATCCAACTGCCAAGGACCTACGTTTGTCTTCACTAATCTTTTTCTCTTCACATATCTATAGAAGCTTTTGCAGTCAGTTTTTATATTCCCGGAAAGCTTCTTCTCGTACTCTATTTTCCCCCTCTTAATTAAACCCTTTGTCCTCCTCTGCTGAATTCAAAATTTCTCCCAGTCCTCAGGTTTGTTGCTTTTTCTGGCCAATTTATATGCCTCTTCCCTGGATTTAACACTATCCTTAATTTCCCTTGTTAGCCACAGTTGAACCACCTTCCCCGTTTTATTTTTACTCCAGACAGGGAGGTACAATTGCTGAAGTTCATCCATGTCATCTTTAAAATGTTTGCCATTTGTTATCCACCGTCAACCCTTTAAGTATCATTTGCCAGTCTATTCTAGCCAATTCACGCCTCAAACCATCAGCTGCACAGGGTAGGGGGAGGAAGAAGAATGGAAGAGCTATAGTGGTGGGGGATTCAATAGTCAGGGGAGCAGACAGACGTTTGTGCGGCCATAGATGTGACTCCAGGATATTATTTTGCCTCCTTGGTGCCAGGGTAAAGGATGTCACCAAGCGGCTGCAGGGCATTCTGGGGGGAAAGTGTGAACAGCCAGAGGTCATGGTCCATATCGGTACCAATGACCTCGGTAGGAAGAGGGATGAGTTCCTGCAGGCAGAGTTTAGGGAGCTAGGAGAGAGATTAAAAAGCAGGACCTCAAAGGTAGTAATCTCCAGATTACTCCCAGTGCCTCGAGCTAGTGAGTACAGAAATAGAAGGATAGAGCAGATGAATGTGTGGCTGGATAGATGGTGCGGGAGGGAGGGCTTTAGAATATTGAGGCATTGGGACAACTTCTGGGGGAGATGGGACCTGTACAAGCCGGACAGGTTGCAACTCAACAGAGCTGGGACCAATTTCCTCGAATGGGGATTTGCGAGTGCTGTTGGAGAGGGTTTAATCTCGCTTGGCTGGGGGATGGGAACCTGAGAATTGATACAAATTTCTGAGAAGTGCAAAAATTATAGGGCAGAAATAGTCGGAGATTTCAACCATCCTAATATTAACTGGGACAAAATTAGTGCGAAGGGTATAGAGGGTGCGGAATTCCTAAATGCATTCAAGAGAACTTTTTTAGCCAGTATGTAGCAAGCCCAACACGGGAGGGGGCGGTTCTAGATTTAGTTTTCAGGAATGAAGCTGGGCAGGTGGAACAGGTATCAGTGAGAGAACATTTAGGTAATTGTGACCATAGAAACATAGAAACATAGAAAATAGGTGCAGAAGTAGGCCATTCGGCCCTTTGAGCCTGCATTGCCATTCAATGAGTTCATGGCTGAACATGCAACTTCAGTACCCCATTCCTGCTTTCTCGCCATACCCCTTGATTCCCCCAAGTAGTAAGGACTACATATAACTCCTTTTTGAATATATTTAGTGAATTGGCCTCAACAACTGGTAGAGAATGGCACAGGTTCACCACTCTCTGGGTGAAGAAGTTTCTCCTCATCTCGGTCCTAAATGGCTTACCCCTTATCCTTAGACTGTGACCCCTGGTTCTGGACTTCCCCAATATTGGGAACATACTTCCTGCATCTAACCTGTCTAAACCCATCAGAATTTTAAACGTTTCTATGAGATCCCCTCTCATTCATTTAGATTTAAAGTAGTTATGGAAAAGGACAAGGATAGACCAGGAATAAAAGTTCTAAATTGGGGCAAAGCCAACATTGCTAAGCTGAGAGGTGATTTGGCCATAGTGGACTGGAAACAATTACTTGAAGATAAATCAGTGGCAGAGCAGTAGGAGGCATTCAAGGAGGAGATCTGGAGGGTTCAGTCCAATTATGTGCTCTTAAAGAAAAAGAGTGGGATGAACAAATCCACAGCTCCCTGGATGTCGAGGGACATACAGGGTAGGATAAAGAAAAAAGGCAGGATTTATGACAGATACCAAGGGATAAATACTACAGAATCTCTAGAGGAGTTATAGAAAGTCCATCAATGAAATTAAAAAGAATATTAGGAAAACAAAGGAGAGAATGAAAAATTCTTGGCAAGTAAAATTAAGGAAAACCCAAAGATGTTTTATAAATATATTAAGAGCAACAGGATAACTAAAGAAAGGATAATTAAAGAAAGAAATCAAAAGGTGACATCACAGCCAAGAGGGTAAGTGATTGGCTGGTGATTGGTAAGTAGTTTTTCTTTTTCTTTTCTATATCAGTAAGTAACCTTTAGCATTGTTGTTGCCAATTTAAGCGTATCTAAGGGTTAAGGCAGGGGAGCTTGAACATGTGTTATGCTGCTTCTGTACTATGTGGGAACTCAGGGACGCTTCCGGTATCCCTGACGACTACATGTGCAGGAAGTGTATCCGTCTGCAAATCCTGACGGACCGCATTGCGACACTGGAGCTGCGGGTGGATTCACTTTGGAGCATCCACGATGCTGAGAATGATGTGAATAGCATGTTTAGTGAGTTGGTCTTACTGCAGGTAAAGGGTACACAGCCAGATAGGGAATGGAAGACCAACCGGAAGAGCAGTGCAAGGAAGGTAGTGCAGGGGTCCCCTGCGGTCATCCCCCTGCAAAAAAGATACACCGCTTTGGATACTGTTGAGGGGGATGACTCATCAGGGGAGGGCAGCAGCAGCTAAGTTCATGGCACCGTGGCTGGCTCTGCTGCACAGGTGGGCAAGAAAAAGAATGGGAGAGCGATAGTGATAGGGGATTTAATTGTAAGGGGAATAGATAGGTGTTTCTGTGGCCACAACCGAGACTCCAGGATGGTATGTTGGCTCCCTGATGCAAGGGTCAAGGATGTCTCGGAGCAGGTGCAGGACATTCTGAAAAGGGGGGGTGAACAGCCAGTTGTCGTGGTGCATATAGGTACCAATGATATCGGTAAAAAACGGGATGAGGTACTACGAGACGAATTTAGGGAGCTAGGAGTTAAATTAAAAAGTAGGACCTCAAAAGTAGTTAATCTCAGGATTGCTACCAGTGACACGTGCTAGTCAGAGTAGGAATCGCAGGATAGCTCAGATGAATACGTGGCTTGAGCAGTGGTGCAGAAGGGAGGGATTCAAATTCCTGGGGCATTGGAACTGGTTCTGGGGGGAGGTGGGACCAGTACAAACCGGACAGTCTGCACCTGGACAGGACCGGAACCAATGTCCTAGGGGGAGTGTTTCCTAGTGCTGTTTGGGAGGAGTTAAGCTAATATGACAGGGGGATGGGAGACCTATGCAGGGAGACAGAGGGAAATAAAATGGAGTCAGAAGCAAAAGATAGAAAGGAGAATAGTAAAAGTGGAGGGCAGAGAAACCCAAGGCAAAAAACAAAAAGGGCCACATTACAGCAAAATTCGAAAGGGGCAAAGTGTGCCAAAAAGACAAGCCTGAAGGCTCTGTGCCTCAATGCGAGGAGTATTCGGAATAAGGTGGATGAATTAACTGCGCAGATAGCAGTTAACAGATACGATGTGATTGGCATCACGGAGACATGACTCCAGGGTGACCAAGGTTGGGAATTCAACATCCAAGGGTATTCAGCATTTAGGAAGGATAGACAGAAAGGAAAAGGAGGCGGGGTGGCGTTGCTGGTTAAAGAGGAAATCAATGCAATTGTAACGAAGGATATTAGCTTGGATGATGTGGAATCGGTATGGGTGGAGCTGCGGAAATCCAAAGGGCAGAAAACGTTAGTTGGAGTTGTGTACAGACCACCAAATAGTAGTAGTGAGGCTGGGGACAGCATCAAACAAGAAATAAGGGATGTGTGCAATAAAGGTACAGCAGTAATTATGGGCGACTGTAATCTACATATTGATTGGGCTAACCTAACTGGTAGCAATGCGGTGGAGGAGGATTTCCTGGAGTGTATTAGGGATGGTTTTCTAGACCAATATGTTGAGGAACCAACCAGGGAGCTGGCCATCCTAGACTGGGTGATGTGTAATGAGAAGGAATGATTAGCAATCTTGTTGTGCAAGGCCCCTTGGGGAAGAGTCACCATAATGTGGTAGAATTCTTTATTAAGATGGAGAGTGACAAAGTTAATTCAGAAACTAGGGTCCTGAACTTAAGGAAAGGTAACTTCGATGGTATGAGGCGTGAATTGGCTAGAATAGACTGGCAAAGGATACTTAAAGGGTTGACGGTGGATAAGCAATGGCAAACATTTAAAGATCACATGGATGAACTTCAGCAATTGTACATCCCTGTCTGGAGTAAAAAATAAACTGGGAAAGTGGCTCAACCATGGCTAACAAGGGAAATTATGGATAGTGTTAAAACCAAGGAAGAGGCATATAAATTGGCTAGAAAAAGCAACAAACCTGAGGATTGGGAGAAATTTTGAATTCAGCAGAGGAGGACTAAGGGTTTAATTCAGAGGGGGAAAATAGAATACGAGAGGAAGCTTGCTGGGAACATAAAAATTGACTGCAAAAGCTTCTATAAATATGTGAAGAAAAAAAGATTAGTAAAGACAAACGTAGGTCCCTTGCAGTCAGATTCTGCTGAATTTATACTGGGGAACAAAGAAATGGCAGACCAACTGAACCAATGCTTCGGTTCTGTCTTCAAGAAGGAAGATACTATTAACCTTCTGAATGTACTAGGGGACAGTGGGTCGAGTGAGAAGGAGAAGCTGAAGGATATCCTTATTAGGCGGAAATTGTGTTCGGGAAATTGATGGGACTGAAAGCCGATAAATCCCCAGGACCTGATAGTCTGAATCCCAGAGTACTTAAGGAAGTGGTCGTAGAAATAATGGATGCATTGGTGATCATTTTCCAACAGTCTATCGACTCTGGGTCAGTTCCTATGGACTGGAGGGTAGGTAATGTAAGACCACTTTTTAAAAAAGGAGGGAGAGAGAAAATGGGTAATTATAGACCAGTTAGCCTGACATCACTAGTGGGGAAAATGTTGGAATCAATCATTAAGGATGAAATAGCAGCACATTTGGAAAGCAGTGACAGGATTGGTCCAAGTCAGCATGGATTTATGAAAGGGAAATCATGCTTGACTAATCTTCTGGAATTTTTTGAGGATGTAACTAGCAGAGTGGACAAGGGAGAACCAGTGGATGTGTTGTATTTGGACTTTCAACAGGCTTTTGACAAGGTTCCGCACAAGAGATTGGTGTGCAAAATCAAAGCACATGGTATTGGGAGTAATGTACTGACGTGGATCGAGAACTGGTTGGCAGACAGGAAGCAGAGAGTCGGGATAAACGGGTCCTTTTCAGAATGGCAGGCAGTGACTAGTGGAGTGCCGCAGGGCTCAGTGCTGTGACCCAGCTCTTTACAATTTACATTAATAATTTAGATTGTAAGTGGAGCTTGGGGCGTGGGTTCGAATCCACATGCCCCTGGGGTTCTGTACGTGCGATTTATGAGGATGGGTGAGTAATGAGGCACCAGACACAGTGGGTAAGAGTACAAAATGGCTAATGTTGTTTATTTAGAATAGTAAACACCAAGATAGAGGGCATAGGAAGAGGTCATAACTAGCAGTAATGGCACAATCTCACTCAACAACACAAAAAATCTTGCAACAGGGAAGGGGAAAATAAGAGGTTAAAACATTCCACTCACACATAACCACACCTCCCTACTTCCACCCTTCTCACCAATTCCTATCCTAAATTGAGTCTGTGAGGGGGTTTGGGCTATACTCAGAATCCTATCAACTCCGGGGTTCTGGGGGGCACTTATTTCAGCTCGGGGTCCCTCTGGGGTGGGTTTTATGTTGTTGGTCAGTTCGGTTTTCCTCCTCGATGTTGCGTCGGTTTCTTCTCTTTGCCTTTCGGTTGGCTCCTAAGCAAAATGCTCCTGGAGTTAAGCCCACCTTCCCCAGAGCGAGGGCCCTGTGAAAAGCTGACTCAACTCCCAAAAGCTGACTCCAACCTCCAACCTGTGGTTGGTTTCCTTGCTCAGCTCAGCTGTGGGAAGTCACTGCCACTGCCTGCTGGTTTTCAGTCTCGGTGGCTTCGTCTGTAGAACTGCTGCTTCTTCCTCTGGTGGAGTGAGAGCGAGAGGGAGAGAGAGCTCTCTCTGGATACAAGCTGCAAGCTGCCAGCTCCAAGCTCCAAGCTCTCCAACTGCTTTCACACCCTGCTGCTTCTTCCCCCCGGTGGTTCTGTAGGTCCTATAACCAATTTAGTTCTGGCCTTTTCACGCTCAAACTCAGTTGGTGGTCCATTGTGTAAGTTTGGGCGGGGAGATAGCTTTGAATATTTAATCAGAAGATGTCACAGGTACCGATAGGTGTGAGGACAGGGGTATTGTTTCAGTGCACATTGGTGCCTAAAAGTCTGCTGGTCCTTTGTTACAGTCCTGGGAGTCAATTGGTTTGGGCCTCCCCTTTGATGGGCCATTACTGCAGTGATTGTCCACTGTCCATATTAATTAGGTAGATGATGGTCCACATTCATTAGGGGTGAGTCATATTTTCAAACTGGGCCGGGTAGTCCCTATTGGTTGAAGACTTCCCCACTTCAGGCCCGGCTTGACCTCTGATTGGCCTGCCAGAATGCACTTTTTCCCCATTGGCCAGTGCCTCTCGCTTGTGAAGCCAGACTCCACAATGTCTGCATCCGCCCACACGTTTCCCAGCCTGCCTGGTCTGAGGGTTTGGTGGCCAAAATATGTTCATTTAAAATGAATAGAACGACCCATGCTTGTTTTCTTGTCCTTCGGGTGTTTCAATAAAATGCGCCCGTGGATTTTCGAACCTTACAAGATTAAGGAATAGAGTGTAATATCTCCAAGTTTGCGGATGACACTAAACTGGGTGGCAGTGTGAGCTGTGAGGAGGACGCTAAGAGGCTACAGGGTGACTTGGACAGGTTAGATGAGTGGGCAAATGCATGGCAGATGCAGTATAATGTGGATAAATGTGAAGTTATCCACTTTTGGGGCAAAAACACGAAGGCAGAATATTATCTGAATGGCGGCAGATTAGGAAAAGGGGAGGTGCAACGAGGCGTGGGTGTCATGGTACATCAGTCACTGAAAGTGGGCACGCAGATGCAGCAGGTGGTAAAGAAGGAAAATGGTATGTTGGCCTTCATAGCTAGGTGGTTTGAGTATAGGAGCAGGGAGGTCTTAATGCAGTTGTACAGGGCCTTAGTGAGGCCTCATCTGGAATATTGTGTTCAGTTTTGGTCTCCTAGTCTGAGGAAGGACATTCTTGCTATTGAGGGAGTGCAACGAAGGTTCACCAGACTGATTTCAGGGATGGCTGGGCTGTCATATGAGGAGAGACTGGATCAACTGGGCCTTTATTCATGGGAGTTTAGAAGGATGAGAGGGGATCTCATATAAAACATATAAGATTCTGACAGGACTGGATAAGTTAGATGCGGGAAGAATGTTGCCGATGTTGGGGAAGTCCAGAACCAGGGGACATAGTCTTAGGATAAGGGGTAGGCCATTTAGGACTGAGATGAGGAGAAACTTCTTCACTCAGAGAGTTGTTAACCTTTGGAATTCCCTGCCGCAGAGAGTTGTTGATGCCAGTTTGTTGGATATTTTCAAGAGGGAGTTAGATATGGCCCTTACGGTTAAGGGGATCAAGGGGTATGGAGAGAAGGCGGGAAAGGGATACTGAAGGAATGATCAGCCATGATCTTATTGAATGGCGGTGCAGGCTCGAAAGGGCGAATGGCCTACTCCTGCACCTATTTTCTATGTTTCTATGTTTCTAAAGAAAGGGTAGGGCCTATTAGAGACCATGAGGGCAATCTGTGTGTGGAGGCGGAAGATGTGGTTATGGTTCTTAATGAATACTTTGTGTCTGTTTTCACAAAAGAGAGAGGATCAAAGCAAACAATACTATCGAGGAGGAGGAGTGTGAAATATTAGATGAAATAAACATAGTGAGGTACTAAGGGGTTTAGCAGCTTTGAAAGTGGATAAGTCCCCAGGCCCGAATGAAATTTATCCCATGCTGTTAAGTGAAGCAAAAGAGGAAATAGCAGAGGCTTTGACCATCATTTTCCAATCCTCTCTGGCTTCAGGTGTGGTGCCAGAGGACTGGAGGACTGCTAATGTGGTAGCTTTGTTTAAGAAGGGAGAAAGAGATAGACCGAGTAATTACAGGCCAGTCAGCCTAACCTCAGTGGTGGGAAAATTATTGGAAAAAATCCTGAAGGAGAGGATAAATCTTCACTTAGAAAGCCACAGATTAATCAAGGACAGTCAGCACAGATTTGTTAACGGAAGGTCGTGTCGGACTAACTTGATTGAATTTTTCGAGAGGTAACCAGGAGGGTCGAAGAGGGCAAAACGTATGATGTAGTGTATATGGATTTTAGCAAAGCTTTTGATAAGGTTCCACATGGCAGATTGGTCACAAAAGTAAAAGACTTTGGGATCCAGGGCAAAGTGGCAAGTTGAATCCAAAATGGCTCAGAAGCAGGAAGCACAGAGTAATGGCTGATGGGTGTTTTTGTGACTGGAAGGGTGTTTCCAGTGGGGTTCCACAGGGCTCAGTACTAGGTCCTTTGCTTTTTGTGATATACATCAATGATTTAGATTTGAATATAGCGGGTATGATTAAGAAGTTTGCAGATGATACTAAAATCGGCTGTGTGGTTGATAATGAAGAAGAAAGCTGTAGACCGTAGGAAGATATCAATGAATTGGTCAGGTGGACAGAAGAGTGGCAAATGGAATTTAACCCAGAGAATAGTGAGGTAATGCATTTGGAGAGGACTAACAAGGAAAGGGAATACTCATTAAATGGTAAGATACTGAGAAGTGTAGAGGAACAAAGGGACCTTGGAGTGCATGTCCACAGATCCCAGAAAGTAGCAGGCCAGATAGATAAGGTGGTTAAGAAGGCATACGGAATGCTCACCTTTATTGGCCGAGGCATAGAATATAAGAGCAAGGGGATTATTCTTGAACTGTATAAAACACTGGTTAGGAAACAGCTGGAGTACTGCATGCAGTTCTGGTCACCGCATTACAGGTAGGACGTGATTGCACTGGAGAGGGTACAAAGAAGTTTTACGAGGATGTTGCCGGGAGTGGAGAATCTTAGTTGTGAGGAAAGATTGGATATGCTGGATTTGTTTTCCTTGGAACAGAGGAGGCTGAGGGGAGACCTCATTGAGGTGTACAAAATTATGAGGGAGCCTAGATATAATGCATAGAATGGGCCTATTTCCCTTAGCAGAGGGGTCAACAACCAGGGGGCATCAATTTGAAGTAATTGCTAGAAGGTTTAGAGGGGATTTGAGGGGAAATTTCTTCACCCAGAGGGTTGTGGGGGTCTGGAACTCACTGCCTGAAAGAATGGTAGAGGCAGAAACTCTCATTACATTTAAAAAGTACTTGGATGTGGACCTGAAGTGCCATAACCTGCAGGGTTATGGATCTAGACCTGGAAAGTGGCATTTGTCTGGATAGCCTCTTGTTGGCCGGCAAGGACACGATGGGCCGAAATGGCTTCCTTCCTTCTATGATTCTATGATTCATAGAGTGTATGCACTAGGATCTCTTGCAACAATACAGTGTGTAACCAAACAGGGAGCCGTATATTTTAATTCTGGTAATGTGTAATGAGTTTGGATTAATTAATGATGTTGTAGTGAAGGATCCTTTTGGAAAGAGTGATCATAGCATGATAGAATTTCAAATTCAGTTTGTAGTGAGAAAGCAAGTGTCCTGAACTTAAATAAAGTTAATGACAAGAAAGCAAGAGCACAAGAAATAGGAGCAGGAGCAGGCCATTTGATCCCTCGAGCCTGCTCCGCCATTTAATAAGATTATGGCAGTTCTGATCATGGACTCAGTTCTACTTCCCTGCCCACTCCCCATTAGCCTTTATTCCCTTATTGCTCAAACATCTGTCTATCTTCGCCTTAAATATATTCAATGACCCAGCCTCAACAGCTCTTTGGGGCAGAGAATTCCAGAGATTTACAACCCTCTGAGAGAAGAAATTCCTCCTCATCTCAGTTTCAAATGGGCTGAGACTATGCCACCTAGTTTCAGTTTCTGCTATGTGTGGAAATATCATCTCTGCATTCAACTCGTCAAGCCCTCTCATTATCTTATATGTTTCGATAAGATCAAATTCCTGTGACATTGGAACTGGTTCTGGGGGAGGTGGGACCAGTACAAACCGGACAGTCTGCACCTGGACAGGACCAGAACCAATGTCCTAGGGGGAATGTTTGCTAGTGCAGTTGGGGAGGGATTAAACTAATATGGCAGGGGGATGGGAACCTATGCAGGGAGACAGAGGGAAGTTGAATGGGGGCAGAAGCAAAAGATAGAAAGAAGAAAAGTAAAAGTGGAGAGCAGAGAAACCCAAGGCAAAAATCAAAAAGGGCCACATTGTAGCAAAATTCTAAAAGTGTGTTAAAAAGACAAGCCTGAAGGCTCTGAGTCTCAATGCGAGGAATATTCTTAATAAGGTGGACGAATTAACTGCACAGGCAGCAATTAATGAATATGATATAATTGGCATCACGGAGACATGGCTCCAGGGTGACCAAGGCTGGGAACTCAATATCCAGGGGTATTCAACATTCAGGAAGGATAGACAGAAAGGAAAAGGAGGTGCGGTAGCGTTGCTGGTTAAAGAGGAGATTAACGCAATAGTAAGGAAGGACATTAGCCTGGATGATGTGGAATCTGTATAGGTGGAGCTGCAGAATACCAAAGGGCAGAAAACGCTAGTGGGAGGTGTGTACAGACCACCATACAGTAGTCGTGAGATTGGGGACAGCATCAAACAAGAAATTAGGGATGCATGCAATAAAGGTACAGCAGTTATCATGGCCGACTTTAATCTACATATTGATTGGGCTAACCAAACTGGTAGCAATACGGTGGAGGATGATTTCCTGGAGTGTATTCGGGATGGTTTTCTGGACCAATATGTCGAGGAACCAACTAGAGGGCTGGCCATCCTAGACTGGATGACGTGTAATGAGAAAGGACTAATTAGCAATCTTGTTGTGCAAAGGCCTCTTGGGGAAGAGTCACCAAAATATGGCAAAATTCTTCATTAAGATGGAGAGTGACACAATTAATTCAGAGACTATGGTCCTGAACTGAAGGAAAGGTAACTGCGACATGAGACATGAATTGGCTAGAATAGACTGGCAAATGATAGTTAAAGAGTTGATGGTGCATAGGCAATGGCAAACATTTAAAGATTACATGGATGAACTTCAACAATTGTACATCCCTGTCTGGAGTAAAAATAAAACGGGGAAGGTGGCTCAACCGTGGCTAACAAGGGAAATTAAGGATAGTGTTAAGTCCAAGGAAGAGGCATATAAATTGGCCAGAAAAAGCAGCAAACTTGAGGACTGGGAGAAATTTAGAATTCAGCAGAGGAGGACAAAGTGTCATGTATCTTACATTATTATATATAACTGTATCCTAACATGCTATATATGACTGTAATAAGATATGACCTGTAACCACCAGCATACCTTACCACCAGGGGTGCACTTGCAAGAGACAGGTATATAAGGACAGGTCTCAGGTAAGTGCAGCATTCCAGAGCTGTGAAATAAAGGTGCAGGTCCAGAGTGACCTTTACTTCACTACATGCCTCATGTGAATCTGTACTGAGGGGACAGGACTTTACACAAAGGGTTTAATTAGGAGGGGGAAAATAGAGTATGAGAGGAATCTTGCCAGGAACATAAAAAATGACTACAAAAGCTTCTATAAATATGTGAAGAGAAAAATTAGTGAAGACAAATGTAGGTCCCTTGCAGTCAGATTCAGATGAATTTATAATGGGGAACAAAGAAATGGCAGACCAGTTGAACAAATACTTTGGTTCTATCTTCACGAAGGAAGACACATATAACCTTCCGTAAGTACGATGGGACCGAGGGTCTAGTGAGAAGGAGGAACTAAAGGATATCCTTATTAGGCGGGAAATTGTATTAGGGAAATTAATGGGATTGAAGGCCGATAAATCCCCGGGGCCTGATAGTCTGCATTCCAGAGTACTTAAGAAAGTGGCCCAAGAAATAGTGGATGCATTAGTGATCATTTTCCAAAAGTTCTTATGGACTGGAGGGTAGCTAATGTAACACCACTTTTTAAAAAAGTAGGGAGAGAGAAAACGGGTAATTATAGACCGGTTAGCCTGACATCAGTAGTGGGGAAAATGTTGGAATCAATCAAAAGGATGAAATAGCAGCGCATTTGGAAAGCAATGACAGGATCGGTCCAAGTGCAGGGAACATCAAGACGGATTGCAAAAGTTTCTATAGATATGTAAAGAGAAAAAGGTTAGTAAAGACAAACGTAGGTCCCCTGCAGTCAGAATCAGGGGAAGTCATAACGGGGAACAAAGAAATGGCGGACCAATTGAACAAGTACTTTGGTTCGGTATTCACTAAGGAGGACACAAACAACCTTCCGGATATAAAAGGGGTCAGAGGGTCTAGTAAGGAGGAGGAACTGAGGGAAATCCTTATTAGTCGGGAAATTGTGTTGGGGAAATTGATGGGATTGAAGGCCGATAAATCCCCAGGGCCTGATGGACTGCATCCCAGAGTACTTAAGGAGGTGGCCTTGGAAATAGTGGATGCATTGACAGTCATTTTCCAACATTCCATTGACTTTGGATCAGTTTCTATGGAGTGGAGGGTAGCCAATGTAACCCCACTTTTTAAAAAAGGAGGGAGAGAGATAACAGGGAATTATAGACCAGTCAGCCTGACATTGGTAGTGGGTAAAATGATGGAATCAATTATTAAGGATGTCATAACAGTGCATTTGGAAAGAGGTGATATGATAGGTCCAAGTCAGCATGGATTTGTGAAAGGGAAATCATGCTTGACAAATCTTCTGGAATTTTTTGAGGATGTTTCCAGTAGAGTGGACAAGGGAGAACCAGTTGATGTGGTATATTTGGACTTTCAGAAGGCTTTCGACAAGGTCCCACACAAGAGATTAATGTGCAAAGTTAAAGCACATGGGATTGGGGGTAGTGTGCTGACATGGATTGAGAACTGGTTGTCAGACAGGAAGCAAAGAGTAGGAGTAAATGGGGACTTTTCAGAATGGCAGGCAGTGACTAGTGGAGTACCGCAAGGTTCTGTGCTGGGGCCCCAGCTGTTTACACTGTACATTAATGATTTAGACGAGGGGATTAAATGTAGTATCTCCAAATTTGCGGATGACACTAAGTTGGGTGGCAGTGTGAGCTGCGAGAAGGATGCTATGAGGCTGCAGAGCGACTTGGACAGGTTGGGTGAGTGGGCAAATGCATGGCAGATGAAGTATAATGTGGATAAATGTGAGGTTATCCACTTTGGTTGTAAAAACAGAGAGACAGACTATTATCTGAATGGTGACAGATTAGGAAAAGGGGAGGTGCAAAGAGACCTGGGTGTCATGGTACATCAGTCATTGAAGGTTGGCATGCAGGTACAGCAGGCGGTTAAGATAGCAAATGGCATGTTGGCCTTCATAGCGAGGGGATTTGAGTACAGGGGCAGGGAGGTGTTGCTACAGTTGTACAGGGCCTTGGTGAGGCCACACCTGGAGTATTGTGTACAGTTTTAGTCTCCTAACCTGAGGAAGGACATTCTTGCTATTGAGGGAGTGCAGCGAAGGTTCACCAGATGATTCCCGGGATGGCGGGACTGACCTATCAAGAAAGACTGGATCAACTGGGCTTGTATTCACTGGAGTTCAGAAGAATGAGAGGGGACCTCATAGAAACGTTTAAAATTCTGACGGGGTTAGACAGGTTAGATGCAGGAAGAATGTTCCCAATGTTGGGGAAGTCCAGAACCAGGGGACACAGTCTAAGGATAAGGGGTAAGCCATTTAGGACCGAGATGAGGAGGAATTTCTTCACCCAGAGAGTGGTGAACCTGTGGAATTCTCTACCACAGAAAGTTGTTGAGGCCAATTCACTAAATATATTCAAAAAGGAGTGAGATGAAGTCCTTACTGCTAGGGGGATCAAGGGGTATGGTGAGAAAGCAGGAATGGGGTACTGAAGTTGCATGTTCAGCCATGAACTCATTGAATGGCAGTGCAGGCTAGAAGGGCCGAATGGCCTACTCCTGCACCTATTTTCTATGTTTCTATGTTTCTATGTAAGTCAACATGGATTTATGAAAGGGAAATCAGGCTTGACAAATATTCTGGAATTTTTTGAGGATGTTACAAGTAGAGTGGACAAGGGAGAACCAGTGGATGTGGTGTATTTGGACTTTCAAAAGGCTTTTGACAAGGTCCCACACAAGAGATTGGTGTGCAAAATTAAAGCACATGGTATTGGGGGTAATGTCCTGATGTGGATAGAGAACTGGTTGGCAGACAGGAAGCTGAGAGTCGGGATAAACGGTTACTTTTCAGAAAGGCAGGCAGTGACTAGTGGGTTGTCGCAGGGCTCAGTGTTGTGATCCTAGCTATTAATAATTTGGATGAAGGAATTGAGTGTAATATCTCCAAGTTTGCAGGTGACACTCAACTGGGTGGCGGTGTGAGCTGTGAGGAGGACGCTAAGAGGGTGACTTGAACAAGTTAGGTGAGTGGGCAAATGCATGACAGATGCAGTATAATGTGGATAAATGTGAGGTTATCCACTTTGGGGGCAAAAACATGAAGGCAGAATATTATCTGAATGGCGGCAGATTAGGAAAAGGGGAGGTGCAACGAGACCTGGGTGTCATGCTACATCAGTCATTGAAAGTTGGCATGCAGGTGCAGCAGGCGGTGAAGAAGGCAAATGGTATGTTGGCCTTCATAGCTAGAGGTTTTGAGTAAAGGAGCAGGGAGGTCTTACTGCAGTTGTACAGGGGTTTGGTGAGGCCTCACCTGGAATATTGTGTTCAGTTTTGGTCTCCTAATCTGAGGAAGGACATTCTTGCTATTGAGGGAGTGCAGCAAAGGTTCACCAGACTGATTCCCGGGATGGCTGGACTGACATATGAGGAGAGACTGGATCGACTAGACCTTTATTCACTGGAGTTTAGAAGAATGAGAGAGGATCTCATAGAAACATATAAAATTCTGACGGGACTGGACAGGATAGATGCAGGAAGAATGTTCCCGATGTTGGGGAAGTCCAGAACCAGGGGACACAGTCTAAGGATAAGGGGTAAGCCCTTTAGTGCTGAGATGAGGAGAAACTTCTTCACTCAGAGAGTTGTTAACCTGTGGAATTCCCTACCGCAGGGAGTTGTTGATGCCAGTTCATTGGATATATTCAAGAGGGAGTTCGATACGGCCCTTACGGCTAAAGGGATCAAGGGGTATGGAGAGAAAGCAGGAAAGGGGTACTGAGGTGAATGATCAGCCATGATCTTATTGAATGGTGGTGCAGGCTCAAAGGGCCAAATGGCCTACTCCTGCACTTATTTTCTATATTTCTATTGGCTCGATTTTCCACTTCACATCGCCCACTTATGGCCCATTTCTGGCCCAAAACAGACCTCTGTCGCCCATTTTGAGAAAAAGTGGAAACTAGGCCCAAAATATCTCCCGATAAACAGGTGCCTAAGTTTCCACTTTGATCGCCGAGAAGATCGCCAAACTTTTCGGCCACACAAGGCCCATCCCAATTTTCAGCATCCAGCATGCACTTCGCTGGGCCGATGTAAGGTCCAAAACAGTGCTGAGAAATAGTTGCTTTTTCTGGGCCTAAGAGAAGGAAAATGGGCACTACGGACTTGATTTTTATTTCAATGGAAGTGTGGAGGATTAGTTGTGATTTAATTAGAGAGCTAGTTGTACCTAGAATATTGGAACAGGGAATATAAATAGGTGTTATTAAGTTATTTTTCGTAAATAGGTTTTATGTATTATAATTTACTGAGAGCTGTAAGTTTTCATATAGTTATCATTACATTTAGGTTTTAAATAATTAGGTTTTATATAATAGAATTTAATGAGAGCTGTAATTTTTCATATAGGTATCCTTACGTTATTTTTAGTGAATAGGTTTTATATAATAGAATTTATTGAAAGATTTTATATATATTTTATATATTGAATTTATTAAAAAGCTTTTACATAATGAAGTTATTTACTGATATTGTTGGTGCCTATCAAACTGACTGCTAAACAGCATATAGAGTACAGAGAGTGCAGAGTACAGTGATTAGATATTGTTGAGAGATTATTAAAATTACACATCAGCACGCTACACACAGCTCCATTTGACAGGTGACTGAAGCTCTTTACGCTCGTGGAGGGACTTCATGAGCTTCACAATGACCAGGGAGGCACAGACCGTGAGTACTTTTCGGTTTCCATAGAATAGCATACTTCCCCAAGGTGCAGGGAGCAATATACTGTACGCACATTGCCCTCAAAGCACCATGAAATAACGTGGCGGTCTTTCATAACAGAAAGGGGTTCCACTTGCTAAATTTGGACATTTCAGATGTTGATTTACAGATAGGGTTTATCAAAATACTTTCAATTGCTTCCTTTAGGTCTTGCCTGCAATGGCTTATCATCAGAACTTATGCTTATTTTATAAAGTTTAGTGTTACTGAAGTGTTACGAAAGTACTCGTATATTAATAGAATGAACAGATATGGAATAACATCTGTATAGTTGATAACTAATGCAACTAAGAGAGAAGACACACACAATTTATTGAATTAAAGAATTTTTTTTTTATTAACAAAAACGCAAATAAAAATTGAAAAGCTATCCCTCCAACCCCCCCGCCCCCCGCACCAACCCACCCTTCCCTCAAATACACAAAAATCTTCAAGTTAACAATTAACAATTTACAATTAACCTCTAACAACTAACAAAAGTAACAAAACAGGAACAAGAACAATTGAACAAGTGAACAAACTTTGGGAAAAAACGCCCCCCTCCCTACCAGCGGCCACGTTTCCCTCCAGGTCCAGTCCCTCCCCGTGTTCGAAACTCACCCACCCATTTTGGTCTACGCAGACTGACACCAAGACGTTGTGCAGCGTGGGACGGCAAGACTTCCTGCCGTGGTGGAGGTGACGGAGCGGAAGCGGAAGCCTGAAGCTCCACTTCCAAGTCAGGAGGAACTGTGTCCTCCATACTCGCTTGCATGCTCGGGGTCTCATTGCGAACAGACACGACACCTTGGGGTGCAGCGCTGTGTCCAGCCAGCAACGCATGCCATAGGGCATTGACTGCGGCTGTCTGCTACCGAATGGCCTCCAAAGTCTCCTTTGCAGTCTGGGCCTGCTCGGAAGACCAATTGGAGAAGTTCGTGCAGAACTCACTCCAAGATGCTGGAAACTGGCTCCAGTTCGCAGAAATCCCGCGAACCCCTGGATAAGGTCACGACCAATCGCAACCATCTCCTTGCACAGGGAAACTAAACTCTCTGTCTGGCCCTCCATTGTAGACAATTGCTCGCCACACTGACCGGACTTCCGTGGGGTCGGCGTTTGCAAAATGACGTGCCTTGGCGCCGCCACTTGCACACCGCTTGGCCCCGGTGCTTCTTCCATCGCAATCGAGATGGCCACAGGTTGTTCCCCCCCACAAAAAAAAATCTCATCATCCTCCTCCTCCTCCTGCTCCTCCTGCTCCTCCTCCTCATCCTCCGCCGTCTCAACCTCCTGCGAGCTGCTTGAGGGGTCTATCAGATTTTGAGATGTCTCTGCTACCAAGCATTGCTCAATGGACACTTGACCTTAGAAAGATGAATGAATTTTCTAAACAACTCATAACAATACATATCAATATATTTCAATATTTCAATGTCAATATCAATATTTCAATATAACCCAAAACATTGCAATACTTTGCAAAACCACATATGCACAAGGGTTCATCAGGGTTAACATGGCCTCATTCATAGATCAGACTACATCTAAATTAATGAATTATAATTGCAATACTAATGCGTAACGATAATATTTCTCGAATGTATTTGGTAATGTTTGATACATTGCACATTTCGCATTACTCACCAGACTCAAGGGTGGGCTCGGCCATGCCACGAGTCATGATCGAACAGCTTTCAGGCCCCACCAAGGCCACCGCAAGCTCCTCGTAAGAATTAAGCGTGTGCACTGTTGCGGAGTCGCCACCCGTCCTCCTTTGCTCCGCGCGGTTCATACTGATCTTTTTCTGTAAATGATAATTTAACATTGCACGGCATAAGCTACTGTACTTGACAATAAACATTGAAGACTGATTTAAATGTTCAATTATTAAATAACATCGTAGTGCATATGAATCATTTTTAATATTATTCGAATTATAAACAGTAAGTAAATAATACATATGTATGATTTAAAATATGACTTTTAAATATCTTTTAAATATTAAAATGCAACTTACTCTGGTAGCTGCATGTGAATAATTTTAAATACTATAACATGCAGCTTAGTATTAGGGTGAATAAGTGTAATTGGTAATGTAATTTTTTTTAAATTTAATGTAGTTTTTAAATTAATTTTATTACTTCACATTATAAATAAATAACATTGAGGATTTTGTTTGCAATTTATAAACATCAAGTAAATAATACATAATAATTTATAAACATGAAGTGAATAATACATATGTGTGCTTTTAAATATGACTTTTTAATTTGTTTTAAAGACATATAAAAACCAACTTACTCTGGCAGCTGCCAGCAGGCTATTCCATCTCTTGCGGACCTGGTCAGCCGTCCGCACCTCATTGGATGCCGACGTGACCACATCGGCAATCTCCAGCCAGATCCGTCAATAGGCACAGGGTGGAGGTTTCCCAAGGCCACCCTGTGTCAAGTCCTCCCACCTTGTGGAAACAACATTTACAAGGGCCTTGTTCGCCTCCTCACTAAAGGCTTTTCCCCTTTGCCTCTCCATCTCCCTTCTATTTGGTGTTTCCATTGTTGAATTTTAAATCAAATTAGCAAAATAAAAACCACTTCCTCACTATTTCCTCACTGCTTCCTTGATGACTCTCTCCTTCCCTCTCTCCCGCTCTCTCCGACCCTCCCCTGTCCTTCTGAGCATGTGTGATGACCCATGAACTCTCCAAACGTGGCAAAAAAAATCGACCCAAAAAAAAACATCGCACACATAGGCACAATATCATTGCTAGGGAAGCTTTTTTTTTTGGACTTCCGTTTGACTTCCTCTTTTTTTGGGTGATCGTGAGATCGCTGAGAAATCAGATCACCCATTTGACATCGCTGGGGTAAGGCCGAGTGGAAAATTGCAAAAATAAATGAGCCTTATGCCAACGATCAGCAGGGGCGATAAATCACACATCGCTGGAATAAGGCCCATTTTTTTGGGCCTTAGCCACCTAGTGGAAAGTCCGCTTCTATCTTTCATTCTTCTGAACTCCAATGAGTATAGTCCCAACCTACTCAACCTATCTTCATTAGTCAACCCCCTCATCTCCGGAATCAACCTAGTCAACCTTCTCTGAACTGCCACTAATGCAAGTATATCCTTCCTTATATACGAAGACCAAAAGTGCACACAGTACTCCTGCTGTGGCCTCACCAATACCGTGTACAGTTGTAGCAGGACTTCTCTGCTTTTATACTCTATCCCCCTTCCAATAAAGATCAACATTCCATTTGCCTTCCTGATTACTTGCTGTACCTGCATACCAACTTTTTGTGTTTCATGCACAAGGACGCCCAGGTCCCTCTGTACTGAAGCACTTTGCAATTTTTCTCCATTTAAATTATAATTCGCTTTTCTATTTTTTCTGCCAAAGTGGATAACCTCACATTTTCCTACATTATACTCCACCTGCCCAAGGTTTTAAGGCAGAGTTGGTTAAAGTGGACTGGGAAAATATATTAAAGAGTAAGACTGTAGAAAAGCAGTGGCAAACATTTAAGGAGATACTCCATAACTCTCAGAAAATATATATTCATGTGAGAAAAAAGACTAAAAGAAGGATGACCCATCCATGCTAACTGAGGAAGTGAAGGATGGTATCAAATTGAAAACAAAGGCATACAATGTTGTGAAGAACAGTGAAAGGCCAGAGGATTGGGAATGTTTTAGAAACCATCAATGGATGACTAAAAAAATAATAAAGAGATAGAAGATAGATTATGAGAGTAAACTAGCCAGAAATATAAACACAGACAGTAAGAGCTTCTATAGGGATATAAAAAGGAAGAGAGTAGCTAAAGTAAACGTTGATCCCTTAGAGGATGAGACCGGGGAATTAGTAATGTGAAACAGGGAAATGACAGAGATTTTAACAAATATTTTGCATCTGTCTTCACAGTAGAAGACACTAAAAGCATCCCAATAATTGAAAATCAAGGGGCTATTGGGAGGGTGGGGCGGGGGAGGTTAAAACAATCACTATTACTGGAGAAAAAGTACTAGGCAAACTAATGGGACTAAAGCTGGACAAGTCCCCTGGACCTGATGGTCTGCAACCTAGGGTCTTAAAAAAGGTGACTGCAGAGATAGTGGGTGCATTGGTTGTAATCTATCAAAATTTGCTGAATTCTGGAGAAGTCCCAGCAGGCTGGAAGACCGCAAATGTAACACCCCTATTTAAGAAAGGAAAGAGACAGAAAGCAGGAAACTATAGACCCGTCAGCCTAACACACGTCATTGGGAAAATGCTGGAGTCCATCATTAAGGAAGTATTGCAGGACATTTAGAATATCATAAAGCAGTCAAGCAGAGTCAGCGTGGTTTTATGAAAGGGAAATCATGTTTGACAAATTGGCTTGAGTTCTTTGAGGATGTAATGAGCAGGATGGATAAAGGAGGAACCAGTAGAAGTCATATATTTGGATTTTCAGAAAGCATTCGATAAAGCGCCACATAAAAAGTTACTGCACAAGATAAGAGCTCATGGGGTTGGGGTAATATATTAGCATGGATAGAGGATTGGCTAACTAACAGAAAACAGAGAGTCAAGATAAATGGGTCATTTTCAGGTTGGCAAATTGTAACTAGTGGGGTGCCACTGGGATCAGTGCTGGGGCCTCAACTATTTACAATTTATGTTAATGACTTGGATGAAGGCAACAAGTGTAATAATGTAGCCAAATTTGCTGATGATACAAAGATAGGTGGGATAGAAAGTTGTGAGGAAGACACAAAGAATCTACAAAGGGATATAGTTAGGCTAAGTGAGTGGGCAAAAATTTGGAAGATGGAGTTTTATGTGGGAAATGTGAGGTTATCCACTTTGGTAGGAAAAATAAAAAAGTAAATTATTATTTAAATGGTGAGAGATTACAAAATGCTGCAGTACAGAGGGATCTGGGATCCTTGTACATGAAACACTAAAAGTTAGTATGCAGGTACAGCAAGTAATTAGGAAGGCAAATGAAATGTTGACCTTTATTGCAAGGGGGGTGGAGTATAAAAGTAGGGAAGTTCTGCTACAACTGTACAGAGCGTTGGTAAGATCACACTTGGAGTACTGCATACAGTTTTAGTCTCCTTATTTAAGGAAGGATATACTTGCATTGGAGGCAGTTCAGAGAAGGTTCATGAGGTGGATTCTTGAGATGAAGGGGTTGTCATATGAAAGGTTGAGCAGGTTGGGCCTATACTCATTGGAGTTTAGAAGACTGAGAGGTGATCTTATTGAAACATACAAAATTCTGGGGGACATGAGAGGGTAGATGCAGAGAGGATGCTTCCCTTCGTGGGGGAACCTATAGGGGGCATAGTTTCAAAATAAGGGGTCACCCATTTGAAATGGAATGAGGAGGAATTTCTTCTCTCAGGGGGTTGTGAATCTTTAGAATTCTCTACCCCAGAGAGATGTTGAGGATGGGTCATTGAATATATTTAAGGAGGAGATAGATAGATCTTTGAATGATAAGTGAGTCAAGGTTTATGGGGAGTGGGCAGAGAAGTGGAGTTGAGGCCGGGATCAGATCAGCAATGTTCTTATTGAATGGCGGAGCAGGCTCGAGGCGCCAAATGGCCTACTCCTGCTCCTATTTCTTATGTTCTTATGTGAACTTATACCATTTTCCCATATTTTCTGCAGTTCTTCCACTGAAGTTACAGTGGATAAGAAGGAGATACTCTGCGAGAATTCACTCCTCATAACCGCACTTTACATCTTGGTAAACGTGACACATTTGGGCTTTAAAATTGATTAACTTGGTGCAAGAGTGATGCTTTTCTAAGTTTGGACCTAAGATGAAAGGACAAGTGGTCTATCCCACTCCACAAACCCAGTTCTCAGGGGAGGGATATAATCATCTCTCCACAGTAGAGTTGCCAATCCTCCAGGATTGTCCTGGAGTCTCCAGGGATTGAAGATTGATCGATGGGACACTGCTGCGAGCAGTCCAGGAGAAAAATCATTGGGGTATAATTCAAAATTTTGTTTTTCTCATTTCCTTTGAACACTTTCATTCATTAGTTAGAAAAATATTGGAGATGGGAAAAAAGGCTGATTCACCAACAGTCAAGATTAATCCAAGTGGGTAACAAAGAGTTTGTTCCCTTTCTAATTGGCGAAATAAGCCCAACTCTCCACTGAGTTCAGGGAAAGTGAAATGTAAACTGTTTAGTATTTTGCAAAGGGCCAACTGCTCTATTGGCTGCTGGCTACCATGAAATGAGGCCGGGATAATGAAGATGTTGGACAGGACCTGGCCAGAGAGCGCTGTGCAACCAGCGAGGCAGGAAATCTGTACAAGCGGTATTTTTACAAATTGCTCACAAAATCTGTAATCACTTGTACAAATTTTCTTAGGATTGTAGAAATTAACCACAAAGCTGTAGAGGCTTTATATAATTCAGGACTCCCCCGCTCATGTCATTTTACACAGGTACTGTTCTCAAACTGTATCTTTAGTATAAAAGCACCATAAGCTACAAATCCTGCAGTATTTCTATTTTCTGAACATTCATGGGGCTAGATTTTCCACTTTTGGGTTTATCACACAAAAATGGGCGTTATTTCCAATGTGGGCAGTAAAAAAGGTTTTTCAGATCATTGGCTTCTCGCCCATTCTCAAAGCACATAGTCTCCATTTTTTTAAATGGGCATTACCACGAGCGATATGAAATGGGCGGTAAATCTTGCTGATCTTCTGCCGTAAAGTGTCGCCGTTCTTAGCAACGGCATGTCAACGCTCAATTCCCGCGATACAGGAGGTCAAGGGTCATCATGACATGCGCAGAAGAGGAGACAGAGAGAGAGAGGGAGCTGAGAGGGACTGAAGACGTGTGTGGCTGTGGTGTGTGCTTGTTTGGCTGTTCTGGGAGGCACGAGGGAGATTCACCAGCAGCAAGAAGCCTACTAAGCACCAAGAACAGAGTTGGCACTGAGTTTTTGTCCAACAAATAAGATATAACATGGAAGGGATGGTGGAGGCCCGAGAGCTGTTAGCCAGGAAGACTGGTGGCAGAGGGCTCCCAGTGGTCCCGGAGCGTGGCACTACATCCCAAGGTGCCACCTGTACATGAGAGCCATCTTGCTTCTGGCTCAGAGCACGTTCCCACCTCGGGATCGTCCTCTCCCGTATCCGTCCAAGCAGCATTTTGGCCATCATTCCCCACACCCCACCAAATGAAGCATCACCTGAGGAGCTCCTCGGCCCGGCAGCTTGGAATCAGGAGGGGACGGGGAAGGAGTCGAAGTGCGGAGGAGAAGCAGGGGAGGAAGGGTTGGCTTTTACAGAAATACTGACAATTTCAGACAAACGTTCGGTTTAAATGTTTTTTATTTAACAAAACCTTGTTGCACATTAGCTCAGATAGCTGCACCGTTACATACTGGTGATTCCTTAACATCACAGGGTATAATGACATTTAACTTCAATCAACTTAAACTTCAACTGCCACCAAGGTGATGCCCACCATTGATATATCACATGCACACCCAGCAGTGTGTCAGCATTGTAAATAACACCAACATTCTTTCAGGCAAAGCGATCATTGATGAGCTCCTGACGTAAGGCTCTTGTAGCTATCATGCCACCACAGGCCCTTTCATGCGGTCTACAGGAGTTGGGGGCATGGCTTCACCATCAGCCTGATTGTGTGGGCCGATGTCAGCGTCCGCCTCCTCATCCTCCTCTTCCTCTCTGTGGTGAGGTGGACTGTCAGACTTATCAGGCAATTCTTGTCCCCTCCTGATAGCCAATTGTGCAGCATGGAGCACGCCACCACGAATTGAGCTACCTGCTCAGGGTGGTATTGGAGCTCGCCTCCTGAGTGGTCCAGGCATCGAAAGTGCTGCTTAAGCACTCCAATGGTTTTCTCCAAGCTATTGCAAGTGGCTCTGTGGCTCTCATTTTATCGCCTCTCGGCTTTGGTGTGGGTGTCACGTAGGGGGGTCATCAGCCAGGTGACAAGGCCATATCCTTTGTCACCAAGCACCCAGCATTGACCTTGTGGCTGATTGTTCAACAAGTCAGATACGGTGCTCTACGCAGGATGTGAGCAGGATAGAAACATAGAAAATAGGTGCAGGAGTAGGCCATTCGGCCATTCGAGCCTGCACCGCCATTCAATGAGTTCATGGCTGAACATGCAACTTCAGTACTCCATTCCTGCTTTCTCACCATACCCCTTGATCCCCCTAGTAGTAAGGACTACATCTGACTCCTTTTTGAATATATTTAGTGAATTGACCTCAACAACTTTCTGTGGTCGAGAATTCCACAGGTTCACCACTCTCTGGGTGAAGAAGTTTCTCCTCATCTCGGTTCTAAATGGCTTACCCCTTATCCTTAGACTGTGACCCCTGGTTCTGGACTTCCCCAACATTGGGAACATTCTTCCTGCATTTAACCTGTCTAAACCCGTCAGAATTTTAAACATTTCTATGAGAACCCCTCTCATTCTTCTGAACTCCAGTGAATACAAGCCCAGTTGATCCAGTCTTTCTTCATATGTCAGTCCCGCCATCCCGGGAATCAGTCTGGTGAACTTTCGCTGCACTCACTCAATAGCAAGAATATCCTTCCTCAAGTTCGGAGACCAAAACTGCACACTGTAGTCCAGGTGTGGCCTCACCAAGGCCCTGTACAACTGTAGTAACACCTCCCTGCCTCTGTACTCAAATCCCCTCGCTATGAAGGCCAACATGACATTTGTTTTCTTAACTGCCTGCTGTACTTGCATGCCAACCTTCAATGACAGATGTACCATGACACCCAGGTCTTGTTGCACCTCCCCTTTTCCTAATCTGTCACCATTCAGATAATAGTCTGTCTCTCTGTTTTTACAACCAAAATGAATAACCTCACATTTATCCACATTATACTTCATCTGCCATGCATTTGCCCACTCACCTAACCTATCCAAGTCACTCTGCAGCCTCATAGCATCCTCCTCGCAGCTCACACTGCCACCCAACTTAGTGTCATCCGCAAATTTGGAGATATTACATTTAATCGCCTCGTCTAAATCATTAATGTACAATGTAAACAGCTGGGGCCCCAGCACAGAACCTTGCGGTACCCCACTAGTCACTGCCTGTCATTCTGAAAAGTACCCATTTACTCCTACCCTTTGCTTCCCTGTCTGCTAACCAGTTCTCAATCCATGTCAGCACACTACCCCCAATCCCATGTACTTTAACTTTGCACATTAATCTCTTGTATGGGACCTTGTCGAAAGCCTTCTGAAAGTCCAAATATACCACATCAACTGGTTCTCCCTTGGCCACTCTACTGGAAACATGATTTCCCTTTCACAAATCCATGCTGACTTGGACCTATCATGTCACCTCTTTCCAACTGCGCTGCTATGACATCCTTAATAATTGATTCCATCATTTTACCCACTACCGATGTCAGGCTGACCGGTCTATAATTCCGTTTTCTCTCTCCCTCCTTTTTTAAAAAGTGGGGTTACATTGGCTACCCTCCACTCCATAGGAACTGATCCAGAGTCAATGGAATGTTGGAAAATGACTGTCAATGCATCCGCTATTTCCAAGGTCATCTCCTTAAGTACTCTAGGATGCAGTCCATCAGGCCCTGAGGATTTATCGGCCTTCAATCCCATCAATTTCCCCAACACAATTTCCCGACTAATAAGGATTTCCCTCAGTTCCTCCTTCTTACTAGACCCTCTGACCCCTTTTATATCCGGAAGGTTGTTTGTGTCCTCCTTAGTGAATACCGAACCAAAGTACTTGTTCAATTGGTCTGCCATTTCTTTGTTCCCCATTATGACTTCCTGCCCCCCTGTAGACCACATTGGACCTTCAGAGAGTGGAATCCCTTGCGGTTCCTGAAAACCTCTGCATCCTGAAAATGTACCCGCATCGCGATGTGCGTACAGTCTATTGCTCCCTGCACCTTGGGGAAGTTTGCAATGCTGGAGAATCTTAGAGCCTTCTCACTCTGTGCCTCCCTGGTCATAGGGAAGCTGACCAAGTCCCTCCTGCATGCGTACAGGGCTTCAGTGACCTGTTTAATGCAGCAATGTGTGGCATGCTGAGAAAGTCCGCAAATGTCGCCAGTTGTGGCCTGAAAAGAACATGAGGCGTAGGACGACAGTGCCGCGGTGACTTTGACCTCAACAGACAGTGCAGTAATGATGGTGCTGGCAGGCTGAAGATCTCCCCTTATGAGCTGGCATACCTCAGTGATAATTTTTTTGTGGAAGCGCAGTCTCCGAAGGCAGTTGGTGTCGGGCAAGTCGAAGAAAGACTGCTTTTCCCTATACTTGCGGGGGCTGTAATGTCTGGTCCTCCTCATCAGTCTGGCCATGGTCTTACATTAGGCACATGATGCTGTGGATCGTATCTTCAGCGATCTCGAGTCTGCTGCATGTAATTGGTCATCAAGAGAGGGTGATAAAGGACAGGCCCCATTGCAGTAGCTCTCTGTTTTCCACTGGTCACAAACAATGAATGTCCCGACGAAGACACCTATTCAATTCCAATCGGTCACAGTATGGTCAAGATATTTGTACAGATGTTCACATCAACTCCAATGACCTCCAGAATACATCCGAACTCCTCCGAGGTTGAAGCACAGCAGCCTTTTAAAGGATGCGACATGTGATGTAGAACATGGCGTCCATAACGCTGTGATTAGTTCCTGTTAGTTCCACTTTTTCTGGGTGGATTTTTGGGCGAGCGATATTGGGGGCGATATGTGCACAAGGTGATAAAAGTGACGGTGGGCGATCTCATGGCCGCTAGTTTTGGTAAATATGCTCTTTACGACAAAAAAAGTGGGCGGGCGGTATTATTGAATCTTGGCATTAAATCAGTGCAGAAACTAACGCTGGGCGATATTATGGACGTTGATTTCGCCCATTCTGATGATTCCGCCCCCAAAAAGTGGATGAGCGGTATTATTTTTTCCTGGCGTTAAGCACATGGGGAAAGTAACGCTTGGCAATAAGTTTCCGAAAAATGCCCGTCAGTTTTCATTTTGTGGCTAAATGGGCGACATATGGGCATTATATGTCATTTCAGCGGAAAAATGGGCGTTCAATGGGCGTTAAGCATGCAAAAATAGTAGAAAATTTAGCCCATGGTGTCATCAGTAAGACGCCCAAATCTCTTTTAAGAATGGGATTACAAATATTTTGTGTTTTTGACAATAAAACAATAAGAGGTGAAGACGGTTTTGTAAAATATGGGCTATTTTACAGGAATCTTCTGGGCTGCATATACAAAAGTAATACTGCAGACCATTAAACCCATTACTTTGTCCTTGTGCAAGACCATGGTCAGGCCTTAGTTAGAATATTGTGTCCAGTTTTGGACTCATCATGTGGATGCAATATTGCGGTTTTGGAAAGGGAACAGAGGAGAGTCACTAGATTAATTCACAGTTTGCAATATCTTAGTTATCAAGAAAGGCACAAAGAGCTGGGACTCTACACTTTCATAGAATCATAGAATTGTACAGCACAGAAGGAGGCTATTTGGCTCATCGTGCTTGTGCCTGTGCCAGTTCTTTGACAGGCTTTCCAATTTATCCCACTCCCCTTCTCTTTCCCCGTAGTCCTGCAATCTTTTCCCCTTCAAGTATTTATCCAATTCCCTTTTTGGAAGTTATTATTCCAGAAGCATAGACTTATGGATGATCTGATCAAGTTTATAAGATAATGAAGGGAATAGATTTTGTTCAAGTTGACATTTTGTTGCAATTAACTAAGTTACAGAGTACCAGGGGTCACAATTTTAAGTTGTACAAAGCCAGATCTAGGTTAGATGTCAGATGGTGGTTGTTCCCCAGAGAATAGTGGACATGGAAAAGCCTGCCCGCTCGTGCAGTGGACACCGATTTTCTGAATTTCCTTCAAGCAAGAGTTGGATCTGTTTCTGGCTGGGGCGGAGATCACCTCATAAAGTAACAAATAGATACTGTAAATAATTATCAGTGCCAGAGTAATCTTCTGGACTAGTTATGTTTGCTTAAAGGGGTCGGAAAGGAATTTCTCAGATTTCTTTCCCCAAATTAGCTTGGGTTTTTATCTGTTTTTTGACTTTCCCAGATGATCAGATGGTTTTGGGATGCGGTGCAGTGTATGTATTGTGATAGAAACATAGAAAATAGGTGCAGGAGCAGGCCATTCAGCCCTTCTAGCCTGCACCGCCATTCAATGAGTTCATGGCTGAACATGAAACTTCAGTACCCCCTTCCTGCTTTCTCGCCATAACCCTTGATTCCCCCGAGTAGTAAGGACTTCATCTAACTCCCTTTTGAATATATTTAGTGAATTGGCCTCAACTATTTTCTGTGGTAGAGAATTCCACAGGTTCACCACTCTCTGGGTGAAGAAGTTTCTCCTCATCTCGGTCCTAAATGGCTTACCCCTTATCCATACCCCTGATTGCCTGCCTCTCTTTCATGGCTATGTTCATGCCAGGGTGTCCCTAGAGATGGAGCACGTGGTGTTCACTGGTATGCTCGCGACCTTCCGCGAGAGGTGGACACCAGAGCGACTGGAGTGCATCATAACCCGGGGAATAGAATTTTAATTTGATTTGGCAAATTTCCCAGTTCATTTGTAAATTTGTGGGTTCTAGTGCCCTTACCAAAAAGGAACACTTGATTTAAAGTTATATTAAAATAGTTGGAGAGCTGTTGCACTGTGAGTGGCTTAGCCAGTCATGTGATGTTCACAAGACTCAATAAAACCCCAGCTAATTGAGTCCAGGCTCTCCACGATGAGGTGTGCAGTTGTAAACCTGGTGGATGAATTAGTATTGTTCAGTTTGATTGTTAAACCTTTGCTAATAAACCAGCTAGTTCTTCACAACAAATGTGTAGCTGTGAATTCTTAAGCACAAATCCCATGAAGCAAATATACTGCAGAGAGGGTGCAGTAAAATAATTTTAAAATTGATGAAGGGGAAAAGGGGGGAACTTATTTTGCAAAACACACGCATACAATTAAGTAGGAATTATTAAGTATAAAATCTGCTGGGGGGGAAAAAACATACTTAAATGACTAGCAACATTCCTGCCAAAGGAAGCAAGAGAACCTTTGCTGAAAACAATCTATATGAATTCTGTGTGTAAAACCCCATTAAGAGAGAGAAGTTTAGAGGCACAATGTGTCGCTATACCAAAGTGCTGCAGCCCAGAGTGCAGCAGGCAGTGTCGTGCTTAGTTCCCCCAGCCATCAAAAGCAAGTTTCTGATACCAGCTGCAACATCCAGGGATGCTCCAACCAGAGGACAAATTGGTGCAACCTCGAAGGGGAAGGGAAGGGAGGAAGACCAAATTATACAAGGACTGCCATTGCTCTGCACTATCAAGATGGATGGGAGCAAGTGGACTGAGCAACTTTAAGTTTTCAGGAATAAGGCTATTTAGAATTTTAAAAAACAACAGGTGGAAAATAAAAAATAAAGAAGGAGAACACAGTAATTGGTTTGTAAAGTAACATCTCACTTCTGTCCTCAAAGTTTATAGCCTGTAACTTACATGGATTGTACCACGTGTGTGATAAAGCTTTGAACAGTACATTGTGGAACCAACCAGGGAGCAGGCTATCTTGGATCTGGTATTGTGTAATGACACAGGATTAATAAATGATCTCATAGTAAAGGATCCTCTAGGATAGAGTGATCATAGCATGGTTGAATTTCAAATTCAGTTGGAGAGTGAGAAAGTTGGATCTCAAACCAATGCCATGATCTTAAATAAAGGCGACTGCAAAGGTATGAAGGCTGAGTTGGCTAAAGTGGACTGGAAAAATAGATTAAAGTGTAAGACGGTTGATAAACAGTGGCAGACATTTAAGGAGATATTCATTAACTCTCAACAAAAATATATTCCAGTGAGGAAGGAAAGACTTTAAGAGAAGGGAGAACCATCCGTAGCTAACTAAGGAAGTAAAAGATGCTAAAAACAATGGCATACAAAGTTGACAAGATTAGTGGGAGGCCAGAGGATTGGGAATTTAAAAAAAACAGCAAAGGACAACTAAAAAATTAATAAAGAGAGAGAGGATAGACTATGACAGTAAACTATCAAGAAATATAAAAACAGATAGTAAGAGCTTCTACAAATATATAAAACAGGAGAGTAGCTAAAGTAAATGTTGGTCCCTTAGAAAATGAGACTGGGGAATTAATAATGGAGAACAGGCAGAGACTTTGAACAAATAGTTTGTGTCGGTCTTCATGGTAGAAGACACTAAAAATATCCCAATAATAGATAATCAGGGGCTATGGGGAGGGAGGAACTTAATACAATCACTATCACTAAAGAAAATGTACTCAGTAAAATAATGGGACTAAAGGTGGACAAGTCCCCTGGACCTGATGGCATGCATCCTAGGGTCTTAAAAGAAGTGGCTGCAAAGATAATGGATGCATTGGTTGTAATCTATCAAAATTGCTTGGATTCTGCAGAAGTCCAAGCGGATTGGAAAACTGCAAATGTAACACCCATATTTAAAAAAGGAGGCAGACAGAAAGCAAGAAACTATAGATCAGTTAGTCTAACATCTGTCATTGGGAAAATGCTGGAATCCATTATTAAGGAAGCAATAGCAGGATATTTGGAAAAGCATAATACAGTCGAGCAGAGTCAGCATGGTTTTATGAAAGGGAAATCATGTTTGACAAATTTGCTCGAGTTCTTTGAGGATGTAACGAGCAGGGTGGATAAGGGGAACCAGTGGGTGTGGTGTATTTGGACTTCCAGAAGGCATTCGATAAGGTGCCACATAAAAGGTTACTGCACAAGATAAGAGCTCACGTGGTTCGGGTTAATATATTAGCTTGAATAGCGGATTGGCTAACCAACAGAAAATAGAGTCAGGATAAATGGGTCATTTTCCAGTTGGCAAGCGAGTGGGGTGCCACAGGGATCGGTGCTGGGGCCTCAACTATTTACAATCTATATTAATGACTTGGATGAAGGGACTGAGTGCAATGTAGCCAAGTTTTCTAATGATACAAAGATGAGTGGGAAAGCAAGTTGTGAGAAGGATACAAAAAATCTGCAAAGGGATATACAGCTAGATTTTCCCTAAAGGTCCTCAACGCCCGATTGCCTGCTGAGAAGAACTGCTAACGTTCGGCGAGAAAAGCTGGTGAGAATTTCCATTTTAATGTTTAAAGTAAGTGAAACTAATCGCCCGGTGATAAAATGGGCATTGCACGGTCATTGTCGGCAGTTTTCTCGGCGGGAAAGTGGAAAGTTAGCAACATGGGCGGTCATTACCGGAATGGACAGTAAGTACTAAAATTTAGTTCGAGGCTGCGGTTGGGCCTCGGGAGAGGGAAAACTTAATGAAAAAGTTTTAATAAAAAAAAAATAAAAACGTACAATGCATTCCCAAGAGAGTTTTAAAACTAATCGCCATTTTAAAATAAAAACAAAATAAAGCATCTTTAACTTACCTTTTTTTTCAGGGTCCCCCCTTACTGCCCTGTTTAAGCAGCTTTTACAGGGCGGGTCTCTCGGCGATCTGGACGTCGGCGGTTGAGGCCAAACTTACGCCCGTGGCGGTTGTTCTTGGCGTTGCACGTGGGCGGTTTGGTCCCGACGGGCAACTTCATATGTGGGCGATACCAAGGAAAAAACTTACGTGGAAACTCTCACCAGCTGTACCACCAAGAAAATCACTGACAATGAAACCAAGAGTCTAGCTCATAAACAGAGTAACATCTGGCAGGTGGAGTAAAATGTGGAAAGTGTGAGGTTATCCACTTTGGCAGGAAAAATAAAAAAGCAAATAATTATCTAAATGGAGAGAAATTATAAAATGCTGCGGTACAGAGGGATCTGGGGTATTTGTGCATGAAACACAAATAGTTAGTATGCAGGTACAGCAAGTAATCAGGAAGGCAAATGGAATGTTGGCCTTTACTGCAAGGGGAATGGAGTCTAAAAGCAGAGAAGTCCTGCAACAACTGTACAGGGTATTGGTGAGGCTACACCTGGAGTAGTAGTATAATTTTGGTCTCCTTATTTAAGGAGGGATATATTTGCATTGGATGCAGTTCAGAGAAGGTTCACTAGGTTGATTCCAGAGATGAAGGGATTGACTAATGAAGAAAGGTTGAGCAGGTTGGGCCTATACTCTTTGGAGTTTAGAAAAATGAGAGGTGATCTTATTGAAACATATAAGACACTGAGGGGGCTCGACAGGGTAGATGCAGAGAGGATGTTTCCCCTCTAGAACTAGGAGGCATAATTTCAGAATAAAAGGTCACGCATTTAGAACGGAGATGAGGAGCAATTTCTTTTCTCAGAGGGTTGTAGTCTGTCGAATTCTCTGCCCCAGAGAGCTGTGGAGGCTGGGTCATTGAATATATTTAAGGTGGAGATAGATTTTTAAACGATAAGGGAGTGAAGGGTTATGGGGAGCGGGCAGGGAAGTGGAGCTGAGCCCAAGATCAGATCAGCCATAATCTTATTGAATGGCGGAGCAGAAGAAGCAAGCTCGAGGGGCCAAATGGCCTGCTTCTGCTCCGATTTCTTTTGTTTCTTACGTTTCACAATTAGTGCTCCTCATACTTTAGCCTTCCACAGATGTCTATGACATGAAATGAGCCCGCACTGCTCTCTGCAGCATCGTTCCCACAGCCCATCCTCACGATGTTACTCCTACACACTGCTTAGTAATCCAAGAGCTGCACAGATACACCAACGTAGCAGCTAAGTACCGGAAGCTGAATCACAAACTGCAGTAACTTTATATTGATTCTAAATTCAATTTAATGAAAATAATGTAAAATTTATTTTTAAAATAAACTGATGAATTTAGACCATCCAATTTTAAGTTTTATTCTAGAGAACAGCTCATTTATTTAACTCATTCACTGCTGTCACAACTCTGCACAGTTGGAAATATTAGATTCAACAGTAGTATTGCTTTACTGAATAAATGTTCTCTTCTCTTGAAGGTGTCCATTTGTACTGGGGGCAAAGTTTCCCAATAGTGGTCGCCTCCAAGTGGCCATACTTCACCGAAAATCCACATCTGCATAATTTACACTAGAGGTCATTGGACAGCAATGAGGAGTGGAAACCCTGGATGATTTCTGCCAACCAACCCACCCACCCCACCCCCGCCCCAATGCTTCCACCCCAGCCCTGGCCTGCTGAGGCCATTGCCACATCAACAACTTAAATAACGTTTCAGTAAAGGAGAATATGATTTGATTGGCTAAGAACCATAAAAAAATATTTCATTAAATCATTGTAATGATTGATGTGCAGCTAGTCATGGCACTATGATGCTCTGGGTAAATATCACCAAGAACATGATTTCTGAATGTTTAACAAACTTCTACTTGTGCCTTCAGCTGTTGCGCCCGAAGCTCTGGAATTCCCTCCCTAAACCTCTCCACCTCTCCACCTATCTTTCCTCCTTTCAGACGCTCTTTAAAACATACATCTTTGGTCACATGTGTGGCTCAGTGTCAAATTTTGTTTGATAATGCTCCTGCGAAGTAACATTCGGATGTTTTACTACATTATATAGATCCAAGTTGTTGTTCATATAAAAATTCTCACATATTGGGGCAGCTTTTTAAAAATTTGTTCCATGATGTGGGCGTCGCTGGCAAGGCCAGCATTTATTGTCCATCCCTAATTGCCCTTGAGAAAGTGGTGGTGAGCCACCTTTTTGAACCGCTGCAGTCCTTGTGGTGAAGGAACTCCCACAGTGATGTTAGGGAGGGAGTTCTAGGATTTTGACCCAACAACAATGAAGGAACAGCGATATAGTTCCAAGTCAGGATGGTATGTAACTTGAAGGGAAACTTGCAGATGATGGTGTTCCCATGCTCCTGCTGTCCTTATCCCTCTAGGTGGTAGAGGTCGTGGGTTTGGGAGTTGCTGCCGAAGAAGCCTTGGCGAGTTGCTGCAGTTTATCTTGTAGATGATATGCACTGCAACCACGGTATGCCGGTGATGGAGGGAGTGAATGTTTAAGGTGGTGGATGAGATGCCAAACAAGTGGGCTATTTGCCCTGGATGGTGTCGAGCTTCTTGAGTGTTGTTGGAACTGCACTCATCCAGGCAAGTGGAGAGTATTCCATCACACACTTGCTGCATGTCCAGTCTGGCAGATGTGTCCTTCAGGACTTAGCCAGGTTGGTCAGTAGTGGTACTACCTGTTGGTGATGGACATTGAAATCCCCGCCTCCCCCCCCCCCCCCAAAGTATATTCGGCTGTTCAAATCAGAATTTTATTTGATGCCAATTTTAAATCTGAAAGGAGCTTGTGCTTTAATTGTGGCTTAATCACAGCTATTTCAACTAGACTTTCATTCTTACTATTTGCGAGGAGCAAGTTTCATTTTAGCAGTTTGATGCTACACAAAATTCATGCTGAAATCAGTCAGCTTTCAAGAGATCTGATTCCAAAATGGCAGTCTGGTAAATATAATTCATTGCGTATATTCAAACTTAATATATTTAAATGAATCAGATAGTAATTCAGGGCCGAAATTCAGGGCCGCCAGAAAGCTGGCGGACCTACCTTTTTCTTGAAGTTTTTTCCGCCGGGATTGTTGAGGCGGCCTTTCCATCGATTTTGTTAAGGTGGACCGGAAGTCGGTCATGGGGCGGCGGAAGTGAGGCGGTAAGGCAGGCTGAGGGGCAGAAGTTGGGGCGGGATCGAGACTCCACCGCTGTCAATCAGCGGCGAAGCGGTGGTGACCTCAGTAAAGGTGAGAGAATCGGGCATTTTCTAACTTCGGCCACTGGGCCACCAGGGTACGTTTCGGCTGGGCAAGAGGGGGTGCCAGGCTGCCTGTTGGCAGCCTGGCCAAATCTGGGGGCACAATAGATGCCGGCTGGCAAAAAAAATTACATGGTGGCCACGGCATTCGGCCCTCACCTTTAATGTCCACTGCAAGAGAGAGGAGACAAGGTGCACTGACAGAAAAAGCTGTCAAGGGCACCGTCCAGCGGTTCGAGTATTTTTTTCACTGAATTTTGGTACGAATAAAATGGAGGTGTGAGAAAGCAGCGGTGCATGCTTTTATGACACACTTGTGGCGGTCGGCAGCAGCGGGGCAGAAGTGGGGACAGGCTAAAAAATCCCTGAGCTGAATTTGTGTCGGGCTGGCCAGTTGACCACTAAACGGTGGTCACGGGATTCCGCTGCGTGGCCGCCGCAAACGGACCATAATGGGTCTTACCAAGACCCTGAATTTCGGCCCCAGTTTCTCTTAATCAGATAACTGATATACCGTACCTGGTAGCCATTTTGGAACTAGGTCTCTCATCGGCTAAGCTATCTTTGATAATTGGTGTACATTGCCTAGTAACAGTAATAAACTTGAAGGCCTGTATACATAAGAGCATAAGAACATAAGAATTAGGAGCAGGAGTAGACCATATGGCCCTTCAAGACTGCTCTGCCCTCAAATAAGATCATGACTGATTCTCGACCTCAACTCCACTTTCCTGCCCAATCCCAATTTCCCTTCATTCCCCTTTAATCCATAAATCTATCTATCTCAGCCTTATCGCTTTGGGATACAGAATTCCAAAGATTCACAAGCCTCTGAGTAAAGAAATTTCTCCTCATCTCAGACTTAAATGGCCAACTCCTTATCCTGAGACTATGCCCCCGAGTTCTAGACTCCCCAGCCAAGGGAAACCAACTCTTAGCATCTACCCTTTCAATCCCCCTCAGAATCATATGTTTCAATGAGATCACCTCACCTTCCTTCCAAAGTGAATTACCTCACATTTCCTCACATTATCTGCTACCTGATTTGCCCATTCACTTAACCTGTCTTTGCAGGCTCTTTGTGTCCTCCTCACAGCTTACTTTCCCACCTAGCTTTGTATCAGCAGCAAACTTGGATACATTGCACTCGGTTCCTTCATCTAAGTCATTAACATAGATTGAAAGTAGGTATGGCCCAAGCACTGATCCTTGCGGCACCCCGCTAGTTACAATCGGAAAATGAACCATTTGTCCTTACTCTCTGTCTTCTGTCCATTAACGAATCCTCCATACATGCTAATATATTACCCCCAACCTCATGAGCCCTTATCTTGCATAGCCATCTTTTATGTGGCACCTTATCGAAAGCCTTTTGGAAATCCAAATATACGACATCCACTGGTTCCCCTTATCTACCCTGCTAGTTACATCTTCAAAAAAACTCTAATAAATTTGTGAAGCATGATTTCCTTATCTCTGCCTAATCATATTATGATTTTCTAAGTGCCCCATTGCCACTTTCTTAATAATGGATTCCAGCATTTTCCCCAACAACTGATATCAGGCTAACTGGCCAGTAGATCCCTGTTTTCTCTCTCCCTCCTTTCTTGAATAGTGGGGTTTCATTTGCTATCTTCCAATCTGCTGGGACCTTTCCTGAATCTAGGGAATTTTGGAAGATCACAACCAATGCATCTCTGCAGCCACCTCTTTTAGAAACCTAAGGCTAGAAATTGCATAGCCCCCCATTTGGGGTGATAACTTTTGCAGAGCACAAAAGTATCGCCGGGCGCTAAACAATTGATTCCGACGGAAGCTTCTGCTTTAGCACTCCAAGATGGAAGTGGAGCAGTAAATCAAGTGCTACCACTTCCCTTAGAGTACTAAATGGAGTGAGAGGGGTGGTAGTGGCAGATCCATGCAGCGCTGCTGGTTTAATAGACTCCTTCCCTCCCTTAAGGGGAAGAGCCAAAGTTACAGTCATTGAAGCCTTAGACTGTGTATGGTTGGCAATGGCACCTGTGATATGCACATAGCAGCCCCAAGCACTCTAAAAGAGTGCAGGGCTGAGCAATCATGGGGTACAAAAAAAGCGAAATCCAACACACTGGGGACAGAATTACATTTTGGCCTACCTGGCCACCACTGCCTTTAATTAGCGATCCCCAAGCGACCGGCCGAGGCGACAACGCCACCTGCAGCTGCCATTGTTGATATCTGCCGATGTTGCAGGGGGAGGAAGCAACTTTTACATCCGGGGCGATAACGGGGCACTGCACACTGGATGACGTCACAGTCACGGGCACAAGAGAGCGTGGCGATAAATTTTAATGCCAACGCTAACCTGCCATGGAAGTTCACCGGTGATTTTGCCGCACCCATTCGATAAGCCCTTGGCTCCCCGTTATCATCCCCCGAAGGCGCTAAGGAGACCAACTTCTCCCCCCGAGGATGTAGACCATCAGGTCGAGGGGATTTGTCGGCTTTAAGTCCCGTTAGTTTCTCAAGTACTTTTTTTCTATTGATATACATCGGCTTTTTTCTCACGCCAGCCTAAGTTGTGATAATTTTGCCTCTTTTTTTACAACCAGTAAGTTGCAAGCTCCAGTCACAGGTTTGAAGGCCCACGCCTGCGAATACTGACCGCAGAATGCATGGCACATTCTGCACTCAGTAGCTGACACATTTTGGAAAGAAGAGCCTCAAACAGGTAATGGACGCCTATTTTCATATATAAAGGACCTAATATCTGTTTCCGGCACGGGCCCTGGATGCCTATTCAGGAGCATTTAGCAATATGGCAAGTGAGGCACTTCTGGCGCTGAAGGTACCCGTCCATGACACCCGCCATAATGGATGCTGTAAGGGGATAGCGGAAAGGCTTCTCTTTCCACGAGCGGACCCCCTGATATAAGGGGTCGACATTCGTCCCAATCCATGTAGCAACCGTCGAAGTTAATAGACGGAGATGGAAGGCAAGGATCAATGATCTTTAATCACGATCGGTCCGGGAGCAATTTCTCAACACAGCCGCCTGTGAGTGGAAATGCTCTGCTAACAGCAAATTCATACATCTTTTATATAATTTCAAAGACCCCTTTACTTCCCCAATACAACCTCCCACAACTCCCGATTGGTTACCTTATCAGTAATACCTTGGATTGACAGACCAGCGTCTTAAAGCAGTTTCAGGCCTTCTCTAGGGTGACCTCATCTTATTAGAATGTGCTGACCTGGCGGCCTTCGGCTCGGGTTGGTTGTTGGGGCAATCGAGCTCTGTTATAATTACAGGCTTAGGTAGGAATGGACCTCGGACATAGGTCTTTGTAATGGTCACTTTTATAAGGGTGTGTAAAGAAAATAACATATCAGAATGATAAATTACAGGAGGCCACATCACAGGAAACCCAGAGGGGTAGATAAACAGGGCAAGGGGTCGAAAGTGACAATGGAAAAAACTCCATCTGGTCAAGGCAAGAGAGATAAGATAACATTCCAATGTGCTAATAAACTGTTGAGACACAGTGAGGTGTATGGAGTACTGGAGATTGGCATGTCCAAATTGTACCTTTACGTTGAGTGCCAAGGATTTCAGCTATACACCTTTTCTGGCTAACTAACTTAAAACATTTCGTATATACCCCTAATGCCAAATCTATTTTTCCTCTTACAATTCCTCCCTTTGGCCTTTGGCTATATGCCAAGTAGGCCATATTCCCCGAAAGCTACTTACCTGTGGGTGAGTCCCAGGTATCTCCGTCCATCTGGGTGGCCATTTCCCAAACTTCAGGACTTACTGTGACTTTCCTCCCAGGGCTATATAAGGTAAGTCCTTTCTGCTGGACTGTTCGAATTTCTGTCCCTCATTGCCTTTATCATGATGCGTGCCATAGCATGTCGCCTGCCCCGATTGATTCGTGCACAGGTTAACCCCACTAATATTATCAGTACCAGACCCTGTATTACAACAAGTACATGTGATATAATCCTTATCCATGGGTGGATCTGAATATTAAGTCCAATGTCCCACAGTTTTGAGTACCAAGGCTGGTTGGCCAGCATCGCATTAGTGTCTCATTGTAGGTTGTCTATTTCTTCCATTAGCCGGATATACTGTCGTCTTTGGTTTTGGATTCCTTGCACCAGTTGCAATTGTTCCTCACTTAGTTCAGGTATTTGCCTTCCTTGCGGTTCCCATACCGTCTTCTCGTATCCTTATCGGATGATGTCCGTGACCGTCCCGTGGACAATTTCCGTTGTTTCGGGGTGTATGCGGTATCCATTTATGTCTATCTCCCCCATGGGGCTGAAACAAAAGTTAGGTCTGCCGATGGCGCAGGGGGTGACTCTTCCCTTGGTCTTAATCATCAGATTGGTTGCTCCTGTGCTCACGCACCATCTCCCTTCCCTTGTGGAGCGGCGATTGTTTTGGAATCGCGTCCCAGGGTGGGAGGGGGGGGTAATACTCAGTGTGCATCAGTTAGTTTGGTGGAATCCGCAATCATTCTCTGTCATTCTTGGCGTATCTCGACACAAAATCACTTGGTTATTTTTATAACAGTCGGTTATGTCAATGCCTTTGATACTATTGTTATTTTTAATCATATGTCTGGAGGGTTCATGGTAACGCAATCGTGTTCGGTTTCTTACTTCTCCAATATTATCGGTTTGGTACAAGGGGTCTCCCTTTGTTACATCATACCGTGGTATTGATAACATGAATCCGATCATATTCACATGTCCAGTAATACATCTAAATTTTGCCACCCATGCGTGACTATTTTTCCGTATCTCGCACGTGTTATTCATGTTTTTGTCTAGAGTCCAATTATTAAATATGTCGTTCAGGACCTAATCTGGTATGTACCCATTTTGGAGCTGCTCCAGGTTATGTTGTACCTCACTCAGTATCTATGCCCCATACCCAGAGCAAACTATTTCGGCTTGCAATCGTTTACTTAGGTCGTTTCCCATTGCGTGGATCAAATTTATGGTCTTGGCATGTTCCTGTAATGTGTGGGCCACTTGTAACAGTTCTCCTTCCGCGCCATCTCTCAACTGTGCTTGTAGGGCTTGGCTATCTATTTCCCTCCCCAAAAAACCCTTTAAGACTTGCGTTAAAGCGTTAACTCGGTCGTCTATTGCGTACAGGTCTATAGTATTTACCGTTGCAACCCCCGCCACATAACCCGTGCCTAGCGTTTCCAATATTCCCCTTTTCGTCCGACCTCGTTCCGTTCCCTTTCTGATATTAAATCTCATGGTCGTGGATCCCGGGCCTTCAAGGACTCGTTGGGTCAGGTTCTGGTATAGGCTTATGATTTTATTCCTACGAAAGCTAGGAAGCGTGATATCTGTTAGATTTAAGACCACTGTAAGTATTTGCTGACGTCCCCAAAATATATCTTTTCCTTAGTTTCCTTTATTACTAGCCCCCTTTGGCTCCAGCTCTCATGAATGGACATGTCGGAGGGGCTTGTGTGGTTGTACTGGAGAGAGCCGCTGTCACTAGAGCAGTTGTCAGGGCAGTGGTGGGGGCTCTATCTTGAATAAGGATGTCCCAACACCACTGCTCAGTACCCACACACGGGGAGGCCCGACATATCGTGGAGTGAAGATGGGCGTGCACCTTATCTGTACCCCCTCCCTGTGGGTGCAGCTTCCTCGTTCTTCCTCTAATAAAAAGCACACCGCGGTCTCGTTTACTGCTAGTATTATGCCCTCGTTAGTGGTCCACCCCCACTGTCGGTTAGATTCGCTGTTAAATTGTTTTATGTCCGTTAGTCCAATGCTGCAATTTAAATCCACCGTTGTGCCGACTATCACCATTAGAGTTCCTGAATCCAGATCGCAACTAATGTTTTCCGAATCCCTGTAATATAGGCCTTGAGGTCCATTACTTCCTCCGTCAGTGGATGTTCCTGCTCCAAGGAGGGATAAAATCCTGTAAAATATAACATTTCCCGGTGGCCACCGGTTGGTTAGGATCCATATCTTTTCAACTGAGTCCAGTGTTTCCATTTGCCGATATCTCCCATGTTTATGCAGGCGCATGAATCGCTAACCATGATCATCTGGTGGGGTCCAGTCCATTTTGGTGAGAACTCGGGTCTTTCGGGATTTATCTTTACCATGACACGGCTCCCTATTTGTGGTACCTGAGCCTTTTGTTCCTTCGTATCCCTTTCTAAATCCCTAATAGTTTGTTGGCCTCTGGCTTGCGCTCATAATTTATGTGATTGTTTACAGAGTTCCATCATGAACCTCTGTATCTTATCCTTGTAGGGCCCTACGTCTTCAATCCCGGTAACCAACACTTCTGGCAGCTTCATGGCTCTTCCTGTCATTAGTTCAAAGGAGGTCAGTCCGGTAGTCCGGTTAGGGGTTGCTCTTAATTTCATTAGGATTCGTGGTAGTAACTCAACCCACCCTTGTCTGGTCTCCTCGATTGCCTTAGCCAGTGCTGTTTTTAAGATCCTATTCATTCACTCTACCAATCCGGAGGACTCCGGGTGGTATGGGATGTGAAATTTTTGTTTAATCCCTAACAGGGCACAAGCCTGCTTCATGATTTTTCCCGTAAAATGTGTACCCTGATCTGAGTCCAACTGTAGTGGCATTCCCCACCTGGGTATTATTTCGCCAGCCAAGATTTTAGCTACTATATCGGCGGTGCAGTTCCTAGTGGCAAAAGCTTCTACCCATTTTGTGAACTGGTCTATTATTACCAGACAGTATATTTTTCCCCTTTGGCTGGGCAGTGGCCCAGTAAAATCTATTTGTAAGGCTTCCCCGGGCCTCTTGGGGCACGAATGGTGTCCTATCCAGACTTTTATCTTCTTCCCTGGGTTATGTTTTGCGCATGTTATACATCCCCTACAAAGGTTTTCTATGTCCCTTCCACCACCAGCATTGCGACATGGAGCTAATCATGCCGGTCCTACCGGTATGGGTATATCCGTGATAGAGACTCAATATGTTCCGGGGCCACTACATTGTTATCTTTCCTCCAAATTCTATCCGCCCCTTTTTGAGCTCCATTCTGTTCCCATTCCTCCGTTTCTTCCGGGGTGGATTCTCTCTGTACCTTGAGTATGTTTACCTCCTCCGTTTGGGTAGTACATGAGCCAATTGGGGTGTTACTAGTCATATCTAGTCCAGTTGCCTGTTTGGTGGCTTCGTCTGCCCAGGCGTTTCCCTGCTGGTGTTGGTCAGTGATTTATGCCCGGGCTATTGTGAAACCCTTGCGGCACCTGGTCCAGGTATACTGTCTTCCCTTTACAGTGAAAACAAACTTCCTTTGTGACTCCTCATCCAAAGGTATAGCCCCGAACCCGTTTGCTATATCGGGTACAGTAAAGATTTTATGCTCTGGGTTCAGGCCATTAAAAATAGTGGATGGGCTCGCCACAATCGGATGTTCCCTTGGGGTAACCTTATTCAGAACTGTATATTCGACAGTGAACCTGTAGCTCCCATCGGGTTTCTTTACCGGCCACACTGGAGAATTAGTGGTGGCTGTTACTAGCTTTACCACTCCTTGTGTTTCCAATTCCTGCACTATTTGGTGGACGGCTGCTTCAGCCTCAGGTTTTAAAGGATATTGTCTGTGGGCTTTATTTTCTGGCCCGGGAATTTTGGCCGGGTCCACTTGGGCCAGCCCGCAATGCTGTTTGTTCTGTGCCCACAGAGCCGAGTATAGTCGGCACACACTGCCCCACACGCCCTTCATTTCCCACTCAGGCTGTATTGGGACAATCCTTGCTACTCGCTGCTGCTGGTGTCCTGGACAATCGAACTTCTGTTGGGTCTGATGTTTCTCTCCCCATATTATCCGATCACGCTGGGGATCTATAAGCACCCCTACTTCCTTCAGGGTGTCTATCCCTAGTATGGTACCTTCCGGATTGGGACAGCACCAAAATTGGGTACGTATCATTATTCCCTGTATCTCTAATAGTATTATTTCACTTAACGTCGCTTTCTTGGACCCTCCCCCTACCCCTTGGATATTAACAGTGGTTCTTGTAAGAGTAGGTCTAAATTGGTTATGGATACTGATGCTCCCGTGTCTACTCGCATGTTGCACTGCCGGCCCCCTAACACTGCATTAATAAACAAGCGGGGATCTAACAATGGCCATCCCAACCTTCACTCGGGGACCGGTAACTCCTAGCGAGTACTGGCCAATTTAAGTAGGTTGATGAGATCCTTATTAGAGGATGCCTCTGGAGGGGGTGGGGCTGGTAAGGTTGTTTGTCGGAGGATTTCCAACAGTTCCTCATACATGATGGGCGTCCCTGTCTTTTTCCAGGCTTGCTGGGGGCCCTTTCCTGCCACTCCACCTCCCGTTGCCCAGTACCTTTTTGCTACGTGTCCCGGTTTGTCACAATTATGGCACCTGGGTTTGCCCGCCCCTTTTTCGGCCTCTTTTTGCAGGCACTCCCTGCTAAAGTGACTGTCCTGGTGACATGTGTAACACGTCAAGGGGACTGCACAGAGGACCCCCGTCCCTTCTCTTTCTTCCGTCATTAAAGCTCCCGCCGCTATTTTAACTATCTTTTCCTTTTGTTCGGCCTTTAATTCCTCCACGCTTTGTGCCCATTCTAAGATTTCGTCATAATCATCTCCTATCTTGAATCCTAGCTTAATTATTTTTTTGATGCATCTCCCCCAGTCCATCCTTAAACATTTCTAAGAATGCCGCACCGTCTTTATCAGGGTTGTTAACACTGGAGTGGTCCTTATACTCCAGCCATTTCCGCTCCCCATACTCCCCTACATTTTCCCTTGGTTTTTGGGCTACTTTTATTATTCTGTTCCAATTGGTTCTTATTGGTCCCCAGCACTCATCCATCCCATGCTTGAGGTCCTCTATCCGCTGTGTCTTAGTTCACAACTGGTTCCCTACCGTCATCTAGTCACCGCTCTGCACGGCTCAGATAACCTTTTGCCAGTTTATGTTACTGGTTTTGGCCTTTACCAGACCGTGTATGTCTCCTAAGGTTAAATTATGTGCTTCGAACATTTCTTCAACCTTTTGCCAGAATTCTGTATTCCTGCTATTTGGTTTGGGGGTGGATAAATCTTTTAGCAGTGTCTGTCTCTCATGCGGGGTGAGGGGAACTTCTTGTACAGTGATGTGAGCAGGTTACTGCCCGTGTGCGGGGACAGTTGTAATGTATACAGGAACTGCCTGTATGTGCCTGTCGTATGCCGGGGGCCCTTCCTGGGTCTCGTTATTATATTGAGGCTCTCCCGCCTTTTTCCAGGGAGGGGTATATTGGGGTTACTGGGGGAGTTATTATTAGTCCAGGTGCTACAGATGCACATTGTAGGGTTCGTCCATTCTCCTTTGCTGCCTTTTCTAACTTTGTTATTTTAGTTTTTAGTTCCTGGATCAATTTAGTGTGGGTGTCTATTTCTTTTACCTGTTCCCGATAGCAGGTGAGGATAATTCCTTGGGCTATTTCAACCTTGTATTTGGTCTGACTATCCCACCAATTTTTCTGTCTATCGAGGGCATCCTCGGTGTGCCACCCTTTCTGTTTCATTGTCTCTATTAGTTTTGTATATTTTTTACCTAGCAAATTTAATAGAGATCCTTCTGGTCCCTAGCTACATTCTTCCTCCTGTTCTTGGCTGGCCTGGGGTTCTGTTTCCTCGTCTGTTTTATTCGCCTTTTTATTAGCTTTTTTACCCATCTTACTTTAGGGAAAGTATAGGGGTTTCGGGTATTCCCTTTAGTTTGTGTTCAGGATGCAGGACGTCATCTATATGTCTCCCCTTTGCACCGTACACATGTACCGCCATGCTTCCGGGTCAATATGTCTCGTCTCTGCGCCGTACACCCGTACTGCTTCTGGGGCAATATGTCACGTCCCTATGAGGATGTCATCTATATAGTCTTCCCTTTGCGTCGTACCCGCACACTGTTGCGCCTCCTACACGCGCGTGTCTCAACCTCCTCTCACCCCCTGATCGTCCTTGTCCTTTACCTCCGTCCCTCCGGGGCCTGCTACAGTTGGTTCTTTTTTATTGATGTTCTTCTCTCCCAGTCTACAATGTCACAGCTCTAACTTGAAGGTGGTAAATCAAAACATAGTCACCCCAACAGCTAGATTATTGTTCCGTTCAGGAAGTCTGTACCCTGCTCGCAGCGCCAAATTGAAGGGGGATAGCAGAAAGGCTTATCTTTCCACGAGCGGACCCCCTGATATAAGGGGTCGACACTCGTCCCAATCCGTGCAGCAACCCTCGAAGTTAATACACGGAGACAGAAGGCAAGGTTCAATGATCTTTAATCACGGACGGTCCGGGAGCAATTTCTCAACAGAGCTCGCTATGAGTGGAAACGCTCTGCGAACAGCAAATTCATACATCTTTTATACAATTTCAAAGACCCCTTTACAGCCCCAAAACAACCTCCTGATTGGTTACTTTATCAGTACTACCTTGGATTGAGAGACCAGTGTCTTAAGGCAGTTTCAGGTCTTCTCTAGGGTGACATAGAAACATAGAAACATAGAAAATAGGTGCAGGAGTCGGCCATGCGACCCTTCGAGCCTGCACCACCATTCGATAAGATCATGGCTGATCATTCCCTCAGTACCCCTTTCCAGATTTCTCTCCATGCCCCTTGACCCCTTTAGCCATAATGGCCATATCTAACTCCCTCTTGAATATATCCAATGAACTGGCATCAACAACTCTCTGCGGCAGGGAATTCCACAGCTTAACAACTCTCTGAGTGAAGAAGTTTCTCCTCATCTCAGTCCTAAATGGCCTACCCCTTATCCTGTGTCCCCTGGTTCTGGACTTCCCCAACATCGGGAACAATCTACCCGCATTTAACCTGTCCCGTCCCGTCAGAATCTTGTATGTTTCTATGAGATCCCCTCTCATCCTTCTAAACTCCAATGTATAAAGGCCCAGTTGATCCAGTCTCTCTTCATATGTCAGTCCGGCCATCCCGGGAATCAGTCTGGTGAACCTTCGCTGCACTCCCTCAATAGCAAGAATGTCCTTCCTCAGATTAGGAGACCAAAATTGAACACAATATTCCAGGTGAGGCCTCACCAAGGCCCTGTACAACTGCAGTAAGACCTCCCTGCTCCTATACTCAAATCCCCTCGCTATGAAGGCCAACATACCATTTGCCTTCTTTACCGCCTGCTGCACCTGTATGCCAATTATCAATGACTGATGAACCATGACACCCAGGTCTCATTGCACCTCCCCTTTTCCTAATCTGCCACCATTCAGATAATATTCTGTCTTTGCGTTTATTCCCCCAAAGTGGATAACCTCACATTTATCCACATTATACTGCATCTGCCATGCATTTGCCCACTCACCTAACCTGTCCAAGTTGCCCTGCAGCCTCTTAGCGTCCTCCTCACAGCTCACACCGCCACCCAGTTTAGTGTCATCTGCAAACTTGCAGATATTACACTCAATTCCTTCATCCAAATCATTGATGTATATTGTAAAGAGCTGGGGTCCCAGCACTGAGCCCTGCGGCACTCCACTAGTCACTGCCTGCCATTTCAAAAAGGACCCGTTTATCCCGACTCTCTGCTTCCTGTCTGCCAACCAGTTCTCTATCCACGTCAGTATATTACCCCCATACCATGTGCTTTGATTTTGCACACAATCTCTTGTGTGGGACCTTGTCAAAAGCCTTTTGAAAGTCCAAATACACCACATCCACTGGTTCTCCCTTGTCCACTCTACCAGTTACATCATCTTAGAAACATAGAAAATAGGTGCAGGTGTAGGCCATTCGGCCCTTCGAGCCTGCACCACCATTCAATAAGATCATGGCTGATCATCACCTCAGTACCCCTTTCCTGCTTTCTCTCCATATCCCTTGATCCCTTTAGCCGTAAGAGCCATATCTAAATTGAATATATCCAACAAACTGGCATCAACAACTCTCTGCGGTAGGGAATGCCACAGGTTAACAATTCTCTAAGTGAAGAAGTTTCTCCTCATCTCGGTCCTAAATGGCTTACCCCTTATCCTTAGATTGTGTCTCCTGGTTCTGGACTTCCACAACATCAGGAACATTCTTCCTGCATCTAACCTGTCCAGTCCCATCAGTATTTTATATGTTTCTATGAGATCCCCTCTCATTCTTCTAAACTCCAGTGAATACAGGCCAGTTGATCCAGTCTCTCCTCATATGTCAGTCCTGCCATCTCGGGAATCAGTCTGGTGAACCTTCGCTGCACTCCCTCAATAGCAAGAACGTCCTTCCTCAGATTAGGAGACCAAAACTGAACACAATATTCCAGGTGAGACCTCACCAAGGCCCTGTACAACTGCAGTAAGACCTCCCTGCTCCTATATTCAAATCCCCTAGCTATAAAGGCCATAATGCCATTTGCCTTCTTCACCACCTGCTGTACCTGCATGCCAACTTTCAATGACTGATGTACCATGCACCTCCCCTTTTCCTAATCTGCCGCCATTCAGATAATATTCTGCCCTCATGTTTTTGCCACCAAAGTGGATAACCTCACATTTATCCACATTATACTGCATCTGCTATGCATTTGCCCACTCACCTAACCTGTCCAAGTCACCCTGCAGCCTCTTACCATCCTCCTCGTAGCTCACACTGCCACCCAGCTTAGTGACATCTGCAAACTTGGAGATATCACACTCAATTCCTTCATCTAAATCATTGATGTTTATTGTACATGGCTGGGGTCCCAGCACTGAGCCCTGCGGCACCCTACGAGTCACTGCCTGCCATTCTGAAAAGGACCCGTTTATCCCGACTCTCTGCTTCCTGTCTGCCAACCAGTTCTCTATCCACGTCAATACATTACCCCCAATACCATATGCTTTAATTTTGCACACCAATCTCTTGTTAGAATGTGCTGACCTGGCGGCCTTCAGCTCAGGTTGGTTATTGGGGCTATCAAGCTCTGTTATAATTACAAGGTTAGGAATGGACCTCGGACATAGGCCTCTGTAATGGTCACTTTTATAAGGGTATGTAAAGGAAATAACATATCAGAATGATTAATTACAGGAGACCCCATCACAGGAAACCCAGAGGGGCAGATAAACAGGGCAAGGGATCAAAAGTGACAATGGAAAAAACTCCATCTGGTCAAGGCAAGAGAGATAAGATAACATTCAAATGTGCTAATAAAACGTTGAGACACAGTGAGGTGTATGGAGTACTGGAGATTGGTGAGTCCGAATTGTACATTTACTTTGAGTGCCAAAGATTTCAGCTATATACCTTTTCTGGCTAACTAACTTAAAAACATTTCGTATATATCCCTAATGCCAAATCTATTTTCCTCTTACAGACGTAGGTGCACAGCAACAAATTTCTAGGCCCATATATTTTAATAAGTAGAAGTGAGAGTATAAAAGCCAAATGGTAATGCTAAACCTATATAAATTATTGGTTGGACCACAGTTAGAATATTGATCCCAATATTTATGAGGAAACGAGGAAGGAGTGGGGGTGTCTATCAGCGGCCGGGAAACCCGGAACTGCCGGGAACATGGAGATCCTGTCGAATTTAATGACAAGACCTCATTCGAATTTTTTTACTCTGTTTCCCATCCAACAGGGGCCAGATTGAGAAAATTTGAGGTCGGTGCAGGGGTGGATGTTGGGGTGAGATGAGATCACAGGGGAGGAAAAGGCGGGGGGGTGCGCGGAGAAGATCATGGTAGGTTTGCTTGAGGGGCCGGGGAAAGCAAACCTGCTCCTCCTGGCCCACAGGCAGTGCTGGAAAAGTACTTACCTGCTGGGTCCAGCAGTTCCCGCCTCCTTTCAGTTCCCGGGTTTCCAGAGCCCTGGAATATTAGGCCCACAGCCATGAAATCCAAATTGCTAATAAAATCTGAGGCACGGAGCCTCATTTAAATATTTTCAGACCCACCTCTCCAGAGCGGGTTACTTGTCCGACCCCAAACGTGGCCTAGTTAAACCAGAAGTAAGCATTTTTGTGCTAGGTTGGGGTCAGATTTGCCATTTTTTAAATTTTAAACCCGCCCAACCCATCTTGGAGATGGGTGGGGATTAAAATTACCCACATTAGGTCTGGTATTGGGCACTTTACTTGGATGCCAAGGCCACAGCGATGGTGCAGGTGAGATTCACTAAGATGATACCAGTGATGTAAGGCTTTTAGCTATGAAGAGAGATTAGAGAAATTAGGGTTCTTTTGATAAGAAGGAGATCTGGTAGAGATGTTCAAAATTATTAGGTGTTTTGATAAGTTCAAGCAGTAAAGACTATTTCCACTGCTCTGTTAGTCGGTAAATAGAGGGCATAAGTTGAAGATCATCACCAAAAGAATGAAGGGAGAGGTTAAGAGAATGTTTTTGTTTATTACACAGAGGGTTGTCAGAAAGAGTGGTGGAAATAGAATCCGTAATAGATTTTCATAGAGAAGTAGATAAATATTTGAAATAGAATCATAGAATCATAGAATGGTTACAGCACAGAAGGAGGCCATTCAGCCTGTCAAGCCTGTGCCAGCTCTCTGCAAGAGCACTTCAGCTCATCCCACTCCTCTGTCCTTTCCCCGTAGCCCTGAATAGAAACATTTTAAACAGGTTTTGGGAAAGGGTGGTGTCATGTATGTAACCTTCATGTAACTGTAACCTTCATGTAACAACACTGCATACTATATACATCTAAGAAATGCACACCTTGACCACAGGGGGTGAACTTGTGGGAGACACTCCTAGCCTGGTCTTTCAGGTATAAAAGGGGAAGCTCCACCCACCTTCATCACTTCTTGGTGCTGTGACAGAGTGACTTTGTCTGCGGAATGTGCCTCGTGTGAATTTACAGTAGTGTGTAAGGACACAACATTTGGCGACGGGAAACGGGAATCAATGACTCACGAGAATGGCCACCGGTAGCACGAAGGAACGGTACTGTGTTGGTGAGGACTGGGACGATTTCGTTGAGAGGCTGCAGCAGAGCTTTGTCACGAAGGACTGGCTGGGAGAGGCAGCGGCTGACAAGCGAAGGGTGCATCTACTGACCAGCTGTGGACCTAAGATGTACGCGCTGATGAAAGACCTGCTAGCACCCGAGAAGCCGGCGGACAAAACCTTCGAGGAGCTCAGCAAACCGGCGAGCAGTATACACATGGCCCGACACCGATTCTATACACACCGACGTCGGGAAGGACAGAGCATACCGGACTTTGTTGCGGACCTTCGGCGCTTGGCCAGTAAGTTCACAGACGCCTGCAGGGGGGAGATGTTACGGGATTTCTTCATTGAGGGCATTGGTCATGCCGGGATTTTCAGAAAGCTAATTGACACCAAGGACTTGACCTTGGAAGTGGCGGCATTGATGGCTCAGACTTTCATGGCGAGGGAGGAGGAAACCAGGATAATATACGTGCGCAACTCTGCTCCCAACGTTGCGATGGAGCAGGGAGTTAACATTGTAAACGCGGCTCAGAACCCCGCAGGCAGGCAAGGGCAATTCGACACCACCCAGGCAGTAACAGACTCTAGAGTGGGTCATCAACAGAGACAATGGCAGGTTGAACGGACATTTACACCATCACAAGGGACAATATGTCTCGGGATGGGGCCATTGACACCCACTAACAGAGTGCTCAAGAGTAATCAAAGAGACAATCAGAGAGGAATGCCTGGTAACAGCCCTTTTATTCACAACAATCTCAGCTCATGCTGGAGGTGCGGGGGCAGACATGCTGCAAAAACCTGCAGGTTTCAACAATTCATCTGTAGAAATTGTAAATTGAGTGGACATTTAGCCAGAATGTGCAGGAAGCCTGCAGTGAGGCCAATTTATGAGGCAGATGAACCACAAGAGGGGTCTGCAAGGCAGGGTGATGCTTGGGACACAGCAATGGACGCTGAGGTTCAGTGGGTTCAGGTGGCAAACATCCACAGCTCATATACAAAAACGTCACCTATGATGATGAAACTATGGCCACTCAGAGCTAGCAGACCCAAACTGGAACGCATTGACACACAATTACGGACGTACACCAAAAAGATCATCCCAGTGCTAAACAGTACAATGGGTCACACATAATGGATCAGAGAACCGGCTGCCACTCTGGATTGTCCTGGGGAGTGGTCCCGCGCTTTTGGGGAGGAGTTGGCTAGCTGAGATGAACTGGAAATGGGGGGATGTGCATGCCATTTCATCTGTGGAGCAAAGTTCATTCTCACAGGTCCTACAAAAATTTGAGTCACTATTTCAACCTGGTGTCGGGACTTTCAAAGGTACCAAAATTGTGATACGTATCACCCCGGATGCCAGACCAGTGCACCATAAAGCCAGAGCTGTGTCGTATGTGATGCGGGAGAAAATTGAGAGTGAGTTGGACAGGTTTCTAATAAAGGGCATAATTTCGCCCATTGAATTCAGCGACTGGGAAAGCCCCATCGTCTCTGTCCTAAAAACGGATGGCTCGGTCAGGATCTGTGGTGACTACAAGGCCACTATCAACCGAGTGTCACTACAAGACCAATACCCACTTCCGAGAGCGGAGTATCATTTTGCCACGCTGGCAGGCGGCAAGCTGTTCACCAAGTTGAACCTCACTTCAGCTTACATGATCCAGGAAATGGCCGAAGAATCTAAGCTACTGACCACCATCACCACGCACAAGGGGCTGTTTGTCTACAACAGGTGTCTGTTTGGCATTCGTTCAGCAGCCGCTATCTTTCAAAGGAACATGGAAAGCCTGCTCAAATCCATCCCCGGAACAATCGTATTTCAGGACGACATCCTTATCACGGGTCGAGACACCGAGGAACACCTCCACAACCTGGAGGAGGTGCTTTGCCGACTGGACCGGGTAGGCCTGCGACGAAAGAAGTCCAAGTGTGTGTTTTTGGCCCCAGAGGTCGAGTTTTTGGGCAGGAGGGTTGCCGCAGACGGGATCCGGCCTACCGAATCCAAAACGGAGGCGATTCGTCGTGCACCCAAGCCCGGCAACACGTCAGAGTTGCGTTCATTTCTGGGACTCTTGAACTATTTCGGGAACTTTCTGCTAACTTAAGCACATTGTTGGAGCCACTACACGTGCTCCTGTGTAAAGGTTGCGATTGGTTTTGGGGGGACTGTCAGGAATGGTCGTTCAATCGGGCGCGGACCCTACTTTGTTCTAATAAGCTATTGACCCTGTACAATCCCTGTAAGAAATTGTTTTGACATGTGATGCATCATCCTATGGAGTTGGGTGCGTGTTGCAGCAGAGTAATGATGAGGGCCAACTCCAACCTGTGGCTTATGCCTCCAGGTCGCTCTCCCAAACAGAAAGGGGATATGGGATGGTTGAAAAGGAAGCACTCACATGTGTCTACAGGGTGAAAAAGATGCACCAGTACCTTTTTGGCAGAAGGTTCGAGTTAGAAATGGACCACAAGCCGTTAACATCCCTGTTGTCAGACAGCAAAGCTGTCAATGCCAATGCGTCAGCTCGCATACAGCGATGGGCTCTCACGCTGGCTGCGTATGACTACACCATACGGCACCGGCCAGGCAACGAAAATTGCGCTGACGCGCTCAGCAGGCTTCCACTGGCCACCACTGAGGGGGCAGCGGATAAAGCGCTGAGATGGTCATGGCTGTCGATGCTTTTAACAGCGCAAGCTCCCCCATCACAGCCCGCCAGATCAAAATCTGGACCAACTGAGATCCCCTCCTATCCTTGATTAAGAAATGTGTCCTGACTGGGGATTGGGCGCCCACACATGGAGCAAGCCCTGAGGAGGTCAGACCATTTCACAGACGGATGGATGAGCTCTCCATCCAAGCCGACTGCCTACTATGGGGCAGCCGGGTAGTCATGCCCCAGAAGGGAAGGGAAGCATTCATCAGGGAACTCCACAGCGAGCACCCAGGCATCATGCTAATGAAGGCCATTGCCCGGTCACATGTATGGTGGCCGGGAATTGACTCAGACCTGGAACACTGTGTTCGTAGGTGCACGACATGTGCCCAGCTGGGCAATGCCCCCAGGGAGGCCCCACTCAGCCCGTGGCCCTGGCCCACCAGGCCATGGTCACATATTCACATAGACTACGCGGGCTCATTCATGGGAAAAATGTTCCTCATTGTTGTTGATGCATACTCGAAATGGATTGAGTGCATCATATTGAATTGGTGCACGACATCCACCACTGTGGAGGGTCTGCATGCGGTCTTTGCGACCCACGGATTGCCGGACATCCTGGTTAGCGACAACGGCCCGTGTTTCACTTGCTATGAATTCCGGGAGTTCATGTCGGGTAATGGCATCAAACATGTCAGGACAGCACCGTTCAAGCCGGCCTCCAATGGCCAGGCGGAACGTGCGGTCCAAATCATAAAACAAGGCATGCTCCAGATTCAAGGACCCTCCCTTCAATGCCGCCTATCGCACCTCCTGCTGGCCTATAAGTCCCGACCGCATTCGCTCACGGGAGTCCCACCCGCGGAACTACTCATGAAACGTACACTAAAAACTCGGCTGTCCCTCATTCATCCAATCCTGTCAGACATTGTTGAGGGCAAGCACCAATTCCAAAATGAGTGCCGTGACCGTAACTCAAAGGGGAGATGTATAGAAATCGATGACCCTGTATTTGCTCTTAATCACGCTTTGGGGCTCAAGTGGCTTGAGGGTACTGTAATTGGTAAAGAGGGGAATAGGGTCATAGTGGTCTGACTTAACAATGGACAGATATGCCGCAAGCATCTGGACCAAGTAAAAAAAAAGGTTCAGCACTGAGGAACCTGAGGAAAATCATGAGATGCTGCCCACACCACTGCCAGTGAATGAGCAACAAGAACTTTCAGCAGCATGCACAATCCCTGCGGCCAGCCCGGATGAGCCGGAATCACCACGGAGGACAGAGACGCATGCCAAGGCTCAACAACCAGAGCCCCAACTTTGGCGCTCCACGAGAGAGCGTCGACCGCCCGAAAGACCTGATCTTTGACCCCACAAGACATGGGGGGAGGTGATGTCATGTATGTAACCTTCATGTAACTGTACCCTTCATGTAACAACACTGCATTCTATATACACCTAAGAAATGCACACCTTGACCACAGGGGATGAACTTGTGGGAGACACTCCTAGCCTGGTCTTTCAGGTATAAAAGGGGAAGCTCCACCCACCTTCATCACTTATTGGTGCTGTGAATAAAGGTCAAGTCACAGAGTGACTTTGTCTGCAGAATGTGCCTCGTGTGAATTTATAGTAGTGTGTAAGGACACAACAGGTGGGAAATGGGGCTAAATGGCTGCTTTCTGAGAACTGGCAGAGGCAGAATGGGTCAAATGGGCTCCATCTATCCTGTAACATTGTATAATTCTAAGTAAAACCATCAAAGACCGAAACAGAAGAGATAATCAACATGCTTAATAATAAAAAATTACCACAAAAAACAAAATTCAGCGAAATCTCGGAGGTGTGTACTTGTGGGTTTCACCACACTTTTTTAGCACTCTCCTTTGTACCAAAACAGTCCCTGTGGTACGATCTTCTTGCAAATATGTTTGGCAAACCACTTGTTCAGGGAGGGAGAAGAATAAAAGTTTTTTTTTCACTATTTCTAAGAAACTACAGAAATATCCGTTGCAAACATTTTATTCACAGCAATTACATGACGTGTTCAAAATGGAATTTTTCATGCAGTGAGTCATTCAGTCAGTTTCAGTGCTGAAGATGAAAATTATAATACCTTGCTTGTTCCACTTAATAAACAGAGATGACTAACTGATGATTTCTCAAAAAATGAGGGGTTCCCATGCAGTGGTATCAGCAGTGTACTTATTCCTCTATCACATCATTCATTTTCTCTCTGTGCTTCCCTGTTCCCTCGGATCTTTTCTGACCAGATGCAGCGCTTCCCTATCCCAGTGCCTATCTCCTTCTCTTTAGCAAAGCTTCTTCTGATTCCTTTTATGGGATTCATCGCCTCTAACTAAAATTTAAATAATTGCATTTGGTAAATGAAAAGTTTAATTAGCAAAGGTTTTTTTTAAAAAAAAGGATAGACTATTTTTTAATTGTTGATGGGATGTGAGCATCGCTGACAAGGCCAGCATTTATTACCCATCTCTAATCGTCCTTGAGAAGATGGTGGTGAGCCGCCTTCTTGAACCGCTGTAGTCCGTGAGATGAAGGTGCTCCCACAGTGCTGTTCAGTAGGGAGTTCCAGGATTTTGACCCAGCAACGATGAAGGAACGGGGATATATTTCCAAGTCAGGATAGTATGTGACTTAGAGGGGAACTTTGAGGTGGTGATGTTCCCACTAAGGAATTGCTGAACTGTAAATAATGTTAATAAGGCCTTAGGCCCAATTTCGGGAATGCTCATTTCAGGCTTGAGAATGGGCCTAAAATGACTTTCCATTCCTGGGTGTCTAAAATGGAACACTGTTTCATTCCTCATTTCTAGCATGCTTTGATGGGCAAAAAATACCACTGAAAAACATTAAAATATTTGTATTAATTATTCAGCGTAAATATTTTTTAAATGCTTAAAGTTCTTTGCCAGCTTTACATGTATCACAGATAGATCACAAAATAAAGATGAAATAATAGATTGCATATTTACACTATTCAGTCCTCAGCTTTTTTTTATCACCCACTTGCTAGAATCAAGGAGAGAGAAAAGCTTAAAAAGCATAAGATATGATAAGATGTTGGGACAACATAAACACACAACTGAGGGCTGGAGGTTAGCTACATGCAAAACTTCTGATAAAAATCACAAACTGTTAACAGTATTCCACTATGTCAAGCACTGGCATATTTTGCAATGAGTGCAAATAGCTTTTGTGTGTGATTAGAATCTGTAAAAATGTTCACACTTGTGTGTGATCGTAGCAGGCCATTAATGCCTATTAGACTTGATGTCATGCTGTTGGAAATAGTCAGAAACCCATGAGGGTTTAGTGAGCAATGCAATAATGAGGCCCTTGGCAAATGTTACTTTAGATCTGATAGGGTCCTTCTTCAGAAGTTGGAAAATGCAACAAAGAATTCTGCTTTGCTTGTAGATTAGAAGTAAATATCTTGTTTCACCATTCCCATAAAGTGCAGAGAGGGGAAAAGCAGGAATGTCAACTATTTTACATGTGTTTGTGAAAGGCCATTCAAACTAAATTAAACATGTATCACAGGTGGCATTAATAATAAGGTTCACAAATCACAAGTTTTTGCGAAACCAACCTAAAATGTGTTCAGAAATATAGCTGTCACTGAACAGCACTCTGTTTGCAAAAGGTTTAAGATCACTAACTAGAACTTTCAGTGTACTAGATAATATTAAGTAACGACTAAGGAACTGCAGCTAAAAAGCATATATCAAAGTCACAAGGAAACAGAAAGGAACTGGCAAGTAACATTCAAAAGCATTCTTCAGCAGAGAGGATGTGGCACTATGTGGTCTCATCTTGTTAACTTCAAAATCAGTTTCAGCCTGCTATGTTCTTTATGTGAATAGACAGAAAACTTAATCTGTAAAGTCTAACCTTGCAGAATGGGCAACAGCCTGAAAACCTGGCAGAAAATGTAATATAATTTCTCTGAGATTCAGACCCACAGTTTCAGGGCTTTTTTGTGGTAAAAATCTAAGCCAAAACTGGGCAAGCTGAATAAGTTCAATTCAAAAATCAGTGGTGTGTGCTGAAATGTAGCTTGTATTTTTTTAACATGTTAATTTAATCTAGTCTCTGGAAAGTACCTATTCCACTAGGAACATCTGCAACATTGTTTTACACTGCTGTGCTTTTAAGGTAAAGTTGCTGAGTTGCAAGGCAATGCCAAATGGGAAGAGCCAGATAGAGTCTGCTGGATGGAACAAAACATGGAGGGAATAGAGAGGGATAAGAGAAAGTAACGGAATAGACAGACAGAAAGAAAACTATTCGAAACATAAAGAGAGTCATAAAGAGTGAGAAGGAACCCACAGGAAATAAAAACATTAAGAATGGTTAATACGTGAGAGAAAAGGAGACTGAAAGTCTTGGTTTTGGTGGTATTGTGGTTATTGTATCTGTCCAACATGTCCAAGGTCCCTGATTCAAAAGCAGGAGACTAAAAAAGACTATGGCCTAGAAATTCAGATCACTTGCGTCTCTCGGGGGCATTAATGGGGTGCAAACGACTTTATGACCGGGTGCGCTGCCACTCATGATTCCTGCTAAATTTGGCGGGAGTTTAGCAGCAGCGGGAAACGTAATGCCCCGCTCCACTGCGCTGACGTCTTCACCGTGCGTAGTGCCCCGGACACTTAATTGGGTATCGCCCCCTGAAACTGTGTTGGGCGATGACAGCGACAGCTTCAGGAGACAGCTTCAAGCAGCTGGCCGTTCGCGGGGCAAAATTTAAAGGGGAGGTATGTTGCTGTTAAAAAAAAGCCCCGATTTTTTTTGTTTGCCCCGTTGCTGCTTTGAACGCGAGATCCATGCCGCAATCGGTCAACCTGTCACTCTGCTTGAGTGCCGGGCTGTTGGCAGGGCACCCCGCTCCCCGGTGGCCCACGTAGGACCATTTTTTGCTCCAGAGTATGCAGCTTGGGCCCTTCCCTTTAATTCAGGGAAGAGCTCCTCCTATGCGACAGTGCTATGCGGCCCAGTGCTTAGCGCTGCGCCCAGCTCTCGAGGCATCCGCCCCACTACCCTAATTTCTCATGAGAGGCGAGACTTCTGCGCTTGGCACAAAGTCTCGCACCTCGCGAGTGTTGCACTGAATATTTCCATATATGTCCTTAAAATTACATTATGGGATATAGGTTTATAAATGCTTCGAGTCTTCACATGAAATTCTTTTGCCCACTATCTTAGCAAAGGTGTTAACCCATTTAAATTTCAGGAAAACATATTAAGTTCATAATTATAACACCTAAGAGTGATTTAACAGTGTTTTTCAGTGACACGTGCAGCACTGTATTATATGTTCGCAAACAGACAGAAATAAGTTTTCATTGAATATAATGCTCCTTAAATTTAGCCACAGCAGAAAACACATTTATAATTATCGTATGTTCTAGCTCTCGTTGTTCTGTCTGTCTTATATCTGTGTTACTTTCCTTGTCATTGACCTGTCAGCTCCTGTTTCTGTTTATCACCCACGTGTTGCTGCACCAGTGGACAATGTTTCCTGGAAGCTGCGCTTTGTTCTGCGTGGCCTGTTTTTTTCAGTGCGCGGTCACTGTAAACTTCTGTGCATGCGCGGTATTTACAATGGAGAAGCCGGTGAGCAGTCTGCGCGGGACCTTTCCCATTACTGTGCAGCCGCTCAGCCATGCAGCTTCGAGGTAACATTGCCACCAGACCTCTGCGCGCTTTTGGACCTCCAAATCACCAGTTGTATTGAGATGCAAATGACTGGGGTCTGGATGCCCTATTACCACTCTTGATGCTTGGAATCCAGTTGGCTCTCCATGTAATTACCGTCTCCCTTTGACACGTAGTAGTGGCACGACTGAGATTTGACTGCTCAGTAGTGTGGTGTACAGTGAGCATGGGTCTAAGAATGTGTAGTGTTGGGATAATGCCCAACATCATCCAGGATATACACAGTAGATGTTGAATTTATTCAACATAGAAACTAAAATCGGGAGTGATGTATAACAGACGGCTGATTCGATAGCGCCCACTTTACACTATTGCCTAAATCTCAAAATTATCCTCAGAGAGTGGGAAAAACTATGGCAGATGGAGTTCAATGTAAGGAGGTGATGAGGTCATCCACTTTGGATCTGAGAAAGAGAAATTGGAATATTTTCTTAATACTAAGAGCTATGGAGGAGCAAAGAGATTATGCTATACATGCACACAAATCAGTAAAGTTTGGTACACAAGTAGAAAAAGTAATCAAAATGGCTAATTGGCCTTTAGCTCAAATGGTCTGGAATACATAGAAACATAGAAACATAGAAAATAGGTGCAGGAGCAGGCCATTCAGCCCTTCTAGCCTGCACCGCCATTCAACGAGTTCATGGCTGAACATGAAACTTCAGTACCCACTTCCTGCTTTCACGCCATACCCCTTGATCCCCCGAGTACTAAGGACTTCATCTAACTCCCTTTTGAATATATTTAGTGAATTGGCCTCAACTACTTCCTGTGGTAGAGAATTCCACAGGTTCACCACTCTCTGGGTGAAGAAGTTTCTCCTTATCTCGGTCCTAAATGGCTTACCCCTTATCCTTAGACTGTGACCCCTGCTTCTGGACTTCCCCAACATTGGGAACATTCTTCCTGCATCCAACCTGTCCAAACCCGTCAGAATTTTAAACGTTTCTATGAGGTCCCCTCTCACTCTTCTGAACTCCAGTGAATACAAGCCCAGTTGATTCAGTCTTTCTTGATAGGTCAGTCCCACCATCCCGGGAATCAGTCTGGTGAATCTTCGCTGCACTCCCTCAACAGCAAGTATGTCCTTCCTCAAGTTAGGAGACCAAAACTGTACACAATACTCCAGGTGTGGCCTCACCAAAGCCCTGTACAACTGTAGCAACACCTCCCTGCCCCTGTACTCAAATCCCCTCGCTATGAAGGCCAACATGCCATTTGCTTTCTTAACCGCCTGCTGTACCTGCATGCCAACCTTCAATGACTGATGTACCATGACACCCAGGTCTCGTTGCACCTTCCCTTTTCCTAATCTGTCACCATTCAGATAATAGTCTGTCTCTCTGTTTTTACCACCAAAGTGGATAACCTCACATTTATCCACATTATACTTCATCTGCCACGCATTTGCCCACTCACCTAACCTATCCAAGTCACTCTGTAGCCTCATAGCATCCTCCTCGCAGCTCACACTGCCACCCAACTTAGTGTCATCCGCAAATTTGGAGATACTACATTTAATCCCTTCGTCTAAATCATTAATGTATAATGTAAACAGCTGGGGCCCCAGCACAGAACCCTGCGGTACCCCACTAGTCACTGCCTGCCATTCCGAAAAGTACCCATTTACTCCTACTCTTTGCTTCCTGTCTGACAACCAGTTCTCAATCCACGTCAGCACACTACCCCCAATCCCATGTGAGGAAGTGATGCTTCATTTGAACAGAGCCTTGGTCAGACCCCATCTGGAGTTTTGTGTTCAGTTTTGAGCACCGAACCTCATGAAAGATATATTGGCCTTGGAAGGGGTACAGCACTGATTCACCAGAATTATACCAGGGGTTGAAGCATTGATCTACAGATCAGCTACGATCTAGTTGAATGGCAGAACAGGCTCAAGGGCTGAATGGCCAACTCCTGATGGTATTTTCTTAGACTTAGCATATTTCTTCTATTGGTTAACAATATTATCTATTAGGCATGGTCACTCAGTGATTGATTGATGAAAAAAACAGAATTAAATAATGGAAGAAAATATATTGTAGAATATACTGATGACTGGGCTTTGAACCCATTATAATGAATACAAATCAAAGTTGATCATAGTGTTGACTGTGTAAAAAGCAGAAATGAACAGAACATAATTTGTAGATGTTTGGTACTGGTTAAATCTCCAACAAAATACAGAAGTATATTAAAACCTAGTCCTATAAGTGAACCATCATTGCATTACACTCTTCTTCCCTCCAAGGAAGCACAGTACCATAGGCTGGATTTTCAGTAGTCTAACGTCTCAGTTAGTGGCCAGAGGAGGCGTTAATGGGAACGTACAAGGTTACCGACCGGAAACGCAGCGTTTAACACCCAGACCGAAAAGTTACTCGAGGCTCAAAGGGTGCGCAAACCAGTAGCGCCTGGCTGCTAAGGATCACTCTAATCATGGTATTCCTGGGGCAATGCCCACGCTTACACCCAGGTTGGAAAATTAGGTGCAGCCGTCTCATTTAGCGGCCGCCAAGAATAACGTCTGGAAAAACAGTTGGTACAGATTTGCAGGTAGAAACATAGAAACATAGAAACATAGAAAATAGGTGCAGGAGTAGGCCATTCGGCCCTTCGAGCCTGCACCACCATTCAATAAGATCATGGCTGATCATTCCCTCAGTACCCCTTTCCTGCTTTCTCTCCAAACCCCTTGATCCCTTTAGCCGTAACGGCCATATCTAACTCCCTCTTGAATATATCCAATGAACTGCATCAACAACTCTCTGCAGTAGAGAATTCCACAGGATAACAACTCTCTGAGTGAAGAAGTTTCTCATCACCTCCGTCCTAAATGGCTTACCCCTTATCCTTAGACCGTGTCCCCTGGTCCTGGACTTCCACAACATCGGGAACATTCTTCCTGCATCTAACCTGTCCGGTCCCGTCAGTATTTTATATGTTTCTATGAGATCCCCTCTCATTCTTCTAAACTCCAGTATATACAGGCCCAGTCGATCCAGTCTCTCCTCATATGTCAGTCCTGCCATCCCGGGAATCAGTATGGTGAACCTTCGCTGCACTCCCTCAATAGCAAGAACGTCCTTCCTCAGATTAGGAGACCAAAACTGAACACAATATTCCAGGTGAGGCCTCACCAAGGCCCTGTACAATTGCAATAAGACCTCCCTGCTCCTATATTCAAATCCCCTAGCTATGAAGGCCAACATGCCATTTGCCTTCTTCACCACCTGTTGTACCTGCATGCCAACTTTCAATGACTGATGCACCAAGACACTCAGGTCTCGTTGCACCTCCCCTTTTTCCAATCTGTCGCTATTCAAATAATATTCTGCCTTCGTGTTTTTGCCACCAAAGTGGATAACCTCACATTTATCCATATTATACTGCATCTGGAATGCATTTGCCCACTCACCTAACCTGTCTGAGTCACCCTGCAGCCTCTTAGCATCCTCCTCACAGCTCACACCACCACCCAACTTAGTGTCATCTGCAAACTTGGAGATATTACACTCAATTCCTTCATCTAAATCATTGATGTATATTGTAAATAGCTGGAGTCCCAGCACTGAGCCCTGCGGCACCCCACTAGTCACTGCCTGCCATTCTGAAAAGGACCCATTTATCCCAACTCTCTACTTCCTGTCTGCCAATGAGTTCTCTATCCACGTCAATACATTACCCCCAATACCAAGTGCTTTAATTTTGCACACCAAACTCTTTTGTGCGACCTTGTCAAAAGCCTTTTGAAAGTCCAAATACACCACATCCACTGGTTCTCCTCTGTCCACTCTACTAGTTACATTCTCACAAAATTCTAGAAGATTTGTCAAGCATGATTTCCCTTTCATAAATCCATGCTGACTTGGACCGATCCTGTCACTGCTTTCCAAATGCGCTGCTATTACAGCTTTAATAATTGATTCCAACATTTTCCCCACTACCAATGTCAGGCTAACCAGTCTATAATTCCCTGTTTTCTCTCTCCCTCCTTTTTTAAAAAGTGGTGTTACATTAATTACCCTCCAGTCCATAGGAACTGACCCAGAATCGATAGACTGTTGGAAAATGATCACCAATGCATCCACTATTTCTAGGGCCACTTCCTTAAGTACTCTGGGATACAGCCTATCAGGTCCTGGGGATTTATTGGCCTTCAATCCCATCAATTTCCCTAACACAATTTCCTGGCTAATAAGGATTTTCTTCAGTTCCTCCTTCTCGCTAGACTCTCGGGCCCCTAGTATTTCCGGAAAGTTATTTGTCTCTTCCTTCGTGAAGACAGAACCAAAGTATTTGTTCAATTGGTTTGCCATTGCTTTGTTCCCCATTATAAATTCACCTGATTCTGACTGCAAGGGATCAACGTTTGTCTTCACTAATCTTTTTCTCTTCACATATCTATAGAAGCTTTTGCAGTCAGTTTTTATGTTCCCAGCACGCTTCCTCTCATACTCTATTTTCCCCCTCCTAATTAAACCCTTTGTCCTCCGCTGCTGAATTCTAAATTTCTCCCAGTCCTCAGGTGTGCTGCTTTTTCTGGCCAATTTATATGCCTCTTCCTTGGACTTAACACTATCCCTAATTTCCCTTGTTAGCCATGGTTGAGCCAACTTCCTCGTTTTATTTTTACTCCAGACAGGGATGTACAATTTTTGAAGTTCATCCATGTGATCTTTAAATGTTTGCCATTGCCTATCCACCGTCAACCCTTTAAGTATCATTCGCCAGTCTATTCTAGCCAATTCACGTCTCATACCATCGAAGTTACCTTTCCCTAAGTTCAGGACCCTAGTCTCTGAATTAACTGTGTCACTCTCCATCTTAATTAATAATTCTACCATATTATGGTCACTCTTTCCCAAGAGGCCTCGCACAGCAAGGTTGCTAATTAGTCCTTTCTCATTACACATCACCCAGTCTAGGATGGCCAGCTCTCTAGTTGGTTCCTCGACATATTGGTCTAGAAAACCATCCCTAATACACTCCAGGAAATCATCCTCCACCATATTGTTACCATTTTAGTTAGCCCAATCTATATTTAGATTAAAGTCGCCCATGATAACTGCGGTACCCTTATTGCATGCATCCCTAATTTCTTGTTTTATGCTGTCCCCAACCTCACTACTACTGTTTGGTGGTCTGTACACAACTCCCACTAGCGTTTTCTGCCCTTTAGTATTCTGCAGCTCTACCCATACAGATTCCACATCATCCAAGCTAATGTCCTGGTGGATACATGAAGGGATGAGGCAGCGCTTCACTCAGAGTTCACGGTCAGTGCAACATTTACGCCGAGCACGGTCGTGAGCCTCCGAGTTTGCAGCGGCAGACAGAAATAAGAGTTCAGCTTGAGAAAAAGTTATTTGAAAACTTTAATGGGTGCATTACTATGCCGCGCCTTTAAGACTTTTCCCGGATATGAATCAGAGTTTGGTGCATGCGCAATGGCAGGGTTAAATTTAGCGCCTGCATTTTCGTTAGCGTCTGTCCACCTCTGATGTGCAACGGCTGATTTAGCGCCGCTCTCAGCTCTTAGACCGATTTTGACGAATTTCTGGGAGTGAGGTACAAAGTTTTTCAAGGCGTTAAAAGTACCGCTCCATCTCGATTAACACCACAATAGAGGCGTGAGCGGATTTCTCCCCATGTCTTTGAATCCAAGTTAGCTTTTATAGTAAGGAGTTAGCCTGTTGGCTCCTCAATCATTCAAAGTGCTGGTGTTCATGATCTTTCCTTGCTGTTGAACATCACTAGGGACATTTCTATTCCATATGGAGAGAAGATCTGTGCTTATTTGTTTAGAATTCGAATGAATGGTTTAAACATGATTTGTGAAATGCTGAAAACATGCCTAGCAACAACACCAACACTGAGAGCAGCTGTTATGAAGAGATTAGCAATCCAATCTATTGAAGTTTGACCTGAACATGGATGGCTTGGAGAGATAACACATTGGTGACATTTTTAGTATTGAGCGCACAAATGAATTTCCAGAGCTTCTATGCATATAAGTAATGAGATTCAGAGAAGATGGACTTTATGAAGAGACAGCAATTTATATATTGCAAGTAGAATGAATTATTGTGTTTATTTGCTTTAATGTACAACAAAATTCAATTCTCTCATGTGGTGAGGCATTTTGGGATGTAACCCCCATAATGGCTGCCAGTTAATTATGTTATAGGGATTATTAATTAGTAGCAGATAAGATGCTCTCAGGAGCTTGAGATATGACACAACTGCAGAAAATAGCAAAATATGTCACTTGTTTCTCTTAAATAAATGGGATCCCTATGATTCAGAATGACTGGTATCTCCCTAAAAACAAGCACAATTAATTCAGATCAAAGTATTACTTAATATCATAGTCACTGCCCAGGAACATACTTTGGGGGCGAAATTGCCCCTCGTCCTGATTGGAGGTGGTAACCTTCCAGGGCCAGGACATTTATCACCCGGCCCAGAAATCCCACCCCCCCGATGCGGAATTGGGCCTACCGCCCCTCAAAGAAAGCAGAGCGCTGTCTCCGGCATTCCGCTTCATTTGAGGGGAGCTCCCGGGATGGTAGTGTGGTGCTGAGGCCAGTGCTACATGGATGATCAGCACAATGCTGATGCGCTACAATGCCCCTCCACTTGGAATACAGGGGAGGGTCACTGTGCACACTGCACGGCCCTTTGGTGGCCAACACTGGGCCACCAGGGCAGCGTGAGGCTGGGCCAGCATCCCAAGACAGAGTGCTGGGCCTGGTCCATGCTAGGACAGCTATGATTGGGCTGACCCAAATGTTGGCCAACAAATAAAGATGACAATCCAGGGCGCTCCAGGCCTCCCCTTCGCGACTTGTGAAGATGGCGAAGACATCTGCATGTGCCAGCCTCACGGCCTGCGGGGCAATTTCCCCTGCGGGGCGTTAAGGGGTTGGTGCGGCGTGGTGAAGGGCCGCTGTACATGGCGATGATGTCATCGCTGGCTGCGCGGTGGCCTGGAGCACTATCCGCGAGGCGTGGCGCTGGCAAGACAACACCGCCCAAATCTCTGAGGCAATGTCCCGGGAGGCGGTTGCGCACCCTGAAATAACGCCTGCGCCCAGGAAAACAAAACACAACTGCACATGCGCAAAATGGCAACCTCTTTTACCGCCGCAATTTTCGGCTCGGACGCACAAAGTCCATTGTGTAACCCCTGATTTAACGCCCCCGATCATGGATCCTCATTTTTGCCGAAATTTCCAGTCGAAGGCACAAACTTTTTTCAGACGGTATCGGGGCCGTCCCGAAATCAGGAAAGCCGAAAAGCTAGCCCTCTCCATTTAATCCTAATTAGTGTGGATTTATGGGGCCTTTTTAACTCTTTTGACTCCAAAGGCTGGATTTTTCTCCTCCCACCAGAGGAATGTTGGAGCAGTGCTGTTGGCTGCTGCCTAATCCTGCTGTGACACTGCCCCATCTTTCTGGCCAGGGTTCATTAACCAATACAGGGCAGGCACCTGGCAGGACGCCCACCACAAGAGGGAGCCTGCTTTTGCTGGGACAGAAAATGCAGCAGTACGACAGTGGGATCCCTGCAGTCGTACCAGAAAAAGAGGATGAGGCTGTTCTAATGGGGTGGAAGAGCTTCAAGGAACAGAGCATTAATCTTATTTCGACCTCAGACTGAAATCAGATGTAAAAACGATAAGTGGATCAAAGTTCTGGAGGGATAAAGGTGCTTTCTACTGAACCCTGTTCCTCCAAAAAGGCCACCATTCGGCCTTGTTCCACTACCCAGGGACTAGCACCATGCCTCTCATGGCAAACCCTGATGTTCGTAGGATCAGCGGCAGAAGGCAGGGAAACCAGGTTGCCAGGCCCCACCTCCCCAGCATCATTTGTGTGTGGTCGGGCAGTGTACGGATGGCCATTGGTCTTCCCAGCAGGATTGAAGGAAATTACAGGTCGGGCAGGAATAAGGTGCCAAATTTGGGGCAATATGGCAGAGGGAAATTTAGCCCTTCTCTTGATTATCATTTCCATTGACTTCAATAGATTTCCACACTAACATACAGATCAGGTTTTCTTGAATAAGTCATCATTAATCTCTGTTCCATCATATTATAAGTTGAATTACAAACCATGGCCATGGTCACATGAGTTGCAGACATTTGGGTGAATTTTCACGGTTCACTTGCAGTGAAACTTGGCGATAACGGATTCACTGTCTGTTTTACAAGCTCCCAGTTTTCGTTTCCATTGACCTCGGGCAGGGTGGAGCGAGTGGCCCATCTTCTGCCGCCCAGTTTCTGCCTGGCAATAAAAGCGCAAACTCACCCCGTTTCATTTAAGGATAAATTTATCAAAACTGTAAAGAATTCTAAATTGCCCTCCAGATTGGTTTGGAGATATTTAATGATGCAGGGAGAAGTTTACTTATGCGAAATACTCTTGTTTGTTCCTGATGAAACATTTCAAAAGAAACTGTGGTCCAGAATGAATGTCGAATGATCAGAATATCTGATTTATCAAGCCCTGTTTATCATCAAATATTCTGAAGAACAATTCTAGCCTTTTATCTGCTATTCCTTTAATTTTGATATTACAAATTGCACGAAGTTTCAAAATTTTCATTGATTGTTTCCTTTCATGTTCTCTCCTATTCGGGCTGTTTTTTACACAATTGTTGCTGACAATAAACTGTTATACTGAGGGACTGCCTATGATGATGATACATTTTGACCCCTGTGGCCTGTGTTGTGAAACTATTGCCAAGTTCAACTGCCAGAGACACATTGCAATGGCAAATGGGAATGCTTACAGCATTAAACCATTCCAAATACATCTGTAGGTTTTGTATTCTTTCCATCTTTGCAAGTACCTTGTACAGACTGAATATTTATCCACCATCTGTATTTGGTGTAATGAAAATGTTATCACTTATTTATGACTCTATTTTCAAAAGGAAAATTAATTTCTCAAATATGTTGTAGCCAATAATGTTTTCATAGAAACATAGAAACATAGAAAATAGGTGCAGGAGCAGGCCATTCAGCCCTTCTAGCCTGCACCGCCATTCAATGAGTTCATGGCTGAACGAAACTTCAGTACCCCCTTTCCTGCTTTCTCGCCATACCCCTTGATCCCCCGAGTAGTAAGGACTTCATCTAACTCCCTTTTGAATATATTTAGTGAATTGGCCTCAACTACTTTCTGTGGTAGAGAATTCCACAGGTTCACCACTCTCTGGGTGAAGAAGTTTCTCCTCATCTCGGTCCTAAATGGCTTACCCCTTATCCTCAGACTGTGACCCCTGGTTCTGGACTTCCCCAACATTGGGAACATTCTTCCTGCATCTAACCTGTCTAAACCCGTCAGAATTTTAAACGTTTCTATGAGGTCCCCTCTCATTCTTCTGAACTCCAGTGAATACAAGCCCAGTTGATCCAGTCTTTCTTGATAGGTCAGTCCCGTCATCCCGGGAATCAGTCTGGTGAATCTTCGCTGCACTCCCTCAATAGCAAGAATGTCCTTCCTCAAGTTAGGAGACCAAAACTGTACACAATACTCCAGGTGTTTTTTTTTTATTTTTATTTTATTTTAAATTTAAAAAAAGGCACTTCTACAATGTACCAGATTTACACCTGGGTAACAAGATGAAAATGTGCCATTTTGGGCTATCTGATAAATTCTTACACCACATTAAATGTATTGGTAAGTTTTTCATATCCAAATGCACTGGATGTCCCTTTAGTTGTTCTAAACTAGTATTTTTAATTTAAGTATAGACAGAAAATGCTGGAAATACTCAGCAGGTCAGGCAGCGTGTATGGAGAGTGAAACAGAGTTAACGGCCCCAATATTTACTAGGATGGGTTCCATGAGTGAGAGGAGGAGTATTGCTCATGATATAGAGTTTTAACTCCACAGCATGCGTCCTATTTCTCTAGCAGGCTCCCCACCCGGAAGTCAGTCTGATTGACAAGTAAAGCATCAAACGATTGGTCTAGAGGAGCTGTAATTGGCAACAGCAGAATCATTAACACCCTCCTTTGCCTTGCACTTTTATTCTTTTTGTCATTTAACCACTTCTGCCTTCGACTTCTGCCTTCCACCCTTTCATAGACCTTCTCGTTTGCTTTTTTCTCCCCTTCTCCTCTTTCCCTGCCTCTATACTTGCTTAATACCTGTTATATCCATAACATTTTCCAGTTTGAAAGGTCCCAGGCCTGAAATGGATTCTCTTTCTCTCTCCATAGATGCTGCCTGACCTGCTAAGTATTTCCGGCATTTTCAGAACGTGAGAAATAGTAGCAGGCCATTCAGCCCCTCGAGCCTGCTCCACTATTCAATAAGAACATGGCTGAACTTCTACATCATCTCCACTTTCCTACCCGATCCCAATATCCCTTGATTCCCTTCGTGCCCAAAGATCTATCAATCTCAATCTTGAATAGACTCATCCACTGAGCATTCACAGCCCTCTGGCGTAGAGAATTCCAAAAATTCACAAGCATCTGTGTGAAGAAATTTCTCCACATCTCAATCCTAACTGGCTGACCCCTTATCCTGAGACTGTCCCCTCTAGTGCTAGATTCTCCAATCAGGGGAAACAGCCTCTCTGCATCTACCCTGTCAAGCCCTCTAAGAATTGTGCATGTTTCAATGAGATCACCTCTTATAAATTCCAGACAATATAGGCGATTCTACTCAATCTCTCCTCATGGCCTAGCTCTCCCAGCCCAGGAATCAATCTAGTGAGCCATCATTGCACCCCCTTCAAGAAAACGATGCTTCCTTAAGTAAGGAGACCAAAACTGCACAGTATTCCAGGTGTGGTTTCACCAAAGCCCTGTATAATTAGAAACATAGAAACATAGAAACATAGAAAATAGGTGCAGGAGTAGGCCATTCGGCCCTTCTAGCCTGCACCGCCATTCAATGAGTTCATGGCTGAACATTCAACTTCAGTACCCCATTCCTGCTTTCTCGCCATACCCCTTGATCCCCCTAGCAGTAAGGACCTCATCTAACTCCTTTTTGAATATATTTAGTGAATTGGCCTCAACAACTTTCTGTGGTAGAGAATTCCACAGGTTCACCACTCTCTGGGTGAAGAAGTTCCTCCGCATCTCGGTCCTAAATGGCTTACCCCTTATCCTTAGACTGTGACCCCTGGTTCTGGACTTCCCCAACATTGGGAACATTCTTCCTGCATCTAACCTGTCTAACCCCGTCAGAATTTTATATGTTTCTATGAGGTCCCCTCTCATTCTTCTGAACTCCAGTGAATACAAGCCCAGTTGATCCAGTCTTTCTTGATAGGTCAGTCCCGCCATCCCGGGAATCAGTCTGGTGAACCTTCGCTGCACTCCCTCAATAGCAAGAATGTCCTTCCTCAGGTTAGGAGACCAAAACTGTACACAATACTCCAGGTGTGGCCTCACCAATGCCCTGTACAACTGTAGCAACACCTCCCTGCCCCTGTACTCAAATCCCCTTGCTATGAAGGCCAACATGCCATTTGCTTTCTTAACCGCCTGCTGCACCTGCATGCCAACCTTCAATGACTGATGTACCATGACACCCAGGTCTCTTTGCACCTCCCCTTTTCCTAATCTGTCACCATTCAGATAATAGTCTGTCTCTCTGTTTTTACCACCAAAGTGGATAACCTCACATTTATCCACATTATACTTCATCTGCCATGCATTTGCCCACTCACCTAACCTATCCAAGTCGCTCTGCAGCCTCACAGCATCCTCCTCGCAGCTCACACTGCCACCCAACTTAGTGTCATCCGCAAATTTGGAGATACTACATTTAATCCCTTCATCTAAATCATTAATGTACAGTGTAAACAGCTGGGGCCCCAGCACAGAACCTTGCGGTACCCCACTAGTCACTGCCTGCCATTCTGAAAAGTACCCATTTACTCCTACTCTTTGCTTCCTGTCTGACAACCAGTTCTCAATCCATGTCAGTACACTACCCCCAATCCCATGTGCTCTAACTTTGCACATCAATCTCTTGTGTGGGACCTTGTCGAACGCCTTCTGAAAGTCCAAATATACCACATCAACTGGTTCTCCCTTATCCACTCTACTGGAAACATCCTCAAAAAATTCCAGAAGATTTGTCAAGCATGATTTCCCTTTCACAAATCCATGCTGACTTGGACCTATCATGTCACCTCTTTCCAAATGCACTGCTATGACATCCTTAATAATTGATTCCATCATTTTACCCACTACCGATGTCAGGCTGACCGGTCTATAATTCCCTGTTTTCTCTCTCCCTCCTTTTTTAAAAAGTGGGGTTACATTGGCTACCCTCCACTCCATAGGAACTGATCCAGAGTCAATGGAATGTTGGAAAATGACTGTCAACGCATCCACTATTTCCAAGGCCACCTCCTTAAGTACTCTGGGATGCAGTCCATCAGGCCCTGGGGATTTATCGGCCTTCAATCCCATCAATTTCCCCAACACAATTTCCCGGCTAATAAGGATTTCCCTCAGTTCCTCCTCCTTACTAGACCCCCCGACCCCTTTTATAACCGGAAGGTTGTTCGTGTCCTCCTTCGTGAATACCGAACCAAAGTACTTGTTCAATTGGTCCGCCATTTCTTTGTTCCCCGTTATGACTTCCCCTGATTCTGACTGCAGGGGACCTACATTTGTCTTTACTAACCTTTTTCTCTTTACATATCTATAGAAACTTTTGCAATCCGTCTTAATGTTCCCTGCAAGCTTCTTCTCATACTCCATTTTCCCTGCCCTAATCAAACCCTTTGTCCTCCTCTGCTGAGTTCTAAATTTCTCCCAGTCCCCAGGTTCGCTGCTATTTCTGGCCAATTTGTATGCCACTTCCTTGGCTTTAATACTATCCCTGATTTCCCTTGATAGCCACGGTTGAGCCACCTTCCCTTTTTTATTTCTATGCCAGACAGGAATGTACAATTGTTGCAGTTCATCCATGCGGTCTCTAAATGTCTGCCATTGCCCATCCACAGTCAACCCCTTAAGTATCATTCGCCAATCCATCTCAGCCAATTCACGCCTCATACCTTCAAAGTTAGCCTTCTTTAAGTTCTGGACCATGGTCTCTGAATTAACCGTTTCATTCTCCATCCTAATGCAGAATTCCACCATATTATGGTCACTCTTCCCCAAGGGGCCTCGCACAACGAGATTGCTAATTAATCCTTTCTCATTACATAACACCCAGTCTAAGATGGCCTCCCCCCTAGTTGGTTCCTCGACATATTGGTCTAAAAAACCATCCCTTATGCACTCCAGAAAATCCTCCTCCACCGTATTGCTTCCAGTTTGGTTAGCCCAATCTATGTGCATATTAAAGTCACCCATTATAACTGCTGCACCTTTATTGCACGCACCCCTAATTTCCTGTTTGATGCCCTCCCCAACATCACTACTACTGTTTGGAGGTCTGTACACAACTCCCACTAACGTTTTTTGCCCTTTGGTGTTCTGCAGCTCTACCCATATAGATTCCACATCATCCAAGCTAATGTCCTTCCTAACTATTGCCTTAATCTCCTCCTTAACCAGCAATGCTACCCCACCTCCTTTTCCTTTTATTCTATCCTTCCTGAATGTTGAATACCCCTGGATGTTGAGTTCCCAGCCCTGCTCATCCTGGAGCCACGTCTCCGTAATCCCAATCACATCATATTTGTTAACATCTATTTGCACAGTTAATTCATCCACCTTATTGCGGATACTCCTTGCATTAAGACACAAAGCCTTTAGGCTTGTTTTTTTAACACCCTCTGTCCTTTTAGAATTTTGCTGTACAATGGCCCTTTTTGTTCTTTGCCTTGGGTTTCTCTGCCCTCCACTTTTCCTCATCTCCTTTCTGTCTTTTGTTTTTGCCTCCTTTTTGTTTCCCTCTATCTCCCTGCATTGGTTCCCATCCCCCTGCCATATTAGTTTAACTCCTCCCCAACAGCACTAGCAAACACTCCCCCGAGGACATTGGTTCCGATTCTGCCCAGGTGCAGACCGTCCGGATTGTACTGGTCCCACCTCCCCCAGAACCGGTTCCAATGCCCCAGGAATTTGAATCCCTCCCTGCTGCACCATTGCTCAAGCCACGTATTCATCTGAGCTATCCTGCGATTCCTACTCTGACTAGCACGTGGCACTGGTAGCAATCCCGAGATTACTACTTTTGAGGTCCTACTTTTTAATTTAGCTCCTAGCTCCTTAAATTCATTTCGTAGGAACTCATCCCTTTTTTTACCTATGTCATTGGTACCAACGTGCACCACGACAACTGGCTGTTCTCCCTCCCTTTTTAGAATGTCCTGCACCCGCTCCGAGACATCCTTGACCCTTGCACCAGGGAGGCAACATACCATCCTGGAGTCTCGGTTGCGGCCGCAGAAACGCCTATCTATTCCCCTTACAATTGAATCCCCTATCACTATCGCTCGCCCACTCTTTTTCCTGCCCTCCTGTGCAACAGAGCCAGCCACGGTGCCATGAACTTGGCTGCTGCTGCCCACTCCTGATGAGTCATCCCCCTCAACAGCACTCAAAGCAGCAAGACTTCTTTAATTTTATATTCTGACCCCCCTTGCAATTAAGGCAATATACCATTTGACTTCCTAATTGCTTGCTGTACCTGCATGTTAACTTTCTGTGATTTGTGCTCAAGGACCCCCGATACCCTCTGAATACTAGTCTCTCACCTTTTAAAAAATATTCTGCTTTTCCATTCTTCCTACTAAAGTGGATCATTTCACATTCCCCCACATTATACTCCATATGCCACCTTCTTGCCCAATCATTTCACCGGTCTACATCCCTTCGTAGCCTCTTTGCTCTTCACAGCTTACTTTCCCACCTAGCTTTGTGTCATCAGCAAACTTGGGTACATTACACTCGGACTCCTCATCTAAACTATTGATATAGATTGTAAATAGCTGAGGTCCAAGCACTGATCCTTATGGCACACCGCTAATTACACCTTGCCATCTTGAAAATTACCTATTTATACCTACTCTCTGTTTTCTGTCCGTTAATATATTACCCCCAATCCCAGAAGCCTTGTGGCACCTTATTGAATGCCTTCTGAAAATCAAAATATACTATATATACTCGTTCCCCGTTATCAAATTTGCTAGTTCCCTTCATTCCCTAGCCATTGACTCTATCCCTCTCCCCAACTTCTGTCCGAGGCTGAACCAGACTGTTCATAATCTTGGTGTCATATTTGACCTTGAAATGAGCTTTCGACCACATATCTGCAGCATAACTAAGACCGCCTATTTCCACTTCTGTAACATCGCCTGTCTCCACCCTTGCCTCAGCTCATCCGCTGCTGAAATCCTCGTCCATGCCTTTGTTACCTCTAGACTTGACTATTCCAACGCAGTCCTGGCTGGTCTCCCACATTCTACCCTACGTAAACTACAGGTGATCCAAAACTCAGCTGCCCATGTTCTAACTCGGACCAGGTCCCGCTCACCCATTCCCCCTGTGCTCACTGATCTACATTGGCTTCCAGCTAAGGAACGCCTCGATTTCAAAATTCTCATCGTTATTTTCAAATCCCTCCCTGGCCTTGCCCCTCCCTATCTCTGTAATCTCCTCCAGCCCCACAACCCTCTGAGATGTCTGTGCTCCTCTAATTCTGCCCTCTTGAGCATCCCTGATTATAATCGCTCAACCATTGGTGGCCATACCCTCTGTTGCCTAGGTCCCAAGCTCTAAAACTCCCTGCCTAAACGTCTTCGCCTCTCTACCTCTCTTTTCTCCTTCAGGATGCTCCTTAAAACATATCTCTTTGACCAAGCTTTTGGTCACCATGCTAATTTCTACTTATGTGGCTCAGTGTTAATTTTTTTAATCTCATAATACTCCTGTGAAGTGCCTTGGGACATTTCACTGCATTAAAGGTGCTACATAAATACAAGTTGTTGTTGTTGTAGTTACACCATCAATAAATTTTAATAGATTTGTTAGATACAATTTCTCTTTCATAAAATCATGTTGACTCTGCCTAATCATATTGTGATTTTTCAAGTGCATTCTTATGTTCTTAATCATCGATTCTAGCATTTTCCCTACGACTGATGTCAGGTTCCCTGTTTTCTCTCTCTTTCATTTCTTGAACAGCAGAGTTAAATTTGCTACCTTCCAATCCAAGGACACTGTTCTAGTATCTAGGGAATTCTAGAAGATCAAAACCAATGCATCCACTATCTTGGTAGCCACCTCTTTTGAATCCCTAGGGTGTAGGCCATCAGGTCATGGGGATTTGTTGAATTTTAGTCCCATAAATTTCTCCAGTATTTTTTTTCTTTACTAATACTACTTACTTTAAGTTCCTCACTCTCAATAGACTCTTGGTCCCCCAAAATTTCTTGTATGTCCTTTGTGTCTTTTTTTTAATTCATTCAGGGAACATGGGCATTGTTGGCAAGACCAGCATTTATTGCCCATCCCTAATTGTCTTTGAGAAGATGGTAGTGAGCTGCCTTCTTGAACCCCTGCAGTCCGTGTGGTGAAGGTACTCCCTTAGTGCTGTTAGGGAGGGAGTTCCAGGATTTTGACCCAGCAACCATGAAGGAACGGCGATATATTTCCAAGTCAGGATGGTGTGTGACTTGGAGGGGAACGTGGAGGTGGTGGTGTTCCCACATGCCTGCGGCCCTTGTCCTTATAAGTGGTAGAAGTCGCGGGTTTGGGAGCTGCTGTCGAAGAAGTTTTGGCGAGTTGCCGCAGTGCATCTTGTAGATGGTACACACTGCAGCCACGGTGAGGCGGTGGTGGAGGGAGTGAATGTTTAAGGTGGTGGATGGGGCGCTGATCAAGCGGGCTGCTTTGTCCTGGATGGTGTCAAGCTTCTTGGGTGTTATTGGAGCTGCACTCATCCAAGCAAGTGGAGAGTATTCCATCACACTTCTGACCAGTGCCTTGTAGATGGTGGAAATGCTTTGGGGAATCACTTGCTGCAGAATACCCAGCCTCTGACTGGGTCTTGTAGTCACAGTATTTAAGTAGCTGATCCAGTTAAGTTTCTGATCAATGGTGATGCCCCAGGATGTTGATGGTGGGGGATTTGGAAATAGTAATGTCATTGAATGTCAAGGAGAGGTAGTTAGACATGTTGGAGATGATCATTAGCTGGCACTTGTGAGGCGCAAATGCCACTTATCAGCCCAAGCCTGAATGTCGTCCAGGTCTTGCTGAATGCAGGCACGGATGGCTTCATTTTCTGAGTAGTTGCGAATGGAACTAAACACTGCGCAACCATCGAACATCCCAACTTCTGACCTTGGGAATCAAAGGAAATACTCTCCATTGGCTGGAGTCATACCTAGCACAAAGGAAGATGGTTGTGGTGGTTGGAGGTCAATCATCACAGCCCCAGGATATCACTGCAGGAATTCCTCAGGGCAATGTCCTTGGCCCAACCATCTTCAGCTGTTTCATCAAAGACCTTCCCTCCATCATAAGGTCAGAAGTGGGGATAGAAACATAGAAAATAGGTGCAGGAGTAGGCCATTCGGCCCTTCTAGCCTGCACCGCCATTCAATGAGTTCATGGCTGAACATTCAACTTCAGTACCCCATTCCTGCTTTCTCACCATACCCCTTGATCCCCCATGTAGTAAGGACTTCATCTAACTCCTTTTTGAATATATTTAGTGAATTGGCCTCAACAACTTTCTGTGGTAGAGAATTCCACAGGTTCACCACTCTCTGGGTGAAGAAGTTCCTCCGCATCTCGGTCCTAAATGGCTTACCCCTTATCCTTAGACTGTGACCCCTGGTTCTGGACTTCCCCAACATTGGGAACATTCTTCCTGCATCTAACCTGTCTAACCCCGTCAGAATTTTATATGTTTCTATGAGGTCCCCTCTCATTCTTCTGAACTCCAGTGAATACAAGCCCAGTTGATCCAGTCTTTCTTGATAGGTCAGTCCCGCCATCCCGGGAATCAGTCTGGTGAACCTTCGCTGCACTCCCTCAATAGCAAGAATGTCCTTCCTCAGGTTAGGAGACCAAAACTGTACACAATACTCCAGGTGTGGCCTCACCAATGCCCTGTACAACTGTAGCAACACCTCCCTGCCCCTGTACTCAAATCCCCTTGCTATGAAGGCCAACATGCCATTTGCTTTCTTAACCGCCTGCTGCACCTGCATGCCAACCTTCAATGACTGATGTACCATGACACCCAGGTCTCTTTGCACCTCCCCTTTTCCTAATCTGTCACCATTCAGATAATAGTCTGTCTCTCTGTTTTTACCACCAAAGTGGATAACCTCACATTTATCCACATTATACTTCATCTGCCATGCATTTGCCCACTCACCTAACCTATCCAAGTCGCTCTGCAGCCTCACAGCATCCTCCTCGCAGCTCACACTGCCACCCAACTTAGTGTCATCCGCAAATTTGGAGATACTACATTTAATCTCCTCATCTAAATCATTAATGTACAGTGTAAACAGCTGGGGCCCCAGCACAGAACCTTGCGGTACCCCACTAGTCACTGCCTGCCATTCTGAAAAGTACCCATTTACTCCTACTCTTTGCTTCCTGTCTGACAACCAGTTCTCAATCCATGTCAGTACACTACCCCCATGTTCACTGATGACTGCAAAATTGCATGGGTGTTATCGGAGGCGCGAACAAGGCAGCGCCGCGCCCTGCTAGCAGCTCCGTGCTGCCGCGCCTCCGGCGGCCCATTTGTGCCCAGCGGCAGAAATTGACCAGCACCCCACGAGGCGATGCCCCGCCAGCCTTGCAGGTCAAAACCGGACCGACCTCCGCTCCCGGGGCGGAGATAAAGGGGAGGTGCGCGGCGCCATGCGCCGCCATTTTTTTTCTTCGGTCGACTCACCAATCGTTCTGCTCTGCTGTCACGTGGTCCAGGCCGCCACCGTGCAGCCCGGCACCCCCATCTCGGTGCCGGGTTGCAGCCCTAGTGGCCCAGTGGAGGCCTTGAAATGGCCATGCAGAATTTGCAGCATCCCTCCCCTTTAACAGAAGGGGAGGGGTGTTGAAATGCACCAGCGTTACACGGAAAGCCATGTGGCGCTGTTGAACCCGCCAGAGTAGCACCCCCGAACCCGCCCCAAAGGGAAGTAGCATTTGAAAGTCAGGTTATTCATCTTCAGCAGAAACGGTCCACCTTCCACCGATGGTGTGGCAAGGACTGTTCCAAAATTCCTGGCCTGCTGTAGGGCAGAGAATCCAGGAGACCCAGAAATAGTGCGTTCAACTTCCAATGAGGGGTGGTAACCGCAATTTCACGGCCTGAATATCGGCAAGTGCAGGAAGTCCCACCTCCCCTCAGTTACTGCCCCCAAACGGGGCATAACCCAATTTTGCCCATCCCAGATTTTTTTTTTAGTAACTGAATTTAAATACCCCAACTAACGTGATGGGATTTGAACTCATGTCTTCGCATCATTACTTCAGACCTCTGGATTACTAATCCAACAACATAACGATTGTGCTACCATACCCCTAAATGGTAGAGCGAGGATTGTAGGTGGATGGGGATGGGGGGATGGAGGGGATTGTCCTAGGAGAAGAAATTTAGTAGACTCGGCCTATATTCTCTAGAGTTTAGGTGATCTCATTGAAACATACACAATTCTTATAAGGGCTTGACAGGATAGATCAGGGAAGATGTTTCCCCTAGCTGGGGAGTCTAGAACCAGGGGTCACAGCCTCAGAATAAGGGGTCGGCTATTTATGACTGAGATGAGGAGAAATTTCTTCACTCAGAGGGTGGTGAATCTTTGGAATTCTGTACCCCAGAGGGCTGTGAAGGCTCAGTCTTTGAGTATATTCAAGACAGAGATTGATAGATTTTTGGATATTAAGGGAATCAAGGGATTATGGGGATAGTGCAGGAAAGTGGGGTTGAGGTAGAAACTCACCCATTATCTCATTGAATGCGGAGCAGGCTCGAGGGGCTGAATGGCCTATTCCTGCTTCTATTTCTTATGTTCTTACATGAGAAACTAGGGTGTGAGGTGTGAGAAAATAGTGTGGAGGGGTCCACCGTTGGACACTCTTAACATTTGGTGCCCAAAATTCCTGGTGGCATCTCTGCCACCTGATGTACAATGGGCAGGGCTTCTGCCTGCCAGTCTGCCCACTCTTGGCCTCATTCTAAATCCCAAGAATAGGGTCATTTGATTAACAGAGGTAAGCACCAGCTCAATTTCTGGCTCTCCTGGATGTCTGCCCGACAGCAGGCCAGGAATTTTGGAACAGCGCTTGCCATGCCATCGGTGGGAGGTGGGTCGTTTCTGCTGAAGATGGCTAACTTGCCTTTCAAATGTTACTGCCCCCAAACGAATTTCACCCTCAAAGAATCTCAAAAAAGTAATAATTCATCTAGAAAATCCATTACCAAGCATTTGAGAAAAGCAATAATGGAAAGCACATGTAGTCTCCAGGACTGCTAAGGTGTTTAAATGCAGCCAATGGAAACTTTCATTAAATAGGATGTAATGCTGCACCTTCTTCCCCCAGCTTGAACCAAGCCTGTTCCACACACCCCGGGCTGAAATTCAGTTCCCCAAAAAGATCGGTTACCGCCAGAAAGCGGCGGAGTCGAGTGGCTGCCAACTTCCGGTCCAATGGCCGCCTCCAGCGAAATTTAGCTTGGGGATTTTTATGGCAGTCCCCACTTCTGCCGCGCCGCTGCCAACCATCCTAAGTGTGTCATCAAAGGGCACATTACCGGTCTTCCGCATCTCCATCACACCTCCCGCGAAATCTAGGTCCAAAAATCTTTAACCTGCTGCGTGGTACCCCCGACAGCTTTTTCTGTCGGTGCAACTTGTTTTCAATCTGTGAGCCATAGCAGCATGGCGGCCCTTCAAGGGGAGGGCGCACTGTCACGGCCGCCATGTTTTTTTGTCGGCCGACTGCCAGGTTGGGCCGACAATTATGCCCCCAGGTTCAGCTGGGCTGCCAACAGGCAGCCTGGCACCCCCCTCTTGGGTGCCAGATGGCTGGCCCAGCCGAATCCCTTCCTGGTGGCCCTGTGGACCGAAGTTTGTAAATTCTGAAGGATCCCCCTTTAAGGGAAGGGGAGAGCGTGGTGACACACATGCGTCATGAGGTGAACTCCACTCCGCTGCTGACTGACAGCGACGGAAACTCCATCCCGCCTTTACTTCCGCCCCCATTATGACCGCCTTGCAGTCCACTTAAAAAAAATGACAAAGAGCTGAATTTATCGAAAGAGGCGACCTCATCTGACGCGGTAAAAAAACACTTCAGGAACGGAAGGTGCGACCCATTCCGGGCGGTGGTACATTTCGGCACCCACTGTCTCCTCCCACTCAGGCCATTTCCAACCCTCCCCTCCCCCAAAAATGCTCAGATCCCCCGCATCATAGAAACATAGAAATTTACAGCGCAGAAGGAGGCCATTTCGGCCCATCATGTCTGCGCCGGCTGACAAAGAGCCGTAGGCCCTCGGCCAGCATCCCTAAAGGTTACATATAAACCTATGAACAATGACGGAAAAGCAAAGAGCATCCAGCCCAAACCAGTCCGCCTCACAAAACTGCGACACCTCTACACTGAAACATTCTACATTCCACCCCAACCGAAGCCATCAGATCTCCTGGGAGAGGCAAAAACCAGATAAAAACCCAGGCCAATTTAGGGAGAAAAATTGTGGGAAAGTCCCTCTCTGACCCATCCAGGTGATGGAAACTAGTCCAGGAGATCGTATTCTGTTCACTGCAGTACTTACCATTATATCTGCAACGTCCAACAAAAGGTCATCCAGTCTAATCCCAATTACCAACCATCTTTTAAACATAGAAACATAGAAACATAGAAAATAGGTGCAGGAGTAGGCCATTCGGATCTTCGAGCCTGCACTGCCATTCAATGAGTTCATGGCTGAACATGCATCTTCAGTACCCCATTCCTGCTTTCTTGCCATACCCCTCGATCCCCCTAGTAGTAAGGACTGCATCTAACTCCTTTTTGAATATATTTAGTGAATTGGCCTCAATAACTTTCCGTGGTAGAGAATTCCACAGGTTCACCACTCTCTGGGTGAAGAAGTTTCTCCTCATCTTGATCCTAAATGGCTTACCCCTTATCCTTAGACTGTGACCCCTGGTTCTGGACTTCCCCAACATTGGGAACATTCTTCCTGCATCTAACCTGTCTAAACCCGTCAGAATTTTAAACGTTTCGATGAGATCCTCTCTCATTCTTCTGAACTCCAGTGAATACAAGCGCAGTTGATCCAGTCTTTCTTGATATGTCAGTCCCGCTATCCCGGGAATCAGTCTGGTGAACCTTCGCTGCACTCCCTCAATAGCAAGAATGTCCTTCCTCAAGTTAGGAGACCAAAACTGTACACAATACTCCAGGTGTAGCCTCACCAAGGACCTGTACAACTATAGTAACACCTCCCTGCCCCTGTACTCAAATCCCCTCGCTATGAAGGCCAACATGCCATTTGCTTTCTTAACCTGCTGTACCTGCATGCCAACCTTCAATGTCATTGCACCTCCCCTTTTCCTAATCTGTCACCATTCAGATAATAGTCTGTCTCTCTGTTTTTACCACCAAAGTGGATAACCTCACATTTATCCACATTATACTTCATCTGCCATGCATTTGCCCACTCACCTAACCTATCCAAGTCACTCTGCAGCCTCATAGCATCCTCCTCGTAGCTCACACTGCCACCCAACTAAGTGTCATCCGCAAATTTGGAGAGAGTACATTTAATCCCCTCGTCTAAATCATTAATGTACAATGTAAACAGCTGGGGCCCCAGCACAAAACCTTGCGGTACCCCACTAGTCACTGTCTGCCATTCTGAAAAGTATCCATTTACTCCTACTCTTTGCTTCCTGTCTGCCAACCAGTTCTCAATCCACGTCAGCACACTACCCCCAATCCCATGTGCTTTAACTTTGCACATTAATCTCTTGTGTGGGACCTTGTCGAAAGCCTTTTGAAAGTCCAAATACACCACATCAACTGGTTCTCCCTTGTCTACTGGAAACATCCTCAAAAAATTCCAGAAGATTTGTCAAGCATGATTTCCCTTTCACAAATCCATGCTGACTTGGACCTATCATGTCACCTCTTTCCAAATGCGCTGCTATGACATCCTTAATAATTGATTCCATCATTTTACCCACTACCGATGTCAGGCTGACCGGTCTATAATTCCCTGTTTTCTCTCTCCCTCCTTTTTTAAAAAGTGGGGTTACATTGGCTGCCCTCCACTCCATAGGAACTGATCCAGAGTCTATGGAATGTTGGAAAATGACTGTCAATGCATCCGCTGTTTCCAAGGCCACCTCCTTAAGTTCTCTGGGATGCAGTCCATCAGGCCCTGGGGATTTATCGGCCTTCAATCCCATCAGTTTCCCCAACACAATTTCCCGACTAATAAGGATTTCCCTCAGTTCCTCCTTCTTACTAGACCCTCCGACCCCTTTTATATCCGGAAGGTTGTTTGTGTCCTCCTTACTGAATACCGAACCAAAGTACTTATTCAATTGGTCTGCCATTTCTTTGTTCCCCGTTATGACTTCCCCTGATTCTGACTGCAGGGGACCTACGTTTGTCTTTACAAACCTTTTTCTCTTTACATATCTATAGAAGCTTTTGCAGTCCGTCTTAATGTTCCCTACAAGTTTCCTCTCGTACTCTATTTTCTCTGCCCTAATCAAACCCTTTGTCCTCTTCTGCTGAGTTCTAAATTTCTCCCAGTCCCCGGGTTTGCTGCTATTTCTGGCCAATTTGTATGCCACTTCCTTGGCTTTAATATTATCCCTGATTTCCCTTGATAGCCACCGTCCCTTTTTTATTTTTACTCCAGACAGGTATGTACAATTATTGTAGTTCATCCATGCGGTCTCTAAATGTCTGCCATTGCCCATCCACTGTCAACCCCTTAAGTATCATTCGCCAATCTATCCTAGCCAATTCACGTCTCATACCTTCAAAGTTACCCTTCTTTAAGTTCTGGACCATGGTCTCTGAATTAACTGTTTCATTCTCCATTCTAATGTAGAATTCCACCATATTATGGTCACTCTTCCCCAAGGGGCCTCGCACAATGAGATTGCTAATTAATCCTCTCTCATTACACAACACCCAGTCTAAGATGGCTTCCCCCCTAGTTGGTTCCTCGACATATTGGTCTAGAAAACCTTCCCTTATGCACTCCAGGAAATCCTCCTCCACCGTATTGCTTCCAGTTTGGTTAGCCCAATCTATATGCATATTAAAGTCACCCATGATAACTGCTACATCTTTATTGCATGCACCCCTAATTTCCTGTTTGATGCCCTCCCCAACATCACTACTACTGTTTGGAGGTCTGTACACAACTCCCACTAACGTTTTTTGCCCTTTGGTGTTCAGCAGCTCTACCCATATTGATTCCACATCATCCAAGCTAATGTCCTTCCTAACTATTGCATTAATCTCCTCTTTAACCAGCAATGCTACCCCACCTCCTTTTCCTTTTATTCTATCCTTCCTGAATGTTGAATAACCTTGGATGTTGAGTTCCCAGCCCTGATCATCCTGGAGCCACGTTTCTGTAATCCCAATCACATCATATCTGTTAACATCTATTTGCACAGTTAATTCATCCACCTTATTATGGATACTCCTTGCATTAAGACACAAAGCCTTCAGGCTTGTTTTTTTAACACCCTTTGTCCTTTTAGAATTATGATGTAGTGTGGCCCTTTTTGTTTCTTGCCTTTGTTTACTCGGCCTTCCACTATTGCTTTTTACCTTTCTACCATCTGTTTCTGACTCCATATTACTTCGCCCTGTCTCGCTGTATAGGTTCCCACCCCCCTGCCATATTAGTTTAAACACTCCCGAACTGCATTTGCAAATGTTACCCCCAGGACATCAGTTCCAGGCCTGCCCAAGTGCAAACCATCCCTTTTGTACAGGTCCCACTTCCCCCAGAACTGGTTCCAATGTCCCAGGAATTTGAATCCCTCCCTCTTGCACCACTGCTCAAGCCACATATTTATTCTAACTATCCTGCTTCCTGTACTCTGATTAACACGTGGCACTGGTAGCAATCTAGAGATTACCACCTTTGAGGTCCCACTTTTTAATTTAACTTCTATCTCCCTAAATTCAGCTTGTAGGACCTCTTCCTGCTTCTTACCTATATCGTTGGTACCTACATGTACCACGACAACTGGCTGTTCACCCTCCCTCTCCAGAATGCTCTGCAGCCGCTCCGAGACATCCTTGACCCTTGCACCAGGGAGGCAACATACCATCCTGGAGTCTCGGATGCGGCCGCAGAAACTCCTATCTATTCCCCTTACAATAGAGTCCCCTATCACTATAGCTCTCCCACACTTTTTCTCACCCTTCTGTGCAGCAGAGCCACCCATGGTGCCATGAATCTGGCTGCTGGTGCCTTCCCCTGGTAAGTCATTTCCCCCAACAGTATCCAAAACGGTGTATCTGTTTTGGAGGGAGATGATCGCAGGGGACTCCTGCACTACCTTCCTGCTCTTGCCTTGTCTCTTGGTCACCCATTCACTATCTGTCCTAACCCTTACCTCCGGTGTGACCAACTCACTAAATGTGCTATCCACAACATTCTCAGCATTGCGCATGCTCCAGAGTGAGTCCATCCGCAGCTCCAGTGCTGTCATGCGATCTATCAGGAGCTGCAGCTGGACACACATACCGCACACATAGTAGTCAGGGACACTGGAACTGTCTCTGATTTCCCACATAGCACAGGAGGAGCATGACATGGATCCAAGCTCTCCTGCCATGACTTAACCCTTAAATTAATTTACTTACTAAAATGTACTTCAACACCAAACAGCTACTTAGTAGTTCACTGCCAATTAAACCAATCTAAAAGTCAGTCTAAAAGAGAGTTATTAATACCAGTCGAACAGCCAACCACTTACCAGCTTGACTATGACGTCACCTTTCGATTTCGCATCCCTCTATCTTTGTCTGCAGCTGGTTGGGCTGGTCTCTGGGCCTCCGTCTCCTACTCTCGCACTCCTTATCAGCTGCTCTAGTGTCAGCACTGGTAGGAAAAACAAGACAAAACAGCACCTGCCACCCCCTCTTGCCCTTAAAACTCACCCACTTACCAAACTCACGAATGCCTCTCTATGCTGCTGCACTCCGTGCTCTGCACGAGCTGCCTCTTTTTTTTAAAGTGGTGAGGGTTTCTGCATCCACCACTCTTCCAGACAATGAATTCCAGATCCCCACAAGCCTCTGCATAAAGAAGCCCCACCTCAAATCCCCTCTAAACCTTCCACCAACCAACTTAAAACTATGCCCCCTCATATAAGACCCCTCCACCAATGGAAATAGGCCCTTACTATCCACTATGTCCAGGCCCCTCAATATTTTGTACACCTCAATAAGGTCTTCTCTCAACCTCCTCTGTTCCAATGAGAACAAACCCAGCCTATCCAATCTGTCCTCATAACTAAGATTCTCCATTCCAGGCAGCACCCTAGTAAATCTCCTCTGCACCCTCTCTAGTGCAATCATGTTCTTCCTATAATACGGTGACCAGAACTGCACGCAGTACTCCAGCTGTGGCCTAACCAAAGTATTATACAATTTAGACATAACCTCCCTGCTCTTATATTCTATGCCTCGGCCAATAAAGGCAAGCATTCCATATGCCTTCTTAACCACCTTATCCATCTGGCCTGCTACTTTCAGGGATCTGTGGACAAGCACTCCAAGGTCCCTTTGTTCATCTACACTATTAAGTGGCATACCGTTTAATGTGTATACCCTTTCCTTATTAGCCCTCCCAAAGTGCATCACCTCATACTTCTCTGAATTAAATTCCATTGGTCACTGCTCTGCCCACCTGACCAGTAGATTGATATCCTCCTGCAGCCCATGACTTTCCTCTTCATTATCAACCACACAGCCAATTTTAGTGTCTTCTGCAAACTTCTTAATCATACTCCCTATATTCAAATCTAAATCGTTGATATATACCACAAAATGCAAGAGATCCAGTACTGAGCCCTGCGGAACCCCAATGGAAACATCCTTCCAGTTACAAAAACATCCATCAATCATTACCCTTTGCTTCCTATTTCCAAACCAATTTTGTATCCTTGCCACTTTGTCCTGTATCCCATGGGCTTTAACCTTCATGACCTTATCAAAAACCTTGCTAAAGTCCATATATACGACAGCATACGCACTACCCTCATCAACCCTCTTAGTTACCTCCTCAAAAAATTCAATCAGGTTAGTCAAACACGATCTTTCCTTAACAAATCCGTGCTGACTGTCCCTAATTAATCCTTTGCAAATGTAGATTTATGCTGTCTTTCAGGAATTTTTCTAATAACTTTCCCACCACTGACAGGTCTGTAATTACTCAGCCTATCCCTTTCTTCCTTCTTAAACAAGGGTACTACATTAGTAGTCCTCGAATCCTCCGGCACCATGCCCAGATCCAAAGAGGACTGGAAAATGATGGTCCAGGCCTCTGCTATTTTCTCTTTTACTTTGCTCAACAGCCTGGGATGCATTTCATCTGGGCCTGGGGACTTATCTGCTTTCAAAGCTGCTAAACCCCTTAATAGTTCCTCACTCACTATATTTATTTCAACCAGAATATCACACTCCTCCTCAATAGCAGTATCTGCATTGGCCCTTTCCTTTGTGAAAACAAATGCAAAGTATTCGTTAAGAACCCTACCAATATCTTCCGCCTCCACACAAAGATTACCCTCATGGTCTCTTATAGGCCCTACCCTTTCTTTAGTTACCCTCTTATTCTTAATATATTTATAGAACATCTTAGGGTTTTCTTTAATTTTACTGGCCAAAAATTTCTCGTGCTCTCTCCTACTATTCCTAATATCCTTTGTAATTTTGCCTCTTAACTTTTTGTATTCCTCTCACTGAGCAGAAATACTGGACCATTAACCTTTCCCTTCCCTGCACTGAAAAGGAACTTAGCCTTGTCATCGGCGACATCATTCAAAAACAGTGTCAGTTTCCACATGTATGCTGACTACACCCAGCTCTACCTTTCCACCATAGTTCCCTGTAAGTTTCCAGGGAATCTGCGCAGCCGGCTTGACGGCATTTCACCCACCCCTACTTTGAAGAAAAGTGGCCCTGACCTGCTTCTCTGACCTGGACCCCACTGGAGGAGTTTACTTTTGTTCATCTGGAAGTTGGTACAGATCAATGCATTCTCGATCCCTCGAGATACGCCAGGTTCTGACTGAGCCCGGCATAGGGGAACTTCCAGTATAGGGGGCCACGCCTTTGGTTCCGCTCCCACCGGACAACATTTGCCTTATCAGGGAAGGGTGGAGGCATATCGGAAACAGCTGGAAATGGTGGAAACCTGGCGCAATCCAGTCTCCATTGTTTTCCTACCAGAGTTGAAGCAAAAATCTATTAGAAACCCTCCTGGATTTTCACGGCTACTGTCTCTTTACCTAGAATCTGCCTGCAATTGTGTCTCTGTCGCTGGGAGGGTACCACTTGCACAACTCTGTCAATGACCGCTTTAGCAAACCATGAGGAAGTACAAGGTACTGACCAGGCAGGATTCCTCACCTGATTGTTACTCCCTCTTCCCTTCTGGAAGGGGCCAATGTCTTTGCCACAGTCCAAATCACAACTTTGCATTGAATCAATATGTAGTTTCAGCAGTCAACCCTGAAAAAAGGAACCACTAATCTGGCTCATGTGAGGTATTCCTTTTATAGTCAATGTATCTCAGATCCAAAACTGAGAGGAGCAGTAGACTAAACCTGCAACCTGCTCTCTCAGGGGCTCTCAATGCCAGTACTCAGTGCCCGGTGCTGGCTTGATAACAACTTTTAAAATTTATTCTGAAAATACTGTAAGGATTTAATGGCTAAAGATGTGCAGAGTTCTGAAACTTGGCATCCAGAAAATCATTTTGTGCAGGTGCTCTATGATAGAAATATTCACAGAAATAAAAAAAGAGAATGTTGAAAGTGCTCAGGATGGAGTTGGTCGGCGGCCATAGGATTCCATGTAAGACATCCTGACGATCAGTCGCACAGGAAACGTTAACCTTCCCTTCTCATTCTGAGATTGACTGGCCCAACTGTGGACTTTCTACTTTTATTTCAAATTTCCAGGATTTTTTCTGCTCTCCTCTCCCTTTTTCAGGAGCTATAACAGATATTCTCTCTTATGTTTTTTTATATTACAGGTGATAGAAACTGAGAGTTAAAAAGAGGCAGCCTGAGATTTGATTCAAGAAACCTGAGAACTCTCGTACAAAGTAAAAGCAGCAGTCAGTGCTGAGATTAAAGTGGATTACATTCCAGGTATACGTTCCCTGCAACCATGCTAATGCTTTATTTCAATTTTCAACATTATAATTAAGACAACATTTCATGGGATGGTTCTGTCAGGAAGAAGTAATGGTTTATTGCAAAACTTAAATCAAAGCATTGAGAGACATCAGGCACAATGTCTTAACATAAGAAATTTGCTAAGATATTGGATCGTATTAAAATAAAATTAAACTATCACATATGCAAGATGAATGATGGCAAGCAGTGATGTTCTGGAATATAAACCACAAAGTACTGTGCTGTGCAAACCACAAGCCTGGAGAGCGAGTTCATTAAGCAGTCATGTTGTCAAAAAATGATTTCCTTTCCAGCAAGCCACAGGTCACATCAAGGGTATGGACGCACTGGAGAAGGTGCAAAAAAAGATTTACAATGTTGATACCAGAACTGAGAGATTATAACAACCAGGAAAGACTGAACAAGCTAAGAAGGTTTTCTCTAGGAAAGAGAAGGCAGAGGGATGACTTAATAGAGGTCTTTAAAATTATGAACGTGTTTGATAGAGTAGATGTAGAGAATATGTTTCAGCTTTTGGGGAGTTCAAAACTAGGGGCCATAAATATAAAATAGTCACTAATAAATCCGATAAGGAATTCAGCAGAAACTTATTTACCCAGAGAATGGTTAGAACGCTACCACAAGGAGTAGTTGAGGTGAATAGTATAGATGCATTTAAGGGGATGCTTGATAAGTCATAAAAGATAAAGGAATAGAAGGATAGGTTGACAGGGTGAGATGAAGTAAAGTTGGAGGAGGCTCATGTGGAGCATAAACAAGTGTGAGGGAGCTAAGATGGTTTGGGGGGAGTTAAGATGGTAGTGAGGTAAAATTATGTGGGGGAGGTAAGATGGCGTGGGGGGGGGGTTTAAGATGCTGTAGAGGTTATGATGGTGTAGGGAGGTTAAGATACTGTTGGGGTTTAAGATGATGTGGGGAGTTCGGATGCTCCATAAGAACATAAGAAACATAGAAACATAGAAAATAGGTGCAGAAGTAGGCCATTCGGCCCTTCGAGCCTGCACCACCATTCAATAAGATCATGCTGATCATTCCCTCAGTACCCCTTTCCTGCTTTCTCTCCGTACCCCTTGATCCCCTTAGCCATAAGGAGCAGAATAGGAGCAGGAATAGGCCACCTGGCCCCTCGAGCCCTCGCCGCCATTTAATAAGATCATGGACTCAGCTCTACTTCCCTGTCTGCTCCCCATAATCCTTTATTAGCATATCGCTCAAAAATCTGTATATATCCCCTTAAATATATTCAATGACCTAGCCTCCACAACTCTATGGGGCAGAGAATTCCATAGATTTACAACCCTCTGAGAGAAGAAATTCCACCTCAACTCAGTTTTAACTGGGCAGCCCATTATTCTGAGACTATGTCCCCTAATTTTAGTTTCCCCTATGAGTGGAAATATCCTCTCTGCATCCACCTTGTCAAGGCCCTCATTATCTTATAAGTTTCAATAAGACCACCTCTCATTCTTTTGAACTTCAATGTGTATAGGCCCAACCTACTCAGCCTATCCTCATAAGTCAAACCCCTCATCTCTGGAATTAACCTAGTAAACCTTCTCTGAACAGCCTCCAATGCAAATATATCCTTCCTTTAATACGGAGACCAAAACTGTATGCAGTACTCCAGGTATGGCCTCACCAATACCCTGTACAGTTGTAGCAGGACTTCTCTGTTTTTATACTCTATCCCCCTTGCAATAAATGCCAACATGCTATTTGCCTTCCTGATTACTTGCTGTACCTGCATACTAACTGTTTGTGATTCATGCACAAGGACCCCCATGTCCCTCTGTACTGCAGGTTTGCGACCGGTTTTTCACCTGGGCGAAGCGCAAAAACAAATTTTGTGCTAACTGAATCACACAACATTTTGCAACCGGGCGGAAATTTCGGCGGTGGTTTTGCTGAGGCGCTAAAACTTAGCACCCGCCCAATGTTTTCTGGCTTCCCCAAGGTTCAGGGTGCCATTCACTGTACGCACATCGCTCTGCGAGCACCTTTACTCAACCCAGAGGTTTACCAAAACAGAAAGGGATTCCACTCCATGAATGTACAGAACGTCTGCGACCATACTCAATGCATCATGGCAGTAAATGCTCAATATCCAGGGAGCATCCATGATGCTTTCATCTTGCGTGAGAGCAGTGTCTCATGTTTGTTCAAGCATCAAGCAGAAGGCCAGAGCTGGATGCAGGGGGACAAAAGTTACGGCCTCGCCACCTGGCTCATGAACGCCCCCTCCGGAAACCTCAGACCGAAGCCGAGCATTGCTATATTGACAGCCATATAGCCACATGCAATGTCGTCGAACAGACAATTGGACTGCTCAACCAGCGCTTCCGATGCCTGGACCACTCTGGAGGCAGCCTGCAATATTCCCCTCAGTAGGTCTCTGAGTTCATTGTGATGTGCTGCACGCCACACAACTTAGCCATCATGAGGGAACAGGATTTGCCACTGGGGACTGCAGGACCACCTCAGCAGAGAGGGGAGGAGGAGGAGGATCTTATCAAAACAATAAAGATAATGAGAAGGCTCGACAAGGTGGATGCAGAGAGGATATTTCCACTCATAGGGGAAACTAGAACTAGGGGGCATTGTCTCAGAATAAGCGGCCACCCATTTAAAACTGAGATGAGGAGGAATTTCTTCTCTCAGAGGGTTGTAAATCTATGGAATTCTCTGCTCCAGAGAGCTGTAGACGCTGGGTCATTGAATATATTTAAGGCGGAGATGGACAGATTTTTGAACGATAAGGAAATAAAGAGCTGTGTGGAGTGGGCAGGGAAGTGGAGCTGAGTCCATGATCAGATCCGCCATGATATTAAATGGTGGAGCAGGCTCGAGGGACCAAATGGTCTACTCCTGCTCCTATTTCTTATGTTCTTATGTTCTTATTTTAGTAATATGCTGCAGTAATGGCCCTTTGAGTCAATGTTACTTCATGTCACATCCTTATAGTTCTGCTGCTGAGTGACAGTAATGGAGAAGGCTGTTCCTTGCTCCATTTCCACAAGGGAAAACTACCAAATGCAGAACTTAAGTGGAGCGTGCTTCCCATTATCACTGCTTAGTGGGAAGGCAGCAGTTCTTACATTTTCACAGTAGGTCACAGGTCAAGTACTGTTTTGGGGCAGCAATTTCTCTCATTTCTCAAGAAGCTGGAACACTCCTTTGGAGATGAAAGCAAACATGCATGAAGTAAAATCGTTCATAAAGATATATTTTTATTTATTATTTTAGAGCTATAACTTTATGTTACAATTTGGCAGCATAGCTCAGTAAACAACATAGACCGGAATTTTTCCTCCCTGGGTGTGTCCAGTGCAGGTGGTGGCCATGGCGGATTACAATCCTGCTGCTAGCTCCATCCCACTGCTGAAAACGCCTTTCCCTTCATAGAGCCTATTAAACCTGTTATGCATGCATGTTAATGTATGTACTGCATCACTAGACCACTGAATGTACCTTCACCCTGTATACACTATAACTGTACACCAGAGGGTGCTGCTGCTGGAGACCTAAGGGTCACCTGTACACTGCAGACAACCAAGTATAAAAGGGAGCTCACCTCTTGGTGTCCTCACTCTAGGAGCTGCAATAAAGTACTAAGGTCACTACAGTTCAAGTCCTATATCCTTACCTCGTGGAGTCATTATTAGAGTGCTTGCATATACTACAACTGGCGATGAGGTTATGAATTTCCACACACAATATGTCTAACATAAGCAACTTCCAACAATTTGCTGATGGGGAAGATTGGGATTCCTTTGTGGAAAGGCTAGAACACTTTTTCATCATGAACGACCTGGATGGGGACTCATCGACCACGCTGGCGAACAAGCGCAGAGCCATCCTGCTCAGCAGTTGTGGGCCCACCGTCTATGGCCTCGTCAGGGACCTGCTAGTCCCAGCGAAGACGACAACCAAGACCTATGTGGAGCTCGTAACTTTAATACAAGCACAACTTAAACCTAAAGAGAGCATCCTCACAGCCAGACACCGGTTCTACACCCGCCGGCGGCCCGAAGGCCAAGAAATTGCTAAATACGCTGCAGATCTGAGAAGATTGGCTGCACTGTGTGGTTTTGGCAACCACCTCACTGAAGTACTAAGGGACATCTTCGTTATTGGAATCGGCCTCCTCCATAAACTGCTCTCTGCGGACACTACGGTCACCCTGAAGAAGGTGATCAAAGTGAGCCAGGTTTTCGTGATTTCGGTCTGCGACTCCAAACGGATGATAACCCACACCCAGGACTCTAATCCGACGAGTACAGTGAACCGAATGATGACTTTCAGAGGCAAGAATGCTGCCCCGAGTCCCGCAACCCTGAGTCCGCCACATGGGCCAACCGGCTAGCCCCGTGCTGGTGCTGTGGAGGAAACCACAGGGCCCACCAGTGCCGATACAAAGACTATACCTGCAAAGGCTGCAGCACTAAAGGTCACCTTCAGCGAATGTGTGGAAAAGGTTTTACTCACCGAGTCGCGGAAGAGTTGGCCGATCACCTGGGCTCCAACACTGCTGAAGACAAAGCTGCTCAGCCCCTGGAAGAGGAGTACAGAACCGAGAGTTCCCAGTGGAAAATGGAAGTAGAAATTAACAGTGTTCCAGCCTCGATGGAGATCGACACAGGGGCGAGCCAGTCATCGATGAATCAGACAGCCTTTGAGAAAATCTGGGACAGTCCCAAACTCTGGGAATGACCCAAAATGTCCCCAATCCAGGCAAAGCTCACCCACACAAAAGGCACCATCCCAGTCGTTGGCAGCGTGGAGGTCCAGGTATCCCATGGCGGCGCAATGCACAAGCTTCCCTTGTGGATCGCTGCCGGTGATGGCCCAACGCTGCTGGGAAGAAGATGGATGAAGCAAGTCCAAATCTGTCGGAGCGACAGCGGCTTCCGGGCCCCGGCGATCAACATCCTATGCAGCCCCAAACTTGGATCCATTGCAGCACCTGAAAATCCTACCATCTGACTCGACTGCATGGCGACAATGCAGTCTGCACAACTCAGTGGTGAGATGATCCAATCTGAACGACCAGACCTCACCTTCCGGGCTCCAGTGGCAGAACTCCGAGGGAAGGTAGATTCCTGGCATCCGTGGCAGAACCTGTGGAGTAAAGGATCACCGCAGCCTACCTCATGGAGAGAGAGAAGATGGCAGTGGCACCATGAGGCGAAGCACCTGGAATCAAGGTGGCCGCGAACAGACCACTAGGGGCAGCGCTGAGGGAGCAACACGTGTTACCGAGGGGCGAACTGGATTGGGGTAAAGATTGCAAGGCCCTCTTAAAGGAAACCGGCAACCCAAAACAATAAAAGGGACAGTTCCACTCTAGGCACAGCGATGCCAGTGATATTAAAGATAAAAGTGTAATAAATGAATACAGGTATACAAATGTACTGTTAAATGGCGATGGCGGCAATGCTAATGGGAGAGAATGCTTCAAAACGTGATGTAAGTGACAAGTTTGTACTGTTGAACAGTGATGCCAGTAATGCTAACATGATAAATGTAACCTTGTACAGAGATACTGATAGCACACAAGAAAGCATTGTGACAAATGTGAAAGTGTAAAGAGATATAACAATGTCGAGTCGACTAGTCGCGATCGGAGCCAATGTGTCATGCATGCAAATGATAGAATGAGAAATGATACCGGGTTCTACATGTATACTATCAATGCCAAAGGAAACCCCCCCATGGGAAACACCCAGGTCCAGCCTGCGCTTCCGGGACCAATGTGATGCCCCAGGAAGGGTTCACACACACTCAGTGGGAGCATACCCACTGCAGGGACAGCAGTCAATGGGCAGCACAGCCACTACCACTGGCAACCTGCCCCAGATCGGCCCTAAACCCCCAGGCCATAAAGGCCAGCACCGGGAGCAAGAGGCCAGTACCTTCCAGCTTTCCCGGCGGAACCTGGGATGACCAGACTCCCACCATCAATGGAGGACAAGGAGACCACACCACCCTTTGGCCCTGCCCACCATTAAACGTCACCACCTACCCATTCTACATTCTTACCCATGACAACATGTACTTGCTCCACCACTGCCGAATCCTCCAACAGTGACACCCACATGGTCTATGTATGGGGGGGGGGGTGCGGGGTGGGGGGGAGGGGAAATGGATGTGTGCAAACACGAACACATGGATCACACCCGGCATCCACACAACCCTCACAACAACCTCCCACCGTCCGCTACTGATCACCTCCCCATGCCATGGCAATAAAGACTTGGGAAAGGCTTAGGGGGGAGTATTGTTCTGTATGCATGTTAATGTATGTACTGTAACACTAGACCACTGAATGTATCTTCACCCTGTATACACTACACCTGTATACCAGAGGGTGCTGCCACTGGAGTCCTAAGGGTCACCTGTACACTACAGGTAACCAAGTATAAAAGGGAGCTCATCTCTTGGAGCTGCAATAAAGGACTAAGTTCAATACAATTCAAGTATTATATCCTTACCTCGTGGAGTCGTTACTAGAGAATGCTTGCATATACTACAAAACCCGTCCTGTGCCTTACCCAACTCAATTAAATGGTGTAGGTCTGGTGATGTCAACGAAGACGCGTTTTTAGCCGGGATCTTTAAAGGGACCATGGCCACAATAAATTTAAAGGTTAATTTAACACAGTGCTGTCAGTGCACTATAGCATTGGGGTGCTGCGAACACTGACAATGACTGCACAGAGGCAGAGGGCTGCAGCCAGGTACTCCGATTACTTCATAAACTTCCCAATGAGCACGCGTGGAGGTCCTATTCCCTTCCAATGAGCAGAAGAGACCTCCCTAGGTCACCAAAACAGCCTGGTTGGATAGCAGAGGGGGTAACCAGCAGAGATGTGTTCAGGAGAACCTGGGTGCAGGGCCGCAAGCATTTCAATGATCTCAATAGATCAGGAAAGGTGAGTACAAAGCCATACTCACCTTCATCCTGCTGTGCCTCTCATCACATCCCCCATCACTCTGCCTTCCCAACCCTACACATATACATCCTTACTCACACCAACATACCTTGTGCACCCACCCATCCCTCTCTCTCTATGTACATTATCACATCCCCATCTTATTAGCCACCCCTCACACTCACCCTCATCCTAGTGCAATCATACTATCTAACACACAAGGAGGCCACTTGGCTTTGGCATCCCACTCCATCATAGTCTTCCTCTACAGATGTAACCCATCCATTCTTTACACTCATTCCATCACTCTCACTCAAACCACTCTTCTTTCCCTCCTTGCAGGAAAAGAGAGCCCACAATAAGACGCAGAGGGAGAGAACCGGCAATGAATGATCATCATGTACAAAATGGTATCTGTACCCATTTTTCATATGACATATCTAACTCATCTTTTTATTCTCCCACAGGTCCATCAATCACCCCCCTCCCCACCCGCCCCCCCCTCCCCCCGGTCCAGGAGGAAGAGGAAGACGACTCCTCAGAAGAGCCCCCAGCCTCTGAGGGAGCACTGTCAGCAGAACTAAGCCCACCCAGCACCAATGCAAATACGCACACTTGGGTGAGTGCCACACGAGATAGAGCGAGGTCCTGACCCACTGTCAATCATTTTAAATTTAATAGCTGAACTACCCATCCCATCCTCTGAGCGCCGGCAAAATTCCAGCCTCAAGAGTTTATTTGAGAACAGCATTGCTTGTAGTTTCTACCTTGTGGTGTAGAAACATAGAAACATAGAAAAATAGGTGCAGGAGTAGGCCATTCGGCCCTTCGAGGCTGCACCACCATTCAGTAAGATCATGGCTGATCATTCCTTCAGTACCCCTTTCCTGCTTTGTCTCCATACCCCTTGATCCCCTTAACTGCAAGAGCCATATCTAACTCACTCTTGAATATATCCAGTGAACTGGCATCAACAACTCTCTGCGGTATACTTTTTGTTATTTGATTTTGAGAAAAGGAAAATATATTTCTTCATTCATTTTTCATTTGTAGGTTTTTGTTTTTAGTTTCCTACTTACCCAGAGGTATGAGGGAAATATCCTCTCTTTTTTGGAGAGCAAATCTTTGGGAAAAAAAAATTTGTTTCCAAATTTGATTGGGACAAAGATAGTGAGCTTCTTTTCATATTATTAACCATGTTTTCACACTTTCTTGTCCTTTTCCTTATTAAAGGAGTTGTATTCTTTAAGTTTTTTGGCTTATATTTAGCTTTTTAAGATATTTATTGAAGTTGCAGCCAAGTGATTTTAAACAATTGTTTTCTTTGTGTATTGTTTCTAACAGTGCTATACTAACTGCATGCTATGTAGAGCTGTATCTGGAGGCTCCTCCTCCTCCATCTCTCCCTGTGATGTTGGGCCCTAAGAAACAGCTAACATACACTTGTATTTTGTGCACTTGAAAAGTTAACTTGGTTGATGCATAGTAGGCATGGTGACACAATATTGCTCTTTTTATTAGAAAATTAAAAATCATCGGGCTGAATTTTCATTTTTTTGCGTTTTTGACCGTTTCCGGGCGCAATTCTGACACAATATTTGTTCTCATGCTGTTGGTGCCTCTCAACACTCTGTGGGTTGCCTCCTAAAATGCATGACACATAGGTAAGCTTAGTTCAGCACCTTATTTGCAATGAATGATCTTTACGCATTTTTAAAATTGATTTTTGAGATCTCATTCGATGGCTCCCCATTTTGATGTCGTCCTGATGAACCATGTGCAACTTCCAAGGCCATTAAACAGAGAACTGTATTACATTCAGACAGTATGGCATAAGTGCTTTGGTGGCTGTCTGTGCCACAAGTGCAAATGGACCCTCTTGTAACCATTCCCATTTTCATCGTTTCAGGCAAAGAAGTCTCATAATCACTGCGAGCAGGTGCAGACAGGCGGCAGTCCGCCTCAAACCCTGCCACTCACCGACACTGAGGAGAAAGTGGCGGGCGCATTGGTGTCACGGGTCAGGCAGCTGCCACTGGGCACGCTGATCCTCGCTCGGATACTGAGGATAAGTCCTGCACACTCCCAAGGATAGGTTGAGGCAATGTCCTGCAGTGCCTCTGGGCCAGGTTGGGGCAATGTTCTGCAGTGTCGCTGGACTAGATATAATTGAGTAGCGGCGGTCTTTCAAATGAGCCTGTGCTATGCGACCTTCCTCATGACACCCTGCCCTCTCCCCTGCTGCTAACCACTCGTCTGTTGCTTTCTACTTCCAGATGACCAGCCACAGGCAATGCATCCCTCAAGGGACCCCTTCACGTTGGGCCTTCGTCTGGAGGAGAAGGAAGAGGAGGATACCGATGAGCCAACATCCTATGACCTCTGCTCCTCTGAGGACGGCGTGATGTTCTCAGGGTTTGAGGAATGCAAGGCTCCTGAAACCAATGACGTGCAGCAACGCAGTGCTGGGGATGAATCCCGCATGCCATCTCTCCGGAAGGTGAGTCAGCAAAGTCGATCTACTGACAGATAGGCAGACATGGAACTGGACATGGTGGGAATGACCAGGGAGAACATCCAACTCAGCCGTCAGCTCCTTGATATCTTGGGAAGGATTCCCGTGAGCATTGATAGTCTGAAAGCGATGATTACGGAGGTAGGGTCGCAGATTGTCGGTGCGAGCCGTGATACCAGTAAAGCCATCAATGCCCACATGAGGCTAGTGGCCTCCAGCAGTGACAGTGGAGTCCCGGAGAGTGTGGCGCGAGCCCTTGCAGAATATGGCGCATCACAGGCACAAGCTCTGCTTCAGCTTGGGCAGCTGATGCAGTCCATGCCTGCTGCCATACTCTCTGCATTCCCCACTGTCAGGTTCCGAAGCAGGCCAGCAAGGTGTTAATTTACATCATGCTCTGGTTACTAGAGGCCAGTCCCGTTGGCGACTGAGTCACTCCAGGGATATGGGAGGTGATATCATTCCTCTGGATGACAGCATTCTGTCTCCCCCCACTCAGTCGCCAACCAAGCATCAGCAACGGTTGTCACCCAAACCACTTTTGACTGGCAACGCCGATGAAGAGGCTAGCTTGTCAGATGCCGGGAATTCCATGCCACGAGCCGGTCTAGTGCATCCCCAGAAGGCATCTCCATTGTCTCCCTCACCCTGCCACAACACCTCCCCAACACAGCAGCACTTAGGTCGTCTTACTGCATGCCTTGGTGCCACTTTGATTAGGAGCAGCAGGCAAGGGAGGGTGATGAAGGGAAGGGGGCCAAAAGACGGTGGGAAAAAATAGGAATTAATGTTATAGTATCACACTGCCTGATCATGTTCTTGATGCCGGATTATGTTCTGATAATGTTCTTGATTTATCACACTTCTGGATGCAGCTCATTGTTTTATTTTATTTAAGTTTCACAATGAAGGTTACAAAGGTTACAATGTTACAATGTTTAATACATTTTTTTGTTCACCTTAACCATTTCTGTGTAGTGTCTCACTTGCAGAATAAGAGGGGGAATAGTCAATATAGAGTGGCCAGGCAATGGTTAAACTATTCAAGCAAAGCGTTGAATTATGAGCTGCCGACGTAAGGCTTTTGCAGCGGCGAAATCTCCATGATGCCTCCACCTGTGGTGGTGGTGGTGGTGGCATGGGTTCCTCGTTAGGCTCCTCTTCCTCATCGTTCTCCTCCTCCTCCTCTCCCCCCCCCCCCACCACCCTCTCCCGAGGTGCTCCTGCAATCCCCATTGGCAATTCCTGTCCCCTCATGATGGCTAAGTTGTGTAGCACGCAGCACACCACAATGAACCCAAAGACCTGCTGAGGGAAGTACTGCAGACAGCCTCGGAAGCGTTGCATTACCACTCCAATTGTCTGTTCGACGATGTTGTGTGTGGCTATATGGCTCACATTATAGCAATGCTCAGCTTCTGTTTGAGGGTTTCGGAGGGAGGTCATGAGCCAGGTGGCCAGGCCGTAACCTTTGTCCCCGCGCATCCAGCTCTGGCCTTGTGGTTGACGCTGGAACATGTGTGAGACACTGCTCTCACGCAAGATGAAAGCATCATGGATGTTCCCTGGATATTGGGCATTGACTGCCATGATGCGCTGAGTACGGTCGCAGACTATCTGAACGTTCAGGGAGAGGAATTTCTTTTGGTTTCGGCAAACCTCTGCATTCCATAAAGATGCTCGCAGGGCGATGTGCGTACAGTCAAGGGCACCCTGAACCTTGAGGAAGCCAACAAATCATCCAAAACCTTCAGCCCTCTCATTTTGGGTCTCCCTGGTCATTGGGAAGCTTATGAAGTCCATTCTGTATGCGTACAGTGCATTAGTCACCTGGCGAATGCAGCAATGTGTAGCGTGCTGTGAGATGGAGCATAGGTCCCCTGTTGATGCCTGAAAGGAGCCGGAGGCGTAGAACGCAAGTGTCACAGTCACATTCACCTCGACGGGCAGTGCAGTCCTGCTAATGCTTGTAGACTGTAGGTCTGTCTGTAGGAGCTGGCATATCTCTGTGACCATCTCTTTCGGAAGCACAGCCTTCTAACGCACTGTGCCTCAGAGAGCTGGATGTATGAGCGATGTTCCCTACAAACTCATGGGGGGGTAAGGCCTCCTCCCCATATGTTTGCGGCCTCTTCAATTACGTTGCAAATCATCAACAATAAGCCTTCTTCCAGCTTGAAGCCGTATGACAATCACAGCCAGGATTATTGGCTCCTGACCGAGCATGGCGCCCATCTTTTAAAATGTCCTTAAATGTCCTTTATAAAACAAACTAGAAACTCACATAAAACTTCACAATCAAAAGTGTGCAGTAATGCAGCATTCTTCTCCCAATCCTTTTAATCTCTCACAACTGCAACTTTCTCCTTCGCTTTCAACATGGCGCCATTAGCGCCTGGTGTGCCCTGGGTCGGTCTGGCTTTTCTGGGCGGGTGCTGGGGCAGACGCTAAATCAGGCAAAATGCTCGAAAGTTCCACCCAGGGTGCTAGAGCAGCAATGTACAATGATTTATGTCATCCCAATGGTCAAAACAGCAGCATGGCGATAAGTTTTAGTGCCGCTGCAAAACCATTGACGAAAGTTCCGGCTGGGCACAAAATCTTGTGCACCTCGTTTCACAGCCAAAAACTATTTTTGCTCCCCACCGAGGTGCTAAGTGGGGCGCAAATTAACCGAAAATCCAGCCCACCATCTATGTACATCAGAGTATACAATGGAAAGAGCAGGATACCTCTTAATAAATCATACGAGGTATAAAGACACAGTTTAAAATGGCAGCTAGGATGAAACCCACAGTGTCCAATCGAGATAACAGATGAGGCCCTTACTTTAACGTCTCATCTGAAAGACAGCCGGGTTGAAATTGCTCCTGTTTATAGCCCCCTTAACACCTCCCGAGGGCACTAACGTGGCACAATGAAGTTTTTACGCGGGCGAAAGGGGTGATTGCACCTCCCGGGAAATTGCCCTGGAGGTTGGGGGGGGGGGGGGGGCGATGTGCCGGTAGTGCCATGCACCGAGATTTATGCCCCAGGCTGGCGCAAACCCACTGATGACATCATCGCGATGTGCGCTGACCCCTTTGCGCTCTGTGGGGGAAATTGCTCCATGGGCCGTAAGGATGGTGCCAGTAGATGTCACCAACAGTTTCGCGGGGCGTGAAGCTGGTGGACATCAGTCGCCGGGGCAACACTAAAAGAGGAGGCCTTTTACACCACGGGCCGCCATATTTTTTTGCCAGCCGATTCTTCCATCAGTCGGACAAAGGTGGCCCTTGCATCGACCGGGCCACCATCATGCAGCCCGGCACTCTGTTATGTTACACTGAATGGGGATGGCATCTAAATACTTATTAGTGCTGATTATTGAAGAGCCTCTTTAAGGGGCAGATCGACAATCCCTAGTGTAGTCGAGACCAGGTCTTTGGAGTGTCATCCTTCTGAATTTGTACTGCATGCACACCACCGACTTCCATCTAAACAGTGGCAAAGTGTATTTTTGCACTAGCTTATGATTTAAAGAAAATGACATTGTTGGCCTGTATGGTTAAATTGAACTTAATCAGCCAATAGCCAGAAACATGAGAACATAAGAACATAAGAAATAGGAGTAGGAGTAGGCCATTTGGCCCCTCGAGCCTGCTCCGCCATTTAATATGATCATGGCTGATCTGATCTTGGGCTCATCTCCACTTTCCTGCCCACTCCCCATAATCCTTTATTCCCTTATAGTTCAAAAATCTGTCCATCTCCACTTTAAATATATTCAATTACCCAGCCTTCACAGCTCTCTGGGGCAGAGAATTCCACAGATTTACGACCCTCTGAGAGAGGAAATTCCTCCTCATCTCGGTTCTAAATGGGCGACCCCTTATTATTAAACTATGTCCCCTAGTTTTAGATTCCCCCATAAGTGGAAACATCCTCTCTGCATCTACCTTTTCGAGCCCCCTCAGTATCTTATATGTTTCAATAAGATCATCTCTCATTATTCTAAACGCCAATGAGTATAGGCCCAACCTGCTCAATCTTTCTTCATCACAGCAATCAACCTCGTGAACCTTCTCTGAACTGCTTCCAATGCAAATATATCCATCCTTAAATCAGGAGAACAAAACTGTAGACAGTACTCTAGGTGTGGTCTCACCAATCCCCTGTACAGTTGTAGCAGGACTGCCCTGCTTTTATATTCCATCCCCCTTGCAATTCTATTTGCCTTCCTGATTACTTGCTGTACCTGCATACTAACTGTCATGTATTCAACCAGCATTGTAACCCATGTATAAACTGACCTAAGTTGTACACCGTGAGAACACTGACCACTAGGTAGGAGACACTCCTAACCTGGACCTTCAGGTATAAAAGGGGAAGCTCCACCCACCTTCATCACTTGAGTGCTAAGGAATAAAGGACAGGTCACAGACTGACCTTCTCTCAAGCATGGGCCACGTGTGCACTTATACTGTGTAGTAAGGACGTATCAATGGCGACAAGAAACTGGGATTTAAACCACGCGAGCATGGCCACTAGCAGAACAGACGAGAGGTACTGTGTTAAGGAATGGTTGGGACAGAGATTCAACATTGTTAAAGCAGCACACAGTTCTCCAGACAGACAAGGGCAGTCAGGCATGCCCCAACATGTAGTCGAACCCAGAGGGGGAGTTCGACAGAGACAATGGCAAGCTGAACAGCGATTCATGCCATTGCAAGGGACAATGCGGCCAGTAATGGAGCCAGCAACACCTGTTAATGGTGCACTCAAGGACAATAACAGGGGCAGTCAGGGACGATCGACTGGCAAGGGACCTTTTGTTTCAAACCGCAACTCATGCTGGAGGCGTGGAGGCATACATTCAGCCGGAGTTTGCAGAGATGAGCAAAATACCTGCAGAAATTGCAGAAATGGACACTGGGGGAAATCGCTGGAAGCTGAAGTTCAGCGAGTTCATGTGGAGCACGTATACAGTTCATACACCAGGACGCCACCGATAATGATGAAAGTGCTCCTCAATGGCATCCCAGTATCAATGGAGTTAGACACGGGTGCCAGCCAGTCCGTGATGGGTATCAAACAGTTCGAAAAGTTGTGGGCATCCAAGGCCAGGAGGCAAAAATTATCGCCGATTGACACACAGCTACGGACTTACACAAAGCAGATCATTCCGGTGCTAGGCAGCGCCACGGTAGTCGTGACCCACAAAGATTCGGAGAACAGGTTGCCACTCTGGATTGTCCCAGGGGACGGTCCCGCACTACTGGAGAGGAGTTGGCTTGCTGTCATGAACTGGAAATGGGGCGATGTCAATGCAATTTCCTCTGTGGAGCGAGTATCATGCTCACAGGTCCTGGACAAATTTGACTCATTATTTCAACCCAGCATTGGCACTTTCATGGGGGACAAGGTAGTGATTCACATAAACCCGGACGCCAGACCAGTACACCACAAGGCCAGAGCGGTGCCGTACGTGATGCAGGAAAAGATAGAAGGCGAATTGGACCGGCTGTTGAGGGAAGGCATCATCTCGCCAGTCGAATTCAGTGACTGGGCGAGCCCGATTGTGCCGGTGCTCAAGGCGGATGGGTCGGTCAGGATATGTGGCGATTACAAGGTCACCATCAATCGGGTGTCACTCCAAGACCAGTACCCGCTACCGAGAGCGGAGGACCTCTTTGCGACGCTATCCGGTGGCAAACTTTTTTCAAAATTGGACCTGACCTCAGCTTACATGACCCAGGAGCTGGCGAGTGAGTCGAAGAAGCTGACCACCATCACGACACACAAGGGGTTGTTTGAGTACAACAGATGTCCGTTCGGGATTCACTCGGTCGCCGCGATCTTCCAACGAAATATGGAAAGCCTCCTCAAGTCGATTCCAGGGACGGTGGTTTTTCAGGACGACATCCTCATCACGGGTTACGATACTGAAGAACACCTCCACAACCTGGAGGAGATGCTACGCAGACTGGACCGGGTAGGTCTGCGACTGAAAAAGGCGAAGTGTGTCTTCCTAGCTCCAGAGGTAGAATTCCTGGGGATGAGGGTAGCAGCAGATGGGATCAGGCTGACTGCATCCAAGACGGAAGCGATCCAGAGAGCACCCAGACCCCGTAACACGACGGAGCTGCGTTCGTTCCTGGGGCTGCTGAAGTATTTTGATAACTTTCTTCCCAAATTGAGCATGCTGCTAGAGCTGCTACACGTGCTCCTACGCGAAGGTCACGAATGGGTCTGGGTTGACAGCCAGGAAAGGGCTTTTAATAGAGCACGCAATTTGTTATGTTCCAACAATCTGTTAACGCTATATGACCCATGTAAGAAACTTGTTTTAACGTGCGATGCGTCGTCCTATGGTGTCGGGTGTGTGTTGCAGCATGTCAATGCCAAGGGTCAGTTACAGCCGGTAGCTTATGCCTCCAGGAGTCTGTCCCAGGCAGAAAGGGGCTACGGGATGGTAGAAAAGGAGGCGCTCGCATGTGTATATGCGGTAAAGAAAATGCACCAGTACCTGTTTGGCAGGAAATTTGAGCTGGAGACAGATCACAAACCCCTAACGTCCCTTTTGGCTGACAACAAGGCCATAAATGCAAACGCATCGGCCCGCATACAGAGGTGGGCACTCACGTTAGCTGCCTATGACTACACAATTCGGCACAGATCGGGCACCGAAAACTGCGCCGATGCACTCAGCAGGCTCCCACTAGCCACCACTGAGGGGGCTACCGAGCAAGGTGCTGAGATGGTCATGGCTGTTGAAGCTTTCTGAAGCGAAGGCTCACCTGTGACAGCCCGTCAGATTAAAGTCTGGACAAATAGAGACCCGTTATTGTCTCTAGTCAAGAAATGTGTCCTGAATGGGGACTGGGCAGCCACATACAGGGCATGCCCTGAGAAATTTAAACCATTTCACAGGCGCAAGGATGAGCTCTCAATTCAGGCCGATTGCCGACTGTGGGGAAACCGCGTAGTCATGCCCCAGATAGGCAGAGAGGTGTTCATCAGAGAACTCCACAATGGGCACCCGGGCATTGTCACGATGAAGGCAATTGCCAGGTCACACGTTTGGTGGCCAGGGATAGACGCAGATCTGGAACTTTGTGTTCGCAGGTGCAACACGTGTGCCCAGCTGGGCCATGCGCCCAGGGAAGCCCCCCTTAACCCCTGGCCATGGCCCGCCAAGCCTTGGTCATGCATCCATGTGGACTACGCAGATCCTTTCATGGGGAAAATGTTTTTGGTTGTAGTAGACGCCTACTGCAAATGGATCGAGTGTGACATTTTAAATTCAAACACATCCTCTGCCACGGTAGAAAGTCTACGGGCAATGTTCGCCGCCCACGGTCTACCGGACATCTTGGTCAGCGACAATGGCCCGTGCTTCACAAGCACTGAATTCCAGGACTTCATGGCAGGCAATGGAATCAACCATGTTAGAACGGCACCGTTCAAGCCGGCCTCAAACGGCCAGGCAGAACGAGCAGTCCAGATAATCAAACAGGGGATGCTCAGATTCCAAGGGGGTTCCCTACAAACCCGCTTATCACGCCTCCTGTTGGCCTATAGATCCCGACCATACTCGCTCACAGGGGTTCCACCCCTGAATTCCATTTGTATTAATGAAAAGGACGCTCAAAACCCGATTATCCCTTATACACCCCACCATGAAAGAAATTGTCGAGAGCAGGCGCCAGTCACAATATCACTACCATGACAGGAATGCGAGGGCGCGATGTATTGATGTAAATGATCCTGTTTTTGTCCTCAACTACACTGCAGGGCCCAAATGGCTCGCAGGCACTGTGGTTGCCAAAGAGGGAAATAGGATTCTGGTAGTTAAACTTACCAATGGACAAATCTGCCGCAAACATGTGGATCAAACAAAAAAGAGGTTCAGCAACCCTATCGAAGAAGCAGAGGAAGAACACGATATAGAGTTCACTCCACCACAGGTGACCGAACACCGGAACCAAAGGGAGGAGAGCCCAGTCACTGTGGGCAGTCCGGACAGGTCTGAGGCACTGCAAACAGCAGACACTCAGGCCAGCGCCCAACAACCGGAGCCCCAACTCAGGCGCTCTACAAGGGAGCGTAATCCACCAGAGAGACTCAACCTGTGATCCCAATAAGACTTTGCGGGGGGAGGTGATGTCATGTATTCAACCAGCATTGTAACCCATGTATAAACTGACCTAAGTTGTACACCGTGAGAACACTGACCACTAGGTGGGAGACAGTCCTAACCTGGACCTTCAGGTATAAAAGGGGAAGCTCCACCCACCTTCATGACTTGAGTGCTAAGGAATAAAGGACAGGTCACAGACTGACCTTCTCTCAAGCATGGGCCTCGTGTGCATTTATACTGTGTAGTAAGGACGTATCACTAACGTTTAGTGTTTCATGCACAAGTACCCACAGGTTCCTCTATACTGCAGCATTTTGTAATTTCTCTCCATTTAAATAATAATTTGCTTTTTTATTTTTCCTGCCAAAGTGGATAACCTCACACTTTCCCACATTATACTTCATCTGCCAAATGTTTGCCCACTCACTTAGCCTATCTATATCCCTTTTCAGATTTTTTGTGTCCTTCTCACAACTTGCTTTCCCACCCATCTTTGTATCATCAGAAAATGTGGCTACATTAAACTCAGTCCATTCATCCGTCATTAACATAGATTGTAAATAGTTGAGGCCATAAGTACCGGTCTCTGTGGCACCCCACTCGTTACCGTTTGCCAACCGGGAAAAGATCCATTTATCGCCACTCTCCGTTTTCTGGCTACATTACACTTGGTCCCTTCAAATTCCCTTTTCTAATTTGCTCCACATTTGACATCAGTGTTTCTATTGCTGCCTCCATCATTACCTGCGGAGATGCGCATGAAAACCATTTGTTTGCGTGGATCTCAGTTGGAGCTGCTGGCAGCTCGTGGTTCGGTAAATGGAGGTTAACATTCGCCTTTAAATTGCTAAATGTCAGTGGCACTAAAAACACACATCACTGTATTTCTGTTTTGCCTCAGTGTGCGGATCTGAAATTTGAATTAACAGTTTAGGCTTTGAGCAATAACCACTATTTCCTGAGGGAGTCAGGGGAGAGGGACAGAAGGAACTTCATCAGTTTCCTTATACTTGAACAATTTTTTTGAAAAACCAAATTGGTTAAAATCGATGAGTCACGATGCTGCTCTTACCATCACAAACTATAATTTGAGAATTCCTTTACTCTTTGAAGGTAACTTAACTGAATGCACAGTACTGGCTGCACCAAAGGGTGTTTCAGTGTCACAAAACTCTTTCCTGTTTTTCTCTTCCTATTACGTAGTTACAGTAATATCAAGTTTGCCAACTCTCATGATTTAATCGCGAAACAGGTGCTTTGTTAATGAAAAATCAACCTGATTCGCAATCTCACAATTTCAGTCTGATAAATCCTAATTTTTTTTCAGCTGTATTAATCTTCATCACCGCCTCCTGATTAGCTGCTGTTCACGCATGAGCTGGATCAGGGGTTCTCAAAAGGCGGTGTCTGCGGACCCCTCCTGGAGAAGATTTCAAGGAGTCCACGAGTTGGTTTGCTCCACAGCACTGTTTCCCATTGAACTTTCATTAGCAGTCACCCCCCTGCTCCACTGTGTGATAGAATAGTCTCAGAGATACTTACTGTGCATGCACACGTTGGACACCATCGCAACGTGGTTGGATGAGGAACGGTTGAACTTCCACTGCAGTGAACTGTACACTGGCTTCTTCGGGATTTTTTTTGATTCAGGCCTATGGACAGATGAGAAGGGCTTAGCAACCTCCTTTTTTATATATTATCATCTATATATATATTTAAAAAAATTAAAAACAAAGAGAGGAAAAAAATCCACGATTGTAAGCCATGGGTTCAAATATGTTTTTTTTTAAATAGAAGAAATGACTGACTCCCCTTTGTATGGGCACTGGAGATAAAAGAGAAAAGTGCTTCCAAAGCAAACTACCTTTCTTGTCTCTAAAGTCCCGGCCCCTCATGACAGCCCCTTTTCTACCCACTGATTGGATGGCTCAGCCTCAGCTGTCTTCCCATTGGCGCATTGGAAAAACAACCTGCCCGCTCATTGGTCAACTTCCCTGCCTATCACCCGGGCACTGGCAAGTCAGCACATTTGGTTCAATGATTTAGATTATGATATATATGTAATTTGTTTTTGTCAAGAATATTATTGGCTATTCTCATAAAGCAATATTATTTCTGCATTAAAGTGTTTTCAGGTTAACAATTGAGGTTGTGTTTTGGATAGGATTCAGATCACTTTTATTTACTTTTTAAAAATAAAGTGGACAGAAAAACTATTAAATGCATTGGGCCCAATTTTCCTCTTTGCTGATTTTTGGACGACGAACGGTCGATTTTTTTTGTGCCCGATTGCACCGGAAAAAAAAATACAACTTTCAGCAAAGTAAAATTTCATTTTGCCGCTGCGGTACCTGAAGTTAAGTGTGGGGGTGTAGCTTCAAGTGTGTGCCGAAAAGCCTCTGAGCATGCACCGGGGGGAAAAAAAAATCACTTTTTCCACATGACGGGTGTGTCTGCGCATCCACAGTGAACTTTCTGGTCTGGATCAAGAGCTTGTGAGAACACATTCGGATTGGAGCTGGATCTGGACATTTAAATTTTAGCTGCAAAAGATGGATCCAAGGGAAGGAGAAGGAAAAGGGGAAAGGGAAGGGGGAAGGGCCAAGGGATTTCTAGCAGAAAAAAATTGAGCCCCTGGTAGACATCATTGAGAGGAGATGGGATGTGCTTGAGAACAAAGGAAGAATGGGACAAAAGAAACTGAAACCCTCTCTACTAGCAAAACTTTGGGAACAAGTTGCAGAAGAGTTCAATGCAGTGGCCATGACCCTGAGAAGCGGCGTGCAGGTCAAAAAGAAGTGAGAGGATCTTGGCTAAGCAGTTACTGTAAATAATATTTTTATTTATGCACTGCAATTACATTTGTGAATATGATTAATATATGAGTGTGTGTGTGTGTGTGTGTGTGTGTGTGTGTGTGTGGCCAACACAGCAGAAGGACCCTCTCTTAAAAAGTTCTATTTTCATCTTTGCAGAGGAAGGTGTCACAGATCAACCGAGGAAGGTCAAAAACTGGAGGAGGTGCGCCAAGTAGGCTGCAACGAACAACCGTGGAAGAGAGGATCGCTGATATGATTAAATCTCGCAAGAGCAGATCAACCACCACTATGGACGCTGGGCTCTGGTTACCGAGATAGGGTAAGCCCTGCAAATTGCACAGACTGGGTTGGCACCGTGGTCTTTGAAAAGAGTCTGCACGATATCGGAGGGGAGATAAAGGAGCTAGCTGGGAGCAGCGTAAACAGACATAGAAACACAGAAACATAGAAAATAGGTGCAAGAGTAGGCCATTCGGCCCTTCGAGCCTGCACCGCCATTCAATGAGTTCATGGCTGAAGGGAGGGAAGTAAAAATAAATCAACGCATGACATCACAGGAAAGCATCCATTACAGAGATGTGGTTTCAAGGTGACCAAGTTGGAGGAGCCAGCTGGTGCAGGGGCAGAAGGAGTAAAAATAAATCGAAGTGTGACATCACAGCCAGGAGGGTAAGTGATTGGCTGGTGGATTGGTGAGTATTTAATCTTTTTCTTTTCCTTTTTCTTTTCTGATCAGTAAGAAACCTTTGGCGTTGTTATCAATTAGGTTAATTCCGGGGTTGGAGAGCCCAGACCCGTGTCATGCTCCTCCTGTGCTATGTGGGAAATCAGGGACGCTTCCAGTGTCCTGACGACTACATGTGCAGGAAATGTATCCAGCTACAGCTCCTGACAGACCACATTGCGGCACTGGAGCTGCGGATGAATTCACTGTGGAGCATCCGCGATGTTGAGGATGTCGTGAATCGCACGTTTAGTGAGTTCATCACACCGCAGGTAAAGGTTACACAGGCAGATAGGGAATGGGTGACCATCAGGAAGAGCAGTGGAAGGAAGGTGGTGCAGGTGTCCCCTGTGGTCATCTCTCTCCAAAACAGATACACCACCTTGGGTACTGTTGGGAGAGATGACCCATCAGGGAAAGGCATCAGCAGCCAACTTCATGGCACCATGGATGGCTCTGCTGCACAGAAGGGCAGGAAAAAGAGTGGGAGAGCTATAGTGGTAGGGGAGTCTATTGTAAGGGGAATAGATAGGCGTTTCTGCGGCCACAACTGAGACTCCAAGATGGTATGTTGCCTCCCTGGTGCAAGGGTCAAGGATGTCTTGGAGTGGCTGCAGTGCATCCTGGAGGGGGAAGGTAAACAGCCAGTTGTCATAGTACATATAGGTACCATGATATCGGTACAAAATGGGATGAGGTCCTACAAGCTGAATTTAGGGAGCTAGGAGTTAAATTAAAAAGTAGGACCTCAAATGTAGTAACCTCAGGATTGCTACCAGTGCCACGTGCTAGTCAGAGTAGGAATTGCAGGATAGCTCAGATGAATACGTGGCTTGAGGAATGGTGCAAGGGGGAGGGATTCAAATTCCTGGGACATTGGAACCTGTTCTGGGGGAGGTGGGACCTGTACAAACCGGACGGTCTGCACCTGGGCAGGATTGGAACCGATGTCCCAGGCAAAGTGTTTGCTAGTGCTGTTGGGGAGGATTTCAACTAAAAAGGCAGGGGGATGGGAATCTATGCAGGGAGACAGAGGGAAGTAAAAAGGGGGCAGAAGCAAAAGATAGGAAGGATAAAAGTAAGAGTGGAGGGCAGAGAAATCAAAGGCAAAAATCAAAAAGGGCCACATTACACCATATTTCTAAAAGGACAAAGAGTGTTAAAAAAACAAGCCTGAGTCTCAACGCGAGGAGCATTTGCAATAAGGTGGATGAATTGACTGTGCAGATAGCTGTTAATGAATATGTTGTAATTGGGATTACGGAGACGTGGCTCCAGGGTAACCAAGGCTGGGAACTCAACATCCAGGGGTATTCAATATTCAGGAATGACAGACAGAAAGGAAAAGGAGGTGGGGTAGCGTTACTGGTTAAAGAGAAGATTAACGCAATAGTAAGGAAGGACAATAGCATGGATGATGTGGAATCTATATGGGTAGAGCTGCGAAACATCAAAGGACAGAAAACATTAGTGGGAGACCACCAAACAGTAGCAGGGAGGTTGGGGATGGCATCAGACGCGTGCAATAAGGGTACAGCAGTTATCATGTGTGACTTTAATCTGCATATTGATTGGGCTAAGCAAACTGGTAGCAATACTATGGAGGAGGATTTCCTGGAGTGTATAAGGGATGGTTTTCTCGACCAATATGTCGAGGAACCATCTCGAGAGCAGGCCATCCGAGACTAGATTTTGCGTAACGAGAGAGGATTAATTAGCAATCTGGTCGGCGTGGCCCCTTGGGGAAGAGTGACCATAATATGGTAAAATTCTTCATTAAGATGGACACAGTTAATTCAGAGACTAGGGTCCTAAACTTAAAGAAAGGAAACTTCGACGGTATGAGATGTGAACTGGCTAGGATAGACTGGCAAATGATACTTAAAGAGTTGACAGTAGATAGGCAATGGCAGACATTTAAATATCACATAGATGAACTATAACAATTGTACATCCCTGTGTGGCGTAAGAATAAAAAAGGAAAGGTGGCTCAACCGTGGCTAATGAGGGAAATTAGGGAAAGTGTTAAATCCAAGGAAGAGGCATATAAATTGGCCAGAAGAGTCAGCAAATCTGAAGACAGGGAGAAACTTAGAATTCAGCAGAGGAGGACAAAGGGTTCAATTAGGAGGGGAGAAATAGAGTATGAGAATAAGCTTGCAGGAAACATAAAAACTGACTGCAAAAGCTTCTGTAGATATGTGAAGAGAAAAAGATTAGTGAAAACTAATGTAGGTCCGTTGCAGTCAGACTCAGGTGAATTCATAATGGGAAACAAGGAAATGGCAGACCAATTGAACAAATACTTTGGTTCTGCGTTCACGAAGGAAGACACAAATAACCTCCCAAAAATACTAGGGGACCGAGGGTCTAGCGAGAAGGGGGAACTGAGGGAAATCCTTATTAGTCAGGAAATGGTTTTAGGGAAATTGAAGGGACTGAAGGCCGATAAATCCCCAGGGCCTGATAGTCTGCATCCCAGAGTACTTAAGGAAGTGGCCCTTGAAGTAGTGGATGAATTGGTAGTCATTTTCCAACATTCTATAGACTCTGGTTCAGTTCCTATGGATTGGAGGGTAACTAATGTAACCCCACTTTTTAAAAAAGCAGGGAGAGAGAAAATAGGGAATTATAGACCGGTTAGCCTGACATCAGTAGTGGGGAAAATGCTGGAGTCAATTATTAAAGATGTCATAGCAGCGCATTTGGAAAGCAGTGACAGGATTGGTCCAAGTCAGCATGGATTTATGAAAGGGAAATCATGCTTGACAAATCCTCTAGAGTTTGTAACTGGTAGAATGGATAATGGAGAACCAATGGATGTGGTGTATTTGGAATTTCAAAAGGCTTTTTCAAGGTCCCACGCAAGATATTAGTGTGCAAAATTAAGGCACATGGTATTGGGGGTAATCTATTGACGTGGATAGAGAACTGGTTGGGCAGACAGGAAGAAAAGAATGGGAATAAACGGGTCCTTTTCAGAATGGCAGTCAGTGACTAGTGGGATGTCGCAGGGTTCAGTGCTGGGACCCCAGCTATTTACAATATACATTAATGATTTAGACGAAGGAATTGAATGTAATATCTCCAAGTTTACAGATGACACTAAGCTGGCTGGCAGTGCAAACTGCGAGGAGGATGCTAGGAGGCTGCAGGGGGACTTGGACAGGTTCGGTGAATGGGCAAATGCATGGCAGATGCAGTATAATGTGTATAAATGTGAGGTTATCCACTTTGGTTGCAAAAACAGGAAGGCAGATTATTATTTGAATGGTGACAGATTAGTAAAGGGGAGGTGCAACGAGACCTGGGTGTCATGGTACATCAGTCATTGAAGGTAGGCATGCAGGTACAGTAGGCAGTAAAGAAGGCAAATGGCATGCTGGCCTTCATAGCGAGGGGATTTGAGTATAGGAGCAGGGAGGTCTTTCTACAGTTGTACAGGGCCTTGGTAAGACCACACCTTGAGTATTGTGCGCAATTTTGGTCTCCTAATTTGAGGAAGGACATTCTTGCTATTGAGGGAGTGCAGCGAAGGTTCACCAGACTGATTCCTGAGATGGCAAGACTGACATATGAAGAAAGACTGGATTGACTAGGCTTATATTCACTGGAAGTTAGAAGAATGAGAGGGGCTCTCATAGAAATTCTGACGGGGTTTGGACAGATTAGATGCAGGAAGAATGTTCCAATGTTGAGGAAGTCCAGAACCAGGGGTCATAATCTAAGGATAAGGGGTAAGCCATTTAGGACTGAGATGAGGAGAGATTTTTTTCACTCAGAGTATTGTGAACCTGTGGAATTCTCTACCACATAAAGTTGTTGAGGCCAGTTCGTTAGATATAGTCAAAAGGGAGTTAGATCTGGCCCTTATGGCTAAAGGGATCAAGGGGTATGGAGAGAAAGCAGGAATGGGGTACTGAAGTTGCATAATCAGCCATGATCATATTGAATGGTGGTGCAGGCTTGAAGGGCCGAATGGCCTACTCCTGCACCTACTTTCTATGTTTCTATGTGACTCATGTACGCATGTCACCCTGCCCCTTCTGCCCCCTCAGCTGCTGCTAAGCAAGTATCTGCTCTGTTATGTTTTGCAGATGTAGCGTATCAGGAAGAGACAGAAGCTGAAGCAAAAGTAGAAGCAGAGCATGATCAGGAAGCCGTCAGTCCAGATATTCTTCATCAACATCAGGACGTGGATGAGCTGGAGAATTAAGCGCAGCAGGAAGACCCCAATACTGAGATGCTTACATTGGAATTGGAGCCGGAGAACCCCCTGAGAGCACCAAGCCCTTTGCTGAGCGATACAACCGACATGATATTTCATGGGGTACAGTCTGAGGCTGCGGGTCCCTGTGGCTTGCACCTGGGAGATGACCGAGGAGGGTGGGAAGGAGAGCTCAACCTGAAATGCAGGATGCAGGGGACATAGGACAGCTCATGGGAATGAGTGGGGAGAGCATTGAGCTAACGAGATCGCACATGGCCACCATGGGTTGGGTGAGGGTAGACTTAGTGAGACTGTCAGTAGAAGTAGCAACACTGTCTGGAGGAATAGGAGCACTGTCGGGACAGAAGAAGGAGGGGATGTCGGAGATTAGGGAGGGAATGTCGCAGGCAGCTGATGCAGTGTCGGGACAGATGAAGAAGCGGGTGTTGGATTATTAGGGACGGAATGTCGGAGATAGCTGCTGCAATAAGTGGACACACCCAGGCTGTCATTGCCCAACAGCAATTGCCAGCATCAACTGTTGACACTCACTTTCCAATCCCCAGACCAACCTCAGGTGGTGTGCCGCTGCTTGATCCACAGGCTGAAGAAGAGTTCGAAGAGGAACCCGAGCCTTCCACAATGCTGTCTGCTAGGTCTGTCCCTGTCCAACCCCACCAACAACAAATGCGCCTTCACACAGAAAACAGAAAAAACTTTGGGGTCGGGGGGAGGAAGCAGAGACCTGCGACAACAGGCATGGGTAGGGGTAGAGGCAACAAGAGGGGCAAGAGGGGCACACAGCACTAAGGTCTTTGAATAAGGGGAAGGAGAAATAGCTGCAGCTAGAGTTTGTTTGTTTGTTTGTTGCTGCTACTTGTTTTCTTCCTTGAAAAGTTTAAAGTTTGATGCAAATTTTTTAAAGTTAAGTACAACTGTACAAATGTTTAATAAACCTAATTATTTTTTAGATTTAAGCAGAATCCTGCACATTATGTTTTGAATTAAAGCAACATAAACCAACACAACATTAAGTACATTATTATGTACATTATTTTTTCACACTAACAGGTGCAAAGAGTCAACACTGTCGGGCCGTTTAGTCTTCAGGCAGCTAAGCAATCACAGATTAGCCGCTGCTGCAAGTCTCTAGCTATGGCTATAGGTGCACGAGGCCGATTCCTCTGCCATCATCCTGCGGGTTGAGGTCGTGGCATGGGTTCGTCCTCCTCTTCCTGCTGCTGCTGCTCCTCCTCCTCCTTGTCCTCGTTGTCAGCCTTCTCCACTGCCCACCCCCCCTTCTCCCCTCAAGAGGATCTTCAGTGTGTGGTATCTGTCCCCTCATGGTGGCCAAGTTGTGCAGCATGCAACATATGACAGTGAACTGACAGACGTTGTGAGGGGCATTTTGCAGGCAGCCTCCAGAGTGGCATTGGAAACGCTGCTTCAATATGCCAATTGTCCGCTCTATGATGCTCCGTGTCGTTATGTGCGACGTGTTGTACCGACGCTTTGGCTCAGTGTGGGGATTGCATAGGGGGGTTCATAAGCCAGGTGGCGAGCCTGTACCCTTTGTCCCCGAGCAACCAGCTTCTGGCAGCTCCTGAAACATCGCAGATATAACGCTCTCACGTAGGATGAAAGCATCATGGATGCTACCTGGGTATTTGGTATCCACTGCCATGATCCAATGCATATCATCGCAGTCGAGCTGGACATTTAAAGAGTGGTACCCTTTTCTGTTGCAATAAACCTCGGAGTCATCCAAAGGTGCTCTTAAGGCGATGTGGGTATAGTCAATCGCACCCTGTACTTTTGGGAAGCCAGCAATTCTGGAGAACCCCACAGCCCTGTCTCGCATTGCCTGCGTGGTCATAGGGAAATTGATGAACTGGTCCCTTTTAGCATACAGTGCAGCAGTCACCAGCCGAATGCAGCAATGTGTGGCATGCTGCGAGATGCAGCATATGTCCCCAATTGCTGCTTGAAATGAGCCAGAAGCATAGAAGGCAAGTGCTGCTCCTCCTGCCACTTCTTGATTGTATATCTGCCCTGATTAGCTGGCAGATCTCAATGATGATCTCCTTTCTAAATCGCAGCCTGCAAATGCAGTCTGCCTCACTCAGGTGTAGGTATAAGCACCTGTCCCTGTAGATTCAATCAGGCCTCCTCCCCATCAATGTCCGAGCGATCTGGTTTCTGCGATGGTGGTGTCATATTATCCATCGCCTTCGCATAGCATGCATGCAAATCAATCTTATTAAATGAGGCATAGTAATAGTTGCACCCATAATTATTATTCTTAATTTTGTCATTCTTGTTATTGTGAGACAGTACTTACTGAAGCACTCACAGCTTTTCTGGGTGACGTCCTAGTAGAACGGACCACACCCTGGTCTGCGCATGCGCAACACTAAGCTCTGTTTCTATGGAGACGCGACGCACAGTGATATATGGCACTAGTTATATCTTTTGCAGACATGCGTATGTTTGCTGCTGTGCTGTCTCTGATGCACAGTTCGGAATACCTGCCAGCATGATCACTCCCTCGGCCGGACAGAAACACAGGAGATCGGCGCTCAGCTTGGAAAGAAGCCCAAGGGGGTGGGGGCAGGGGGGTGCGGTGGAATCCAAGCACCGAGCTCCTATGCTTATGTCTGGTCGAGGGAACGATCCTGTCGCCAGCCAGCCGGAACTCCTCCAACCCGTGCCTGAGCCCCGTGATCAGAGATTCTGAGGTGGGGTGGAGTCGCTATTTGCCCATTCTCAAAAACATTCTGTGGGAGAAATTAACTTTCCGAGTTATTTTCCGAGTTACCTCTGCAAATATCATCAAGAATTTCTGTTTTAAATTGTCTTTTTCCCTCGCTCCAAAAACTCAAATGTACTCAGCACCGATTTCCTTAAGTTAGCGTGCGGTTTTTCTGATTGGTACTTAAGACGCCGTCCTGAAAAAAATCGGTGTTGGCGAAAATCGGTTAAATGGCCAAAATGGGCCAAAAATGGCACGGAAATCAGTTTTCAACCAGACCTGCGACAAAAAATCTGGCGTAAAATACTCCGGCGCTGAGAGTCGCCGCCAGTGTATAAACTTTGAGGAAAGTTGCAAAATCAAGATTGCTCCAAAATAAATCAGCGGACGCCAAAAAAACGTCGCCCAATGGCGACAAAAATAAAGCCCAGTGTCGCTATTTTTTTACAGCCTATGTAAATTTATCTGATACAGTTCAGAGCAGTATGTAGTGTCAGAATGATTTTGGATTATGATTTTTAATGCTCATTATACTTCGAGAAAAAAGAATTACATTTCAAACGCTAACAACAGAAATGTTCAATTTCGTAGTGACAGATTCCACGCGCGTTTACAACAAAACGCTGTACAATGGTTTACAATTAAATGCTGTACAATGGTTTACAATTAAACGCACAATCAGCTCACAAGTTGCGTTATTTAACTTTGGAAATCATTGAGATAACATTTTTTATATTTTAAATTTTTTCATCCCAGCCCGAGTGGAATCATTTTGGAGGCAAAACCCTCCACCATCGAGGTATGCAAAAAGAAGAAAAGACTTGGATTTATATAGCACCTTTCATGACCACCGGACGCCTCAAACGCTTTACAGCCAATGAAGAACTTTTGAAGTGTAGTCACTGTTGTAATGTTGGAAACGCGGCAGCCAATTTGCGCACAAGCAAGCTCCCACAAACAGCAATGTGATACTGATTGATAATCTGCTTTTGTGTTATGTTGTTTGAGGGATAAATATTGGTCAGTACACTGGGGATAACTCCCCTGCTGTTCTTCAAAATGGTGCCATGGGATCTTTTACGGCCACTTGAGAGACCAGACGGGGCCTCGGTTTAACCTTTCATCCAAAAGACATCACCTCCAACAGTGCAGCACTCCCTTGGCACTGCACTGGAATATTGGCCTAGATTTTTGTACTGCAAGTTCCTGAGGTGGGACTGGAGGCCACAACATTTGAACTCAGAGATGAGAGTGCTACCCACTGAGCCACAGTTGAAACAAAGTACAGGAAGTCATGCCGATCCTGAAATTTAAAGTGTACTTTCCCACAATCGTTCCATGTACTAAACCCTGCAATTTAACCTAGAATATATCCAGCGTTTGCCACATATTATTTTTTAGCATTGTACAATTACATTTAAAATAATGCAATGAAAGTAAAGTTTCACCCACACCCTCTTTTGCAGTGCCAAATCAGCTGGCTTGAAAAAAATAGCAACTCATGATTTCTTACCAAATTTCATGATTTGTAAGAGTTTGTCATGATTTATGAGATGGTGGGGTTGGCATTACTGTAATTAAAGGAACAGCAATAATGCTAAATTAATCATTACTCGGTGTAGCTGGTACTTGATATGGAAGGCTGATTAACAGCTGGAAATCCACTAGGTGGGGCAGGGAAACACTCTGGATAAATGTGAAGCAGTTTCAACAGCAATAGGTAAAACCTGCTCAAGTGGCACCTCCAGTTTGTCTCCTCGAACCAACCCAGCATTGTTCGCTTACTTAGTGCTACTTGGGTCGTCGAGTAATCTGAAATGTTTCCTTTCTTAACTGATGAATATTGCGGCCAATTTCATCCAGTTAGTGCCCCATTTTAAGCTGTAAATGGGGCAGTAGTGGGACAAAAAATGTTTTAAACCGCATCGACGATGTACATCTAAAGATCTGCCCATTCTGATTTAGGCAGCCAAAACTCCCAAACGAAACATGCAGAGGCCTAATAAATATATGTAAATCAGCAGTAAATGACATTGTCAGTATTATGTATGTAAACATTATAACTGTGGAAGAATTGCCACCAGAAGGTGCACCTGTTGGAGGCCCAAGGGTCACCTGCACACCTCATACAAGCGAGTATGCTGCTTTGGCACTCTGGAGTTTTATTAAAGAGACTAAGGTCACATCAGTTTAAGCGTACAGTACTCAGTCTTGTGGAGTTATTCTAAACATAACAATTGGCGACGAGTAACAGATCACAAACTTTCACGTGGTTATGGCTGCCGTAGGTATTCTTGAGCGATTTGTAGAGGGTGATGATTGGGAAACCTTCGTTGAACGTCTCGACCAGTACTTTGTGGCCAACAAGCTGGATGTGGACGATAAAGGATCAAGTGCAGGGCGATACTCCTCACCGTTTGTAGGTCTACAACATACGGCCTCATCAAGCATCTGCTAGCACCGACAAAACCAACGGAAAAGACATATGCTGGTTCGGGAACACCTCAAGCTGAAAGAGAGCATCTTAATGGCCAGGTATCGCTTCTATACGCACCATCGCTCCGAGGGCCAGGACGTGGCGGGTTATGTCGTCGACCTAAGACGCCTTGTGGGACCTTGTGATTTTGCTGGATATTTGGGGGAAATGCTGTGGGACTTTTTCATGCTTGAAATCGGTCACGAGGTCATTCTTCGCAAGCTGCTGTCTGCCGAATCCCCAGACCTGAACAAGGCCATCACGATAGCCCAGGCTTCCATGTCCATGAACGATAATACTAAACTGATATCTTCTCAGCATCAAAGCTCACGGGCAAGTACTGTGCATAAAATAACGCCATTAGCAGGCAGAACTATACGTGGCAGGGTCTACACGTCTGCAGCTGCAAGACCTAGGATGACTCAGAGTCCACCGTGGGGCATGAATGCGAATCCATTAACACCATGTTGGCGCTGCGGGGGTAATCATAGAGCCCATCAATGTTGATTCAAGCACTACATGTGCAAAGGCTACGAAACAAAGGGGCACCTCCATCGAATGTGCAAATGTGCTGCGAATCACCACGTAGCAGAGTCGGCAGAAGATGGTCGATCCGAAGCGGATCACATAGAATGAGTAAGAGACGCAACTCAACCCAAGGCCGAGGAAGAAGTCTATGGGGTACACACCTTCACCACCAAGAGCCCTCCTATAATGCCGGAAGTCAAATTAAATGGCATTCCAGTTTCCATGGAGTTGGACATAGGGGCGAGTCAGTCAATTATGAGCCAGAAGGCTTTTAAGAAACTGTGGGGCAACAAGGCACAAAAGCCCAAATTGAGCCCGATTTATACAAAGCTGCGCATTTACACCAAAGAGATCATACCAGTCATTGGCAGTGCGGCAGTGAAGGTATCATACGATGGAGCTGTGCATGACTTATCACTGGATTGTACCAGGCGATGGGCCAGCGCTGTTCGGTAGAAGCTGGCTAGGAAAGATTCGATGGAACTGGGATGACATCAAAGCACTATCTTCAGTGGATGAGGCCTAGTGCGCTCAAGTGCTGAACAAATTTCCGTCGCTATTTGAACCAGGCATCGGCAACTTCACAGGTGCCAAGGTACAGATCCATCTAGTCCCTGATGCACGGCCTGTTCATCACAAGACTCGAGCGGTTCATAACATAACATAACATAAGAATTAGGAACAGGAGTAGGCCATCTAGCCCCTCGAAACTGCTCCTCCATTCAACAAGATCATGGCTGATCTGGCCGTGGACTCAGCTCCACTTACCCGTCCGCTCCCCATAACCCTTAATTACATTATTGGTTAAAAATCTATCTATCTGTGATTTGAATACATTCAATGAGCTAGGCTCAACTGCTTCCTTAGGCAGAGAATTCCACAGATTCACAACTCTCTGGGAGAAGAAATTCCTTCTCAACTCGTTTTTAAATTGGCTCCCCCGTATTTTGAGGCTGTGCCCCCTAGTTCTAGTCTCCCCAACCAGTGGAAACAACCTCTCTGCCTCTATCTTGTCTATCCCTTTCATTATTTTAAATGTTTCTATAAGATCACCCCTCATCCTTCTGAACTCCAACGAGTAAAGACCCAGACTACTCAATCTATCATCATAAGGTAACCCCCTCATCTCCGGAATCAGCTCGTGTATCTGTAGCCCCTCCAAAGCTAGTATATCCTTCCTTAAGTAAGGTGACCAAAACTGCATGCAGTACTCCAGGTGCGGCCTCACCAATAACCTATACAGTTGCAGAAGGACCTCCCTGCTTTTGTACTCCATCCCTCTCGCAATGAAGGCCAACATTCCATTCGCCTTCCTGATTACCTGCTGCACCTGCAAACTAACTTTTTGGGATTCATGCGCAAGGACCCCCAGGTCCCTCTGCACCGCAGCATGTTGTAATTTCTCCCCATTCAAATAATATTCCCTTTTACTGTTTTTTTTTTCCAAGGTGGATGACCTCACATTTTCTGACATTTTCCGACATCTGCCAAACCTTAGCCCATTCGCTTAACCTATCTAAATCTCTTTGCAGCCTCTCTGTGTTCTCTACACAATCCGCTTTCCCACTAATCTTTGTGCCATCTGCAAATTTTGTTACACTACACTCTGTCCCCTCTTCCAGGTCATCTATGTATATTGTAAACAGTTGTGGTCCCAGCACCGATCCCTGTGGCACACCACTAACCACCGATTTCCAACCCGAAAAGGACCCATTTATTCCGACTCTCTGCTTTCTGTTAGCCAGCCACTTCTCGATCCATGCTAATACATTTCCTCTGACTCTGCATACCTTTATCTTCTGCAGTAACCTTTTGTGTGGCACCTTATCGAATGCCTTTTGGAAATCTAAATACACCACATCCATCTGTACACCTCTATCCACCATGCTCGTTATATCCTCAAAGAATTCCAGTAAATTAGTTAAACATGATTTCCCCTTCATGAATCCATGTTGCGTCTGCTTGATTGCACTATTCCTATCTAGATGTCCTGCTATTTCTTCCTTAATGATAGCTTCAAGCATTTTTCCCATTACAGATGTTAAAATAACCGGCCTATAGTTACCTGCCTTTTGTCTGCCCCCTTTTTTAAACAGAGGCGTTACATTAGCTGCTTTCCAATCTGCTGGTACCTCCCCAGAGTCCAGAGAATTTTGGTAGATTATAACGAATGCATCTGCTATAACTTCCGCCATCTCTTTTAATACCCTGGGATGCATTTCATCAGGACCAGGGGACTTGTCTACCTTGAGTCCCATTAGCCTGTCCAGCACTACCCCGCTAGTGATAGTGATTATCTCAAGGTCCTCCCTTCCCACATTCCCGTGACCAGCAATCTTTGGCATGGTTTTTGTGTCTTCCACTGTGAAGACCGAAGCAAAATAATTGTTTAAGGTCTCAGCCATTTCCACATTACCCATTATTAAATCCCCCTTCTCATCTTCTAAGGGACCAACATTTACTTTAGTCACTCTTTTCCATTTTATATATAGGTAAAAGCTTTTACTATCTGTTTTTATGTTTTGCGCAAGTTTACTTTTGTAATCTATCTTTCCTTTATTGCTTTCTTAGTCATTCTTTGCTGTCGTTTAAAATTTTCCCAACCTTCTAGTTTCCCACTAACCTTGGCCACCTTATATGCATTAGTTTTTAATTTGATACTCTCCTTTATTTCCTTGTTTATCCACGGCTGGTTATCGCTTCTATTACCGCCCTTCTTTTTCACTGGAATATATTTTTGTTGAGCACTATGAAAGAGCTCCTTAAAAGTCCTCCACTGTTCCTCAATTGTGCCACCGTTTAGTCTGTGTTTCCAGTCTACTTTAGCCAACTCTGCCCTCATCCCACTGTAGTCCCCTTTGTTTAAGCAAAGTACGCTCGTTTGAGACACTACTTCCTCATCCTCTATCTGTATTACAAATTCATACTGTGATCACTCATTCCGAGAGGATCTTTTACTAGGAGATCGTTTATTATTCCTATCTCATTACACAGGACCAGATCTAAGATAGCTTTCTCCCTTGTAGGTTCTGTAACATACTGTTTTAAGAAACAATCCCATATGCATTCTATGAATTCCTCCTCAAGGCTACCCCGTGCGATTTGATTTGATTTGACCAATCGATATGTAGGTTAAAATCCCCCATGATTACTGCCGTTCCTTTTTCACATGCCTCAATTATTCCCTTGATTATTGTCCGCCTCACCGTATATGATGAGGGAGAAAGTCGAGATCGAACTGGACAGACTTCACCGGAGGGAATCATATTGCCAGTTGAGTTCAACGAGTGTGCCAGCCCAATTTTTCCGGTGTTGAAAAGTGATGGCACGGTCAGAATCTGTGGAGACTGCAAGGTAACGAACAACTGAGTCTCGTCACAAGACCAGTCTCCATTGCCCAAGGCGGATGACCTGTTCGCAACGTTAGCAGGGGGGAAGTCGTTCACCAAATTGAATCTAACCTCAGCTTACATGACACAGGAGCTGGCTGAATCTTCGAAAAGATTGACATGCATCAACACGCACAAAGGACTGTTTATATACCACAGATGCCCTTTTGGGATTCGCTCGGCTGCTGCCATTTTCCAGAGGAACATGGAGAGTCTGCTGAAATCGGTTCCGTGCATCGTTGTGTTTCAAGATGACATCCTGATCACCAGTCGTGACACCATCAAACATCTGCACAACCTGGAAGAGGCTCTAAGTCGACTAGACAGAGTGGGACTCAGGCTGAAACACTCCAAGTGTGTTTTCTTGGCACCAGAGGTCGAATTTTTGGAGAGAAAGATTGCGGCAGAGGGCATCAGACCCACGGACTCAAAGACGAAGGCCATCAAGAACGAATCCAGACCACAGGATGTGACGGAGCTACGTTCGTTCCTGGGACTCATCAACTATTTTGGTAACTTTCTACCCGGGTTGAGCACTTTGCTGGAACCATTGCACATGTTGCTACATAAGGATGATGACTGGATTTGGGGTAAATCTCAAGAGACAGCCTTTGAGAAGGCCAGAAATCCGCTATGTTCTCACAAGTTACTTGTATTATATGAGCCGTGTAAACGTTTAGTGCTAGCTTGTGATGCATCTTCATACGGGGTCAGGTGTGTGTTACAGTAAACCAATGCATCAGGCAAACTGCAACCGATTGCATATGCGTCTAGAAGTCTATCTAAGGCTGAAAGAGCCTACAGTATGGTCGAGAAAGAGGAGTTAGCATGCGTATACGGGGTTAAGAAAATGCACCAATACGTATTTGGACGCCGGTTCGAGCTTGAAACTGACCACAAACCGCTCATTTCGCTGTTTTCAGAAAGCAAAGGTATAAACACCAATGCTTTGTCCCGCATCCAAAGATGGGCACTAACATTGTCCGCTTTATGACTATGTTATCTGTCACAGACCAGGCACGTAGAACTGTGCTGATGCCCTCAGTCGGCTACCATTGTCCACCACCAGGGTGAAAATGGCACAACCTGCAGACTTGCTTCTGGTCATGGAAAGGAGGACAAAGGGTTTAATTAGGAGGGGGAAAATAAAGTATGAGAGTAAGCTTGCAGGGAACATAAAAACTGACTGCAAAAGCTTCTGTAGATATGTGAAGAGAAAAAGATTAATGAAGACAAGCATAGGTCTGTTGCAGTCAGAATCAGGTGAACTTATAAGGGGGAACAAAGAAATGGCAGACCAATTGAACAAATACTTTGATTCTGTCTTCAATAAGGAAGATACAAATAACCTTCTGGAAATACTAGGGTGTAGCGAGAAGGAGGAACTGAAGGAAATCATTATTAGTCAGCAAATTGTGTTAGGGAAATTGATGGGATTGAAGGCCGATAAATCCCCAGGGCCTGAGAGTCTGCATCCCAGAGTATTTCAGGAAGTGGCCCTAGAAATAGTGGATGCATTGATGGTCATTTTCCAACATTCTATCAACTCCGGATCAGTTCTTATGGATTGGAGGGTAGCTAATGTAACCCCACTTTTAAAAAAAGGAGCGATAAAGAAAACACGGAATTATAGACCGGTTAGCCTGACATCGGTAGTGGGGAAAAATGTTGGAATCAATTATTAAAGATGTAATAGCAGCACATTTGGAAAGCAGTGACAGGATCAGTCCAAGTCAGCATGGATTTGTCATATATGTATACTCTGTACATACTATGCTGGTACCACTACAGTGTGTAACTGTGGGAGGCCCAGCCAGCAGCTGTATAAAAGGCTGGTCATCACTCGTTGAATTCAACTGGTGATATGATTCCCTCGCGTTGAAGTCTGTCCAATTCGATCTCCACTTTCTCCCTCACCATGTAAGGGACCACTTGAGCCTTGTGATGAACAGGCCGTGCCTCGGGGGCCAAGTGCATCTGCACTTTGGCGCCTGTGAATTTGCCGATGCGTGGTTCAAATAGGGATGGTAACTTGCTCAGCACTTGAGTACAGGAAGCATCGTTCACTGAAGATAGTGCTCTGACGTCTTCCCAGTTCCACCAAATCTTCCCCATCCAGCTTCTGCCAAGCAGCGTTAGACCATCGCCTGGTACAACCCACAGTAACCAGGAACTACCGGGAGAGGATCTTACCTTCAGGGATCCACCTACACACACTCAATCAGCAACAGACCGAGCTGCCAACCATGAGGATGATCCCACCATCTCCAACAGTCCAGTCACACCAACAGCGCTGCAATACACCAGTGGTCCGACCCACTCACCCATGCCAGAAGTGGCACTCAGACGATCAACCAGGGAACGCAGAGTTCCGGATCACCTCAACCTGTAACTAACTCGCATCAAAGACTTTGCTGGGGAATGTTGTCATATATGTATACTCTGTACATACTATGCTGGTACCACTAGAGGGTGCAACTGTGGGAGGCCCAGACAACAGCTGAAAAAAGGCTGGTCACCACATTGCTGCCTCACTCTGCAGTTTGAATAAAGATACTAAGGTCACAGCAGTTCAAGCACAGCACTAGGCCTCGTGGAGTTATTCTACAGATAAGTAGAGACATATTAGAATTTATGAAAGGGAAATCATGCTTGACAAATCTTCTAGAATTTTTTGAGGATGTAACTAGTGGAGTGGACAAGGGAGAACCAGTGGATGTGGTGTAATTGGACTTTCAAAAGGCTTTTGACAAGGTCGCACACCAGAGATGAGTGTGCAAAATTAAAGCACATGGTATTGGTGGTAATATATTGACGTTTTTGAGAACTGGTTGGCAGACAGGAAGCAAAGAGTAGGAATAAAGGGTCCTTTTCAGAATAGCAGGCAGTGACGAGTGGGGTTCCGTAAGGTTTAGTGCTGGGACCCCAGCTGTTTATAATATACATTAATGATTTAGATGAAGCAATTGAATGTAATATCTCCAAGTTTGCAGATGACACTCCCAGCTGTTTATAATATACATTAATGATTTAGATGAAGCAATTGAATGTAATATCTCCAAGTTTGCAGATGACACTAAGCTGGGTGGCAGTGTGAGCTGTGAGGAGGATGCTAAGAGGCTGCAGGGTGACCTAGACAGGTTAGGTGAGTGGGCAAATGCATGGCAGATGCAGTATAATGCAGATAAATGTGAGATTATACACTCTGGTGGCAAAAACAGGAAGACAGAATATTATCTGCATGGTGACAGATTAGGAAAAGGGGAGGCGCAACGAGACCTGGGTGTCATGGTACATCAGTCATTGAAAGTTGGCATGCAGGTACAGCAGGCCGTGAAGAAAGCAAAGGGCATGTTGGCCTTCATAGTGAGAGGATTTGAGTATCGGAGCAGGGAGCTCTTTCTGCAGTTGTACAGGGCCTTGGTGAGACCATACCTTGAATATTGTGTTCAGTTTTGGTCTCCTAATCTGAGGAAGGACATTCTTTCTATTGAGGGAGTGCAGTGAAGGTTCACCAGACTGATTCCCGGGATGGCAGGACTGACATATGAAAAAAGACTGGATCGACTAGGCTTATATTCACTGGAATTTTGAAGAATGAGAGGGGATCTCATAGACACATATAATATTCTGATGGGATTGGACAGGTTTGATGCAGGAAGAATGTTCCCGATGTTGGGAAAGTCCGGAACCATGGATCACAGTCTAAGATTAAGGGGTAAGCCACTTAGGACCAAGATGAGGAGAAACTTCTTCACTCACAGAAAGTTGTTGAGGCCAGTTTGTTAGATATATTCAAAAGGGAGTTAGATATGGCCCTTATGGCTAAAGGGATCAAGTGGTATGGAGAGAAAGCAGGAATGGGGTACTGAGGTTGCATGATCAGCCATGATCATATTGAATGGTGGTGTAGGCTCGAAGGGCCGAATGGCCAAATCCTGCACCTATTTTCTATGTTTCTATGTTTCTATGGATGTTTTTGAGAGCGAGGGGTCATCCGTCAAGGCTTGCCAGATCAGGACCTGGACTAGCCTGGGCCCTGTGCTATCACTAGTAAAATGTTGCGTCCTCAGTGGGAGCTGGTCGGCTGTTCCCGGGGAAATGCAAGATGAACTTAAGCCGTTTCACCGACGTAAAGATGAAATGTCCATCCAGTCGAATTGTCAGAACTTAAAGAAGGGTAACTTTGAAGGTATGAGGCGTGAATTGGCTAGGATAGATTGGCGAATGATACTTAGGGGGTTGACTGTGGATGGGCAATGGCAGACATTTAGAGACCGCACGGATGAAGTACAACAATTGTACATTCCTGTCTGGCGTAAAAATAAAAAGGGGAAGGTGGCTCAACCGTGGCTATCTAGGGAAATCAGGGATAGTATTAAAGCCAAGGAAGTGGCATACAAATTGGCCAGAAATAGCAGCGAACCTGGGGACTGGGAGAAATTTAGAACTCAGCAGAGGAGGACAAAGGGTTTGATTAGGACAGGGAAAATGGAGTACGAGAAGAAGCTTGCAGGGAACATTAAGGCGGATTGCAAAAGTTTCTATAGGTATGTAAAGAGAAAAAGGTTGGTGAAGACAAACGTAGGTCCCCTGCAGTCAGAATCAGGGGAAGTCATAACGGGGAACAAAGAAATGGCAGACCAATTGAACAAGTACTTTGGTTCGGTATTCACTAAGGAGGATACAAACAACCTTCCGGATATAAAAGGGGTCAGAGGGTCTAGTAAGGAGAGGGAACTGAGGGAAATCTTTATTAGTCGGGAAATTGTGTTGGGGAAATTGATGGGATTGAAGGCCGATAAATCCCCAGGGCCTGATGGACTGCATCCTAGAGTACTTAAGGAGGTGGCCTTGGAAATAGCGGATGCATTGACAGTCATTTTCCAACATTCCATTGACTCTGGATCAGTTCCTATGGAGTGGAGGGTAGCCAATGTAACCCCACTTTTAAAAAAAGGAGGGAGAGAGAAAACAGGGAATTATAGACCGGTCAGCCTGACCTCAGTAGTGGGTAAAATGATGGAATCAATTATTAAGGATGTCATAGCAGTGCATCTGGAAAATGGTGACATGATAGGTCCAAGTCAGCATGGATTTGTGAAAGGGAAATCATGCTTGACAAATCTTCTGGAATTTTTTGAGGATGTTTCCAGTAAAGTGGACAAAGGAGAACCAGTTGATGTGGTATATTTGGACTTTCAGAAGGCTTTCGACAAGGTCCCACACAAGAGATTAATGTGCAAAGTTAAAGCACATGGGATTGGGGGTAGTGTGCTGACGTGGATTGAGAACTGGTTGTCAGACAGGAAGCAAAGAGTAGGAGTAAACGGGTACTTTTCAGAATGGCAGGCAGTGACTAGTGGAGTGCCGCAAGGTTCTGTGCTGGGGCCCCAGCTGTTTACATTGTACATTAATGATTTAGACGAGGGGATTAAATGCAGTATCTCCAAATTTGCGGATGATACTAAGTTGGGTGGCAGTGTGAGCTGCGAGGAGGATGCTATTAGGCTGCAGAGTGACTTGGATAGGTTAGGTGAGTGGGCAAATGCATGGCAGATGAAGTATAATGTGGATAAATGTGAAGTTATCCACTTTGGTGGTAAAAACAGAGAGACAGACTATTATCTGAATGGTGACAGATTAGGAAAAGGGAAGGTGCAACGAGACCTGGGTGTCATGGTACATCAGTCATTGAAGGTTGGCATGCAGGTACAGCAGGCGGTTAAGAAAGCAAATGGCATGTTGGCCTTCATAGCGAGGGGATTTGAATACAGGGGCAGGGAGGTGTTGCTGCAGTTGTACGGGGCCTTGGTGAGGCCACACCTGGAGTATTGTGTACAGTTTTGGTCTCCTAACTTGAGGAAGGACATTCTTGCTATTGAGGGAGTGCAGCGAAGGTTCACCAGACTGATTCCCGGGATGGCGGGACTGACCTATCAAGAAAGATTGGATCAACTGGGCTTGTATTCACTGGAGTTCAGAAGAATGAGAGGGGACCTCATAGAAACGTTTAAAATTCTGACGGGTTTAGACAGGTTAGATGCAGAAAGAATGTTCCCAATGTTGGGGAAGTCCAGAACCAGGGGTCACAGTCTGAGGATAAGGGGTAAGCCATTTAGGACCGAGATGAGGAGAAACTTCTTCACCCAGAGAGTGGTGAACCTGTGGAATTCTCTACCACAGAAAGTAGTTGAGGCCAATTCACTAAATATATTCAAAAGGGAGTTAGATGAAGTCCTTACTACTCGGGGGATCAAGGGTTATGGCGAGAAAGCAGGAAGGGGGTACTGAAGTTTCATGTTCAGCCATGAACTCATTGAATGGCGGTGCAGGCTAGAAAGGCTGAATGGCCTGCTCCTGCACCTATTTTCTATGTTTCTATGTTTCTATGTCTCTTATGGGGTAATCAGGTGGTTTTGCCAAAAAAAGTCAGGGAAACGTTTATACGTGACCTACATAGTCATGATGAAGGCTATCGCCAGGTCGCACGTTTAGCGGCCCGGCATTGACTCGGATTTGGAGTCATGCATACACCAATGTAACACTTGCTCACAGTTGAGCAATGCACCAAGGGAGGCTCCACTGAGTCTGTGGTCATGGCCCTCCAAACCGTGGTCCAGGATCCACGTAGATTTCGCTGGCACCCTTCTGGGAAAGGTGTTCTTAGTAGTAGACGCTAACTCTAAATGGATTGAATGTGTAATCATGTCATCCTACACGTCTACTGCCACCATTGAAAGCCTCTAGGCCATGTTCGCTACTCATAGCTTGCCCAACGTCCTTGTCAGTGACAATGGACCGTGTTTCACCAGCTCGAACTTCAACGAGTTTATGACCCACAATGGCATTAAGCATGTTAGGTCTGGCCCATTTAAGCCTGCATCCAACGGTCAAGTGGAATGGGCAGTCCAAACTATCAAGCAGAGCTTGAACCATGTGACGGACGGCTCCCTGCAGACCCGTTTATCTCGGGTTCTGCTCAGCTACCGGACGCAACCCCACTCGCTTACCGGGGTTCCCCTGGCAGAATTGTAAATAAAGAGAGCACTTAAAACCAGTCTCTCCTTAGTCCATCCAGATCTTAATGATCATGTGGAAGCCCGGCGTCACCAGCAAAACATGTACCACGATCGCACGGTTGTATCGCATGACATTGATGTAAACGACCCTTAATTACACTCATGATCCTAAATGGTTTGCTGGCACTGTCTTGGCCAAGGAGGGGAATAGAGTGTTTATTGTCAAACTATGTAATGGACAAACGTGCAGAAAGCATTTGATATTAGACCAAACTGCGATACACTGACAATCAGGAACAACTTAAAAAGGACATCACCATCATCGATCCACCAACACACACCCAACCAGCAATCGACCTCGCCATCAATCAAGAGGATGAACCCACCATGCCCAACAGTTTGGTCAGACCAGCCACGCTGCAGTGCAGCAATGGCTCGACCAACTCACGAATGCCAGGTTTCGAACTCAGCCTTTCAACCAGGGAGCGAAGGGCCCCGGACCGCCTCAACTTGTAAATAACTTGTATCAAAGACTTTGGGGGGCGGGGGGGGGCGGAGTGATGTTATGTATGTAAACATTATAACTGTGTAAGACTTGCCACCAGAGGGCGCACCTGTTGGAGGCCAAAGGATCACCTGCACACCTCATGCAAGCGAATATTAAAAGATTGTCTGCCATGCTGCTTTGGCACTCTGGAGTTTTATTAAAGAGACTACGGTCACGTCAGTTTAAGCTTACAGTACTCAGTCTTGTGGAGTTATTCTAAACATAACAGAATTATTCTAAACATAACATTTTCATTTCTAGCTGCCCTCAAACCATGGGCGGTACATGGGAGGCGGACATTTACAGTAGTATCTAAAGGGAGCTTGAGCTGCTCTGAGGTAAAACGCTGGAAGATTTTAGGAGACATTTTGTTTCTATTACATTGTAGATCTTGACCACTTAAGCAACCAACTGTCACAGCCAACACAGCATTGTCTGTTTCTGTCATGGTCACCGCAGACCTCAACTTCCTTTCCTCTGGCTCCTTCCAGATTGCGATAGTAATATCCATCAGTCTGTAGATCATGCTTGCTATTACTATTAGGCAGCCCCGCATGACCAGGATGATGCTCTTCACACCAAAAAAAGATGGGTTCACAGGTGTTACAATGAGTTACATCTTAAAGGGTGGAAGATGCCTGGAACGTGTGGTGACCTTTGCACAGCAGCCATCACACAACTTGACAGAGCTAGGTCTTGGTCCAGTGGCAAGGATTGACCAACCGACTGGAGATCAGCTCTGTTGCACCGCTCCTGGGTCCCGAACCCCGCCATTGGTAAATGCTGTGCTGTCCCTCGCTGGGCTCGACCTCCGCCCCTTGCTGGCATTGAACACCTCCCTCGCTGGACATCTAACACCGCCCCCCGCTGGGCTTGACCTCCGCACCTGTTGGGCTTGGATATCAGCCATTTAGGACTGAGATGAGGAGAAACTTCTTCACTCAGAGAGTTGTTAACCTGTGGAATTCCCTGCCACAGAGAGTTGTTGATGCCAGTTCATTGGATATATTCAAGAGGGAGTTAGATATAGCCCTTATGGCTAAGGGGATCAAGGGGTATGGAGAGAAAGCAGGAAAGGGGTACTGAGGGAACGATCAGCCATGATCTTATTGAATGGCGGTGCAGGCTCGAAGGGCCGAATGGCCTACTCCTGCACATATTTTCTATGTTTATATGTTTCTATGTTTCTATGAACTGGTCAGGTGGGCAAAACAGTGGCAAATGGAATTCAATCTGGAGAAGTGTGAGGTAATATATTTAGGGAGGGCTAACAAGGCAAGGGAATACACAATAAATGGGAGGGTACTGAGAAACGTAGAGGAACAGAGGGATCTTGGAGTCCATGTCGATTGGTCAAATCAAATCGCACGGGGTAGCCTGGAGGAGGAATTCATAGAATGCATACGGGATTGTTTCTTAGAACAGTATGTTACAGAACCTACAAGGGAGCAAGCTATCTTAGATCTGGTCCTGTGTAATGAGACAGGAATAATAAACAATCTCCGAGTAAAAGATCCCCTCGGAATGAGTGATCACAGTATGGTTGAATTTGTAATACAGATTGAGGGTGAGGAAGTAGTGTCTCAAACGAGCGTACTATGCTTAAACAAAGGGGACTACAGTGAGATGAGGGCAGAGTTAGCTAAAGTAGACTGGGAAAACAGACTAAACGGTGGCACAATTGAGGAACAGTGGAGGACTTTTAAGGAGCTCTTTCATAGTGCTCAACAAAAATAAATTCCAGTGAAAAAAAAGGGTGGTTAGAGAAGGGATAACCAGCCATGGATAAACAAGGAAATAAAGGAGAGTATCAAATTAAAAACTAATGCATATAAGGTGGCCAAGGTTAGTGGGAAACTAGAAGATTGGGAAAATTTTAAACGACAGCAAAGAATGACTAAGAAAGCAATAAAGAAAGGAAAGATAGATTACGAAAGTAAACTTGCGCAAAACATAAAAACGGATAGTAAAAGCTTTTATCAATATATAAAACGGAAGAGAGTGACTAAAGTAAATGTTGGTCCCTTAGAAGATGAGAAGGGGGATTTAATAATGGGAAATGTGGAAATGGCTGAGACCTTAAACAATTATTTTGCTTCGGTCTTCACAGTGGAAGACACAAAAACCATGCCAAAAATTGCTGGTCACAGGAATGTGGGAAGGGAGGACCTTGAGACAATCACTGTCACTAGGGGGGTAGTGCTGAACAGGCTAATGGGACTCAAGGTAGACAAGTCCCCAGGTCCTGATGAAATGCACCCCAGGGTATTAAAAGAAATGGCGGAAGTTATAGCAGATGCATTCGTTATAATCTACCAAAATTCTCTGGACTCTGGTGGGGGTACCAGCAGATTGGAAAGCAGCTAATGTAATGCCTCTGTTTAAAAAAGGGGGCAGACAAAAGACAGGTAACTATAGGCCGGTTAGTTTAACATCTGTAGTGGGGAAAATGCTTGAAGCGAACATTAAGGAAGAAATAGCAGGACATCTAGATAGGAATAGTGCAATCAAGCAGACGCAACATGGATTCATGAAGGGGAAATCATGTTTAACTAATTTACTGGAATTCTTTGAGGATATAACGAGCATGGTGGATCGAGGTGTACCGATGGATGTGATGTATTTAGATTTCCAAAAAGCATTCGATAAGGTGCCACACAAAAGGTTATTGCAGAAGATAAAGGTACGCGGAGTCAGAGGAAATGTATTAGCATGGATCGAGAATTGGCTGGCTAACAGAAAGCAGAGAATCGGGATAAATGGGTCCTTTTCGGGTTGGAAATCGGTGGTTAGTGGTGTGCCACAGGGATCGGTGCTGGGACTATAACTGTTTACAATATACATAGATGACCTGCAAGAGGTTAGTGTCACAAAATTTGCAGATGACACAAAGATTAGTGGGAAAGCGGGTTGTGTAGAGGACACAGAGAGGCTGCAAAGAGATTTAGATAGGTTAAGCGAATGGGCTAAGGTTTGGCAGATGGAATACAATGTCGGAAAATGTGAGGTCATCCATCTTGGAAAAAAGTAAAGTAAAAGGGAATAGTATTTGAATGGGGAGAAATTACAACATGCTGCGGTGCAGAGGGACCTGGGGGTCCTTGTGCATGAATCCCAAAAAGTTAGTTTGCAGGTGCAGCAGGTAATCAGGAAGGCGAATGGAATGTTGGCCTTCATTGCGAGAGGGATGGAGTACAAAAGCGGGGAGGTCCTGCTGCAACTGTACAGGGTATTGGTGAGGCCGCACCTGGAGTACTGCGTGCAGTTTTCGTCACCTTACTTAAGGAAGGATATACTAGCTTTGGAGGGGGTACAGAGACGATTCACTAGGCTGATTCCGGAGATGAGAGGGTTACCTTATGATGATAGATTGAGTAGACTGTGTCTTTACTCGTTGGAGTTCAGAAGGATGAGGGGTAATCTTATAGAAACATTTAAAATAATGAAAGGGATCGACAAAATACAGGCAGAGAGGTTGTTTCCACTGGTCGGGGAGACTAGAACTAGGGGGCACAGCCTCAAAATACGGGGGAGCCAATTTAAAACCGAGTTGAGAAGGAATCTCTTCTCCCAGAGGGTTGTGAATCTGGAATTCTCTGCCCAAGGAAGCAGTTGAGGCTAGCTCATTGAATGTATTCACATCACAGATAGATAGATTTTTAACCAATAAGGGAATTAAGGGTTATGGGGAGCGGGCGGGTAAGTGGAGCTGAGTCCACGGCCAGATCAGCCATGATCTTTTTGAATGGCGGAGCAGGCTCGAGGGGCTAGATGGCCTACTCCTGTTCCTAATTCTTATGTTCTTATGTTCTTATAGAATATAAGAGCAGGGAATATAAGTTCAAACTGTATAAAACACTAGTTAGGCCACAGTTGGAGTACTTCATACAGTTCTGGTCACCTCATTGCAGGAAACATGTGATTACAATAGAGAGAGTACAGAGGAGATGTACGAGGATGTTGCCTGGACTGGAGAATTTTAGCTGTGAGGAAAGATTGGATAGGCTGAGATTGTTTTCTTTGGAACAGAGGAAGCCGACGAGAGATTTAATTGAGGTGTATAGAATTATAATGGACCTAGATAGAATGAATAGGAAGGGCATACTCCCCTTAGCAGAGAGGTCAATAACCAGGGGCAGAGATTGAAAGTAATTGGTAGTAGGTTTAGAGGGGGGTTGAGGAGAAATGTTTTCACTTGTTGGGTCTGGAACTCATTGCCTGAAAGGGTGGTAGAGGCAGCAACCCTGATCAAATTTAAAAAGTACTTGGGTGTGCACTTGAGTTGCTGTAACCTACAAGGCTCCAGACAAGTTGCTGGAAAGTGGAATCAGCTGAATAGCTCTTTTTTGGTCGCCACAGACATAACAGGCCAAATGGGCTCCTTCTGTGCTGTAAATTTCTATGATTCTATGACTCCTGCATGGCGGGCCAAGTTGCACTATGCACTGAGGTGACCACTCACTCCATGGATGAATACAAAGTGTCAATGCCATGTGCAAGACCCCCCGCACAAGTTAGTAGCAGACGTCTCAATACTCTCCGACCTGCTGAAGAAGTTCCATAACATGCAGTCCAATGCATTGACCATCTTTCTTTTAAAGGCTGGGCCCCTAGTGGGAGAAGTTCACTATCAAACCGTTTGAAGCGCTAATTTTTAAGTTTGAAAAGTTAGTGCCGTTTGTGCTCCAAGTAGGAATTGAAGCGCTAAATCAAGCGTCCACTTCCTTATAGGAGTACAATCGGCAGCAGGCAGAGTGGTGACTTCAGCCAGCACTGCACACTGGGCCGTGCCGTGCCGCGCTACCGCATTCAAAGGCTCCTTACCGCCCTTAAAGGATGGGCCATCGCTGCAGGCTTTGCAAAATAAAAAATACCTACCTGGACCATCATGGCAGCCATGATCCCACACCATCAGCGCCATCAAGCAGAATGCCAAGCTGATCGATTGCGGAGAGGAACTCGGTGGGGGGGAAAAACTGAAAGGAAAAAGGTACGTTTTTTTTACTTACCTTGGCCATCTCGCCTTTGAGCATTGCCTCCGAAGCAGCCGACCATCTGATGTACGCCTCCTGCTGCTGCCAGCATTTTTGCTGCAGGGGCAGAAGTCAATTTCGGGTCCGGGGCGATGCGCACGGTGGTGACGTCATGATCTCTGGGCAAAGGAGATTGTGGTGCAATGCCGTAGCGCTGCCACAAAACTCTTGCCGAATATGGTGGGAGTCGATGTCATTGCCGCACTCGGTCACAAAGCCATTTGTGCCCCGTTAGCGTCCCCCCGGGGACACTAACGGGAGGCATAAAGGCACCCAATTTCACCCCCACTAACGTCTTCACCTCCATCCTCTTTAGCAGAGCAAGGATATGAAAATCCAGTTAGCTGTTTCCCGGGCCATCATTTCCAGCGGCACTTGCTCCAGCTTACTTGTGCTTAATGAATCACCCAGTGCAGACCCCTCTAACTATTAGTGCAGCTGATTATTTCACAGGAATATATTTAGGTAAAGACATGCAATATTACTTTAATTTGTAATTTATTTGAAAAAATAAAACCCTTGAGCCAAATGTGCCGAACAAATGAATACAGAAAAACATCACCAATCACTGACCTGCAGAAAAATCCAACAGGATTTAATATAAAATATAGTTGACTGTGATGTTATTTTGGCCTCTTCATGTCATATCCTTTTTACCTACTAGACAGGACACAGTTTCTGTTCCTGCAGGAGGAAGTATTCTGGTTTCTGCCTCCAACTAGTTTATGATTAACAGCCTGCTTTCCGACTGGAGTTTTGACGACTAAGGTTTTGATGGCTCTACATAGATGAAACAGATCATTTTAGCAGCCTAAAAACCTTCAATTGTTCAATCCTTCCTTTGCAGCTCTGAGTAACTATTTTCAATCATACTGCTATTGACGCTAGTAAGTGGAAAACTTTTCAATGGGATGAGATGGGGCAGTGTGGTAGACTTGTGCCTGGACTTCCCACATGTACCTCCCAGTGGCTGGCTCAGAAGTACATTGATAGACATCTGGACATGGAGACACCTGAATATTGCTCAATTCATACGGGGTCAGCTACCAACAAACAAATACTTACCTTCATGTGGAGCTGGGAGGAGCAAGAGTGCTGCTCCTGTTTCCACTGCACTACTGCAGGATGCTGTCGGTCCGCAATACTCACCCCCCTCCTGTTCTTGCCCCTCACCTCCCACACCACTCCCAGGACTTACCTGTGGGCACTGACAGCAAGGCAGCTGGTGAAAATTGGAGGCCAGTACTCCAATGAGCTATCTCTGGAGGCCAGAAATATGATGCTGAGTTCCGATGTGTAAATACAGATGAGCCTCAGATCTCTGGCTTCTGGTGCATGCTCCTAGCTCGCGGCCATTTCAGGCCCAAAAATGGGCTTTACCATTTATTTAGGCCAATATCTCTCTGGTAGATTTTGTGAACCCAGGGACTCTTTAATAAAGTACATAAATACATGTTCTTGTTGTTTGTTGATACAGGTGGATTACAATATGCCATTTTCAAATAATTTTAGATCCGGTTAAGTTGCCTGAAGTTGTTCTCTGGGATATCACTCTAGTGTCATGTCTGGCACAGCATGAATGGCTGTGGCACAAACTGCAGACTGGTCTATTATTATTTCCTGATTTGGGACGAATAAGTAAAGTCTGAGACATTTCAAACTTAGTGCATTTACAAAAAGGGAAACTCTAATAAACTGCAAACACAGAAAGAAAGAAAACCATTCAATAAGGAAATGTTTTTTAATATTGTTTTTGTTCTGAACAATTGAATATATATTGCATTTAATCAATGCTTGCAACTGAAATTTATTTATGATATATCGATGCACCAGACTGTGCATTGAAAGGTTGAAGGTTCTCTTGTCCCTACTATAAACATAATTCAGTTGCAAGCATTTATCAAATTGGGCATGTATCCCTGGAGCTAACTACATCATCTTGGGAGGCCCTTGCACAAAGAGAAAGGGGGCATGTGTTAGAGTGGGACATGTAACAAACACCTTTGCACATAGTATCAAGGCCAATACAGTGCCATGCTGCTGATGGGCAGGTGATTCTGAAGGGCTAGGGAGAAGAAGAAGTTAAAAAGAACACTTGCGTTTTTGGGCTGCCACAAAGCCAACAAGCTTTCCCTCACCTAAACTCTCAAGGGCCTCTATCCAAACTATTTTCAGAACTGCTTCTTGATGGCAGGTGAGATGACGCAGGTTGGCAGACTGCTTCCGCTGGTCCAGGTTCTCCCTGGGTGGTTGTGCTCAGCCGTCTCCTTTATAAACAGTATTTGCATTAACAGCAGGTGCAATGCAGGGCCCAACTGACGATCAGCTTGTGTGAATAGATGACTACACACCCTGCAAGTAGTTAGAGGTGGCGCAAAACCTGCAACAATTGTGCATGACATTCAAGGCCTTTCTCTTTGGCAGTCACAAAGTACAAGATAAAGCAGGGAAGTACAGGTGTGAGGGGCGGTGCCAATGCTTTTCATGCTCCGTTACAGCATCCTGCAGTAGTGCAGTGGAAACATGCTCCGTTACTAATGCTGCACCATGTTGAGGATACAGTGCTCCTGGAATGCAATACCAGGCATCAAATTATTTTGAGTTGGTAAACTAGAAAGCCTTACATTCTTGTTTTCATTCTTGGTTCTGCCTCCGACCATGCATGCTGCACAGTTTATCTCAAAGGACGGTTTCTCCACACCAAATATAGGACACTGTCCTTCTAGTACCAAAACATTCAATGCCTCCTCATTAAAAAGGGCAGGTTTAAGATCTGCTCTTTGGTGAGAAACTGTGGTCTCTGTTGCAGTCAGGCAAGCAAATACTATGGTCCTAGGAGATCACATGGTTCCAGTTGGGGTGAAGTGTAGAATGTTTTAGTATAAGGGATGTCGCAGTTGTGGTGAGGTGGTTTGGTTGGGCTGGGTGCTCTTTGCCTTTCCGTCATTGTTAATAGGTTTATATGTAACCTTTAGGGCTGCTGACCAAGGGCCGTGTGGCTCTTTGTCAGCCGGCACAGACACGATGGGCCGAAATGGCCTCCTTCTGCGCTGTAAATTTCTATGTTTCTATGTTTATACTTAGAAAAGGGCAGCAGCTGTAGCACTGCCTGCACTCATGATTGACCAAGCTGAATCCGACCTAGAAAGTCGAATACTATATTTGAATTGCAAAGCCGATTCTGGTGCTGTAGAAACCACATTGTTTATATTATGGAGCATTATTTGCAGCACCAGATCCACATTTAAGCAACTACACATACACTGGCTTGTTTTACAGGTGCTGTTTGTGATAATTTTTTCCTGGGATCTCTATCTTCTGACAAAAAGTAGTTTAATATTTGAAATTGCTAAAGATCCAGGACAACATGGGGAGTAGGGCTCTGGGCTTAATTCTGCATTGCAGTACCAAAGAGCCGGCATAGACAAGATGAGCTGAATGGCCTCGCTCTGTGCTGTGAACTTTAATGGTTCTAAATTTCAATAGCTGGTGAAGTCTGTACAAGCAAGTTGGAACAAATCCATGAGTCTGTATGGGGAATAGAGTTACCAACTCTGGTTAAATGTATTCTTGGGGCTAGACTTTCCACTATAATCGCTATTGCCCCAAAATATGTGATATTTCCGGTGTTGGTGCTTTTTTTATTTATCAGGATCGCTGGAATATCGCCCATTTTAAAAACCGCTAGTTTCACCTTTTTAATTTGGGTGATAGCCTTAGCGATGTGAAATGGGTGATAGCGATATATTCAGTCGTGCAAGGATGGTGTCCATAGCAACGGCCGTTCTGCATATGTGCGTTTTCTTTTTCAGGCAAATAACTTTTCCTGCGATTCGGGAGGTCAGGGGTCATCTGCGCATGCTCAGAAGGCAAAGGGAGGCAGAGAGAGAAGGAAGGTCTGTGTGGAGTCGCACTTGAAAGAATTGATAATCAGATAAGATGGAGATGGACCACGAGGAATCAGGAGAGAGTGTTGAGGAGGTTGTAGAGAGAAGGAGGGCAAAAGCCTTCTCCGAAGAGGTGAACGAGGCATTAGTCCACGAGGTGGAGACTCGGTGGGACCAATTAACCCGAGGTGGGCATGGAAAACCTCCCGTCCCTGGATATATCAGCAAATATGGGCGAATATCGCCGTGATATTGTCATCGGTGGCACATGATAGACGAGAGGCAGACCAGTGCCGCAAGCGCTGAAACAGTCTTGTTTCACATCCACAAAAATAAGTATTAAACTATTAAATTTATAATTGTAATGATATACTGACTCATTAATTAGAATATAAATCTGCTGGATTGTAATTAAGCTGGGTAATCTTGGGTAGCTTCCCTGTTAAGATTTGGACTGGGATCGGAACCTGTGCCCTTTTACTCTAATGTTGCTGAGACGCCTTAAACTTAATCGATAGTATTAATTATTATTTAAACGCTTTGATCGAAAATTGGGGCCAAAGGAATGACTGGAAACAGACAGACTGCAAACACTCGGCATTTCTACCACTTTAGTTTAGAAGGAGAATTATTAAATTATATCGCTGCTTGTATGCTGACTCTTTAACTTGGACGCCATCTGCTTTTTGGTTAGGTTGGTGGATGGGGGCACAACTGAGCACTGAGGGATCCGGTCAGCTTTGCCCTGAGTCTCTCCGATTGCTGTCAGTCACAGTGACCCAGCCTGGACTGGAGGAGAGATGCCCTGGTTCACTGTATGCCCTGGGACACTTCGGGACATTAGCTCCGGTCACACGGAGGTCTCCGAGCACAGCCCAGGAACACGGTGCCTCCTGCCATTACAGTCCTGTCACTGCCGAGCTCAACAGCTCAACAGCAGTCCTGATTCCCCCGCCTCTGGGACCTCCATCGATTCCAATAAACCGCCTCCCTCCCCTCAGGCGCCGAATGGCACGGTCCGTGGATGGGGCCTTTCCTGGAGATTATACGCAAGGCGGTTTGTGTCAAGCATTAGTTCATAAACACAATCTTATTAAATATTTTCTCTGAACGTAGATCTTATAACCAGGCATCCATTGGATACAAACTGTATTAACACATAATGTGAATGTTAATGATGAATAGCATTTGTGATGACTAATTGTGGATTACAATATCTGTTGTGTTTCTGTAATAGAAACATGGAAAATAGATGCAGGAGTAGGCCATTTGGCCTTTCAAGCCTGCACCACCATTCAATATGATCATGGCTGGTAATAGTACCGAATCAATTAACTTATGCCATGCTCTTGTCACGTTTGCAGAGGAAGATATCTAAGAATCAGGTGAAGCGGAGGCGGACCAGAGGAGAGCCTGCTGACCTTCACACTATGACCAATCTAGTGGAGCGTGCCGCAGCCTTAGTAGGCATGTATAATCGTTTTGACACCCGTGGTGGTGCAGATCTTGTTGTTGTGCCACGTGAGTAATGTGTAAACCAATGGTAATTTAAAGTAATTTAATGGCACTTGATTATAATATATGAATGATGTAATGTTATGCATGCAGCTTCTGTACTCTTGAGTACTCTCATGTTAATCATATGTAACATTTCTCATTCACATTTATTGCCGTACATATGCTCCTCTTACATATGCCTGCGCAGCACAAGCATTCTCATGTCTCCCCTTCTCTTCTACTAACCTCAATTATGTTTTCCAGCTCCCCAGGCACAACGGGAGGCCCCTGCAACATCACTACTACTGCTGCAGGTCGTGCTCACCACAGGGGAAGAACAAGAATAAGATACCACCGAGGACGAGGATGATGAGCCTGATGTCTCACCTGTGGTACCTGCGGCCACATCATCCTCAACAGATGAAGTAGTGGGGCCAAGTGGCTTGCAGCAGAGCACTCCGAGTCATCCAGTGCCCCCGCCGACCCCGTGGAGGTTGGGTCGGCAAGGTAGGCACACGCTGCGACGAGCACATGTCAACAAGGACATGGTGTCACTGTTGAGGGTAAGCGTCGACGTAGGTCACGAGCTCCTCCAGGCGATTAGTGGGTTGACCGGCAACGTTGCCACACTATCTGCCAGAATCTCGGAGAGCATAGGGCAGATGGTTGCAGCAGTGCGGCAAACGACCGACTCTGTCGATGCCTTGCGGCACGCAATAGTTTCAGGATACGGCACTGCACCCCGAGGTGCTGTACCACCATCCAGCACGACAGATGCGAGACATGAGGAAGAACTTCCTTCTGACTCGGAAGACGTTTCTTCACAAACATTTTCTCCTCGATCCACTGAAGTCATTCTGCCGAAGTCATCGCCCCCGCCTCCCCCCAGCCACCCACCCCCCCCCCCGCCACCCCCCACACAGCAGCAGCCCTTGAAGTGCTCTGGACCCATTACTAGGGGATTAAGTTGGAAAGTGGGGGTTACGACGAGGGGATGTAAAATTACAGGAGGGATGCGCGGCCACGAGTAGGGAGGGGGCGTATATTATTGTTATATTATTATTATTATTATTATTATTAATAATAATTTTTTTAAATTGTTGAATGTTGGCTGCTGGGGTGGTGGGAAGGTATTATCGTTATATTGTTCTTGAAAAATCTTTGTTGACTGTTGGGGGTTGGGGGGGATATTATAGTTTGTTAAAAAATATTTTACATCACTTGTTAAATTATTAACATTTTTTATTGAACTTTATGATTATTGTGGTGTCTTCTAATAACATACAGTAAAACATCAATACAAGGGTTGCAAACAATGGCCAGGCCAGGCAAGGATGAAACATTACGTAACTGTAACTGTCACCAATGTAACTTCACGCAAAACGTTCATTTATGAGCTGCTGACTCAACAGTTTTGTAGCTGCTTAACTACCACGGGGTTTTTCCAGTGGTGTGGGGCAGCATGGGGGCATGGGTTCATCACCAGGCTGATTGTCCTCTCAGAGGTCCTCCTCCTCCTCGTCCTCTTCCTCCTCCCCTCTCTCCTGAGGTGGACCAGTGGTCCCATCTGGCAATTCCTGTCCTCTCCTGATAGTTAGGTTATGCAACATGCAGCACACCACAATGAACTCAGCGACCTGCTCAGGGTGATATTGTAGGTTACCTCCACAGTGGTCCGGGTATCTGAAGCACTGCTTCAGAACTGCAATTGTCTTTTCAATGATATTGCATGTGGCTATATGGCTTTTGTTGTAGCGCATTTCGGCTTCTGTCTGGGGCTTATGCAGGGGGGTCATGAGCCAACTGGCAAAGCCATATCCTTTATCCTCCAGCATCCAACCGTGACCTTGTGGCTCACTCTTAAACAGGTCAGACACAGTGCTCTCATGCAAGATGTGCAACATCATGGATGCTCCCTGGAAAATTTGCGTTTACTGCCATGATTATTTGCTTGTGGTCGACAATGAGCTGCACATTCAGGGAGTGGAATCCCATTCGGTCCCGAAACACCTTTGCATCCTGTAAAGGTGCTCGCAGGGCGATGTGCGTACAGTCTATTGCTCCCTTCACCTTGGGGAAGTTTGCTATTCTCGAGAACCCCAAAGCTCTCTCACACTGTGCCTCCCTGATCATGGGGAAGTTTATAAAGTCCATCCTGCATGCGTAAAGGGCTTCAATCACCTGTCGAATGCAGCAATGTGTGTCATGCTGAGAGATACCGCAAATATCGCCAGCTGAGACCTGAAAGGAGGCCGATGCATAGAAGGAAAGTGCCGCAATAACGTAACCTCAACAGGCAGTGCAGTCCTGATGGTGCTGGTAGGCTGCAGATCTCCCTTAATTAGCTGGCATATCTCACTGATGACCTCCTTTCGGAATCGCAGCCTTCTAATGCACATGTTATCGGACAAGTCCAAGTGTGAAACTCTGATCACTATAAATGCGTGAGGTGTAAGTTCTCCTCCTCCTCAGCAGTCTACCACCTCTTTGATTGGACACATAATGCGCTGAAATGAACCTTCTCCCTTCTCTATTCTGCAATATGTGAGCAGTCATCAATACTGGTTGAGAAATTAGAGGCTCCATCATAGTTAATCACTATAAATGCCCTCATCTCTCTTCTTAAATTGTCCTCAATAAATACAATATAAACTGGAAATTAAACACAATGTGATTAGATGATTGGCAAGATTCAAAAACGTCCTTAAAATCACTCACAAATTACTTCTCCTCCCAACCACTTCAAGCAGCCTTTTATTAAAGATCCTCTGAGTTACAAAATGGTGTCCGTAGTACCGAGTTAAGGTCAAGTGACTGCAGCTTTTCTTGAGCGTCTTTTTGGGTGAGCGATCATTTGGGCGAATTATGGGTGAAATGCCGAAAGTAGCACTCGGCGATAATCTGGGCGATAATCAAGCGCTAGTTTCCATTATAAACAGTATTCTGGGCCTTGCACGAGGATGACGTCATATTTTTTTTAAATAGGCTGCGCAATGCAGCTCATTCCTGTATGCCGAAAGTTGCACCGATGATAAACGGGTGATAATCGGATGCTAGTATCCATTTTTCATCAAATATGGGCAATAGCCTGAACTCAGCGCTTATTTGGGCGCCAAATGGACGATGATGTGCCAAAAGTCTAGCCCTTGGAGTTTTCATCTTACCTCCAACCACCTGCCCAATCAAACAGCCTTTCCCCATCTCCAATATTTTTATAACTAGTACATGAAAGTGCTCAAAGGAAATGAACAAAACACACTATTTTGTTTTATTGCCCCTATGATTTATTTCTCCAGAATTGCTCGAAGTATGCGTCCCAGAGATTAATCTTTAATTCCTGGAGACTCCAGGACAATCCTGGAGGGTTGACAACCCTAACGAGGATGTTGCAAGCACTTCAGCTACTTATAAGAACATAAGAACACAAGAATATAAGAAATAGGAGCAGGAGTAGGCCATACGGCCCCTTGAGCCTGCTCTGCCATTCAATAAGATCTTGGCTGATCTGATCATAGACTCAGTTCCACTTCCCTGCCTGCTCCCCATAACCCCTTATCCCTTATCATTTAAGAAACTGTCTATTCTGTCTTAAATTTATTCAATGTCCCAGCTTCCACAGCTCTCTGAGGCAGCGAGTTCCACAGATTTACAACCCTCTGAGTGAAGAAATTCTCCTCATCTCAGTTTTGAATGGGCGACCCCTAACTCTAAGATCATGCCGTCTAATTCTAGTCTTCCCCATCAGTGGAAACATCCTCTCTGCATCCACCTTGTCAAACCCCATCATAATCTTTTACGTTTCGATAAGATCACCTCTCATTCTTCTGAATTCCAATGAGTAGAGGCCCAACCTACTCAACCTTTACTCATAAGTCAACCTCCTCATCTCTGGAATCAACCGAGTGAACCTTCTCTGAACTGTCTCCAAAGCAAGTATATCCTTTCATAAATATGGAAACCAAAACTGCATGCAGTATTCCAGGTGTGGCCTCACCAATACCCTGTATAGCTGCAGCAAGACTTTCCTGCTTTTATACTCCATCTCCTTTGCAATAAAGGCCAAGATTCCATTGGCCTTCCTGATCACTTGCTGTACCTGCATACTAACCTTTTGTGTTTCATGCATAAGTACCCCCAGGTCGCGCTGTACTGCAGCACTTTGCAATCTTTCTTCATTTAAATAATAACTTGCTCTTTGATTTTTTTCTGCTGAAGTGCATGACCTCACACTTTCCAATATTATACTCCATCGAAAATACTAGGGGACCGAGGGTCTAGCGAGAAGGGGGAACTGAGGGAAATCCTTATTAGTCAGGAAATGGTGTTAGGGAAATTGAAGGGACTGAAGGCTGATAAATCCCCAGGGCCTGATAGTCTGCATTCCAGAGTACTTAAGGAAGTAGCCCTAGAAATAGTAGATGCATTGGTGGTCATTTTCCAACATTCCATGGACTCTGGGTCAGTTCCTATGGATTGGAGGGTAGCTAATGTAACCCCACTTTTTAAAAAAGGAGTGAGAGAGAAAACAAGGAATTATAGACTAGTTAGCCTGATGGGGAAAATGCTGGAGTCAATTATTAAAGATGCAATAGCAGCGCATTTGGAAAGCAGTGACAGGATTGGTCCAAGTCAGCATGGATTTATGAAAGGGAAATCATGCTTGACAGATCTTCTAGAGTTTTTTGAGGATGTAACTAGTAGAGTGGATAAGGGAGAACCAGTAGTTGTAGTGTATTTGGACTTTCAAAAGGCTTTTGACAAGGTCACACACAAGAGATTAGTGTTCAAAATTAAAGCACATGGTATTGGAGGTAATGTATTGAGGTGGATAGAGAAATGGTTGACAGACAGGGAGCAAAGAGTGGAAATAAATGGGTCCTTTTCAGAATGGCAGGCAGTGACTAGTGGGGTGCCGCAGGGTTCAGTGCTGGCAACCCAGCTATTTACAATATACATTAATGATTTAGACGAAGGAATTGAAAGTAATATCTCCACGTTTGCAGATGACATTAAGCTGGGTGGCGGTGTGAGCTGCGAGGAGGATGCTAAGAGGCTGCAGGGGGAATTGGACAGGTATGGTGAATGGGCAAATGCATGGCAGATGCAGTATAATATGGATAAATGTGAGGTTATCCATTTTGGTGGCAAAAATAGGAAGGCAGACTATTATCTGAATGGTAACAGATTAGTAAAAGGGGAGGTGCAATGAGACCTGGGTGTCATGGTACATCAGTCATTGAAGGTAGGCATGCAGGTACAGCAGGCAGTAAAGAAAGCAAATGGCATGCTGGCCTTCATAGCGAGGGGATTTGAGTATAGGAGCAGGGATGTCTTGCTACAGTTGTACAGGGCCTTGGTGAGACCACACCTTGAGTATTGTGTGCCGTTTTGGTCTCCTAATCTGAGGAAGGACGTGCTTGTTATTGAGTACAGCGAAGGTTCACCAGACTGATTCCCGGGATGGCAGGACTGACATAGGAGGAAAGACTGGATCAGCTAGGCTTATACTTACTGCAATTTTGAAGAATGAGAGGAGATCTCATAGAAACATATAAAGGACTGGACAGGTTAGATGCAGGAAGAATGTTCCCGATGTTGGGGAAGTCCAGAACCAGGGGACACAGTCTAAGAATAAAGGGTAAGCCATATAGGACCGAGATGAGGAGAAACCTTTTCAGCCAGAGAGTTGTGAACCTGTGGAATTCTCTGCCACAGGAAGTTGTTGAATCCAATTTGTTGGACATATTCAAAAGGGAGTTAGATGTGGCCCTTACGGCTAAAGGGATCAGTGGGTATGGAACAAAGGCTGGGGTGTGGTATTGAGGTGGAATGATCAGCCATGATCATATTGAATGGCGGTGCAGGCTCGAAGAGCCGAATGGCCTGCTCTTGCACCTATTTTCTATGTTTCTATATTTCTAGTTGCCAAATTTTGCACACTGACTTAGCCTGTCTATGTCCTTTTGCAGATTTTTTGTGTCCTCCTCACACATTGCTTTTCCTCCCATCTTTGTATCATCAACAAACTTGGCTACATTACATTCAGTCCCTTCTTCCAATTCGATAGTATAGATTGTAAATAGTTGGGGTCCCAGCACTGATCCCTGCGACACCCCACTAGTTACTGGTTGCCAACCAGAGAAAAAAACATTTATCCCGACTCTCTGTTCGCTGTTCGTTAGCCAATCCTCTATCCATGCTAATATATTACCCCAACCCCGTGAACTTTTATCTTGTGCAGTAACCTTTTATGTGGCACCTTGTCAAATGCTTTCTGTCCAAATACACCACATCCACTGGTTCCCCTTTATCCACCCTGTTCGTTACATCCTCAAAGAAATCCACTAAATTTGTCAAATATGGCTTCCCCTTCATAAATCCATGCTGACTCTGCCTGACCGAATTTTACTTCTCCAAATATCCTGCTATTGCTTCTTTAATAATGGACTCCAACATTTTCCCAACCATGGATGTTAGGCTAACTGGTCTATAGTTTCCTGCTTTTTGTCTGCCTCCTTTTTTAAATAGGGACATTACTTTTGCAGTTTTCCGATCTGATGGGACCTCCCCAGAATCCAGGGAATTTTGGTAAATTACAACCATTGCATCCACAATCCCTGCCGCTACTTCTCTTAAGACCATAGGATGAAAGCTATCAGGTCCAGGGGATTTATCAACCTTTAGTCCCATTATCTTACTGAGTACCACCTCTTTAGTGATTGTGACTGTGTTAAGTTCCTCCCCCCCTATAGCCCCTTGACTATCCACTGTTGGGATATTGTTAGTGTCCCCTACCGTAAAGACTAATACAAAATATTTGGTCAGAGTTTCTGCCATCTCCATATTCCCCATTACTAGTTCCCTGGTCTCGTCCTCTAAGGGACCATATTCTTTGAGGATATAACGAGCATGGTGGATAGAGATGTACCGATGGGTGTGGTGTATTTAGATTTCCAAAAGGCATTCGATAAGGTGCCACACAAAAGGTTACTGCAGAAGATAAAGGTACGCGGAGTCAGTGGAAATATATTAGCATGGATAGAGAATTGGCTGGCTAACAGAAAGCAGAGAGTAGGGATAAATGGGTCCTTTTCGGGTTGGAAATCGGTGGTTAGTGTTGTGCCACAGGGATCGGTGCTGGGACCACAACTGTTTACAATATACATAGATGACCTGGAAGAGGGGACAGAGTGTAGTGTCACAAAATTTGCAGATGACACAAAGATTAGTGGGAAAGCGGGTTGTGTAGAGGACACGGAGAGGCTGCAAAGAGATTTAGATAGGTTAAGCGAATGGGCTAAGGTTTGGCAAATGGAATACAATGTCGGAAAGTGTGAGGTCATCCACCTTGGGGAAAAAAACAGTAAAAGGGAATATTATTTGAATGGGGAGGAATTACAACATGCTGCAGTGCAGAGGGACCTGGGGGTCCTTGTGCATGAATCCCAAAAAGTTAGTTTGCAGGTGCAGCAGGTAATCAGGAAGGCAAATGGAATGTTGGCCTTCATTGCGAGAGGGATGGAGTACAAAAGCAGGGAGGTCCTTCTGCAACTGTATAGGGTATTGGTGAGGCTGCACCTGGAGTACTGCGTGCAGTTTTGGTCACCTTACTTAAGGAAGGATATACTAGCTTTGGAGGGGGTACAGAGATGATTCACTAGGCTGATTCCGGAGATGAGGGGGTTACCTTATGATGATAGATTAAGTAGACTGGGTCTTTACTCATTGGAGTTCAGAAGGATGAGGGGTGATCTTATAGAAACATTTAAAATAATGAAAGGGATAGACAAGATAGAGGCAGAGAGGTTGTTTCCACTGGTCGGGGAGACTAGAACTAGGGGGCACAGCCTCAAAATACGGGAGAGCCAATTTAAAACCGAGTTGAGAAGGAATTTCTTCTCCCAGAGGGTTGTGAATCTGCGGAATTCTCTGCCCAAGGAAGCAGTTGAGGCTAGCTCATTGAATGTATTCAAGTCACAGATAGATAGATTTTTAACCAATAAGGGAATTAAGGGTTATGGGGAGCGGGCGGGTAAGTGGAGCTGAGTCCACGGCCAGATCAGCCATGATCTTATTGAATGGCGGAGCAGGCTCAAGGGGCTCGATGGCCTACTCCTGTTCCTAATTCTTATGTTCTTATGTTGTTATGTTTACTTTAGCCACTCTTTTTCTTTTTATATACCTATAGAAACTCTTGCTATCTGTTTTTATATTTTGCACTCGTTTACTTTCATAGTCTATCTTCCCTTTCTTAATCACTTTTTTAGTCATTCTTTGTAGTTAAAAGAAATTGCACTCTCTGCCTCTGCTGGCGATGGCTTATGTTGCCATTACAGATCCAGGCCAATAGCACCTCCACTGGTGGTGCACATGCCTGTGACACCTCTCGCTTCAGCTTGTTCACTCTGCCACTGACTTTAGGACAGATAAACAACAAAACTTGTGCTGTTCGGACCAATCCAATCCAAAATAAAAGAGGATCTTTTTACATAAGTTGGGGTGGGGGAAATTGTACAGGAGATTTTTTTGGGAGGAAGGGAAGATTAGAGGGGATGGTATACAGCATGACCTATACTTGTTCTGCCACCAACATGTAAGTGAGCTCTTTCCTACACGGAAGCAGTACAAATTCAAATGGAAAATGGAAATTCTTTAACAATTGCAACATCATAGCAGCTGTTGACGTTAATATTTAACTTCACTCTGCAAGCTTATATCCGATGGTAAGAGCTTTTAAAAAATTCCCTAATCAGAATATAAGGTCCTGTTGGCACACCAGAAACCACAGAATTCCGTGACTCATCCTGAAAGAGCTTATAAATATACTAGGCTCCGGATGAGATATCTTGTTTTGAACAGTCAACTTCCTGACATAACAATCAAGATTAACATATATATTTTCAAAAAAATATGTGAATACCGGTAATAAAAATGGGTTAATAGGTAATTCTTTGCTACAAGGCAGTTTTGGTCCTAAAATTCCTTTATTATTGAAATAGCGGAATAATGGAATACTTCTTATTCTCCATAATTAACAATCTGTTAACATCAAAGGATTACATGGCTCTGACACAAGCAGAATGCTATTTTGTTAGTAGATTTTTACTTTCAAAGAAAAACATTTTTTTTCTTAAAAGAGGAATTTCACCCCGTATATTTCTTCTCTAAACATTTGTCATAGACAATAAGCATTTCATAAGTAGGTGTTTTTTTAATCTTTAGGTCAGTTAGATTTAGGTTTAGGGGCACGATGATGATTTGAGAATCCTACTAAGGATGCAAAGAAATTGTTGAATGCATGTGTCAGTGCTGTGCAGTTCATTTTTTTTTCTTTATTTGTTCCGGGATGGGGAGGCGTCGCTGGCAAGGCCAGCATTTATTGTCCATCAGTAATCGCCCTTGAGAAGGTGGTGGTGAGCCGCCTTCTGGAACTGCTGCAGTCCGTGTGGTGAAGGAACTCCCACGGTGCTGTTAGGGAGGGAGTTCCAGGATTTTGACCCAGCAACGATGAAGGAACAGCGATATATTTCCAAGTCAGGATGGTGTGTAACTTGGAAGGGAACTTTCAAGTGATGGTGCTCCCATGCGCTTGCTGCCCTTGACCTGCTAGGTGGTAGAGGTTGTGGGGTTGGGAGGTGCTGCTGAAGAATCCTTGGTGAATGGCTGCAATGGATCTTGTAGATGGTACACACTGGAGCCACAGTGCGCCAGTGGTGGAGGGACTGAATGTTGAAGGTGGTGGATGGGGTGCAAAGCAAGCGGACTGCTTGGTGCTCGATGGTGTCCAGCTTCTTGCGTGTTGTTGGAGCTGCACTCATCCAGGCAAGTTCATTGATGGGTATATTATTTTTGATGTACAAGTAAAGGTAGAACATAAACTTTCGACTTGATAAAACAATTGACTTTGATGTCACTGTGCGATGGAGTCAGTATTCTCACACCTGATCATTATCCGAATCAGCAGTGATGCTCACCATTGTCTAATAGCTTGTCAACATTCACTGTCTCGGCGCACTGGGAGAGATTGGCCACTTCTCTGAGACGTGCAGTTTCAGTGGAATTGTACCCCAGCAGGACTCAGCTCCTCCAGGAGTGGAAGAGAAAAAAGCAGAGAGGGAAAAAAATTACATAGAAATCTTACTACGCATGTTCATTATGAATATATTCAAATTCTGACGGTCGAGGTAAACTTAACGAAGAGCTCGATTTTTTTGAAACCTCGCTCCCACTTCTGATCTCATGCTGTTGTCCTACATTGCTGACCTATATTGGCTCCCGATCCAACAACTGCTCAACTTTAAAATTCTTTGTCCTTGTTTACAAATCTCTCCATGGCCTCACTCCTCCCTATCTCTGTAACCTCCTCCAGTCTTACAACCCTTCGCAATCTCTGCACTCCTCCAATTCTGGCCTCTTGCGCATCCTTAATTTTAGTTGCTCCACCATTGGCAGCTGTACCTTCAACTACGTGGGCCCCATGTCCAGGAATTCCCTCCCTAAACATCTCTGTCTCTCTCTCTCCTCCTTTAAGTCACTCCTTAAAACCTACCTCTTTTCTGTCCTTGTGGGGCCGAACTTGGTGGACTCACTGCTCGCTGGCGCCCCCTGCCGCTGAGTTTTCTGGGTGGTCTCCCCTCCGAGCGAGTTTGGTGGAAGCCTCCCGCTGGCGGGGAGGGAAGACTGCTGGGCACCGCCCGCTGATGTCCGCTGGCGTGTAACGCGTGTAACGCGTGTAAGCCTCCTCCCGCCCGCCGTGATGCCAGTTTGGTCTGGATGGGATTCCGTCACAGCAGGGGGAAGGACCGACGCGTGGAGGCAGGTCTAACCCCAATGGTAAGTAGGAAGACCTGCAAAAAAAGGTTAGTAAACTTTTTTTCTTTATTTTTTTTCCAGTGATTCAAGTGGATGGGGTCTCCTGAAGGTTTTCCTGTATTTTTCTATATTTTTTGGAAATTTTTATTTTTATCTGTTCCCGCTTTGCCGAGGATTGCATTTGTCACCGAGATTGGGAGCTCCTGCCTGCTGCCGCCCAGATTCATGGCCTAAGTCCTTTTTTTGCCGCTGGACGGTCATTCCAGGACTTTTTCATGAAAGTTCTGCTCAAAGTACCGTCAGGATCTCAGCGGTCCTTTGGGCAGCACTTGAGCGGAACTTAGCTCCCACCAAGTTCAGGGCTAAATATCTCTTCATGTGGCTCAGTGTTAAAGTTTGTTTGATAATGCTTCTGTGAAGCACCTTGGGACATTTTACTACATTAAAGGAGCTATATAAATACAAGTTGTTATTGTTGTTGTTGTCCCAGGGTTCCTAGCAACAAGCAACAGACAGCGACAAGAATACATAAGGCAGTATGTTCCTCCCCCTCAGCTCCTGTTACAAAAACAGCAATACCTTCATGGTGAATGATGGCAGGATGAGAACATTTTTAACAATCAAGCTTTCTTAATTCATACTTGTTCATTGGGGAAAAAAGCACTGCACCTTTATCTGGCAATAAATGAATAACACAACTGATTGAGGAAACGCCCCAGAAATGAGCAACAAACTGAAAACTCTGCCATTATCCACCATACTCTCGAGCATTTGTGACTAATTCTTTCTGCTAAAGATTCCACACTAAAGTCTCATGTTGGATACACAATTAATTTTTCCCCAAGCGTCATGCAAAGATTTTTTGTGGGCAATATCAAGCTTTAGTCAGTTGAAACACAAGGGCACAACAGTCCAGAGAGGGTAAATAAGAGTCAACTTGTAAGCGATCCTCCTCACACTCAAAATATATTTTAACATATGGCTGGTGTTTGTCACCAAGGAAGACTTAGCCAAGTAGAAATGGTGCTGTATAGCCTGCAAACACTAGCATTGTTCATCATGATTGTTTCTGAAAAATGGTGATAGTGACAGCTACCAACAATGATTTCTCCTATCAGTTATTATTCTCTCACTTTACAATTCCTGGATCTAAGGTGTTCAAGAAAGATAAAGAAAGAAAGAAAGAAAGGAGGTGGGGTGGCAGCATTGGTTAGGGAGAATGTTGCAGTGCTGGAGAGAGAAGATGTCCTGGAGAGATCAAGGACAGAATCTGTCATGCTCATAATAAAGGATGAAACTGAGTATTGTGAGCAATGAGTAAGTGTGACCTTAGCTCCTTTAATTAGACTCCAGAGTGCAGGTGCCACATAGGTGGCCTGCTCATATACAGTGCTCCCAAGGGATGCTGGGATCCCTTGGGACTCCAACAGGTAGATGGTGTGTTACAGGTTGCCAAGGGTTAAATACATAACAGAATCTATTTGGGTAGAGTTAAGAAATAATAGAGCTGAGATTATACTACTAGGTGTATTCTATAGGCCGCCGACTAGTGATCTGCACAGAGTGGGATTAAGCGGAGTGCACTTAAACAAAGGGGGAGGAATTGGGCTACTTTGCGCTTCCCTTTAGTAATGGGGCGCAGTGAGAACAGCGCCGCCCGCTAAATTCGGCGGGGGTTTTGCAGTGGCGGTTACATGTAGCGCCCCAGTCTTCTGCCCCCGGCGATGCTGACGTCATCACTGTGTGCAGCGTCCCTGAACAAAAATTGGCCCTTGCCCCCTGGTTTAGCATGGGCACTGACAATGACAGCTTCAGTAGTCGGGTTTCAGTTGGATGCCGGTTGGAGGAGGGCTATTTAAAGGCGCCAGCATCTGGTGAAGTTGTAGTCGAGCAATAATGTTTCCTTCTTAGTTTCACATAGGCAGACAAGCGCTTTGACCAATTTGAATGATTTGTAGTTCAAGGAGTGTTCTGGCTCTTAAAGATTCCTGACTTTCATTGAGGGCAGATCTGAAACTCCAACATTTATGTTGTTTCATGGGGGCTGTGCTGGCAGTGAACCTCATGCTCCAGTATCACCGTCGGTGGAAACTAAGGCACAGAGAAACTCTGCCAAATGTGACCAGAGGTAGGAGGGCTGACAGGGCTCTCAACAGGAGGCCTTACCCTCTCAGGATATTCCGGCTGCAGTTCTCCTCCATCAATTTCACTGAGGAACAGTGTGTTCAAAGGCTGCGTTTCAGTGCGGATGTGGTCACAGAGCTCTGCCATATCCTGCAACCAGACCTCGAGCTTCAGACCAGGGTGAGGACGGCTCTCTCAGTGGTAGTCAAGTTCACCAACGCGCTCAATTTCTACATGTGCAACAGGCATCCACAAGATCACACATGCTCTCTATAGAAGGAAAAGGGACTACATTTCCTTCCCCGTCATCAAACAGAAGCGTGCATGTGGCTTTGCCAGGATAGCGGGCTTCCCCATGCTGCAGGACGCCATTGATTGCACACACGTCGTTTTGTGGGCACCGCATAACAATCCTGAGGTATTCCATAACCGCAACAGCTACCACTCACTTAATGTGCAGTTGGTATGTGACCACACACAGCGAATCCTCACCATCAATGCCCGCTATCCTAGCAGCAGCCACGACGGATTCATCCTGCGCAAGACCAGTGTGCCAGCTCTCTTCCAACCACCACATCTCATGCAAGCTCATGACTACCTGCCACAACTCCAACACTCCAGCCCAGCACTCATAGAATGAATGCCACCAGGAACATCATTGAGCAGACCATCGGAGTGCTCAAACAATGGTTCTGTTGCCATGACCACTCGGGAGGAGTCCTCAACCACTCGGCTGAGTGGGTGCCCCTTTCCGTCATTGTTTGCTGCATGCTGCACAACTTGGCCATCATGAGGGCACAGCCATTGTCACCAGGCATAGCTCCACCACCTCAGGAGGAGGAGTAGGATGATGAGCAGGAGAACGAGGAGGAGCAGGAGGAGGAACTGGAACTGCAGGAGCAGCAACAGAGTAGGCAGGCACTCATTCGGCCTTCAGCAAGCGCAGTCCGCGAGCGCCAGAATTTGGTTCCTATGAATTCCACAGCAATTCCCGATTGGTTAGCATGTCCCCATCATTACATCAATTTCCCATTCCATAGCAAAGCCCCAAAACTGAAATGAGAGACAGCATCAAGTATGCAACATTACAATTAAATTTTTTATCACAAAACATTAACCATATATATATATACAACAATTAAATTAATTATTCACCCTTGTGCAAAACCTTATATCCCCTCTTAACACTGCCTTTACTATTCTACTGCTCCTACGCAGTGTCTCCCCTGTGGCTGCAGCACGGCTGGTGGAAGGCTGCTGAGTGTCAGGACCAGAGACTACAGATGGCCTTGCCAGACACCCTCACTAGCTCTGGGCCTGGAAGACCCGGCTGTAGACTGCATCACATCAGGCTGGGCAGCAGAAGTCTGGGCTGGCTGGGTGACAGGCAGTGACAAGTGCAATGGCGAAGTGGCAATGGTGGGATCAGGAATGTTGTTATCCTGAGAGAGGACAGCTGGTTCCTGCTCCACTGACCCACTGCCACTCCCCTGGGGCAGCACCTCAGCATTGCTACCAATCCGCTGCAGGACAGATTTCTGGGTTGCTATGATACTGAGATCCCCAGTCGAATGTGGTGGGCCCAACGAAGATGGCAGCAGTCAGAGCTTGCGTGCCATCCAGCTGAGACTGCATGAGAACAGTCTGAGCTTCGATGACAGCAACCATTCACCGCAATACCGCACTAAGACATTGCATTGCTTCCGCCTGTGCTGCAATAGAGGCTGCCGCATCGCCCATGACACATGTCGAGGTCTGGGTCCCCATGGGGGTCCACTATTGTCTGCACACTGGAAATGATGGACTCCATGGTGTGCACAGAGCTCTGTGCAATGTTGGAAGCGGACTCCTCCATGCTCCTTACCATTACCGAACCACCCTTGCCAATGCACCTATCATCTTGGAGTGCATGGCCTTTAGCCTTGTTGTGAACACCTCCCCATCGAGGTCCTCATCGGAGTCATGTACTGCAGAACTCATGCGCACTCTCCCTCCGGGGAGCTGGCTCCCGAACTACCCTTTGCCCTTGGCTTTGCAGTAGCCCTCTTGTTCCCAGTGCATCACCCAGTGCGGACCCCTCTACTAAGCTAACCTCTAACGAACGAGTAGTGCCAGACTCTGAGGTGGTGCCTGCGGGTGAGAGATGCAATGATGTGGTGCTTGGGTCCTCCTACTCTTCTCCATCGTCACTCTCATGGGAGCGCTCAGGGTCAGGCTGGTTATCTGAAAGCATAAAGGCACAAGACTCGCATTAAGGTGAGGGCAGGGGAGCAGGAATGAAGTAGGGCATGCAGACAGTATCAGGAGCTGGAAAGTGATGGGGTGAGGGGGAAGTGGGATGAGAAAAGGAGAGGGGATGAAGATACCGTTGCTTCCCCCAATGGAGTTGACATCACCGACGGCCACGGCACCCACCACCTGCTACCCAATGAGCCGCAGCACTCGCTCCTCGAGGTCTGAGAGCTGCTGGAGCTGAGGCTCACCCCGCCTGTCCTCTGCTGCTCCCTCCTATTGTGTGGCATCTTGGCCTGCAAAAGAAAGGAATGAGTATGAGTCAGAGTCCAGCTATGTATCTTGAAGATATGCCTGCCATCATAGAATTGCTGTGAATGTAGGCAAGGCATGAGATGAGGATGTGGACTTGAGTTGTTGCAGATGTTTGGTGGGTGAGTGGTGGGGGAGTAGTGCTTTGTGCAGTGTGCAGACAGAGATTCAGATCTTGGTATGTAGGAATTGTTGAAGCATGTAATCACATTGACCACCCAACTAAGATAATTGAACCTCTTATGGCACTGTCTCAGGCTGTGTTCCATGACACTACTGGCCGAGACCTCCTGTGCCACGTCTCTCCACATGGCCCTGAAGACCTGGGGCAACGGCCTCCTTCCACTTGCCAGGAAGAGCATTTCCCTCCTTTGTCCCACTGCCCCAGCCAATGCCTCCAAAGCGGCATCATTAAACCGATGAGCTCTCTCCCTTCGATCTGGATTAGGAGCAGCCATAGCCATGAGGTCACTCAGTTGGTCTCAGGTTGAGTTTAGTTGGAAGAATGGTGAAAATGAGCAGCAACATCTTGATAGAATCTCCCCTTTTAAAGGCTCTAATAAGAACCTAAGAAATAGGAGCAGAAGTAGGCCCTACTGCCCCAAAAGCCTACTCCGCCATTCAATAAGGTCATGGCTGATCATCGACCTCAACTCCACTTTCCCACCTGATCTCCATATCCTTTGATTTCGCTAGACTCCAAAAATGTATCTATCTCAGCCTTGAATATATTCAGAGATTCAGCATCCTCAGCCCTCTGGGGAAGAGAATTCCAAAGATTCACAACTCTCTGAGTGAAGAAATTCCTCCTCACCTCTGTCTTAAATGGCCTATCACTTATCCTGAGACAATGCCACCTAATTCTAGACACTCCAGCCAGGGGAAACAACCTCTCAGCATCTACCTTGTCAATCCCCTTCAGAATCTTGTATGTTTCAATGAGATCACCTCTCATTCTTCAAACTCCAGATAGTATAGGCTCATTCTACACAATCTCTCATCATAAGACAGCCCTCTCATCCCAGGAATCAATCGAGTGAACCTCCATTATACTGCCTCCAAGGCAAGTATATCCTTCCTTAGATAAAGAGACGAAAACTGTGCACAGTACTTCAGGTGTGGTCTCACCAAGGCCCTCTATAATTTTTACAGTAATGAGCCTGTGTGAAGGATTGAAGGATGATTGCTGAATGCAAATCACCTGAAATTCAGTCGCGCTCTGGTGGTAGCGCCCCTGTAGCCCACTGAGGTCACTAGTGCTTGATTTACTGCCCCTCTTCCTTCCTGGGGCTCTAATGCCAAACTTAGAACATAAGAACATAGGAACATAAGAAATAGGAGCAGGAATAGACCATTTGGCCCCTTGAGCCTGCTCCGCCATTCAATAAGATCATAGCTGATCTGATCGTGGGCTCAGCTTCACTTCTCTGCCTGCTCCCCATAACCCTTCACTCCCTTATCGTTCCAAAATATGTCTATCTCTGCCTTAAATATATTCAATGAGCCAGCCTCCACAGAATTCCACAGATTTACAACCGTCCGAGAGAAGAAATTTCTCCTCACCTCAGTTTTAAATGGGTGACCCCTTATTCTGAGACTATGGGCCCAAGAAGAAGTTCAGATTCCTTTATGCCTAGTGCTAAATTTTCAACATTTAAAAAGTTAACGCCCCAAACCGAATTTCTCCCCCCCAGAGTGTTTTATTTGGGAATTTGGAAAGAGTGGGAATTCAGAGGAGAGCTGCTTTTTGACTACAGTACTTGTAGTGCTTTGTGTTACAGGTAGATATTAAATTTCATTGCCCATAACTTAATCTTGATCAATTAAGTAGTCAAGAAACTAAACTGTAAACTACGTTACTTAAATACAAATTTAATTACATTTAATTAAATAGAACAAGGTTATATAGGGATGGTAGTGCAGATTGTGCCACAACTGCAGCATGTGAGAGTTTGTGGAGAGCATTGTGATCCCGGATAACCACATTTGTCGTAAGTGTCTGCACCTTGAGGAACTTCAGCTCAGAATTGTTGTGCTGGAGTCTGAGGTGCAGACATTGCGGGGCATCAGGGAGGGGGAGAGTTACCTGCACACATTGATTCAGGAGGCAGTCACACCCCTTAGGTTAAGTAATGGTAATAGGTCTGGTCAGGGACAGCAGGGTGTGATTGCAATTCAGGCAAGTATGGGGACCCCACGTGCAATACTGGAGGAACCTTGGCATCTGTTCTTATCCAAAAGGAATGAGGTTCTTTCTGGCTGTGTGGATGAGGGTAAAGCCTTCAGGTTTGACGAGCAGGCTGACCATGGCACCATGGTGCAGGAGGCCATTCAAGTGTGGGGAGTGAAAGGGAATGTACTTGTGGTAGGGGGCAGTATAATCAGAGGAATATATACTGTTCTCTGCAGCTGGGAGTTCCAAAGGTTGTGTTGCCTGCCTGGTGCCAGAGTTAAAGACATCTCCTCGCGGCTGGAGAAGAACTTGGAGTGGGCGCGGGTGAATCCAGTTGTCGTGGTCCATGTAGGAACCAACAACATGGGTAGAACTAGGAATGCTGCTTTGCTGAGAGAGTTTGAGGAGTTGGGGTTCAAATTAAAAAGCAGAAGCTCAAAAGGTAATAACCTTTGGATTATTACCTGAGCCATGCGTCAATTGATATAAGGATATGCAGCTTAGAAGGTTAAATGCGTGGCTCAAAGAGTGGTGTGGGAGGCAGGGGTTTTGCTTCATAGGGCACTGGCACCAGTACTGGGGATAGAGGGAGCTGTTCCGTTGGGATGGGTTCCACTTGAACCAGGCTGGAACCAGTGTCCTGGCGAATCGAATATCTAGGGCAGTAGACAAGACTTTAAACTAATGAAGGAGGGGTGGCAGGATTCAGGAAAGAGTACATTTAAAAACAGCAAGAGAAATGTCAAGGCTCTAGAGCAGAGCAGAGTTTTGGGTAAAAATAAGCAGATTGGGTCATGAAGAGACAGAGAAAGTAACAAATATTATAGGGCATCAGTGACTAAGCTGACATCGGAGGAAAATAGAAAAGTCAAAGCTAAAGGCACTATATCTAAATGCACAAAGCATTAGAAAGACACGGATTAATCAAGGTCAGTCAGCACAGATTTGTTAAGGGAAGGCCGAGTCTTACTAACTTGATTGAATTTTTTGAGGAGGTAACAAGGAGGATCGATGAGGGCAGTGCATATGATATCGTGTATATGGATTTCTGCAAGGCTTCTGATAAGGGCCCACATGGCAGACTGGTCACAAAAGTAAAAACCCATGGGATCCAAGGCAAAGTGGCAAGTTGGATCCATAATTGGCTCAAAGGCAGGAAGCAGAGGGTAATGGTTGATGGGTGTTTTTGTGACTGGAAAGTTTCCAGTGGGGTTCCGCAGGACTCAGTACTAGGTCCCTTGCTTTTGGTGGTATACATCAATGATCTAGACTTGAATATAGGGGATATGATTAAGAAGTTTGCAGATGAAACTAATATCAGCTGTGTGGTTGAAAATGAAGATCATCATCATCATAGGCAGTCCCTCGAAATCGAGGAAGACTTGCTTCCACTCTAAAAGTGAGTTCTCAGGTGGCTGTAGAGTCCAATGTGGGAATTACAGTCTCTGTCACAGGTGGGGCAGACAGTGGTTGAAGGAAAGGGTGGATGTGGAGTCTGGTTTGCCGCACGCTTCTTCCGCTGTCTGTGCTTGATTTCTGCATGCTCTTGGCGACGAGACTCGAGGTGCTCAGCACCCTCCCAGATGCTCTTCCTCCATTTTGGGCAGTCTTGGGCCAGGGATTCCCAGGTGCCAGTGGGGATGTTGCACTTTATCAAGGAGACGTTGAGGGTGTCCTCAGCTCGAGTACTGCATGCAGTTCTGGTCACCACATTACAGGAAGGATGTGATTGCACTGGACAGGGTACAGAGGAGATTTACGAGGGTGTTGCTGGGAGTGGAGAATCTTAGCTATGAGGACAGATTGGATAGGCTGGGCTTGCTTTCCTTGGAATAGAGAAGGCTGAGGGGAGACCTCATTGAGGTGTATAAAATTATGAGAGCCTAGATATAGTGGATAGAAAAGGCTTATTTTCCTTAGCAGAGAGGTGAACAACCAGGGGGCATAAATTTAAAGTAATTGGTCGAAGGTTTAGAGGAAATTTGAGGGGAAATCTCTTCACCCAGAGGGTAGTGGGGGTCTGGAACTCACCGCCTGAAAGGGTGGTAGAGGCAAAATCCCTCACCACATTTAAAAAGTACTTGGATGTGCACTTGACGTGCTGTAACCTGCAGGGCTACGGACCTAGAGCTGGAAAGTGGGATTAGGCTGGATAGCCTCTTGTTGGCCAGCATGGACACGATGGGCCGAAATGGCCTCCTTTCGTGCTGTAAACTTCTATGATTCCTTGATTCGGAACAAAATAGATGAATTAATAGCGCAGATAGAAATTAATAGGTTTGATCCAATAGCCATTCCGTAGACTTGGTTGCAAAGTGACCAAGGTTGGGAACTATATATTCCAGGATACTTAACTTTGAGAAGAGATAGGAAAAATGGAAAAGGAAGAGGGGTAGCCCTGATAATAAAGGATGGAATAAAGACAGTAGAGAGAAAGGATCTTAGCTCCGAAAATCAAGAAGTAGAGTCAGTTTGGGTGGAGCTAAGAAACAGCAAGGGGCAGAAAACATTGATGGGAGTTGTTTATAGGCCCCCAAACAATAGTTGTAATGTAGGGCAGCGTCTAAATCCGGATATTAGAGGAGCATGTAACAAGGGTAATACAGTAATCATGGAGGATTTAAATCTACATCTAGACTGGGCCAACCAAATTTGCAGTAATAATGTGGAGGACGAATTCATGGAATGTATACAAGATAGTTTTCTAGATCAGTATGTTGATAGAATCATATAAATTTACAGCACGGAAGGAGGCCATTTCAGCCCATCGTGTCTGCACCAGCCGACAAAGAGCTATCCAGCCTAATCCCACATTACAGCTCTTAGTCCGTAGCCTTGTAGGTTACGACACTTGAAGTGCACATCCAAGCACTTTTTAAATGTGGTGAGGGTTTCTGACCACCCTGTCAGGCAGTGAGGTCCAGATCCCCACCACCTTCTGGGTGAAATGCTTTCCCCTCAAATCCCCTCTAAAGCTCTCCCCAATTACTTTAAATCTATGTCCCCTGGTTGCTGCCCCCACTCTGCTCAGGGAAATAGGTCCATCCTATCCAGGCCCCTCATAATTTTATACACCTCAATAAGGTTTCCCCTCAGCCACCTCTGTGCCAAAGAAAACAAACCAGCCTATCCAATCCTTCCTCATAGCTAAAATTCTCCAGTCCAGGTAACTTCCTCAAAAATCTCCTCTTTACCCTGTCGAGTGCAATCACATCTTTCCTGTAATGTGGTGACCAGAACGGCACACAGTACTCCAGCTGTGGCCTAACTAGTGTCTTATACATTTCAAGCATAACCTCCCTGCTCTTGTATTCTATGCCTAGGCTAATAAAAGCAAGTATTCCGGATGCCTTCTTAACCACCTTATCTACCTGGCCTGCTACCCTCAGGGATTTGTGGACATGCACTCCAAGGTCCCTTTGTTCCTCTACACTTCTCAGTGTCTTAGCATTTAATGTGTATTCCCTTGCCTCCCCAAATGCATTACCTCATACTTCTCCGGATTGAATTCCATTTGTCGACAGCTTTCTTCCTCATTATCAACCACACAGCCTATTTATGTATCATCTGCAAACTTCTCAATCATGCCCCCTACATTCAAGTCTAAATCATTGATATATACCACAAAAAGCAAGGGACCTAGTACTGAGCCCTGTGGAACCCACTGGAAACAGCCTTCCAGTCCCAAAAACATCTATCAACCATTACCCTTTGCTTTCTGCCTCTGAGCCAATTTTGGATCCAACTTACCACTTTGCCTTGGATCCCATGGGGTTTTACTTTCGTGATTAGTCTGCCATGTGGGACCTCATGAAAAGCCTTGCTAAAATCCATATACACAACATCAAATGCATTACCCTCATTGACCCTCCTTGTTACATTCTCAAAAAATTCAATCAAGTTAGTCAGACACGACCTTCCCTTAACAAATCCATGCTGACTGCCTTTGATTAATCTGTGTCTTTCTAAATGAAGATTTATCCTGTCCCTCAGAACATTTTCCATAATTTTCCCACCACCGCGGTCAGGCTGACTGGCCTGTAATTATGCGGTCTATTCCTTTCTCCCTTTTTAAACAAGGGTATAACGGTAGCAGTCCTCCAGTCCTCCGGCACCACACCTGTAGCCAGAGAGAATTGGAAAATGATGGTCTGAGCCTCTGCTATTTCTTCTTTTGCTTCTCTTAACAGCCTGGGATTCATTTGATCCAGGCCTGGGGATTTATCCACTAAACGCCTTAATACCTCCTCTCTCACTATGTTTATTTCATCTAATATTTCACACTCCTCCCTGATTGCAATGTCTGCATCATCTCTCTCTTTTGTGAAAGCAGATGCAAAGTATTCATTAAGAACCATACACACATCTTTTGCCCCCACACACAGATTACCTTTATGGTGTCTAATAGGCCCTATTCTTTCTCGAGTTATCCTCTTGCTCGTAATGTATTTATAAAACATCTTTGGGTTTTCTTTGATTTTACTTGCCAAATTTTTTTATGGTCTCTCTCTTCTCTCCTAATTTCCTTTTTAATTTCACTCCTGCACTTTCTATACTCCTCTAGAGTTTCTGCAGTATTGAGCCCTCGGTATCTGTCATAAGTCTAACTTTTTTAATTTATCCTAGCCTTTATGCCCCTTGACATCCAGGGGGCTCTAGAGTTGTTAGTCCCACCCTTTTTCTTTAAGGAAACATACTTGCCCTGAACCCTCAGGACCTCCTCCTTGAATGCCTCCCACTGCTCTGACACTGATTTCCCTTCAAGTATCTAGATACCTGGGTAGCATAGTGGTTATGATACTGAACTAGTAATGCTGCATCATGGAGTAATGCATTCAAATCCCACTGTGACAGCTGAGGAATTTACATTCTATCACCAGGGTGGCCAAGTGGTTAAGGTGTTGGACTTAAAATCCAATCAATGAGTGATCATGTGGGTTTGAACCCCACTCCTCATAGATGCTGGGTTGAATGCAAGATTTAAATCTTATATTTTTAAGGCAGAGATAGAGACATTTTTGAGTGATAAGAGAATAAAGGGTTATGGGGAGCAGTCAGGGAACTGGAGCTGAGGCCATGATCTTATTAAATGGTGGAGCAGGTTCGAGGGGTCAAATGGCCGACTCCTGTCCCTATTTCTTATGTTCTTATGTTCTTATTTGTTTCCCACCCATTTTGGCTAAATCCCAACTCAGCTTAGCAGAATTGGCTTTTTCCCAATTGAGAACTTTTATTCTTGGTCTATCTTTGCCCTTTTCCATAACTACCCTAAATCTAACTGAATTATGATTACTCACACCAAAATGCTCTCCCATTGATATCCCTTCCACCTGCCCAGCTTCATTCCCTAAAACTAAATCCAGAACCACTCACTCCATTGTTGGGCTTGCTACATATTGACTAAAGAAATTCTCCTGAATGCATTTTAGGAATTCCGCATCCTCGATACCTTTCTCACTAATTCTATCCCAGTTAATGTTAAGGTAGTTGAAATCCCCTATTATTTCCCTATAGGTTTTCATAAGAACATAAAAATTAGGAACAGGAGTAGGCCATCTAGCCCCTTGAGCGTGCTCCGCCATTCAAAAAGATCATGGCTGATCTGGCTGTGGACTCAGCTCCACTTACCCGCCCGCTCCCCATAACCCTTAATTTCCTTATTGATTAAAAATCTATCAATCTGTGATTTGAATACATTCAATGAGCTAGCCTCAACTGCTTCCTTGGGCAGAGAATTCCACAGATTCACAACCCTCTGGGAGAAGAAATTCCTTCACAACTCGGTTTTAAATTGGCTCCCCTGTATTTTGAGGCTGTGCCCCCTAGTTCTAGTCTCCCCGACCAGTGGAAACAACCTCTCTGCCTCTATCTTATCTATCCCTTTCATTATTTTAAATGTTTCTATAAGATCATTCCTCATCCTTCTGAACTCCAACGAGTAAAGACCCAGTCTATTCAATCTATCATCATAAGGTAACCCCTATATCTCCCGAATCAGCCGAGTGAATTGTCTCTGTACCCCCTCCAAAGCTAGTATATCCTTCCTTAAGTAAGGTGACCAAAACTGCACGTAGTACTCCAGGTGCGGCCTCACCAATACCCTGTACAGTTGCAGCAGGACCTCCCTGCTTTTGTACTCCATCCCTCTTGCAATGAAGGCCAACATTTCATTCGCCTTCCTGATTACCTGCTGCACCTGCAAACTAACTTTTTGGGATTCATGCACAAGGACCCCCAGGTCCCTCTGCACCACAGCATATTGTAATTTCTCCCCATTCAAATAATATTCCCTTTTACTGTTTTTTTTTCCAAGGTGGATGACCTCACATTTTCCGACATTGTATTCCATCTGCCAAGCCTTAGCCCATTTGCTTAACCTATCTAAATCTCTTTGCAGCCTCTCTGTGTCCTCTACACAATCCGCTTTCCCACTAATCTTTGTGTCATCTGCAAATTTTGTTGCACTACACTCTGTCCCCTCTCCCAGGTCATCTATGTATATTGTAAACAGTTGTGGTCCCAGCACCGATCCCTGTGGCACACCACTAACCACCGATTTCGAACCTGAAAAGGACCCATTTATCCCGACACTCTGCTTTCTGTTAGCTAGCCAATTCTCTGTCCATGCTAATACATTTCCGCTGACTCCGCGTACCTTTATCTTCTGCAGTAACCTTTTGTGTGGCACCTTATCGAATGCTTTTGGAAATCTAAATACACCACATTCATCGGTACACCTCGATCCACCATGCTCGTTATACCCTCAAAGAATTCCAGTAAATTAGTTAAACATAATTTCCCCTTCATGAATCCATGTTGCGTCTGCTTGATTGCACTATTCCTATCTAGATGTCCTGCTATTTCTTCCTTAATGATAGCTTCAAGCATTTTCCCCACTACAGATGTTAAACTAACCGGCCTATAGTTACCTGCCTTTTGTCTGCCCCCTTTTTTAAACAGAGGCGTTACATTAGCTGCTTTCCAATCCGCTGGTACCTCCCCAGAGTCCAAAGAATTTTGGTAGATTATAACGAATGCATCTGCTATAACTTCCGCCATCTCTTTTAATACCCTGGGATGCATTTCATCAGGACCAGGGGACTTGTCTATCTTGAGTCCCATGAGCCTGTCCAGCACTACCTCTCTAGTGATAGTGATTGTCTCAAGGTCCTCCCTTCCCACATTCCCGTGACCAGCAATTTTTGGCATGGTTTTTGTGTCTTCCACTGTGAAGACCGAAGCAAAATAATTGTTTAAGGTCTCAGCCATTTCCACATTTCCCATTATTAAATCCCCCTTCTCATCTTCTAAGGGACCAACATTTACTTTACTCACTCTTTTCCGTTTATATATCTGTAAAAGCTTTTACTATCCGTTTTTATGTTTTGCGCAAGTTTACTTTCGTAATCTATCTTTCCTTTCTTTATTGCTTTCTTAGTCATTCTTTGATGTCATTTAAAATTTTCCCAATCTTCTAGTTTCCCACTAACCTTGGCCACCTTATACGCATTGGTTTTTAATTTGATACTCTCCTTTATTTCCTTGGTTATCCACGGCTGGCTATCCCTTCTCTTACCGCCCTTCTTTTTCACTGGAATATATTTTTGTTGAGCATTATGAAAGAGCTCCTTAAAAGTCCTCCACTGTTCCTCAATTGTGTCACCATTTAGTCTGTGTTCGCAGCCTACTTTAGCTAACTCTGCCCTCATCCCACTGTAGTCCCCTTTTGTTTAAGCATAGTACGCTCGTTTGAGACCTTACTTCCTCAGCCTCAATCTGTATTACAAATTCAACCATACTATGATCACTCATTCCGAGAGGATCTTTTACTCGGAGATCGTTTATTATTCCTGTCTCATTACACAGGACCAAATCGAACATAGCTTGCTCCCTTGTAGGTTCTGTAACGTACTGTTCTAAGAAACAATCCCGTATGCATTCTATGAATTCCTCCTCAAGGCTACCCCGTGCAATTTGATTTGACCAATCGATATGTAGGTTAAAATCCCCCATGATTACTGCCGTTCCTTTTTCACATGCCTCTATTATTCCCTTGATTATTGTCCGCCCCACCGTGAAGTTATTATTTGGGGGCCTATAAACTACGCCCACCAGTGACTTTTTCCCCTTACTATCTCTAATCTCCACCCACAATGATTCAACATTTTGTTCATTAGAGCCAATATCATCTCTCACAACTTCCCTGATATCATTCTTTATTAACAGATCGGAGGCAGATCGGAGGCGAGAGCTCGAGGTGCTTGGTGAGGCCTATAAAGATCCAGCGGCTGCGAGAGGCAGCGGCAGATCGGAGGTGGAAGCTCGAGGTGCGTGGTGAGGCTTATAAAGGTCCAGCGGCTGCAAGAGGTGGCGGCAGATCGGAGGCGGGAGCTCGGGGTGCGTGGTGAGGCCTATAAAGGCCCAGCGGCTGCGAGAGGCGGCGGCAGATCTGTAGTCCCCACAGATTTGTACGGATCCATCAGGCTTCATGACTGGGACGATGGGACTTGCCCAGTCACTAAATTTCACGGGTGAGATAATGCCTTCCCGCAGAAGCCTGTCCAGTTCATGTTCAATCTTTTCCCTCATCACATAGGGCACAGCTCTAGCCTTGTGATGGACCGGTCTAGCATCCTGTGTGATGTAGATTTTGACTTTAGCCCTTTTGAAGGTGCCCACACCTGGCTGAAAGAGATGTTCAAATCGACTTAGAACTGTTGAGCAGGAGGTCCATTCCTCTGATGACATGGCGTGAACATCATCCCATTTCCAGTTTAGTTTTGCCAGCCAGCTTCTCCCCAGCAGTGCTGGGAGATCTCCGGGGACAATCCACAGGGGAAGTCGGTTCACTGTCCCTTTGTGTGTGACTGAGAGCATGGCGCTGCCGAGGACTGGGACAATTTCTTTGGTATAGGTCCTTAGTTTGGTGTCGACCCTTGTGAGTTTTGGTCGATCTCTTTTGTGCAGCCACAGCTGTTCAAATTGTTGAGCGCTCATGAGAGATTGACTCGCTCCTGTATCCAGCTCCAAATTGACGGGTATCCCGTTGAGTAGGACCCTCATCATTATTGGAGGCGTCTTGTTGTAGGAGCAGTGGCCATTGATCGTGTTGACCCGCTGTACATTGGTGTCCCGGGTACTGTCCCCACCGTCTTCTGGTCCGCTTTCCGACCCTTCCAATTCGTATACCAGCCGAGCTGCTGTTTTTCTGCACATGCGGGCTAGATGCCCTGTATAGTCACAGTTTCTGCAAACAGCATGCTGAAATCGACACCCCTTTGATGAGTGCCTTCCCCCACATCTCCAGCACAGACCACTTCCATTGTTTCCAAAGAATGAGCTGCGTCTGGCTGATCTCTCTTGAGCTTCTCTCAATTTGTAGTTGATTGTTAGCATTGTGGGTTGATGAGGTGTGAACGGCCGTTCATGTGGCCCTTGATGGCTTCTGACACCACTGCCTGCTGTTGAGGGCCTGCTCTCCTGTCTTTGTCTGTGTGTGGGGGTAGCAGCTTGTTTCACGCTGTGAACCCCTTGTTCCGATGTTTCGTTAGTTGTCGTACCCACAGTGTAGATCAACCTCGTTTCTTCTTCTCCTGCCAAGAATGTCTGTGCAACCAGTGCTGCTGCCTCTAGGGTCAAATTCTTGGATTCTATGAGCTTTTGGAATATGCCTGCGTGCCCTATTCCTTCAATAAAAAAGTCTCTCAGTACTTCTCTCCTTAGTTCATCGGAGAACTCACATAAGCGAGCCAACCTCCGAAGTTCCGCCACGAATTCGGGTATGCTCTGGCCCACACAACATCTGTAGTTGTAGAACCTGTGTCTGCCCTTGTGTAGGTTGCTCGCTGGCTTCAGGTGGTCTCTTACCAGTGTGCTCAATTCTTCAAACGACTTGCTTGCTGGTTTCTCGGGTGCCAGTAGGTCCTTCATTAAAGTGTATGTTTTCGAGCCACAGCCGGTCAAGAGATGGGCTCTTCTCTTGTCTGCCTTGTCGTCACCTAACCAGTCTTTGGTTACAAAGCTTTGCTGGAGCCTTTCTATAAAGTCCTCCCAATTATCTCCAGCATTGTATTTTTCATCTGAGCCATTGTTCGCCATTCTGTGGATTCTGTAATCCCGTAACTCGTCGCCACTGTAAAGTCCTGTCCCTGCAGTACAGATTCACACGAGGCACATACTGACATCAAGGTCACTCAGGACCTGCACCTTTATTACACAGCTCTCAAATGCCACACTTGCCTAAGACCTGTCCTTATTTACCTGTCTGGGACAGGTATCCAGTGTCTCCTGCAAGTGCACACCTGGTGGTAAGGTAAGCTTGTGGTTACAGGTCATCTCTGGTTACAGTCATGTATAGCATGGTAAGATACAGTTATGTACAGTAGTGTGAGATACATGACAGGCAGCCCCTTATTCTAAGATTATGCCCCCTAGTTCTAGTCTCCCCTATCAGTGTGCTGATGTGGATTGAGAACTGGTTGGCAGACAGGAAGCAAAGAGTTAGAGTAAATGGGTACTTTTCGGAATGGCAGGCAGTGACTAGTGGGGTATCGCAAGGTTCTGTGCTGGGGCCCCAGCATGTTTACACTGTACATTAATGATTTAGACGAGGGGATTAAATGTAGTATCTCCAAATTTGATGACACTAAGTTGGGTGGCAGTGTGAGCTGCGAGGAGGATGCTATGAGGCTGCAGAGTGACTTGGATAGGTTAAGTGAGTGAGCAAATGCACGGCAGATGAAGTATAATGTGGATAAATGTGAGGTTATCCACTTTGGTGGTAAAAACAGAGAGACAGACTATTATCTGAATGGTGACAGATTAGGAAAAGGGGAGGTGCAACGAGATCTGGGTGTCATGGTAAATCAGTCATTGAAGGTTGGCATGCAGGTACAGCAGGCGGTTAAGAAGGCAAATGGCATGTTGGCCTTCATAGCGAGGGGATTTGAGTACAGGGGCAGGGAGGTGTTACTACAGTTGTACAGGGCCTTGGTGAGGCCACACCTGGAGTATTGTGTACAGTTTTGGACTCCTAACTTGAGGAAGGACATTCTTGCTATTGAGGGAGTGCAGCGAAGGTTCACCAGACTGATTCCCGGGATGGCGGGACTGACATATCAAGAAAGACTGGATCAACTGGGCTTGTAGTCACTGGAGTTCAGAAGAATGAGAGGGGATCTCATAGAAACGTTTAAAATTCTGACGCGTTTAGACAGGTTAGATGCAGGAAGAATGTTCCCAATGTTGGGGAAGTCCAGAAGCAGGGGTCACAGTCTAAGGATAAGGGGTAAGCCATTTAGGACCGAGATGAGGAGAAACTTCTTCACCCGAGAGTGGTGAACCTGTGGAATTCTCGACCACAGAAAGTTGTTGAGGCCAATTCACTGAATATATTCAAAAAGGAGTTAGATGTAGTCCTTACTACTAGGGGGATCAAGGGGTATGGCGAGAAAGCAGGAATGGGGTACTGAAGTTGCATGTTCAGCCATGAACTCATTGAATGGTGGTGCAGGCTCAAAGGGCCGAATGGCCTACTCCTGCACCTATTTTCTATGTTTCTATGTTTCTCATATCGGACTGTTCAGCCATCAAAGAACTCACTTAGGGAGTGGAAGCAAGTCTTCCTCGATTCCGAGGGAACTGCCTATGACTGAAGATCATGAGGGATCTAGACTGAGTAGATAGAGAGAAAGGGGGAGGAATTCACTATCTCCCCATTTGGAGCACTAATTTTTAAAAGTTTGAAAAGTTAGAGCCAGGCACTAATGGTTTAAAATTTTTTAAAGATTCGACATTTAAACTCCAAGTCGGAAGTGGACCACTGCCTTCTTGGAGCACTAACGGAACAGGCGGGGAAGAGACCTCAGCAACGCTGCACACTGGGCCGTGCAGCCCTGCCGCATTCCTAGGGCCCTTCCCTCCTTAAAGGGAAAGGCTATCGCTGCAGGCTCTGCAATATGAAAGGGACCATCAAGGGGGCGATGAACACACGCCATCAGCTGTCGGGCTGAACGATCGCGGGCAGGAAGCTGCGAAAAAAAACACATAACTAAGTTATTTTTTTACTTACCTCGGCAACCTCACCTTTAATCATCGTCCCCATAGCGGCCGGCTGTCCGATCCATGCCTCCTGCAGCTTTCGTTGCTTTCCCCCGGTGCTGCTGCAGGGATCGGAATTGAATTTCATGTCCTGGACACTACCAGGGCGATGCACACAGCGATGACGTCACAATCTCTGGGCGCAGGAGATTGAGGTGCAACGATGTAGCGCTGCCGCTAAACTCCCACCGAATATGGCGGGAGTCGATGTTAGTGGTACGCCTGGTCACAAAGGCATTTGGAAATGCACCCAATTTCTCCCCCAAACTGTTCCCATTGGCGGAAGGGTTGAAAACCAGCGGACACAGATTCAGGGTGATTTGGCAAAAGAACCAAAAGCGACAGGAGGCAAAAGTTTTTTACGCAGCAAGTGGTTAGGATCTGGAATTAACTGCCTGAAAGGGTGGCGGTGGCTGACTCAATCGTGGCTTTCAAAAGAGAATTGGATGAGTGCCCAAAGGAAACAAAATTGCAGTGCTACGAGGAAAGGGCAGGTGAGTGGGACTAGCTGAAGTGCTCTTGTAGAGAGCTGGCATGGGCTTGACGGGCTCAATGGTCTCCTTTTGTGCTGTCACCATTCTATGATTCTATCAGGTTCCAAATGGTAAATTATTATCCACAGGAATATCTAGACCTTGGGGTTCCATTTCCCCTTGCCATATGCAAGCAGTAATCTAATGTAAAACATCATGCTTCTCATATTCTCACATGTCCTACCAACAAATGCAGGATAATTATTCAGAACATTTAATTTGGACCTGCCTGTTTTCTTTGTCATCTAAAGTATGTAACCCTCTGCAGTTATAAATGGTCCAAAAGTATAAGGAAGATTCTTATGAAGACTGCATTAACTATAACTAATAAGTGTCATAATAACAAATACTGGGTGGAAAATTGTTCTGATCACAACATCATAAATATATTCAAAAAGAATATACTTTCAATGTCACTGTGGCTAGTGATCAGCATAATTCTTCCCTAAAGGCGCTATATAAATGCAAGTTGTTATACTTGTAGTGTTAGAAAGAGTAGTGTTACTGCTGATTGAAAATGTAGCCTTTCAATCTCCTGAATATATTGTAAAACACAGCTAGGGTTGGGAGGGTGAGAGAAAAAAGTCATTATTCTTTCTATGGAGATGTCTTGTTTAAATACAAATAACAACAAATATTTTTAAGCTAAACACAAGAAAATGCTTTAGTAATAAATATCTGTGGTTATTTAACACAATATAAGAACATAAGAATGTAAGAAATAGGAGCAGGAGTAGGCCATTCGGCCCCTCAAGCCTGCTCCACCATCTGATCTTGGGCTCAGCTCCATTTCCCTTCCCGCTTCCCATAACCCTTTACTCCCTTATCGTTCAAAAATCTGTCTATCTCCAACTTAAATATATTCAATGACCCAGCCTCCACAACTCTCTGGGGCAGAGAATTCCACAGATTTACGACCCTCTGAGAGAAGAAATTTCTGCTCATCTCAGTTCTAAATGGGCAACCCCTTATTCTTAAACTATGCCCCCTAGTTCTAGATTCCCCCGCGAATGGAAACATCCTTTTTGCTACTACCTTGCCGAGCCCCCTCAGTATCTTGCATGTTTCAATAAGATCACCTCTCATTCTTCCAAACTCCAATGAGTATAGGTCCAACCTGCTTAACCTTTCTTCATAAGTCAGTCCCTTCATCTCAGGAATCAACCTAGTGAACCTTCTCTGAACTGCCTCCAATGCAAGTAAACCTGTCCTTAAATACAGAGACCAAAACTGTACGCAGTACTCTAGGTGTGGCCTCACAAATACACTGTGCAATTGTGGCAGGACTTCCCTGTATTTATACTCCATCCCCTTTGCAATAAAGACCAACATTCCATTTGCCTTCCTGATTACTTGCTGTACCTGCATGCTAACTTTTTGTGTTTCATGCACAAGGACCCACATGTCCCTCTGTACTGTTACATTTTGTAATCTCGCTCCATTTAAATAATCATTTGCTTTTTTATTTTTCCTGCCAAAATGGATAACCTCACACTTTCCCACTTTATACTCCATCTGCCAAATGTCTGCCCATTCACTTAGTCTATTTATAACATACATCAATGATTTAGATGAAGGAATTGAGTGTAATATCTCCAAGTTTGCAGATGACACTAAACTGGTTGGCATTGTGAGCTGTGAGGAGGATGCTAAGAGGCTGCAGGGTGACTTGGAAAGGTTAGGTGAATGGGCAAATGCATGGCAGATGCAGCATAATGTGGATAAATATGAGGTTATCCACTTTGGGGGCAAAAACATGAAGGCATAATATTATCTGAATGGCGGCAGATTAGGAAAAGGGAAGGTGCAACGAGACCTGGGTGTCATGGTACATCAGTCATTGAAAGTTGGCATGCAGGTACAGCAGGCAGTGAAGAAGGCAAATGGTATGTTGGCCTTCATAGCTAGGGGTTTTGAATATAGGAGCCGGGAGGTCTTACTGCAGTTGTACAGGGCCTTGGTGAGGCCTGGAATATTGTGTTCAGTTTTGGTCTCATAATCTGAGGAAGGACGTTCTTGCTATTGAAGGAGTGCAGCGAAGGTTCACCAGGATGGCTGATTCCCAGGATGGCTGGTCTGACATATGAGGAGAGACTGGATTGACTGGGCCTTTATTCACTGGAGTTTAGAAGGATGAGAGGGGATCTCATAGAAACATATAAAAATCTGACTGGACTGCACAGGTTAGATGCAGGAAGAATGTTCCCGATGTTGGGGAAGTCCAGAACCACGGGACATAGTCTAAGGATAAGGGGTAAGCCATTTAGGACTGAGATGAGGAGAAACTTCTTCACTCAGCGAGTTGTTAACCTATGGAATTCCCTACTGTAGAGAGTTGTTGATGCCAGTTCGTTGGATATATTCGAGGGAGTTAGATGTGGCCCTTATGGCTAAAGGGATCAAGGGGTATGGAGAGAAAGCAGGAAAGGGGTACTGAAGTGAAAGATCAGCCATGATCTTCTTGAATGGTGGTGCAGGCTCGAAGGGTCGAATGGCCTACTCCTGCACCTATTTTCTAAGTTTCTATGGGCCTCAAGTTTCGAGCCGCACCTAGAACGGCGCAGTCCCGACCTGGACGCCCGTTTTTCGGGCCACAAAGTGCGCCTAAAAAACTCTGTATTCTCCACCTCCCTGCAGGTCCTCTGGCCCTCGGCGCAGTGCAGCAGGAGCTGTAGGGGGCGGAGCCAGGTCCCTGCGCTGAAAACAGTGCCGGGACCTCTGCACATGCGCGCTACAGTGGGCGCGCAAGTGCAGTAGCTCCAGGCGCCCGAAACTGTGTGGGAGGGGCCGAAGCACATAGCCCCTAGCCCTGGCCGAATGGTCTCACTGGGGCTGCGTGAATAAGGCTCCTCCCACGGCCAGCTCCTGCTTCCTCCCGACCCGACTCGACTCCCGCTTCCCGCCCCCCGCCTCCAGACCGGACCAAACACCGACCTGACTCCCGCTCCCCACACCCCCCCACCACCCCCCCCCCCGGACCGGACCCGACTCCCGCTCCCGCTCCCCCTCCCCGCCCCCGGACCGGACCTGACTCCCGCTCCCCCCCCCACGACTGGACCCGACCCGACTCCCGCTCCCCCCCCCCCCCGACTGGACCCGACCCGACTCCCGCTCCCCCCCGCCCCCGCCCCCACCCCCGGACTGGATCCGACCTGACCTCCCTCTCCCCAACCTGACCTCCCTCTCCCTCCCTCTCTCCCCCCGACCCGAACCGAACCGACCTCCCTCCCACCACCCACCCAACCCGACCCAACGCCACCTACCTGTAAATCTGGTGCTGGGGACGGGCCCTGCCCGAAGTCTCGGGCCCGGCCCGTTCAGCCTCCCTCTCCCTTCTCCTTTCCCCCCCCCAATCTCCTTCCCCCCCCAATATCCTTCCCCCCATCTCCTTCCCCCCCCCAACTCCTGCCCCCCCATCACCTTCCCCTTCCCATCTCCTTCCCCCCCATCTCCTTCCCTCCCCCAATCTCCTTCCCCCCCATCTCCTTCCCCCATCTCCTTCCCCCCCAATCTCCTTTCCCCATCTCCTTTATCCCCTTCTCACCCCCCTCCCTTCTCCCCCCCTCCCCCTTCTCCCCATCCCTCCCCCTTCTCCCCCATCCCTCCCCCTTCCCTCCCTCTGCTCCCCCCCCTCTCTCCCTCTACCCCCCTCCTCCCCCTCCCCTCGCTGTCAGAAACACAGACACAGACAGACAGGGAGATAGAGACACTGACAGAGACACACTAGGGGGGGGGGGCATCCCAGTATGCTGTTGGAGGGCTCCCGGTGCTGCAGTCGGTAAGTAGAAAATGTTTTATTTATTGATTTTTAAAAAAAATAATTATTTATTAATTTTTTTGATTGATTTATTGGTTGATTTATTGATGTATTTATCATTTATTATTGATGATGGCTCTTTATTTGTAAAACTGAAGTGTTTAATGTTTGTAAACTTCCCTTTAAACCGCCCCCCCCACCATTCCCTACGCCTGATTTGTAACCTACGCCTGATTTTCCAAAGTGTCGACAAGGTTTTTTCGAGCATACAAAAATCTTCACTTACTCCATTCTAAGTTAGTTTGGAGTAAGTTTTCACTGCCGAAACTTTGAAAACAGGCGTAAGTGGCCGGACACGCCCCCTTTTGAAAAAATAATTCTGTTCCAAAGTGAAACTGTTCTAACTGACTAGAACTGGAGCAAACTAAATGACGAAAATTCCGATTTCTAAGATATTCCGTTCTACACCAGTTGCTCCTAAAAATCAGGAGCAAATCATGTGGAAACTTGGGGCCATTGTTTCTACGTTTATATCCCTTTGCAGATTTTTGTGTCCTCCTCACAACTTGCTTTCCCACCCATCTTTGAATCATCAGCAAACTTGGTTACATTACACTTGGTCTCTTCATCCAAGTCATTAATATAGATTGTAAATAGTTGAGGACATAGCACCAATCCCTGTGGCACCCCACTAGTTTCTGTTTGCCAACCGGAAAATGACCGATTTATCCCCACTCTCTGTTTTCTGTCAGTTAGCCAATCTGCTATCCTTGCTAATATATTACCCCCAACCCCGTGAGCACTTATCTTGTGCAGTAACCTCTTATGTGGCACCTTATCGAATGTCTTCTGGAAATCCAAATACACCACATCCACTGGTTCCCCCTTATCCACCCTGCTCATTACATCCTCAAAGAACTCCAGCAAATTTGTCAAACATGATTTCCCTTTCATAAAAACATACTGACTCTGCTGGACTACATTATACTTTCCCAAATGTCCTGCTACTGCTTCTTTAATAATGGACTCCAGCATTTTCTTTCTGTTATGAACAATAAGGCAAAAACATTCAATTCATTAGCATCATGTAAAGAAACTAAACAGAACATAAGAACATAAGAACATAAGAATTAGGAACAGGAGTAGGCCATCTAGCCCCTCAAGCCTGCTCCGCCATTCAACAAGATCATGGTCGATCTGGCCATGGACTCAGCTCCACTTACCCGCCCGCTCCCCGTAACCCTTAATTCCCTTATTGGTTAAAAATCTATCTATCTGTGATTTGAATACATTCAATGAGCTAGCCTCAACTGCTTCCTTGGGCAGAGAATTCCACAGATTCACAACCCTCTGGGAGAAGAAATTCCTTCTCAACTCGATTTTAAATTGGCTCCCCCGTATTTTGAGGCTGTGCCCCCTAGTTCTAGTCTCCCCAACCAGTGGAAACAACCTCTCTGCCTCTATCTTGTCTATCCCTTTCATTATTTTAAATGTTTCTATAAGATCACCCCTCATCCTTGTGACTCCCACGAGTAAAGACCCAGTCTACTCAATCTATCATCATAATGTAACCCTCTCATCTCCGGAATCAGCCTAGTGAATCGTCTCTGTACCCCCTCCAAAGCTAGTATATCCTTCCTTAAGTAAGGTGACCAAAACTGCACGCAGTACTCCAGGTGCGGCCTCACCAATACCCTGTACAGTTGCAGCAGGACCTCCCTGCTTTTGTACTCCATCCCTCTCGCAATGAAGGCCAACATTCCATTTGCCTTCCTGATTACCTGCTGCACCTGCAAACTAACTTTTTGGGATTCATGAACAAGGACCCCCAGGTCCCTCTGCACCGTAACATGTTGTAATTTCTCCCCATTCAAATAATATTCCCTTTTACTGTTTTTTCTTCCAACGTGGATGACCTCACACTTTCCGACATTGTATTCCATCTGCCAAACCTTAGCCCATTTGCTTAACCTATCTAAATCTCTTTGCAGCCTCTCTGTGTCCTCTACACAACCCGCTTTCCCACTAATCTTTGTGTCATCTGCAAATTTTGTTACACTACACTCCGTCCCCTCTTCCAGGTCATCTATGTATATTGTAAACAGTTGTGGTCCCAGCACCGATCCCTGTGGCACACCACTAACCACCGATTTCCAACCCGAAAAGGACCCATTTATCCTGATTCTCTGCTTTCTGTTAGCCAGCCAATTCTCGATCCATGCTAATACATTTCCTCTGACTCCGTGTACCTTTATCTTCTGCAGTAACCTTTTGTGTGGCACCTTATCGAATGCTTTTTGGAAATCTAAATACACCACATCCATCGGTACACCTCTAACCACCATGCTCGTTATATCCTCAAAGAATTCCAGTAAATTAGTTAAACATGATTTCCCCTTCATGAATCCATGTTGCCTCTGCTTGATTGCGCTATTCCTATCTAGATGTCCTGCTATTTCTTCCTTAATGATAGCTTCAAGCATTTTCCCCACTACAGATGTTAAACTAACCGGCCTATAGTTACCTGTATTTTGTCTGCCCCAAGTCAGCCTAGTTCACTCTGCATTAGGTATACAGTTCCAAATGTTTATTGAGAAATCAGAGTCTTGGAAAAATGTTAATATTTTGACATCTCATAAAGATACAGAATATTGGAGTATCAATGTGCTGTGTCACGTCATGGCAAGATTACCAACAAATAAATTAAGCTAGCGGAATATGCATTTTAATAAATGTGGGTATTTTTTTTAATTCAGATTGTTGTACCAAGAACTAGCATGTGTTGTAAATATAAAATAAAATACTGTTGCGAAAAATAAATATGAACAGCTGTGATTCCCTATACAGTGAGTTCTCAATCCAAGACTTGCTGTTGAGGGTGCCAAGGAGAGACCAGATGTTTACACACAGAAGGAAAATCAAAGGAAGAATAAGTTCAAAGGATTCTCATAGACCTCCCTGTTGCCATTTGCAAATGATATTGGGCAGAGGCTCAGAATCGGCTTGTTCTTCCTAATGGGTAATGGAAAAGGAGGGGGGAGAAAACATTACAAAGGTGACGCAACAATAATAAAAAATGTTAATTTTTATGGAGACTCAATTATCTTTAATGTTGACCAAATATTTCCAGTAGACACTAAACTGTAAGGGCATCAACTTAGGAGATTTGCTTTGGGCGTAATCGGTGATCCGGGCACAAATTGCGTCCCGTATTGCACCTGTTTTCAAGTTTACTGTTTTTGAGTTTCCGTTCGAACTCATTTGCATATCGCCAAATGCAAAATCTGCCGCTAACCAGTGCAATCGGGCAGCATTTTAAAATTTAATTTTGAGAAAAACTTTTGCTTCAAAAAATATTTCTTAATGAGAGCAGGCATGGGTCCAATTCAGCTCAGGTATTTAAAAGAGCAATGGAATAATGATAATTGCAGGTCGGTGGAGGTTGGGGAGACATTGGTGGGAGAGAGAGCGGCATGTTTTTAGAGGGATTGATTTGCTTGCAGAGAGATTGGTTTTGTTGCAGAACAAAAAAAATGAAGTCTCAGCACCCAAAAGATACCCTTGGATTTAGTGATACCTCCCTGGAACTCCTGCTGCAAGGAGTTAGGGAGGTCCTATTCTCTGCTGACGGGAGGAAGAGGCCAGCCTCAGACACATTCAACTACATCCTGATGTGTGTGTCACCTCAACTCCCTCACTCTGCCTTATTCCTGCACAACATTCCTCACACCAACCTACCTTTCAGGTGCACCCCTGCCTCTCTGTCTATGCACTTCCTCACATCCCCATCTGACCATCCACCACTGACACTCACTCTCATCTTAATGCAATGTCACACCTCTCCCTCATAGTTACCCTCTACAGATGCTGTCCATCCATCTGTTTCACTCATTCCATGACTCTCACTCACTCAAAAGGCCGGTTTCTCTTCTTGCAGGAGCAGAGAGCACGGAACACCTGGGAGAGGCAGAGAACCGGAGATGGCCCTCCAGTCATCGCCACATTGACTGCAGCAGGGAAGGAGGTGCTGGAGATCAACGGAGTATCCGCGTTGAACGGATATACTTGCATTGGGGGCAGTTCAGAGATGGTTCACTAGGTTGATTCCGGAGATGAGGGGGTTGACTTATGAAGATAGGTTGAGTAGGTTGGGCCTTTACTCATTGGAGTTCAGAAGAATGAGAGGTGAACTTATTGAAACATATAAGATAATGAGAGGGCTCGACAAGTTGGATGCAGAGAGTATATTTCCACTCAGGGGAAACTGAAACTCGGGGCATAGTCTCAGAATAAGGGGCTGCCCATTTAAAACTGAGATGAGGAGGAATTTCTTCTCTGAGGGTTGTAAATCTGTGGAATTTTCTGCCCAGCGAGCTGTGGAGGCTGGGTCATTGAATATATTTAAGGCGGATATAGACAGATTTTTGAGCGATAAGGGAATAAAGGGTTATGGGGAGCGTGCGGGGAAGTGGAACTGAGTCCATGATCAGATCATCAGATCAGCCATGATATTAAATGGTGGAGGGGCCAAATGGCCTACTCCTGATCCTATTTCTTATGTACTTACGTAGCATCTGAAGCCCCCACATCATCTTAACCTCCCCCGCAACCGCCACCCCCACCCCGCCCCCACTCCACACAGTGTTCTTGTGTTCTTGATGGCGGTGGAAGATAGAGAGACGGGAAGCTCCCAGCTACCTGGTGACAGAATGAAATATCACACAGCCACATGGCATACAACGGTCACTCATCTTGACTTGAGGTTAGCGATCAGTGAAATATGATCATGTGCATAACACATGACAGTTATAATTAATGTTTTTACTCTCCGACAGACTCATCAAGTGTCCCACAGCCAGAACAGCCAGAGGAGGAAGACTCCTCAGAGGAGGTCACTGACTCTAAGGGTGCACCATCACAGAACGCATGCACACCCAGCACCAGCACAGATACAATGGGCCCAAGTTTCCACATGATTTGCGCCTGATTTTTAGGAGCAACTGGTGGAGAACGGACTATCTTAGAAATTGCAATTCTCCACATTTTTTTTCTGCAGTTCTAGTCAGGTAGAACAGTTCTACTTTGGAACAGAATTTTTTCTTCAAAAGGGGGTGTCTCTGGCCACTGACGCCTGATTTCAAAGTTTCCACAGTGAAAACGTACTCCAAACTAAGTTAGAATGGAGCAAGTGAAGATTTTTGTAGAACTGAAAAAACCTGTTCTACACATTAAAAAATCAGGCGCAGGTTACAAATTAGACGTCCAGAACGAGGTGGGGGGGGAGGGCGGGAGGAGGGGGAGGGAAGGGAAGTCATTAAATTCTACAATAAATCCTTATTTATACTTATACAAATATTATACAAATAAATCCAACCTGAATAAACATTTATAAGCAAAGAAAAGATTAAATAAACCATCTTCCTACCTGTGTGAAGGCACGGAGAATGCTGCAGTCAGCCTGAGGCGCCCGTTCTTCCCGCAGGGGGGGGGGGGGGGGAAGGAGGAGGCGCCTGTTCTTTCCCGCGGTGGGGGGAGGAGGCGCCCGTTCTTCCCGCGGGGGGGGGAAGAGGCGCCCGTTCTTCCCGCGGGGGGGAGAGGCGCCCGTTCTTCCCGCGGGGGGGGGTGGGCGGGGAGAGGAGGCGCCCGTTCTTTCCCGCGGGGGGGGAGGAGGCGCCCGTTCTTCCCGCGGGGGGGTAGGAAGCGCCCATTCTTTCCCGCGGGGGGGGGCGCCCGTTCTTCCCGCGGGGGGGTAGGAGGCGCCCGTTCTTTCCCGCGGGGGGGGGGAAGGAGGCGCCCGTTCTTCCCGCGGGGGGATAGGAAGCGCCCGTTCTTTCCCGCGGGGAGGGGGGGGAGGCGCCCGTTCTTCCCGCGGTGGGGGGGGGGAGAGGAGGCGCTCGTTCTTTCTCGCGGGGGGGGGAGGAGGCGCCTGTTCTTTCCCGCGGGGGGGGAGGAGGCGCCCACTCTTCCCGCGGTGGGGGGGGAGGCGCCCGTTCTTTCCCGCGGGGGGTGGAAGGAGGCGCCCGTTCTTCCTGTGGGGGGGTGGGGGGAAGGAGACAGTGAGAAGGCTGCAAGTGCTGATGTGCTGATAGCAATGTGCTTTTATTTAAAAATGTTCAAAAATTAAACAGCTACAATGAACTACAAAAATGGCCGAGTGCCAATGTTATTTTCACACTGAGCGTGCGCAAACGCTCCAACACGCACGCACAGCGTTGCCGGCAAGAAAAAATCTAATTTAAATAGTGCCCGCCCCCTCCCACTTACAAAATCAGCGCGAGTGTAGGCTCCGCCCCCCCTGGGCGCCGCGCCAGGCAGACAAGGAGCTGCAGAATGCTCCAGAATCGTGAGGTTTTTTTTAGGCGCCGTTTTAGGCGCGAAAAACGGGCGCCCAGCTCGGAGGGGCGCCCGTTTTTTATCGTGTGGAAACTTGGGCCCATTAAGTCAGAAAGTAGTCTTCTTTTTCTGTCGTATGGTAGTAGCAAAGCAAATCAACATCAATATCCAAGTTGGATATCTAGGCCAAAGCTTCTGGTGTAGTAGCGTGGATATCTTGCAGGTTACCTGCAAATTTCCTCACATGTGAGTAAGAGCAGATGATGCAGACAGGGACAGCAGCAGAGAGTCCTTGTCAGAGGGTGGAGGACGCTGTAAGCTCTGCTCAGCTGGACAAAGGTGGTGAATCTCAGGCTCCGTGGACAAAGAAAATGATTCTGGAGGAGCATCAAAAAATGCATGAGGCTCTGGCAGGATTTCCAACTGCGATGTGCTCACTGGCAGGGAGAATGGAGGAGTCCATCTGTGGCATGATGTCACAGGCCATGGCTATGATGTGTTTGTCCATGGAAAGGTAGCCACCTGCATGGACCATCAAACACGGTATTCAAACAAGTGCATGCTTGTTGTCACCAACAGCTTGCATACTCTGAATGCCACCTTAACAAGAATGAATAGAAACCTAGACTTGGCCGTCCATCACACCACTGATGTGCAGCAAGGTGTTCTCCAGCTTCTTGCTAGCAGGGAAGTGCGGTGGGCCATGAGAGGGATGGTAGTGTCTGTCCCATCTGTGACATAGACTGTGGTTCTCATATTGGACTGTACAACCACCTAAGAACTCATGCTAAGAGTGGAAGTAAGTCTTCCTCGATTCCGAGGGACTGCCTATGATGATGATGATGAGGTGGTGAAAGGGGACATGGAAGTGGGGACTCTGCTCAAAGTGCTGCCTCGTCCCCCGATGGCCAACTCTGTCCCTGCACAGGTGCAAATGGAGCAGTCTTTGGCGGGGCCCTCACCAGCTCCAAAATCCAGCGGGCATTGGCCAAAAGCATCCCAGCAGTCAGAGCAGGGAAGAGAGCATCCTGCCTCTTCCTCAGCTGAAGCCACAGAGGTTGCATGACATAGAAGTAGTCGGAAGAGGAAGATGAAAGAATTCTAGATGCACAAAGGTATTCACATGGGTGTGTTAGGTAATGTTGCACTGTTAAGGTCATGTTATTCGGAGGCACGTAGAATTATTTCTTTGCAGCACTTTTCTGTTTTGCCCATTTTTGCCTGCTGCCTGGAAAGTGGCCTTGTAATGAATGGCTTAACTGCGAGCAATGGGCATCTGTGACAGGAATGGTTTCGTCATTTTAGGACTGCTCTGTAGTTAGGGAGGGAAAGTTGGTTGAGCATCTGGGTGCCAGATGGGTGCACTGGTGCAACCTAACAAATTAGTGCCATTATGAGGCCATCCCAGGCAGCAATGTGTGCCACTGCTAGTGCAATGTCCACGTCAAGTTCTTCCTCCTCCAATGAGGCTCTGCACCTTGCTCCTCCAGCAGCTGCAAACCTCATTGCTGCACTATGTTGTGCAAAGCGCAGTAAACCACGGACATTCTGGAGACCCTGGCTGGTGCGTATTAAAGGGCTCCTCCAGATCTGTGCAGGCATTTTAACCGTATCTTCAGCATCCCAATTGCTTGCTATATTCCACATCTCATCATCATTTGGCTTTGATTGTAACATTCTTCAGCCTCATTGTTCAACCTCCTCAAGGGTGTCATCAATCACCTCTTCAGTGGATACCCCTTGTCTCAAAGCAGCCAGCCGGTAAGTCTGGTCAGGGGTGCGAAGAGCTGAGGCAGCGTTGGCTGGCACAGGATGAATGAATCATGGCCGCTCCCTGGGAATCTGGCACACACATGCATGGTGATCTTTTTGTGGTTGCTGATGAACTGCACATTGATGGAGCCCGTACAGACTCCTCATAGCATTTGAACTAGCTATTAATTGCTTTAAATAGCTAACCCGCCTCTCCCGAGGGTGTTTCCCGCTCTCAGCCGAACATGCTCCAGTTAAATGCGGAAGCCGACGGGCTGAAGCCAGCTTCCCGACGCGCTGTCAATCTTCCACCCGCTCCCAAACCCACTCACTCTTTGATGTTAAAATTCCGGCCAGAGTGACTAGTCCACCACCTGTGAGTAACCGGATTTTAAATCACTGAAAATGATTTTTTAAGTAATATTTCTTAGTTATCTTGGGTTACAGTAGTCAGTTACTTAGTAAATTAAAAAAAAAATCAATTCAAAATCTTTTAAAACATGCCTAATAGTATCCTTGCACCCAAAAGAACCAGCTTAATTTTTGGAGCCTCCTCGAAGGCCTGCAAATGAACGCAGTTAGCAGAAACTCCCAATGGTGATTAATTCATCCTGGGGACGTGGCCAGATTTGTGGGTGGGGCCTGCTTCGAGCGCAAAAGATCGCGGAAACTCTATTTGCATCGGAAGTAACTTGCACTTAAAATTACGCAATCCTTTGTGTCAATTACGGTGATTTTGTGTGAATTTCAGCTAAAGAACCAGAGCAAACAAGCAGAAACTCTACCCCTGGGCCTGTTCTCACGATGATTATTCATGATGCTCAGTACCAGAACATCATTGTCAAAAATCGCCAGAATTCCAACACAAAATATTGTGAAGCACAACAACTGGACTCGACTATATGCTTTCAAACTGCAGCCAACCCACACTAGGGGGTCTGTGAGGATTCTTGGGAGGAAGACTCTGAGTCCAGGCATTCTGTGTACTGCAGGTATAATGTCTCAGGAACTCTGTACTCTACAGGGACAATTTCCTGGCATCATGCTTCTGGTGGGGAGCTTCAACGACGAGAGCACGTATCAGAAATTCTGGTACACACTGGATTTGCTGAAGTGTTCTTGGTGGGTAAGATTCCCTGGTCAAAGCACAAAGTCAGATAATCAGCCCTTAGATTTCTGCTTTACTTTCCTGTATTATTTTTTACTTTACTAGCACATTATTCCATTGCTGTATATATATGTTAAATTAGGTTTTTACTTGAGTAGCTGTGGCTGGATTTTCCCATCAAAAAATGGGTGGGTTTGGAGTGTGGGGGCAGTTAAATTATTAAAAATGTGAATCCCGACCTGATCCCGCCTCCAACAAGCCCACTTCCTGTTTTGCCGGAGGCAGGACGGGGTAGGAGGCCGGGCTACCAACCCCTCCCAGGGGCTTTACCACAATTTAAATATTATAATGAGTCTGGAAGCTTCTATTTTCCCTGTCCATTTTGTATTTAACTGCTTGTGGACACGTTCACACAATTCGTGAAACCCATTAATTAAACTGTGGCGGGGACTGCTGCATCCAGAAGCTAAGTGTCTTTGTACCTACCTCTTGGATCCAGGGTCCCCGTCTAATGCACCCCCCACGATTGGAGACCCCCCAACGAGGTCTTCAATCACCTTCCTGGGCCTTCCCCCCCACACAGGCTTCCCCCCGCAACGATGATGATGAGGCCAGCCACGATCCTCCGGTGGCCGGCCCGATCATCCGGCCCGTCTGTCGATCCTCCGCAACACCCGCCAACACCTGGCTGACACCTCCCTGCGATTCCCGATCTATCCCCAGCGATCCTCGATTCCTGCACTGTGATCCCCAACCACCCCTACCCAATCGCCTACCGATCCCCGCTCCTGTTCCGATCCTGCAACGCCCCCCACCGGTCCTCTCTCCCCCTCCCGATTGCCAAGCCCCTCCCAATTCCCGACCCCCCTACAGATTCCTAATCTCTGATCCGCCTCGCGCCATTTCTCGACCCCCCCCCCCACCCGCCGATTGACAAACTCTCTCCCAATCATCGACCTCCCACCTGTCAATTGCTGACCCCCCTCCCAACGATCCCCAAACCGGTTCCGCCAATTGCCGATCCCCCTCCCGCCAATCCCCGGCCCCCCCCCCATTCCTCTCCCGTGATCCCTCCCCCAGACCGCCCCCTCGCGACTGAGGCCTACCTGCCTGCAGCCAACTAACCTCTCAAGCTGGTTAGCTGCAGGCGGGAAACCGAGGCCTCATATTCAAATTAGGCCCTGCTGGTAAAATCGTCAGGGCCTGCAGGAAGCCCGGCCTCCAAGGTTTCCCGGTCTGCCTGAAACCCTCCCCCCCACCACCTCCCCCCGTTCCCAACCCGCCTCCCCGAACAAAATTCCAGTCAGTTTTTTTCAGAAGATGGAACATTCGGGGTGGGGGTAAATGTGGCATGGGGGCGGATGCATGTGGGGTGGTATGGGCGGGGGAGGTTCATGAAATGTGTCAATATTCACAGGAGGCCCCAGCACAGAGAAATTTGAAAACAACTGTCCTAGGCTGTAACACAGGAAGGTGCCACAAACCGCAAGAGTGAAACTTGTGTCATTTATGCAAATCGTCAATATCAGGATAAAGTTATCTTTCACTCACGGCTACCAGCTGCTTTGTTCTTAATCGGCAGTGAAGTGTAATTTTAGTACTTACAAGCAGTCATAGTGCTATAAAATCTGTTAGGGCTTTAAAAATTGGTATTAACCACTGTCAAATTTGTATTGCATAATACTCTTGTGAAGCGCTTTGGGACATTTCATTACATTAAAGGCGTTATATAAATACACGTTGCTGTTGTGATTGTTATTTTGGAAAAGAGTGCCAGTTATTGTGTCAGGTGACAGGATGATGGGATCCAATGACCTTGAGGCGGAAAGGCCATGTGACAGGAAATGCTAAGTCATGCAGGAAGGTATCTGTTGCTGTCATACAGAGAATTACATTGCCATTGAACCTTCTCTTTTAAGTTTATTTTAAATATCGTACTATACTCCATTGGGCTTGGTTATAATTTTCATTCAAACTGCTCTACCAGAATTTCTTGGGTTCTTCTGCCACATCACCAGCTTCTGAACAATAGCTTATTTGATGGGGATCAGGTATTTGATTTGCTGTGGTTAAAATTAATTATTGGTCAATGAATTAGATCAAGTCACAATTTGGACACAGGTTGAGAATATTGGTTACAGTTCTATGGGACTAGAGTTTCCCTAATCTGTTTTACTGGCGCCCTCACTCGAGCTGCGCCGCTTTTGTCCGCCTCCAAGCGTGCCGAAAAAAGACCTCCATATTCTGGCCGCTCCCCAGCCTCTCCTCCGTCGTGGCGCAGCGTGGCCCAATGGATTGGGGGTGGGAGCCAGGTCCCAGCGCTGAAAACAGTGCCGGGACCTCTACACATGCGCACTAGAGTCTGCGCGAATGTGCAATAGCTCCTGGCAGGCGTTTCTGTAAACGCGTGCTGCAGGCTGTGTGGGAGGGGCCCGAAGCACTCCGTCTCTAGCCCTGGCCGAATGGGCTCCCTCATTGGCAGCCAGTGTGAGCTCTGCAGGCTGTGTCATCTGATTGTTTTCTTCCCTTCATGTCAAAAGATTCCGTTCAGCCTTGGATTAGGGGATTTACAGATTAGAAACACTTTAAGAAAATCAAGATGAAACTTTGGCCTGGGAGGGGCCCGTGGTGATGGTTCTTGGATCCACCAGTGGCGACACCTCTGACCTGATTGTAAAACTCCTAAAGAGTTTCTGAGGGTCTGGGTTTGTAACTCTCGACCAGATGAATCGGGGATTCATGCGAGTGTTTGATGTCATGTCCGATATCAATCTAGACGTGCTTCGCAAGAGGGTACTTCCACCTCCCCCCCCACCCCCCTCTCACCCTCCCTCCCCCTCTCCTACCCCTGGCCGAATGGGCTCCCTCATTGGCGGCCTGCTGCGTTCCCTAAGCTAGAACTTCTACTATTTTTTATTTATTATTTACTAATTTTTTTGGTGCTTTAGATGCAGGGTTCCTTCTGTTTTTTTATTTGTTATTTGTTGATTGTTTATAACTTTGATCTTGCTGCTTTAGGGGCAGGGTTCCTTATATTTTATTTGTTAATTAATTGCTTATTACTTTTTGTGCTTTGTTTGGTGCTTGGTAGTGCTTTAAATGTAGTTACTTGCGCCGATTCCTTAACTGTAAGTAAGGTCTTTCTGTGCAGACAAAAGTGGACACATACGCTGCCCTAAGTTAATTTAGTACAACTTTTTTCTGGCCAAATTGACATAAATGGTGTAAGTGGCTGGGAACGCCCCCTTTTGGAAAAAAAACTGACCTAACAATAAACCTAACTAACTCACTTACACTGGCGTAAATTAAATGGCCATATTTGCAACTAAAAAGATACACCAGAAAAATCAAGTTACACCAAAAAAAACAGTGCAACTCATGGGGAAATTTGGGCCCTATAATAGATCTCTACACATGAAAAGAAAAATATCAGTTTTGATTACCTTTACTGTTTGCATTGTTTTTTTTAAGTTGCATTGTTATAACTTTCTAAATTATTAACATTTCCCAAGTATCAGTTGCATCAAGTGTTAGCAGCACTTGGCTTCCAAATGGATTGCTTCCAGAACTGTTTGATACTCCAGTTCACTTTTCATGGTTCACTGAATGTTATCGCTTCTTGGCTGAATCGTAAAATGGAACACTTTGTGCAGGTGAGATCTCCTTTCTTGGCAGTGGTTGAGAAAATGATGAAAAAGAAAAATAGCTTCCAGAAGAGGAAATCATTGGCAGCATGCCCGTTGTTTCCCAAAGGCAGAGCTAGCCATTATCCTAGCCATTATTTTGCTCTGATTTCCTCTCCTGTGCCTCTGATTTTACCTTCCTTCCTTTCATCCTTCCATGGCACCAACCACCTCAGATACTTCTCCCAAGTTCAACAACGCTGCCGGAAAAGAACTTAACGTTTCCTTCTGTGGAAAGCGACTTACCCTTGAACCCCACTCAAAATACCTGGGCGTCACCCAGGACTCTCAGCTATTGGCCCCATTTCACTAACACTGGCCAAAAAGTAAAAACCAAGCTGAACTTGGTCCGGAAACTTACTGGAACGTCATGAGGGAGCACAGCCAGGACACTTGGCACCGCAACAGTGGCCCTAGTCTACTCTGCTGCAGAATACTGCTCTGCCTCGTGATCCTGCAGCCGCCACACAAAGATCGTGAACGTGCAGCAAAAGGCCGCCATGAGGACAGTATCAGGGACGTTCAAGTAAATTCCAACTGAGTGGCTCCTGGTGCTGTCCCACATTGCCCCATCTGCCATTCGCCACGCGACACCGTGCTCCGTGAGATGGAAAAAATCATGAGCAACATCAACCATCCCATTCACAAAGATGTGAAAAACCCACCATGAAAGCCCTTAAAATCATACTGGCCAGTCTGGAATACAGCGGCCAATATTCATGCAGCTGGTATCGACCCACTATCCAAATGGACGGAATCATGGGACACATGCAACATAAAAAGCCAACACCTCATCACTGACCCAACAGCAGAGGTCTGTGGCTTTGACGTCCCTCGAAGACAGTGGTCAGCACTCAACCGAATCCTCATAGGGCATGGACGGTGCGGTCATCCGCTTCACAGGAGTCCCAGACCATGGAACACATCATACCAATCTGCTCACTAACATCTGTTGTGGGAGACACCTCATTTCTCCACTCGGCATCTCAGGAGGCCATCGAATGGATAGCCAAACTAAACATCCCATTATCAGCTTTTCCCGTCATACAAACCAACAAGTGACCATTCATCATGTGTGAGCCCGGTCCGTAGGAAACGGAAATTCAACAGGCCCTTGATCCTGATGGCCCACTAGCCTTTCCCGGAAGATTTCCTAATTTTACCAGAGAGCCACATTTCAGTTGCTCAGCAGTCAGGAGAAGCCACAAATGCAGAAGAGGCTGCCCAGTCTGGCCAAGATTCTTCCCCCAACTCCCTGCCCCAGAAACATGCCCGAGATGCCTGTATCAGCATCTTTTATCAAGATCTGCAGGGGTCGAGTCCAAATCTCAGGCCTGGAATCGTAGGAGGGCCCTGCTTATACCCTTGCTATGTCAGCAATTGCTGGTCTGCAGGGTTGGGGCAAGGAAACTGCAGCCCTAGGCCCTGAGATCTGGGTGTTTCTGGCAAGGGCAGATTTTATTGCCCATGCTAGTTGTCCTGAGAAGATAGTGATGTTTAGCCGCCTTATTGAACTGTTGCAATAGCAGTTTAATACAACTAAGCAGCTTGCGAGGTCACTTCAGTGGGCAGTTATGAGACAACCACATTGGTGTGGGACTGGAGTCACATATAGGCTAGATGGGTAAAGATGGCAGGTTTCCTTCTCTAAAGGGCCTTAGTGAACCAGTTAGGTTTTTGCAACAATATGACTGCTTTATGGTGACTTCTATTGATCATTTTTTTTAAGTTTCAGATCTAATGGATGGGATTTGAACTCACAATCGCTCGATTATTAGTCGTGGCCTCTGGACTGCCAGTCCAGTAGCATAACCATTACACCATCATACCTCCTTGTCACAGGTGACTTTATAGAGGTTATACCCCAAAGAATTGCTCTACGGAAACTAGCAGAGAAGGTAAAAACCATGCATATTCAGGTCCAAGCTAAATTCTCTGCCCCTCTGCCACACACCTACTTGACGTACAGCAGGAGTACTTAAGAACTTAAGAACTTAAGAAATAGGAGCAGGAGTAGGACATACGGCCCCTCAGGCCTGCTCCCCAATTCAATAAGATCATGGCTGATCTGAACATGGACTCAGCTCCACTTCCCTGCCCGTTCCCCATCACCCCTTATTCCCTTATCGTTTAAGAAACTGTCTATTTCTGTCTTAAATTTATTCCATGTTCCATCTTCCACAGCTCTCTGAGGCAGCGAATTCTACTCTGAGAAAAGAAATTTCTCCTCATCTCAGTGTTAAATGGGCAGCACCTTATTCTAAGATCATGCCCTCTAGTTCTATTCTCCCCCATCAGTGGAAACATCCTCTCTGCATCCACCTTGTCAAGCCCCCTCATAATCTTATACGTTTCGATAGGATCACCTCTCATTCTTCTGAATTCCAATGAGTAGAAGCCCAACCTCCTCAACCTTTCCTCATAAGTCAACACCCTCATCCCCAGAATCAACCTAGTGAACCTTCTCTGAACTGCCTCCAAAGCAAATATATCCTTTCGTAAATATGGAAACTAAAACTGCACGCAGTATTTCAGGTGTGGCCTCACCAATACCTTATATAGCTGTAGCAAGACTTCCCTGTTTTTATACTCCATCCCCTTTGCAATAAAGGCCTTCCTGATCACTTGCTGCATACTATCCATTTGCATTTCATGCACAAGTACCTCCAGGTCCCACTGTACTGCGGCACTTTGCAATCTTTCTCCATTTAAATAATAACTTCCTATTTGATTTTTTTCTGCCAAAGTGCATGACCTCACACTTTCCAACATTATACTCCATCTACCAAATTCTTGCCTACTCATTTAGCCTGTCTATGTCCTTTTGCAGATTCTTTGTGTCCTCCTCACACATTGCTTTTCCTCCCATCTTTGTATCATCAGCAAACTTGGCTATGTTACACTCAGTCCCTTCTTCCAAGTCGTTAATATAGATTGTAAATAGTTGGGGTCCCAGCAGTGATCCCTGCGGCACCCCACTAGTTATTGTTTGCCAAGCAGAGAATGAACCATTTATCCCGACTCTCTGTTCTCTGTTAGTTAGCCAATCCTCTATCCATGCTAATATATTACCCCCAACCTCGTGAACTTTTATCTTGTGCAGTAACCTTTTATGTGGCACCTTGTCAAATGCCTTCTGGAAGTCCAATACACCACATCCACTGGTTCCCCTTTATCCACCCTGTTCGTTACATCCTCAAAGAACTCCAGCAAATTTGTCAAACATGACTTCTCCTTCATAAATCTATGCTGACTCTGCCTGACCGAATTTTGCTTTTACAAATGTCCTGCTGCTGCTTCTTTAATAATGGTCTCCAACATTTTCCCAACCACAGATGTTACACTGGTACACTGGAAAAGCTGCAGATTTTCAGCCCCTGGGTGTTAGTAAGCTATTTCACTAAAGAGTATCAAAACTCAACCTAAGTAAATCCTCAACCGACATCGGCAGGCAGACACTTTCTAGTGGTGGGGGCGGGGATGTGGTATTGGACACCAATCACTGCCAGGAACCCTGGATGGCTTTTCCCTTGCCTTGCCCAGGATACTGAGGCCAATTTTAGTGTCTCTACCACCCATCCAGTTAATATAAGCTAACTCAGCACAGAATGGGAATCAAATCTGAGGCCGCCTTGTTCTGTATTGCTCAGTTCCACACATGGTACTTGGCAGTAAATTGAATAACTATGGCCTTACAGGAACTTCATCTGTTCCTCATTATAACGCTATCACTGTGAAATGTGAAAACTTTTTCATGAACCAAATCCTGGATAAGACAAAGCGGAGCCTTTATTCACAATGATAACTTGAATAAGGCATTGATACACTGCACTCTCTGCGTACCTGGCTCAAACTGAATCAGGTTTTGCAAATTGACCACAATGGGGTTTAACAATAAATGGGAGAACTACGGAACAGTGTGTGTCACCTTCAAAATGTTACATTGAAATTTGTGTAAATACATATGGACAAACATGTCGTATGCTTAACCACTTTTCCCAACCCTCAGCATCAGATAACATTTGCCTCACTGTTACACAGTGTTCTGTTCAGAAGATGAAATCAATGATAGAAGTTAACAGAAATATATCATGGGTAATCTTTCCAGCTGTGTTTAATCCTTTGTAACAACATGCTCAGCATTTTTTTGATATATATGCATTATTCACAAGGGCTCACTCATGTGAAGTCCAATATTCACCATGTAGGAAATATAGTAATATGGTGCAACTGTCACCAGCAGTTACAAGAAATACAAATTGACCAACTTGTTAGTCTGTACTCAGACTGCCTGCCTCTGTGGTCTGAAGTGAACCACGATAACACAATGAATAATAGATGGGAAGCGGAAGTGTATTTATTGACTTCTTGATACAGCAATTCCATCTTGTTTTATTCTGGCAAGCATCACAAAACATTATTATTACATTATTGAATAGCAATTGAATGTCTTAATCTTTATCTTTGCATCCATGTTTTCGGAGTTACTTACTATTTTATCCTGCTCTATGATTTTGTGACCATATTTCTTGAGTGTCAGCTTGGTAGCATTCTCACCTGAGTCAGAGGTGTGAGTTCAAAGCCCTATTCTAGGGTTTGAATACATAAACTTACCTAATAATCCAGTGCAGTGCTGAGGGAGTGCTGCACTGTCAGAGGTACCTACTTGAAGAAGAGCAGGGAGTTATCCTGATGTCCTGGCCAATGACGTTCTCTCAACTGAAATTACCAAAAGGAAAGGGAAGGGAGAAGGGAAGAAAGAAGGAAAGTAGGTAGGTAGGGAAGGAAGGAAGGGAAGCCAAGGGTGGGAGGGAGTGAAGGGAAGGGGTTTGAGATTTGAAAACAAGGATGAGAATATTAAAATCAAGGCATTGTCAGCACACCAAGAATAAATTTAAAAAACTTTAAGAAGTCATAAAATAACTGTAGGCGCAGTCATTCTTTTAACTGAGAAATTCCAGCATGCTTAGGAACTTTGAGATGTGAATGAACTGCATGCTATCTTTAATTATATGTGCCCACTTACCAAGGTCAGACCAGTGGGAACAGACAGTGTAGAAAAAAAAGACATGATGATTGCAAATCCACTGTAGTGAATAGAGCTTGTTTTTTTAAAAGAGCAAGAGAGGCAGGGCTCCCAGCTCAAAGGGGATTTCCACTTGGGAGTTGCTTCAGTGGCCTAGTGAATAAATGTAACGACTGGTGTAATCCTGAACTAAACAGATAAGTTAAGTGTTCGGTTTGTTTCATCTGCCTATGCTGAATCTTGGGCACCCTGCTCCTATACTCAAATCCCCTAGCTATGAAGGCCAACATACCATTTGCCTTCTTTACTGCCTGCTGTACCTGTATGCCAACTTTCAATGACTGATGAACCATGACACCCAGGTCTCGTTGCACCTTCCCTTTTCCTAATCTGCCACCATTTAGATAATATTCTGTCTTCGCGTTTTTGCCCCCAAAGTGGATAACCTCACATTTATTCACATTATTCTGCATCTGCCATGCATTTGCCACTCACCTAATCTATCTAAGTCATCCTGCAGCCTCTTAGCGTCCCCTTCACAGTTCACACCGCCACCCAGTTTAGTGTCATCTGCAAACTTGGAGATATTACACTCAACTTCTTCATCCAAATCATTGATGTATATTGTAAAGAGCTGGGGTCCCAGCACTGAGCCCTGCGGCACTCCACTAGTCACTGCCTGCCAATCTGAAAAGGACCCATTTATCCCGACTCTCTGCTTCCTGTCTGCCAATCAGTTCTCTATCCACGTCAGTATATTAACCCCAATACCATGCGCTTTGATTTTGCACATTAATCTCGTGTGGGACCTTGTCAAAAGCCTTTTGGAAGTCCAAATACACCACATCCACTGGTTCTCCCTTGTCCATTCTACTAGTTACATCCTCAAAAAATTCCAGATTTGTCAAGCATGATTTCCCCTTCATAAATCCATGCTGACTTGGACCGATCCTGTCACTGCTTTCCAAATGCGCTGCTATTTCATCCTTAATAATTGATTCCAACATTTTCCCCACCACTGATGTCAGACTAACCGGTCTATAATTACCCGCTTTCTCTCTCCCTCCCTTTTTAAAAAGTGGTGTTACATTAGCCAACCTCCAGTCCATAGGAACCGATCCCGAGTTGATAGACTGTTGGAAAATGATCACCGCTGCATCCACTATTTCTAGGACCACTTCCTTAAGTACTCTGGGATGCAGACTATCAGGCCCCGGGAATTTATCAGCCTTCAATCCCATCAATTTCCCTAACACAATTTCCAGGCTAATAAGGATATCCTTCAGTTCCTCCTTTTCACTAGACCGTCTGTTCCCTAGTACTTCCGGAAGATTATTTGTGTCTTCCTTCGTGAAGACAGAACCAAAGTATTTGTTCAATTGGTCTGCCATTTCTTTGTTCCCCATTATAAATTCACCTGAATCTGACTGCAAGGGACCTACGTTTGTCTTCACTAATCTTTTTCTCTTCACATATCTATAGAAGCTTTTGCAGTCAGTTTTTATGTTCCCGGCAAGCTTCTTCTCGTACTCTATTTTCCCCCTCTTAATTAAATCCGTTGTCCTTCTCTGCTGAATTCTAAATTTCTCCCAGTCCTCAGGTTTGCTGCTTTTTCTGGCCAATTTATATGCCTTTTCCCTGGATTTAACACTATCCTTAATTTCCCTTGTTAGCCACGGTTGAGCCACCTTTCCCGTTTTATTTTTACTCCAGACAGTGATGTACAATTGCTGAAGTTCATCAATGTGATCTTTAAATGTTTGCCATTGCCTATCGACCGTCAACCCTTTAAGTATCATTTGCCAGTCTATTCTAGCCAATTCACGCCTCAAACCATCGAAGTTACCTTTCCTTATGTTCAGGACCCTAGTTTCTGAATTAACTGTGTCACTTTCCATCCTAATAAAGAATTCTACCATGTTATGGTCACTCTTCCCCAAGGGGTCTCGCACAACAAGATTACTAATTAGTCCTTTCTCATTACACATCACCCAGTCTAGGATGGCCAGCTCCCTGGTTGGTTCCTCGACATATTGGTCTAGAAAACCATCCCTAATACACTCCAGATGTATAAATGTATACATTTAATTGATTTTCTCCCCGGGCTGCCCAAGGGAACATCTTCGTGCTGCAACCATTGCATTCTTGACATCACATGAGCAGAATGCATCTCACTAAAAGAGTAAAGAACAACACTGCAAGTCATGGAATAGTCTGCAAATGTCCTTAGGGACATAAATTAGGAACGTTAGGCTCAATTTTCCCCAAGCCCGTTTTCTGGCATATTGCCAGAGTTACGCACGTTTTTCTAGGCCAGAAATGCGCCAGAAATAATTTGCCAAAGTTTCCTTGATGTATAATTTGAATTTGGAGCCATGCATTGTGTCCAGTCGCCTCAGGGAGTGGAGCCTGATGTCTGCAAAATTCAAAGCCGCACCTTCTGCGCATGCACTGGAAAAAAAAGTTACATTTTTGACATCGTTCCAATGGATGCGCATGCTCGGTGCAGCTCGGATTTGGCAATCAGCCATTTTTAAAGAGCCAGTTGTGTGTGTGTGAGGAGTGCATTGGAAAAATCGCAGTTGGAGCAATACAAGATGCAACGCGGTACAAGGACCAAGAATTTCTTACAGGAAGAAGTGAAGGCACTAGTTACTGTGATTGAGAACAGATGGCAGGAGCTGGACAACAGCAGAGGTCACAAAAATGTTCCACCCAAAGAAATGAAGAAACGCTGGAACCAAGTTGCAGAAGGCTCACACAAGGTATGGCATTGCCAGTATTGCCCCCATACTTAAATTTAACCTTTGAAAGAAGCTCAAAACAGCAGGAAAACAGGCAGGCAGGACTGGTTTTGTTCTCTCTCTTCTCCAAGGTCTGTATGGATGGACCACGCCCAAAGGTCTTGTGACTTCTTCTCTCTCCTCCTCCCCTTTACTAATTGGAGTTTTGTGACTTCTCTCTTTCTCTCTCCCTCCCTCACTGCCCCCCCCCGCCCCTCCACTCATTGCAGTCTTCAGTGCAGAAGGCACCTCGTTCCTCGGGCTCCAAGCCTTCCGATCGGCACCTCGCTCTCGCTCTCCCTCCCTCCTCCTCCCCCCCACTCCCCACTTCATGTACTTGCACCATTTCCAGATACAAGAGTAAGATGTATGCCAATATAAGATGCATTATACTTGCCTGTACCATATACTGTATTTTCTTCGTTTTCACAGTTAGCTGTATGGCTGTACTGAGGAAAACTGGTAATGCTTTATAAGGCCACATCTGAACTGTCACAAAGTCACAAGAAATATAGTTTAACAGATTGACTCAGTGAAATGGAGTTTACAAAATACGCATCTATTACTGTTGTACCTTTTAATCTAAACAAGACTTAATTCTTATCCTTGAACCACCTTTTATCCCAAGACAGCAACCTAAAGTACCAACAAAATACACAAAGTGAATCTAGACACAGAGGAAGCTACTTACTTGGGCAAGCTCCTGAATGACTGCCATTACCCATAGAATTGCATCCCAGGATGAGTCATTGCTCATGAAAGGAGTGCAGAAAACAGAGGGGGGGGAAAAGTATTTGAGCTTGCCATTTGGGGTGAGACTCTTCCCAATCCACCGCACTGAGAATATTAAATTAAATGAGAAACTAAGAAAGGAAAACAATGAAAATAAGGGTCATCTGCTGGCTCAATCCATTCTAAAATTTATTTTGAGCATAGCTGTTTCATATCTGATGGTTTATTATTCTATTTTTTAAAGTAGTATTTCAATGTATGGATTAATAAACTTAATTTTAGTTGTATTTAAAGGTATCTTGTCAAAACTATATTGTCATAAAGTGCAAATAATAAATACCCACTTGTATTATTCTATTTTTTAAAAGTAGTATTTCAATGTATGGATTAATAAACTTAATTTTAGTTGTATTTAAAGGTATCTTGTCAAAACTATATTGTCATAAAGTGCAAATAATAAATACCCACTTGTAACAAAATTGTATTTATTATTACATGCAGCAATCTTACTATCCTTTTATGACTGCATTCATAATAGAGAGGAAGAGTGAAAATATTTTAAACTACACAGGCACATGAAAAAAAAATCCTGGTAAATGAATATGGGACATATGTGTAAGCCAAGCTTCCAATAATTGGATTTTTCAATGAAACCGACAATGCCACTGAAACTGAGTGAGATTTGGCAAGACTGAGAGTGGCTTTGTTAAAAGAAAATCATGTGAGTCTGTTAAGTGATTCCACAAAATGATTGCTAACTGCTCGATGTTTGTAGTATGGAACAGGTTGTTTTCAGGTCTGCCAAGCCTCCTGTTATTGCTAGTGATACGCCTTCTTGTTAAAAATATAACCTCTTCCGTACGTCTCACTGTAAAATAAAATAACCACAGCTCCTTTCATTTAAACAAGTATGCGATGATCTTAGGGGTACCTTTTGCCCAATTAAAACTGATTGAAGGCATGATGGCATTTATTAATTTATTTTTTTAGAATAGGTTGCATGCATCACCCATCCCCGGTCGGGCTGCACGCAGGAGGTGGGTCCAATTATGCATGCACACAGCAAGCCCACTTGCTCATTCACAAACAGGAAACCAAATGTTCTCACATGCACATAACCTTTCCTAAAATGTAGCCGTCAAAAAGTAGACATTTAAGGGTGGATTTTACAAATGTGCACTCCTGGAGTAGAACTACATGTGCCAGGAGTGCACATCAGGAATTCGGGTTTGGTGGGTCAGAGGTTCCATTGTTTAAGTTTAATTGATGGAATTCCGAACATGCGATCCTGGCCCATGAAGCTCCACATTGGAAGCACAAATTCATAAAATCTAGTGCTAGTTTGCAGTCCTCAAAAGTAATATTCTGAAATTACCCCTGAAACTGGATTCCAGTTCAAAACCTACCTGCTGGTCATTAAATTATGTATTTCATTTTTCTCCCAACCTTTTCACTGTTTCCATTGTCTCACCTTTGGAAAGACAACGTGGCCAAAATTCCCCTCCTTTTTTAAGGCCCATTACCACGTCGCAGATGCGGCAATGTGGCAGTAAGGCCTTTCCGACCAGGGGCAGGTGGATGGTATGACCCATCCGCAATTGCCTCCAGGCTGGGGGTGGTGGAAAAAGATTGCTGCCGCAACACGACTTTCCGCCCCGCCCGATGCTACGGCCATGTGACGACCCTTTACCACCCGACAGAGACCCCTTTTCCGTCCCACGGGGGAAATTGCCCAGCGGGAGCACACCACCGCCGGTCGGTGCCCCCAACAGCTTCGCGAGGTGGAAAGCTGCCAGTGGCTGAGCGGTGCGACCGCCCTTAAAGGGTAGGGTACATCGCCATGGTTGCCATTTTGTTTTAATTGTCAGTCGACTTTGCAGTCGGCCCGACAATGGCCCGGCTGAACCCCTCCCTGGTGGCTCAGTGTATGCTAAGGAGGCCTCACTAGGCCTTGTAGCGTCCCTCCCCTTTAAGTGAAGGGAGGGGCATTGCTACGCGTCAGCATGAGGTGGCACTCCGCGTCGCCCTGACATCATCAGCCCCGCTTCCCACACAAACCCGCGCCTACACTGCCTCAAACAGTGCCTCAAAGTGCTGGGAGGCAGTGACAAAGTTAAAGTGCTAAATTTTCCGCCTCTTCCCTCCTTAGTATAGTGGGAATTCTATAGTGCAAGCTGCTGTGACGCCAACACACTGTCTAAGTAGCCAATCAAAACGCAGAATTCTCACAGACAGGAAATATAAAGCACTAATAATCAATCACTTTTTTAAAAAAAATTACAGAGAGCGAAATAAAGATTGGGACAAACACATTGGGTTGAGGTAGAAGCTGAAATATAAATAAACTTCTTACAAAAAGTATTTTTTAAAGTCTAATCATTTTTAATTTAATCGAGAAATTTGACATTCCAGGCCAAAACGATTTTTTAAAACAGTAGTTATTACTCAATTCACCATTAAAACCCAATTACATCTCATTTTAATGGGTCTAACTTTTCATGGGTTTTCTAACAGCGACATTTGTTCGAAAAAGGGGACATTTTAGTCAGATCAGTGATTGCACTGATTGCCGGCTCTGGTGTGGACCTCATTGTCGATGTCTGCCCTTGCTGACAGTCGGCTCCCGAGGCAGGGAAAGTGGTCCACGCTGTCCAAGGCCGTACCGTGGATTTTGATGACTGGGGAGCAGTGCTTTTTGGCAGGGTCAGGTTGGCGGAGGACCTTTGTCTTACGGATGTTCAGTGTAAGGCCCATGCTTTCGTACGCCTCGGTGAAAATGTTGACTATGACTTGGAGTTCAGCCTCAGAATGTGCGCAGATGCAAGCGTCGTCCGCGTACTGCAGTTCGACGACAGAGGATGGGACGGTCTTGGATCTAGCCTGGAGACAATGAAGGTTGAACAGATCCCTGGCCAAAGACCGCCCTAAGTGGAGGAAGAGCATCCGAGTGGGTGCTGAGCACCTCGTGTTTCGTCGCCCAGAGCATGCAGAAATCAAGCGCAGGCAGCGGAATGAGCGTGCAGAAAACCAGACTCCCCACCCACCCTTTCCTTTAACGATTGTCTGTCCCACCTGTGACAGAGACTGCAATTCCCGTATTGAACTCACTTTTAGATTGGAAGCAAGTCTTCCTTGGTGGGGCCTCACCTGGAATATTGTGTCCAATTTTGGTCTCCTAATCTGAGGAAGGACGTTCTTGCTATTGAGGGAGTGCAGCGAAGGTTCACCAGACTGATTCCCGGGATGGCTGGACTGACATATGAGGAGAGACTGGATAGACTGGGCCTTTATTCACTGGAGTTTAGAAGGATGAGAAGGGATCTCATAGAAACATATAAAATTCTGACGGGACTGGACAGGTTAGAGGCAGGAAGAATGTTCCCGATGTTGGGGAAGTCCAGAACCAAGGGTCACAGTCTAAGGATAAGGGGTAAGCCATTTAGGTCTGAGATGAGGAGAAACTTCTTCACTCAGTGAGTTGTTAACCTGTGGAATTCTCTACTGCAGAGATTTGTTGATACCAGTTCGTTGGATATATTCAAGAGGGAGTTAGATATGGCCCTTAGAGCTAAAAGGATCAAGGGGTATGGAGAGAGAGCAGGAAAGGGGTACTGAGGTGAATGATCAGCCATGATCTTATTGAATGGTGGTGCAGGCTCGAAGGGCCGAATGGCCTACTCCTGCACCTATTTTCTATGTTTCTATGTTTCTCTGTTTTTCCTCGATTTCGAGGGACTGCCTATGAAGATGATGGGTGTCCACAGCGCAGCCTATGGAGGAGCAGAGAACGACAGACCGCAGCTTCAGGATTTATGTATTGGACTGCGCATGTGCCAAATCCTGTAGTTGTGATTAGTTTCAAAGGTGAAATGACAGCGAATGCTGCTAGTTCGCTGTCATCAGGATGGCATCTTTCTCACCCTCACTCTTGCCTTTTAATTGGACTTTATATCATAAGTATTCACCTTTTCTGAGTTATAGCATTTCATTAGTTTACAGATACGATAACCTGACACTGGATCCATGTAATGAGTTGGTACATTTTGACTCTCCTCCCTTTCTGACTTGCATTGTTCAGGTTTTTAGGCCTGGCCAAGGTGCGTAGGGTTCAGTGCACATGTTTGCTGCTCTTGGTTCTGTGAATGCATGTATGGAGCACACAGCACATAGAATGGTTTCTGAGACTCCAAGAGAGGTCCAGGACAGAATTTAATGACTGCTGAATACATACTAATTCTAAAATTGGCTGAGGGTTTGGAATGTGCAGCCGGTAACTCACTGAATAGTTTAATTGTGGAAGAATGCAAATCCAGCAGATCATCTTGAGGACATTCGGTCCCCACATGGTGGTTGATATAGTGGCCTTGGAATAGGTCCAGAGGAGAGCTACAGAAATGATTCCTAGCGTAAAGAACTTCAGCTACTCCGATAGGCTAAGGACCTTGGCCTATTTACTTTAGAGCAATGTAGACTTAGAGGCAACCTGATAGAGGTTTATAAAATAATTAAAGGGCTGAATAGTGTCTCTATTGATAGATTTTTCCAGTTTAGCAGATTGGGGTGGACCAGGGGACAAGAGTTTAAATTATGTAAGAGCAGAAATAGACTGGATGTTAGGCAGTTCTTCTTTTCCCAGAGAGTAGTGAGCCTCTGGAAAGCGTTGCCAGCTGGTGTGGTGTGTGCAGACTCTCTGTACATCTTCAAGAGGGAGCTGGACCGTTTCCTGACTAGGGCAGAGATTGCATCATACAGAAGGTAAGTGTCTTTATAGAAAATACTTGATCCATGTGATCTCCTGGAATGGTTTTGATCGCCTGAGGGGGTTGAAGAGGAATTTTGCAGAATATTGTTACCCTTATTGGCCTTGGGCTTTCTTGCCTCTCCCAGAAGAACACAGGGCACAGCCAGTGTGGGGTGGGGAGGGGGGAGGAGAGAGGGAAGAAGGTGGTGTTTAAAAATAATGCTCCAGCCATCATGAATGTGGGGCAGGCTTGATGGGGCAGTTGGCCTTTTCCTGCCTGTTAATTTAGTATATATGAAGAAAATGTGAGAAACAAACATAAAATAAGACTACACCATCCCAAGACTGAGAAAGTTCATCTATTAGTGTAGAAATAGTTAATCTTGCCATGTTCAAGAAAAAGGGCAGCAAGTGCATGGGAACACCATCACCTCCAAATTGCCCTCAATGTTGCACAACGTCCCAGCATGGACATGTATCACTATTCCTTCATCATCGCTGGGTCCAAATCCTGGAACTCCCTACCTGTGACAATACCTTCACTCATCACTCGTAGGCAGTCCCTCGAAATCAAGGAAGACTTGCTTCCACTCTAAAAGTGAGTTCTTACATGACTGAACAGTCCAATATGAGAATTACAGTCGCTGTTACAGGTGGACAGGTAGTCTTTGAAGGAAAGGGTGGGTGGGGAGTCTGGTTTGCCGCACACTCCTTCCGCTGCCTGTGCTTGCCTTCTGAATGCTCGCGGCGATGAGGTTGAGGTGCTCAACGCCCTCCCGGATGCTCTTCCTCCACTTAAATCTTTGGCCAGGGACTCCCAGGTGTCAGTGGGGATGTTGCATTTTATCAAGGAGGCTTTGAGGATGTCGTTGAAACGTTTCCTCTGCCCAACTGGGGCTCGCTTGCTGTGAAGGAGTTCCAAGTAGAGCGCTTGCTTTGGGAGTCTTGTGTCAGGCATGCGAACAATGTGGCCCGCCCAACGGAGCTGGTCGAGTGCAGTCAGTGCTTCGATGCCGGGGATGTTGGCCTGATCGAGAACACTGATGTTGGTGCATCTATCTTCCCAGGGGATTTGCAGGATCTTGCGGAGACACTGTTGTTGGTAAAACCCGCGACCTAAAGAATAGATGGTGGGTGGAGAAAGCACAGGAGATTCAGCGGCAATACCTTCACCTCGTGACCTGCAGCAGTTCAGAAAGAAGGCCCACCACTACCTTCTCAAGAGCAACTAGGGATGGGCAATAAATGCCGGCTGTGCCAGCAATGCCCACATCACCGAGAATGATTTTTTTTTTAATTCTACTGCATACTGATCAATCCCCATTTGTTCTTTAAACAGCTCTTCTGGCTCTGATTGAAATGGCCCCATAAAGCATAGCGACTCTCCTCTTTTACACACGTGTGACGTTACAGTCAATGTGCTGAAGAGATGAGTCACTGTGCTTTATCAGGCTAGTTTAATTAGGATCAAAAAAGCTGTTTAAGGAGCTGCTGCATGACCAGCATGAGTGGACGGTTGCAAAAGTTAATCGTCCACTTTCAAATTGGGTGGTTGCAGCCATGTACCGCTGTCATGATTTATTTTTGACTGAACAAGCCAACCTCACCCTTGACCTGGAAAAGACTCACAGATATCCAACATGAAGCCAGGCAAAACTGCTGCCCCAAACAAAACCAAGCAAAATAGTTTTGTGATGTTGTCCACCACAGGAAACCTTTCCAAACTAAAAATAAAAACACAAAGAGGACAGTCCACGAATGGGACCATGCATCAACTTAGACGATGACTCTTTTCCCATGGCACCCATAGCAACGAGCTCTCCCCTTCCAGGTACCCTTTCGGAGTCCCACTCCAGAGACTTGAGCACAAAAATCTAGGCTGATACTCCAGTGCAGTATCGCGGTTGTGCTGCACTGTTGGAGGTGTCAGATGAGACACTAAACCGAGGCCCTCTCTGCTCTCTCAGATAGACGTAAAAAACCCCATGGTACTATTTCAAAGAAAAGAAGGGCAATTATCCCTGGTATTCTGGCCAATATTTATCCCTTAATCAACATCACTAAAAACAGATTGTCAGGTCATTATCACATGTGGGAGCTTGCTGTGTGCAAATTGGCTGCCTACAAGGCAACACAGTGACTACACTTCAAAAGTTCTTCATTTGCTGTGAAGCGCTTTGGGGTGTCCTGAGGTTGTGAAAGGTGGAATGTGTGAGGTTGCAGTGCCTATTCCATTATTTGAATTCTGGCTGCACTTCAGTCCCACGCTCCTGATCTTTGGGCATCCTATACAGAGGGGAGCGGGCAAGTCGAATGCCTCCTTGTAGGACTGCTCCTGGGCATGGCCAAGGGGACCATTAACCGGTCCAGGCAGCGGGCGGTCGAGGGTGTCGTCTTGCCCAACTGCCTGCCTCTCCTACGTGGTTACATTCGAGCCAGGGTGTCCCTAGAGATGGAGCACGCAGTGTCCGCCATTACGCTTGCGGCCTTCCGCATAAGGTGGGCGCCGGAGGGACTGGAGTGCATCATCTCCCCCGGCAACCAAATTTTAATTTGACTGTTTATTGTTTAAAAAGTTTTATTGGTTAATTTGTCAGTTTTATGCCCCTTTAATAAGGGGCCACTTGATTATTGTTTTACAAAAATAGTTGTGAAAGGCACTATATAAATGCAAGTTTTTCTTTCTTTCAAAATGCAAAGAAGACCTCTTGCTCTTTCTTTCATGATGTTTACAGTAGTAAGAGAAGTCAAGGAATGCAACAGTGTATAGACCTGAGCCTCAAACTGCCCCAAGTGACTAAGTCGGCCACAGGGAGATCAAGGTCACAACTGAGGATGCTCTAGTAATGGCTCCTTTTGAGAAAGGGCCGACTTTGAACTTTATATCTTGTCCCTTGCAACACTAGCTCCCGCTGGAGTGGAACTAAGCTGCAGAACTACAGAACCAGTGGGAACCTGTTCAACCTTAGGCATCTTCGGGCCAGGTCCAAGACCACCCCAACCTCTGTCGTCGAGCTACAGTACTGCGGACGATGCCTGCGTCTGCGCATATACAGAGGCTGAACTCCAGGATATAGTCGATGTATTTACTGGGGCATACGAAAGCATGGGCCTTACACTAAACATCAGTAAGACAAAGGTCCTCCACCAACCTGTCCTCGCCGCACAGCACTGTCCCCCCCAATCATCAAGATCCATGGCGCGGCCCTGGACAACGTGGACCATTTCCCATACCTCGGGAGCCTCTTATCAACAAGAGCAGGCATTGATGATTGGATTCAACACCGCCTTCAGTGCGCCAGTACAGCTTTCGGCCGCCTGAGGAAAAGAGTGTTCGAAGACCAGGCCCTCAAATCTGCCACCAACCTCATGGTCTACAGGGCTGTAGTAATATCCACCCTCCTGTATGGCTCAGAGACATGGACCATGTACAGTAGACACCTCAAGTCGCTGGAGAAATACCACCAACGATGTCGCCGCAAGATCCGACAAATCCCCTGGGAGGACAGACGCACCAACATTAGCGTCCTCGTCCAGGCCAATATCCCCAGCATTGAAGCACTGACCACACTTGATCAGCTCTGCTCGGCAGGCCACATTGTCCGCATGCCAGACACGAGACTCCCAAAGCAAGCGTTCTATTCGGAACTCCTTCACGGCAAACGAGCCAACGGTGGGCAGAGGAAATGTTACAAGGACACCCTCAAAGCCTCCCTGATAAAGTGCAACATTCCCACTGACACCTGGGAGTCCCTGGCCAAAAGGCTGCCCTAAGTGGAGGAAGTGCATCTGGGAGGGCGCTGAGCACCTCGAGTCTTACCGCCAACAGAAATCAAGCGCAGGCAGCGGAAAGAGCGTGCAGCAAACCAGACTCTATGTCATGTATTCAACTGTCATTGTAACCCATGTATAAACTGATCGAAGTTGTACACAGTGAGAACACTGACCACAAGGGGGTGAACTTGTGAGAGACACTCCAAACCTGGGCTTTCAGGTATAAAAGGGGAAGCTCCACCCACCTTCATCACTAGAGTGCTGGCTAATAAAGGTTACTGGTCACAGAGTGACCTCTCAAGTATGGGCCTCGTGTGCATTTATACTGTATAGTAAGGACGTATTATTGGCGACGAGAAACCGGGATTTAAACCACGCGATCATGGCCACTAGCAGCACAGACGAGAGGTACTATGTTGATGATGATTGGGGCGATTTTATTGAGAGACTACAGCATAGTTTCATCACCAAGGAATGGTTGGGACAGGATTCGGCCGACAAACGCAGGGCTCATCTCCTGACGGTTTGTGGATCCAGGACGTATTCCCTGATGAAGGACCTTCTAGCGCCAGAGAAGCCGGCAGACAAGACTTTTGAAGAGCTCAGTAAGTTGATCGGGGAACACTTTAAACCGGCGAGCAGCATGCACATGGCGAGACACCAATTTTACACGCATCAGTGGCGAGAAGGGCAATGCGTTCCAGACTTCGTAGCAAACCTCCGACAACTGGCGAGCCTATGTAAGTTCCGAGATGCATGCAGAGTGGAGATGCTGCGAGACTTTTTTATTGAGGGCATCGGGCACGCTGGGGTTTTCAGGAAACTGATTGAGACCAAAGACTTGACCCTGGAAACGGCGGCTTTGATGGCCCAGACATTTATCTCAGGGGAGGAAGAGACCAGAATGATGTTTGACAAAAATCTTGGCTTAAATGCAGCAAATGGACAGAGAGTCAACATTGTTAATGCGGGACACAGTTCTCCAGGTAGGCAGGGGCAATCGGACATGCCCGAGCATGTAGTCGAACCCAAAGAGGGAATTCAACAGAGACAATGGCTAGCTGAACGGCGATTCATGCCATTGCAAGGGACAATGCGACCAGTAATGGGGCCATCAACACCTGTCAATGGTGCGCTTAAGGACAGTTACAGAGACAGTCAGAGATGAGTGACTGGTAATGGATCTTTTGTTTCCGACAACGGCTCATGTTGGAGGTGTGGAGACAAACACATAGCCAGAGCTTGCAGGTATCAGCAATATACCTGCAGAAACTGCAATGTCAGCGGTCACTTGGCATGTATGTGCAGGAAGCTTGCAGCCAGTTTGATGTACGAGGAGGACGGGCCCAATGTAAGCCCTACGAGGCCAAATGAACACTGGGGGGAAATCGCTGGAAGCTGAAGTTCAGCGAGTTCATGTGGAGCACATATGCAGTTCATACATCAGGACGCCACCGATAATGATGAAAGTGCTCCTCAATGGCATCCCAGTATCAATGGAGCTAGACACAGGGGCCAGCCAGTCCCTGATGAGTATCAAACAGTTCGACAAGTTGTGGGCGTCCAAGGCCAGGAGGCCAAAATTAGTGCCGATTGACTCACAGCTATGGACATATACCAAGGAGATCATTCCGGTGCTAGGCAGCACCACGGTAGTCGTGACCCACAAAGATTCGCAGAACAGATTGCCACTCTGGATTGTCCCGGGGGACGGTCCTGCACTACTTGGGAGGAGTTGGCTTGCTGTCATGAACAGCAAATGGGGCGATGTCAATGCAATTTCTTCCGTGGAGCGAGTATCATGCTCACAGGTCCTGGGCAAATTTGACTCATTATTTCAACCCGGCATTGGCACTTTCATGGGGACCATGGTAGTGATTCACATAAACCCGGACGCCAGGCCAGTACACCACAAGGTCAGAGCGGTGGCGTACGTGATGCGGGAAAGGATAGAAGGCGAATTGGACCACCTGCTGAGAGAAGGCATCATCTTGCCAGTCGAATTCAGTGACTGGGCGAGCCCGATTGTGCCGGTGCTCAAGGCGGATGGGTCGGTCAGGATATGCGGTGATTACAAGGCCACCATCAATCGTGTGTCACCCCAAGACCAGTACCCGCTACCGAGAGCGGAGGACCTCTTTGCGACGCTATCCGGTGGCAAACTGTTTTCAAAATTGGGCCTGACCTCAGCTTACATGACCCAGGAGCTGGCGAGTGAGTCGAAGAAACTGACCACCATCACGACACACAAGGGGTTGTTTGAGTACAACAGATGTCTGTTCGGGATTCGCTCGGCCGCCGCGATCTTTCAACGAAATATGGAAAGCCTCCTCAAGTCATTCCAAGGACGGTGGTTTTTCAAGACGACATCCTCATCACGGGTTGCGATACGGAAGAACACCTCCACAACCTGGAAGAGGTGCTACGCAGACTGGACCGGGTAGGGCTGCGACTGAAAAAGACGAAGTGCGTCTTCCTAGCTCCAGAGGTAGAATTCCTGTGGATGAGGGTAGCAGTAGACGGGATCAGACCTACTGCATCCAAAACGGAAGCGATTCAGAGAGCACCCAGACCCCGTAACACATCGGAGCTGCGTTCGTTCCTGGGGCTCCTGAACTATTTTGGTAACTTTCTTCCCAAATTGAGCACGCTGTTAGAGCCGCTACACGTGCTCCTACGCAAAGGTCGCGATTGGGTCTGGGGGGACAGCTAGGAAAGGGCTTTTGATAGACCACGCAATTTGTTATGCACCAACAGTCTGTTAACGCTATATGACCCACGTAAGAAACTTGTTTTAACGTGCGATGTGTCGTCCTATGAGGTCGGGTGTGTGTTGCAGCATGTTAATGCCAAGGGTCGGTTACAGCCAATAGCTTATGCCTCCAGAAGTCTGTCCCAGGCAGAAAGGGGCTACGGGGTGGTAGAAAAGGAAGCTGTATATGCAGTAAAAAAAATGCACCACTACCTGTTCGGCAGGAAATTTGAGCTGGAGACAGATCGCAAACCCCTAACGTCCCTTTTGGCTGACAACAAGGCCATAAATGCAAATGCATCAGCCCGCATACAGAGGTGGGCACTCATGTTAGCCGCCTATGACTATACCATTCGGCACAGGCCGGGCACTGAAAACTGCGGCGATGCACTCCGCAGGCTCCCACTAGCCACCACGAGAGGGCAACCGAGCATGCTGCTGAGATGGTCATGGCTGTTGAAGCTTTCAAAAGCGAAGGCTCACCCGTGACAGCCCGTCAGATCAAAGTCTGGACAAATAGAGCCCCGCTACTGTCTCTAGTCAAGAAATGCGTCCTGAATGGGGACTGGGCAGCCACGTACAGGGCATGCCCTGAGGAATTCAAACCATTTCACAGGGGCAAGGATGAACTCTCGATTCAGGCTGATTGCCTACTATGGGGGAACCAAGTAGTCATGCCCCAGATGGGCAGAGAGGTGTTCATCAGAGAACTCCACAATGAGCACCCGGGCATTGTTATGATGAAGGCAATTGCCAGGTCATACGTTTGGTGGCCAGGGATAGATGCAGACCTGGAACTTTGTGTTCGCAGGTGCAACACGTGTGCCCAGCTGGGCAATGCGCCCAGGGAAGCTCCCCTTAGCCCCTGGTCCTGGCCCGTCAAGCCATGGTCACGCATCCATGTGGACTACGCAGGTCCTTTCATGGGTAAAATATTTTTGGTTGTCGCAGATGCCTATTCCAAATGGATCGAGTGTGACATTCTCAATTCAAGCACATCCTCTGCCACAGTAGAAAGTCTACGGGCAATGTTCGCCGCCCATGGTCTACCGGACGTCTTGGTCAGCGACAATGGCCCGTGCATTACAAGCATTGAATTCCAGGACTTCATGGCAGGAAATGGTATCAACCATGTCAGAATGGCACCGTTCAAGCCGGCCTCAAACGGCCAGGCAGAACAAGCAGTGCAGATAATCAAACAGGGGATGCTCAGAATCCAAGGGGGTTCCCTGCAAAGCCGCTTATCACGTCTCGTATTGGCCAATAGATCCCGACCACACTCGCTCACAGGGGTTCCACTCGCAGAGCTGCTAATGAAAAGGATGCTCAAAACCAGGTTATCCCTTATACACCCCACCATGAAAGAAATTGTTGAGAGCAGGCGCCAGTCACAATGTGACTACTATGACAGGAATGCGAGGACACAATGAATTGATGTCAATTACCCTGTCTTTGTCCTCAACTACGCTGCAGGGCCCAAATGGCTCTCAGGCACTGTGATTGCCAAAGAGGGGAATAGGATTCTGGTAGTTAAACTTACCAATGGACAAATCTGCCGCAAACACGTGGATCAAACAAAAATGAGGTTCAGCAACCCCATAGAAGAAGCAGAGGAAGAACACGATTTAGAGTTCACTCCACCACAGGGGACTGAACACCGGAACCAAGTGGAGGAGAGCCCAGTCACTGTGGGCAGTCCGGACAGGCCTGAGGCCCCGCAAACAGCAGACACTCAGGCCAGCACCCAACAACCGGAGCCTCAACTCAGGCACTCTGCAAGGGAGCGTAAACCACCAGAGAGGCTTAACCTATGATCCCAATAAGACTTTGTGGGGGAGGTGATGTCATGTATTCAACTGACCTAAGTTGTACACCATGAGAACATTGACCACTAGGTGGTGAACTTGTGGGAGACACTCCTAACCTGGACTTTCAGGTATAAAAGGGGAAGCTCCACCCACTTTCATCACTTGAGTGCTGGCTAATAACGGTTACTGGTCACAGAGTGACCTTCTCTCAAGTATGGGCCTCGTGTGCATTTATACTGTATAGTAAGGACGTATTACTCTACACCCACCCTTATCCTCAACGACTGTCTGTCCCACCTCTGACAGAGACTGTGGTTCTCGTATTGGACTGTTCAGCCACCTAAGGACTCATTTCAAGAGTGGAAGCAAGTCTTCCTCGATTCCGAGGGACTGCCTATGATGATGATGAGCTAGATATACACCAATGCCCAACATAATACAAGAGGTTTCATTGGGCTAGAATTTCCATTGCATCGCCGCCCGGTTTCTTGGCAGTATTGGTCGTTTTGGGCAAGAACCAGGTCGGCGAAAATTTCCACAGCTGAGTTCTGCCAGTGGTTTTGAAGTACCGCTGGAGAACGAACCACCGGCGTGCACCATCCATAGACCGCCATTGCCTAATTTTTGGCTCAGCGGTGACCCATAGGTAAGTTGAAAGAAAACCACCCACGAGAAGCAGCAAAACTGGGCGGTAGGCGAGTAGCCCTGCAAAAAAAAAAGGTAAATAAATGTTTTTTTTACAAATTATTTTAAAATTCTCCTGCAGTGATTTAAGCGAAAAGAGTCCTGAGAATGTGTTTGAGATATTTTATTTTACATTTTTTGAAAAAATATTTTGTGTGTTTTTCTCCTCCTGCAGACTCGGTGTAAGTTTTTGTAATTTTAGAAATTATCTCCCATTATTTTTTTAAGAACTGTCCAATCGGCCCAAGATTCCATTTCTTCACCGAGAATCGGGGCGTGAGGTCCATTTTTTTTTCGCCGGGCAGATTTTTTTCTTTATTTTAAATGGAATTTTTCGCTGGTGATAATTTGAGAATCTTAGCGTTAAATTGGGCAGCAAACCGGCACTGGCGGATTGTTTGGAAATTCTAGCCCATAATTTGAAATGTATTTGAAGTTTGCATTAGTGTACTTGTAGATGTAAATGTAGAGGGTTAGAGCAAGACTATTACAGTATTGTGGAACTGCAGGCTAGTCAAAAGGGAAGCAGTGTGTTACTACCCATCATTTTAATTATGGCCTGATGCAGCCCACACTGTAAGTTCCCTGAGGATCACTGTGTTACAATAATTCTACAGTTCTCAAGGGGTTACTAGTTCTATTTCCATTTGCCTTTCTCTGTGTTTTTGTTGCTTCTGTATACTATTTTTTGTTTTTCTTTAATAGCCTTATTATTTCCTCAGTTTCCTGTTTTCACTTCTGCAGTAATGAGCTGGTTCTGAAACAAAGCCCAGCAAACATGTGTGCAGGAATTCAAAGCCTCTAAGAGTAATGAGGTAAGCGGATGTTGTCCGCCCACACTCTCATTTCTTATGGCCTATCTTGCTTCAGCCTTGTGTAAAAAAATGTTCGAGCCTCCATCCGATACATTACTGTAATTGATTCATTCATAAATTGGATCATTCTCGTGGTTATGACATCAGCGGAAATGCTGCGCCCTCCCCCAACCATGTTATAGCTTTGCACTACGCTCCCAGCCAACTGTGCTCCTGTCTATTCAAGTAAGCTGTGATGTACAAATAACCTTTGAAACTACTTTGAAAAACGCAAGACAGCAGAAAATAAAGTTGACCTTTATGTGGCCTTTTGATTATATACATTCTTATATGTAATGTGGGGTGGCAGTAATTATTACATTAGAAATAACAAGAATGTATCTGTACAGTTTTTAAAACATTTGCTAAACAAAGATTATTTTATAGACATTGTATAATCAATGCAATTTAAATAACTGAAGTTTTCTAGTGGGAGAGTGGAAAATAGTCTATGAAATAACGACAGAAGAATGCACTCCATGGGGGCAGTTTTGACTTTTGCTGATCGTGTAAAAGGTGCGATATCGGATCAGCCGCCCATTAAACACCTTCCCAATTTTAGTTTCCATTGAAGTCATGGAAATGAAAACGAAGTGACTCCTGCCAATGAACTGGAAGCTACGCAGGAGCATTCTGCGCATAACTGTCAGGTCCAAAATTTATAAAATAATGTTCACCACAACGGATCGGAGAAGTGCTGAAACATATCACTAATAAAGTTTGATTAATGTTATTAGGGTGGGTTAATGTTACTGGTGATTTTTCCAGTTTAAGAACTGTTGTCTCGAAGGACAAACAACTTAATAAAAATAAACTCACAGTTCGAATTTTATTTAAAATGAACAGAGTTCTCTAAATACGATTCTTCATTCCTCATTTTTGAAAGTCCGGTGACAACAAACCAAAAAAAAACCTCTGGAACTGCGCATGCACAACTATTTCCGGTTCTTTGGCAGCTGTTGAGAATCAGCAGGGGTGTATAACAGGCAGCCGATCCAATATTGTAAGTTTTACACTATCACTGAAATTCAAAATGATCCCACAAGAGTGTGAAGGATCCATTGTTTACTTGTTTCCCAATGTCACAGCGTAAATCATTTTCTACAATCACATTGTTCTCCAGTCAATTATTTTGCATTATGCATTCGAATGGTAAATAAATTAAGTTGCATTATTTTTCTTGCCAAGTTCCTCCCCTGTCCTCCTCTCTTCTCCTCTCGCAGACTCCCCTGAAGGTGCTGACTCTTTGCTGTGGTACAGTTCCATGGGCATCAGTTACCTTCCGGTCTTTGATCCAAGATAGTGGCCGTTATTTGTATGTGAGCCGAAACAGACGCCGGAATTTTCCGTGGGGTCAGCGGGTGGAATCGGTGGCAGGTTGGGTGGGAACGTTTTTTTTTTCCATAGCAGGTCAGGACCCTGCTGTCAACTCACCACCACGTGCCTTTCCCAATCTGTCAGTGGGATGTGTGAGCAGACCCGACACGCAGCGGGAGGGGCTCTATTTAAGCTGATTATTGCCTTGTTGAGAGATCACTAAGAATACATTTTACCTTACCGTTTCACTTTAACTGCTCTCCCATGGAGTCCATGCTGGTCGGGGATCATGTCTGTTAAGCTAAGGTGGGGGTTGAATGACCATTGAATGAGCTGATTACTTGACAGCTTGAAATATGCTATAAAAGCTCCCACCTCACAGCTGTTCATTTTCCAAGCTCAGAAGCTGTTGCATTTGGAACACAGACTGAGCTTTATGCAGGCTGCAAGTGTTTGGAGCAAACTCTCCAATCAGTGTCACCTCATTGGAACAAACTTTCTCACCATTGACAGATCACTTCTGTCATCTCAACTTCACCTGCCATCTATTCCATCAGCATGGATATCATTTATACTGTTTCACCTTGGTCCTCAGAATAGGACCATGATGAGCCCCAACACCAGCAGCACCAACATCAAAACTGCCAACTTTCTCCTCATCCATCTGATGCTGGACAGGACACAGGGCATCAGCACTGAGCACATTACTGCCCAGGAGGCCAAGGATGGCCTCACCATGGCCAGATTTACTTCACTCGATGCTGTACACCCTGGCTGCCACACTTTGGCACCACCCGACACCAACAACATAAAGCAGCCCAATAATACCCAAATCATTCCTTTCACATTCATTACCATTATGGGGGTACCCCTATGTCTCAACATTCACTGCAACTCACTAAGTCACTTCCAAAGGTGCAAATAAATCTGTCCAAAAAAGGAAAGTGTTGAAAATAACAGTTTCAATGTTTGACAACACATTAACAGAAACTTTACATTAGCATTGGATAAAGCACCCAAGTAGCTACCCTTGTGTACGATGCAGATGTGATAATGTAGATAGAGAGAGGGATAGGTGGAGGTGAAAGATAAGTTGGTGTGAGTAAGGAGGTGCAGGAGTTGGGCAGGGAAGGCAGAGTGATGGGGATGTGATGAATAGCATAGCAGGATGAGGTTGAGTGTGGCTTTGCAGTAACATTTCGTGATCATGATATCATTGAAAGGTTTGCGCCACTGCAGCCTGGTCCTCCTGACGACATCCCTGCTTGTGCCCTCCTCTACAATGTGCAACCAGGCTGTTTAGGTCTCCTGCGGAGGCCTCTACTGCCCATCGGAAGGGAAGAGGACCTCCCTGCTAATGGAGGGTGTCGTGGGAGAACCTGAGTGCAGCCCTGTGCATCTTTGCTGTCATTGTCAGAGCTTTCAGTACCTCAATGCTGCAAAACACTGACAGCACAAATGTCAAGATAAATTTGGACATGGCACCTGAAGGAAATTGGCTGATGAAGCTTCATGAAATGAAGTCACCAGATCCGCATCTTCTAATTGGTCCAGAAAACGTGCTGGAAAGGCTTAACAAGCACTATCAATGGAAAGTCATTTCACAGAGTGCAATGGAGCCAGCAGTGGGGTTGGGACCTGCCACCGACATCATCCACCCCAGACCCGCTGAGGTAAGTAAAATCACAGCCAGAGAATCTAATCCTGTCCTGGTGCAACATCCATACAAATGCAGGGTTCACTGGATAGCATTCAGGAGCCATCATTCTCATTCATAACCCGGGGCATGAAGGCCAATTGGAACATTCATACAGCCAGTCTGGTTAGGATCAGTGCATGCAGCAGGCCAATCTTGAAACTTCCCTGGCCTGTTTTGCTCACAAGATAAACTCAGTGGAGCTCAGTCAGATTCTTTTTGTTGCTGATGATCCCTGTGATTTCTGGTGCTGGAAAAGTTATGTTGAATCATAAAAAACTGAAAAGTAAAAAACAAGTTCCAATGTGAAAGAAATCAAATATAAACAAACATCTTTTAGAAAATTGCATAAGTGTTTGACCAAGCAACACAAAGTGGTTAATTACATAAACAGATTTGTGCAAAACACCGTTTTGGATACTGTTGAGGGGGATGACTCATCAGGGGAGAGCAGCAGCAGCCAAGTTCATGGCACCGTGGGTGGCTCTGCTGCAAAGGAGGGCAGGAAAAAGAGTGGGAGAGCCATAGTGATAGGGGATTCGATTGTAAGGGGAATAGACAGGCGTTTCTGCGGCCGCAACCGAGACTCCTGGATGGTATGTTGCCTCCCTGGTGCAAGGGTCAAGGATGTCTCGGAGCGGGTGCAGGGCATTTTGAAGGGGGAGGGTAAACAGTCAGTTGTTGTGGTGCATATAGATACTGACGATATAGGTAAAAAAAACAGGATGAAATCCTACAAGACAAATTTAGGGAGCTAGGAACTAAATTAAAAAGTAGGGCCTCAAAAGTAGTAATCTCAGCATTGCTACCAGTGCCAAGTGCTAGTCAGAGTAGGAATCGCAGGATAGCTCAGATGAATATGTGGCTTGAGGAGTGGTGCAGAAGGGAGGGATTCAAATTCCTGCGACATTGGAACCGGTTCTGGGGGAGGTGGGACCAGTACAAACCGGACGGTATGCACCTAGGCAGGACTGGAACCAATGTCCTAGAGGGAGTGTTTGCAAGTGCTGTTAGAGAGGGGTTAAACTAATATGGCAGGGGAATGGGAACCTATGTAGGGAGACAGAGGGAGGTAGAATGGGGACAGAAGCAAAAGATCGAAAGAAGAAAAGTAAAAAAGTGGAGGGCAGAGAAACCCAAGGCAAAAAACAAAAGAGACCACATTACAGCAAAATTCTGAAGAGGAAAAGGGTATTAAAAAGACAAGCCTGAAGGGTCTGTGCCTCAATGCGAGGAGTATTCAGAATAAGGTGGATGAATTAACTGCGCAGATAGCAGTTAACGGATATGATGTAATTGGCATCACGAAGTCATGACTCCAGGGTGACCAAGGCTGGGAACTCAACATCCAGGGATATTCAACATTTAGGAAGGATAGACAGAAAGGAAAAGGAAGTGGGGTGGCGTTGCTGGTTAAAGAGGAAATTAATGCAATAGTAAGGAAAGACGTTAGCTTGGATGATGTGAAATCTGTATGGGTGGTGCTACGGAATACCAAAGGGCAGAAAACACTAGTGGAAGTTGTGTACAGACCACCAAACAGTAGTAGTGAGGTTGGGGATAGCATCAAACAAGAAATTAGGGATGTGTGCAATAAAGGTATCATGGGCAACTTAAACTACATGTTGATTGGGCTAACCAAACTGCCAACAATACGGTGGAGGAAGATTTCCTGGAGTGTATTAGGGATGGTTTTCTGGCCCAATACGTCGAGGAGCCAACTAGAGGGCTGGCCATCCTGGACTGGGTGATGTGTAATGAGAAAGGACTAATTAGAAATCATGTTGTGCAAGGCCCCTTGGGAAAGAGTGACCATAATATGGTAGAATTCTTTATTAAGGTGGAGAGTGACACAGTTAATTCAGAGACTAGGGTCCTGAACTTCAGGAAAGGTAACTTCGATGGTATGAGACGTGAATTGGCTAGAATAGACTGGCGAGTGATACTTAAAGGGTTGACGGTGGATAGGCAATGGCAAACAGTTAAAGATCACATGGATGAACTTCAACAATTGTACATCCCTGTCCGGAGTAAAAATAAAACGGGGAAGGTGGCTCAAGCATGGCTAACAAGGGAAAAATTAAGGATAGTGTGAAATCCAAGGAAGAGGCATATAAATTGGCCAGAAAAAGCAGAAAACCTGAGGACTGGGAGAATTTTATAATACAGCAGAGGAAGACAAAGGGTTTAATTAGGAGGGGGGAAATAGAGTATGAGAGGAAGCTTGCTAGGAACATAAAAACTGACTGCAAAAGCTTCTATAGATATGTGAAGAGAAAAAGATTAGTGAAGACAAACGTAGGTCCCTTGCAGTCGGATTCAGGTGAATTTATAATGGGGAACAAAGAAATGGTGGACCAGTTAAACAATTACTTTGGTTCTGTCTTCACAAAGGAAGACACAAATAACCTTCCGGAAATACTAAGGGACCGAGGGTCTAGTGAGATGGAGGAACTGAAGGAAATCCTTATTAGGTGGGAAATTGATGGGATTGAAAGCCAATAAATCCCCAGAGCCCGATAGTCTGCATCCCAGAGGACTTAAGGAAGTAGCCCTAGAAATAGTGGATACATTGGTGATCATTTTCCAACAGTCTATCGACTCTGGATCGGCTCCTATGGACTGGAGGGGAGCTAATGTAACGCCACTTTTTAAGAAGGGAGGGAGAGCGAAGCCGCGTAATTATAGACGGGTTAGCCTGACATCAGTAGTGGGGAAAATGTTGGAATCAATTATTAAAGATGAAATAGCAGCACATTTGGAAAACAGTGACAGGATCGGTCCAAGTCAGCATGTATTATGAAAGGGAAATCATGCTTGACAAATCTTCTAGAATTTTTTGAGGATGTAACTGGTAGAATGGACAAGGGAGAACCAGTGGATGTGGTGTATTTGGACTTTCAAAAGGCTTTTGACAAGGACCCACACAAGAGATTGGTGTGCAAAATTAAAGCACATGGTATAGCGGTGCAGGCTCGAAGGGCCGAATGGCCTACTCCTGCACCTATTTTCTATGTACTGACGTGGATAGAGAACTGGTTGGCAGACAGGAAGCAGAGAGTCAGGATAAACGGGTCCTTTTCAGAATGGCAGGCAGTGACTAGTGGGGTGCCACAGGGCTCAGTGCTGGGACCCCAGCTATTTACAATATACATTAATGATTTGGATGAGGGAATTGAGTGTAATATCTCTAAGTTTGCAGATGACACGAAGCTGTGTGGCGGTGTGAGCTGTGAGGAGGACGCTAAAAGGCTGCAGGGCAACTTGGACAGGTTAGGTGAGTGGGCAAATGTATGGCAGATGCAGTATAATGTGGATAAATGTGAGGTTATCCACTTTGGTGGCAAAAACGAGGGCAGAATATTATCTGAATGGTGACAGATTAGGAAAAGGGGAGGTGCAACGAGACCTGGGTGTCATGGTACATCAGTCATTGAAAGTTGGCATGCAAGTACAGCTGGCGGTGAAGAAGGCAAATGGTATGTTGGCCTTCATAGCTAGAGGATTTGAGTATAGGAGAAGTGAGGTCTTACTTCAGTTGTACAGGGCCTTAGTGAGGCCTCACCTGGAATATTGTGTTCAATTTTGGTCTCCTAATCTGAGGAAGGATGTTCTTGCTATTGAGGGAGTGCAGCGAAGGTTCACCAGACTGATTCCCGGGATGGCAGATCTGACATATGAGAGACTGGATCGACTGCGCCTTTATTCACTGGAGTTTAGAAGGATAAGAGGGGATCTCATAGAAACATATAAAATTCTGACGGGACTGGACAGGTTAGATGCAGGAAGAATGTTCCCGATGCTGGGGAAGTCCAGAACCAGGGGACATAGTCTAAGGATAAGGGGAAAGCCATTTAGGACTGAGATGAGGAGAAACTTCTTCACTCAGAGAGTTGTTAACCTGTGGAATTCCCTACCACAGAGAGTTGTTGATGCTAGTTCATTGGATATATTCAAGAGGGAGTTAGATATAGCCCTTACGGCTAAAGGGATCAAGGGGTATGGAGAGAAAGCAAGAAAGGGGTACGGAGGTGAATGATCAGCCATGATCGTATTGAATGGTGAGGAAGGCTCGAAGGGCCGAATGGCCTACTCCTGCACCTATTTTCTATGTTTTTATGTTTCTATGTTTAAAAAGGAGTTAATTACTCTGTATTTCATTCTGATGGGCATAACACAGGAATCTGTTTAACAATTTATATTATATTTAAGAACAGTAATATATAGGATATTGAATTACAACAATAATGAATTACAGTATGCAGACAACGCTTGCGTCTATGCATACTCGGAGGCCAAACTCCAAACCATCATCAACACCTTCACTGAAGCATACGGGAGCGTGAGCCTTACACTAAACATCTGTAAGACTAAGGTCGTTTACCAACCTACCCCCGCCACACAGTACTGCCCTCCAATTATCAAAATCCACGACGAGGCCTTGGACAACGTGGACCATTTTCCATACCTCAGGAGCCTACTGTCAACAAGGGCAGACGTCGATGTCGAAGCCCAACACCACCTTCAGTGTGCCAGTGCAGCCTTCAGTCTCTCAGGGATGTTGGTTGAAGGGATGGGTGGTTGGGGTGCTTAGGTTGTCGTGGGCTCCTTCTGCTGTTTGTGCTTGCTCCTGCGAAGAGTCTTGAGGTGTTTGGCGCCTTCCCGGAAGCTTCTCCTCCACTTTGAGTAGTCTTGGGCCAGGGATTCCCAGATGTTTGAAGACCAGGACCTCAACCCGGCACCATGCTCGTGGTCTATAGAGCAGTAGTGATACCCGCCTTTCTATATGCTTCAGAGATATGGACTATGTACAGCAGGCACCTCAAAACACTGGAGAAGTACAACCAGCACTGCCTCCGCAAGATCTTGCAAATCCATTGGCAGGATAGGCGCACCAACTTCAGTGTTCTCGCTCAGGCCAACATCCCCAGCATCGAAGCAATGACCATGCTCGATCAGCTCGGATGGACGGGCCACATTGTCAGCATGCCAAATACAGGACTCCCAAAATAAGCGCTCTACTCGGAGCTCCGACACAGCAAGCCAGGTCCAGGTGGGCAGAGGAAATGCTTCAAGGATACCCTCAAAACCTCCTGGAAAAAGTACAACATCCCCACCGACTCTCTTAGAAGAATGAGAGGTGATCTCATTCAAACATACACAATTCTTACAGAGCATGACAGGGTAGATGCAGGGAGGATGTTTCCCCTGGCTGGGGAGTCTAGAACCAGGGGTCACAGTCTCAGAAAAAGAGGTCAACCATTTCAGACTGAGGTGAGGAGAAATGTCTTCATTCATTGAATCTTTGGAATTCACTACCCTAGAGGGCTTTGGAGGCTCAGTCGTTGAGTATATTCAAGACAGAGTTCGATAGATTTTTAAATATTAAAGGAATCAAGGGAAATGGGGACAGTGCAGGAAAGTGGAGTTGAGGTAGAACATCAGCCATGATCTTATTGAATGGCAGAGCAGGATCAAGGGGCTGAATGGCCTCCTCCTGCTGCTAATTCTTATGTTCTTATGAGGATGACGAGGAAGACAAAGACGAGGAGGAGCAGAAGCAGGAGCAGGAACAGCAGCAACGCAGGAGGCAGGCACTTAATCAGCCTTCTGGAAGGGCAGTCCATGACCACCTCTACAGATTTCGGTTCCAATGAATTCCAGGCCATCTCCCGGTTGTTCTGCACATCCCCAACATTACATAAATTTCTCATTCCATATTACCCCCCCAAAGCTGAAATGAAAGACAGCACCAAATATGAAACATTACAATTAAAATGTTATCAGTAAATATTAACCACATATATACATAACAATTACATTATCTAATCACCCTTGTGCAAAACCTTACATCCCTCTTTGCACTGTCTTTACTTATTCTAATGCTCCTATGTCGTGTCTCCCCAGTGGCTGCAGCAGGGCTGGTGGAAGGCTGCTGAGTGTCAGGGGCAGAGACTATGGATGGCCTTGCCAGACGCCCTCAACCAGCCCTGGGCCTCAAAGGCCCGGTTGTAGACTACACCACATCAGGCGGGATGGCTAGATGATAGGCAGCGACAAGTGCAATAGCGGAGTGGCAGTGGCGAGATCAGGAATCTTAATATCCTGAGATAGGACAGCAGGTTCTTGCTCCACTGACCCACTGCCACTCCCCTGGGGCAGCACCTCAGCATCGCTATCAATCTGCTGGAGCACAGATTGGTGGCCTGCTGCGAGCCCCGGTGGACTGTGGTGGACATAGCGGCAATGGCAGCAGTCAGAGCTTGCGTAGCATCCAGTTGAGACTGCTTTAGAGCAGTCTAAGCTTCGATGCCAGCAACCACTGTCTTCATTACAGCACTAAGACATTGCGTTGCTTCCGCCTGTGCTTCAATGGAAGCTGCTACATCATCCATGAAGCACATCATGAGATCTGGGCCCCTACAGTCTCTCTGGGAGTCCACTATCTGGCAGTCTGCAGACTGGCAAAGATTGGCTCCATGGTCTGAGCAGAACTCTGTGCAATGTTGGAGGCGGACTCCTCCATGCTCTTTACCATTGCCAAGGGGCTCTCAGGCACCCTTGCCATTGCACCCATCATCTGGAAGTGCCTGGCCATCACGCTTGTTGTGAATGCTTCCCCATCGAGGACCTCATCTGAGTTCTGTGCAGCAGAACTTGCATGCAAACTCTCCCTACAGGGAGCTGGCTCCCACGCTATCCTTTGCCCTTGGCCTGCTTGTCCACAGTGCATCACCTAATGCAGAACCCTTCTACTAATCTTGCCTCTAATCATCATTATCATCATCATAGGCAGTCTCTCGGAATAGAAACGTAGAAACACTGAAACATAGAAAATAGGGGCAGGAGTAGGCCATTTGGCCCTACGAGTCTGCACCACTATTCAAGAAGATCATGGCTGATCATGCAACTTCAGTACCCCATTCCTGCTCTCTCTCCATACCCCTTGATCCCTTTAGCTGTAAGGGCCACATCTAACTCCTTTTTAAATATATCTAACGAACTGGCCTCAACAACTTTCTGTGGTAGAGAATTGCACAAGTTAACCACTCTCTGAGTGAAGAAGTTTCTCCTCATCTCGGTCCTAAGTGGCTTACCCCTTATCCTTAGACTGTGAACCCTGATTCTGGACTTCCCCAACATCGGGAACATTCTTCCTGCATCTAACCTGTTCAATCCCGTTAGAATTTTATATGTTTCTATGAGGTCACCTCTCATTCTTCAAAATTCCAGAGAATATAAGCCGAGTCGATCCAGTCTTTCTTCATATGTCAGTCCTGCCATCCCTGGAATCAGTCTGGTGAACCTTCGCTGCACTCCCTCAATAGCAAGAATGCCCTTCCTTAGATTAGGAGACCAAAACTGTACACAATATTCAAGGTGTGGCCTCACCAAGGTCCTGTACAACTGCAGTAAGACCTCACTTCTCCTATACTCAAATCCTCTCGCTATGAAGGCCAACGTGCCATTTGCCTTCTTCACCGCCTGCTGTACCTGCATGCCAACTTTCAATGACTGATTTACCATGACACCCAGGTCTCATTGCACCTCCCCTTTTCCTAATCTGTCACCATTCAGATAATATTCTGTCTTCCTGTTTTTGCCAACAAAGTGGATAACCTTACATTTATCTACATTATACTGCATCTGCCATACATTTGCCCACTCACTTAACCTGTCCAAGTCCCCTACAGCCTCTTAACATCCTCCTCACAGCTCACACTGCCACCTTGCTTAGAGTCATCTGCAAACTTGGAGATATTACATTCAATTCCTTTATCCAAATCATTAATATATATTGTAAATAGCTGGGGTCCCAGCACTAAACCTTGCGGTACCCCACTAGTCACTGCCTGCCATTCTGAAAAGGACCTGTTTATTCCTACTCTTTGCTTCCTGTCTGCCAACCAGTTCTCTATCCACATCAGTACATTACCCCCAATACCATTTGCTTTAATTTTGCATACCAATCTCTCGTGAAGGGATCTTGTCAAAAGCCTTTTGAAAGTCCAAATACACCACATCCACTGGTTCTCCCTTGTCCACTCTGCTAGTTACATGCTCAAAAATGACAGAAGATTTGTCATGCATGATTTCCCTTTTATAAATCCATGCTGACTTGGACCGATCCGATCACTGCTTTCCAAATGCGCTGCTATTATAACTTTAATAATTGATTCCAACATATTCCCCACTACTGATGTCAGGCTAACCAATCTATAATTCCCTATTTTCTCTCTCACTTCTTTTTTAAAAAGTGAGATTACATTAACTACCCTTCAATCCATAGGAACTGATCCAGAGTCTATAGAATGTTGGAAAATGACCACCAATGCATCCACTATTTCTAGGGCCACTTCCTTAAGTACTCTGGGATACAGACTATCCTGGGGATTTATCAGCCTTCAATCCCATCAATTTCCCAAACACAATTTCCTAACTAATAAGGATTTCCTTCAGTTCCTCTTTCTCGCTAAACCCTCGGTCCCCAAGCATTTCCGGAAGGTTATTTGTGTCTTCCTTAGTGAAGACAGAACCAAAGTATTTGTTCAATTCGTCTGCCATTTCTTTTTTCCCCATTATAAATTCATCTAGACTCCGAGACCTACATTTGTCTTCACTAATCTTTTTCTCTTCACATATCTATAGAAGCTGTTGCAGTCATTTTTTATGTTCCCTGTAAGCTTACTCTCATACTCTATTTTCCCATTCCTAATTAAACCCTTTGTCCTCTTCTGCTGAATTCTAAATTTCTCAGTCCTCAAGTTTGCTGCTTTTTCTGGCCAATTTATATGCCTCCTCCTTGGATTTAACACTATCCCTAATTTCCCTTGTTAGTCACGGTTGAGCCACCTTCCCCGTTTTATTTTTACACCAGACAGGGATGTACAATTGTTGAAGTTCATCCACGTGATCTTTAAATGTCTCCACTGCCTATCCATCGTCAACGCTTTAAGTATCATTCGCCAGTCTATCCTAGCCAATTCACATCTCATACCATTGAAGTTACCTTTCTTTAAGTTTAGGACCCTCGTCTCTGAATTAACTGTGTCACTCTCCATCTCTATGAAGATTTCTACCATATTATCGCCACTCTTCCCCAAGGGGCCTTGCACAACAAGATTGCTAATTAATCTTCTCTCATTACACAACACCCAGTCTAGGATGGCCATTTCTCTAGTTGGTTCCTCGATATATTGATCTGGAAAATATCCCTTATACAGCCCAAAAAATCCTCCTCCATAGTATTGCTACCAGTTTGGTTCGCCCAATCTATATGTAGATTAAAGTCATCCATGCTAACTGCTGTATCTTTATTGCACGCATCCCTAATTTCCCATTTGATGCCATCCCCAACCTCACTACTACTGTTTGGTGGTCTGTACACAACTCCCACTAGCGTTTTCTGCCCTTTGGTGTTCCGCAGCTCTACCCATACAGATTCCACATCATCCAAGCTAATGTCCTTCCTTACTATTGCGTTAATCTCCTCTTTAACCAGCAATGCTACCCCACCTCCTTTTCCTTTCTGTCTATCCTTCCTGAATATTGAATATCCCTAGATGTTGAGCTCCCAGCCTTGGTCACCGTGGTCCCAATTACATCATATCTGTTAACAGCTATATGCGCAGTTAACTCATCCACACCATTATGAATGCTCCTCGCATTGAGACACAGAGCCTTCAGGTTTGTTTTATTAACACTCTTTGTCCTTTTAGAATTATGTTGTAATGTGGCCCTTTTTGATATTTGGTTTTGATTTCTCTGCCCTCCACTTTTCATTATCTCCTTTCTACCTTTTGGTTCTGCACCCATTTTACTTTCCTCTGGCTCCCTGCATAGATTCCCATCCCCCTGCCATATTAGTTTAAATCCTCCCCAACAGCACTAGCAAACACTAGGACATCGGTTCTGGTCCTGCCCAGGTGCAGACCATTTAGTTTGTACTGGTCCCACCTCCCCCAGAACCAATTCAAATATCCCAGGAATTTGCACCCCTCCCTCTTGCACCATTCCTCAAGCATTCATCTTAACTATCCTGCTATTCCTACTCTGACTAGCACGTGGCGCTGGTAGCAATCCTGAAATTACTACCTTTTGAGGTCCTACTTTTTAATTTAACTCCTAGCTCCCTAAATTCAGCTTGTAAGACCTCATCCAGTTTTGTTACCTATATCGTTGGTACCTACATGTACCATGACAACTGGCTGTTCACCCTCCCCCTCCAGAATGCCCTGCAGCTGCTTAACCATAATCTTTGCACCAGAATCCCTTATCAATATAGCTCTTCCACTCTTTTTCCTGCCCTCCTGTGCAGCAGAGCCACCCTTGGTGCCATGAACTTGCTGTCTTCCCCTGATGAGCCATCTCCCCCAACATTATTCAAAATGGTATATCTGTTTTGGAGTGAGATGACCGTAGGGGACTCCTGCACTACCTTGCTACTCCTGCTCTGCTTGATGGTCACCCATTCCCTATCTGCCTGTGGTGTGACTAACTCACTAAACGTGCTATTCACGATATCCTCAGCATCGCGGATGCTCCAAACTGAATCCATGCGCAGCTCCAGTACCGTAATGCGGAACACTTGCTTCCATTCTTAGAATGAGTCCTTAGGTCGCTGAACAGTCTAATACGAGAGCCACAGTCCCTGCCACAGGTGGCACAGACAGCCATTGAGGAAAAGGGAGGGTAGGACAGATTTGCCGTGCATTCCTTCCGCTGCCTGCACTCGGCGATGAGACTCGAGGTGCTCAGCGCCCTCCCGGATGCACTTCCTCCACTTAGGGCCGTCTTTGGCCAGGGACTCCCAGGTGTTGGTGGGGATGCCGCACTTTATCAGGGAGGCTTTGAGGTGTCCTTGTAACATTTCCTCTATCCACCCTTGGCTCATTTGCCATGAAAGAGTTCCGAGTAGAGCGCTTGCTTTGGGAGTCTCGTGTCTGGCATGCGGACAGTGTGGCTTGCCCAGCGAAGCTGATCAAGTGTGGTCAGTGCTTCAATGCTGGGGATGTTCATAGAAATGAATCATAGAAATTTACAGCACAGAAGGAGGCCAGTCGGCCCATCGTGTCCATGCTGGCCGACAAAGAGTTATCCAGCCTAATCCCTCTTTCCAGCTTAGTCTGTAGCTTTGTAGGTTATGGCACTGCAAGTGCCCATCCAAGTACAGGTCGAACCTTTCTTATGCGGGACACTCTTATCAAGCACCACCACTCGTCTGGCCAGCACCATTTCCGGGTGGTGCATGCACAGATACATTTTTTTCGTATTCACTAATATTCTCTGCTCTCCTGAAGACAGACACCTTGCTCAGTCTGATTCTGAAGCACTGATTGCCTAATGGCCTTAAGGGTGTGTATTTGGGGAGGGGGGGGGGGTGGAGTAGGGGCGAGGAGAGCGAGAAAGTGGTTCAAGCTGTACTACTAAATTATATTTTGAATTAAATAATAAAAGATTTTTAAAATACCTTTTTCATTACTTTCAATGAGTCTTGGAGATTGTGGGGGTGAGGTGGGAGGTGGATAGCGGGGTCGGGGATATCTGTATCGGGGCTGCCTGGCTGGTGCAGGGGGCTGGCAGTTGTAAAAGACAATAGAACACGTGACCTCCCCTCATCCAGCAAAATCCCTTATCCGCACGGGCCAGGTCCCGAGGATGCCGGATAAGGGAGGTTCAAGCTGTACTTTTTTTAATGCTACGGGTTTCTGCCTCTACCACCCTTTCAGGTAGTGGATTTCCAGATCCCCACCACCCTCTGGGTGAAAATATTTCTCCTCAAATGCCTTCTAAACCTCGTACCAATTATTTTAATTCTATGCCCCTCGTGATTGACCCCTCTGCTAGGGAAAATAGGTCCTTCCTATCCACTCTATCTAGGCCCCTCATAATTTTATACACCTCAATTAGGTTTCACCTCATCCTCCTCTGTTCCAAAGAAAACAACCCCAGCCTATCCAGGTTTTCCTCATAGCTAAAATTCTCCAGTCCAGGCAACATCCTTGTAAGTCTCCTCTGTACCCTCTCTCGTGCAATCACATTTTTCCTGTAATGTGGTGAGCAGAACTGCATGCAGTACTCTAGCTGTGGCCGAACTAGTGTTTTATACAGTTCAAGCATAACCTGCCTGCTCTTGTATTCTATGCCTTGGCTATTAAAGGCAAGTATCCCGTAGACCTTCCTAACCACCATATCTACCTGTCCTGCTACCTTCAGGGATCTGTGAACAGGCTCTGTTGTTCAAGGTTCCTTTGGCCATAGTGCGACTGACTTTCGCTTTAAAATTTCTATTTGACTAGAGGCTGTAAGAACCTTCAACTCGATGCTTGATTTACTCTCCCGTGAAGGAAAGTTTAAAATTTCACTTGTCCATGGAAGCACTATACTTCTCAGTGTCCTACCATTTATTGTGTATTCCCTTGCCTTGTTAGCCCTCACCAAATACATTACCTCACACTTCTCTGGATTGAATTCCATTTGCCACTATCTGCCCTCTTCATTGATATCTTCCTGCAGTCTACAGCTTTCTTCTTCATCATCATCAACCACACAGCCAATTCTTGTATCATCTGCAAACTTCTTAATCATACTCGCTACATTCAAGTCTAAATCAATGATATACTGCGGAACTCCGCTGGAAACAGCCTTCCAGTCACAAAAACACCCATCAACCATTACGCTTTGCTTCCTGCCTCAGCCAATTTTGGATCCAACTTCAATACAAAAGTAAAATACTGCAGATGCTAGAATCTGAAATAAAAACAGAAAATGCTGGGCAGTACGTGTGGAGAGAAACAGAGTTAACGTTTCAGGTTAGAACTGGCGAATGTTTGGAATGAACAGATTCTTAAGGAGCACTGAAAAGGGGGAGGGAAGGAAAGAACAAAAGGGAAGGTTTGTGATAGGGTGGAAGGCAGGAGATATTTGAGACACAAAAGGGATAATGTGCCAACTTGAGATGGTAATGACAGTAGTTAGAAAAAGATTAGTCTAGACAGAGTGTGAATGGAGGAATAAGTACCAGCTGTCGTGTAAAAGAGAAAAAATACGCAAGATCGGGGGGGGGGGAAAAGAGGGAAAGAAAGAGGGTTAAAAAAAAGGAAGGGGAGCTTCATTGGAACACTCCCAGCACTCCCTCTCCATGCAAGCGCAGATGCAGCAACACCTGCTCTTTTACCTCCTCCCATCCAACTGTCTAGGGCCCCAAATACTTCTCCCAGGTGAAACAGCAATTTACTTGTACTACTTTCAATAGTATATTGCATTCGCTGCTCACGGTGTGGTCTCCTCTACATTGGGGAGACCAAGCGTAGATTGGGTGACCGCCTTGCGGAACATCTCCGTTCAGTCCGTAAATGTGACTCTGAGCTTCCGGTCACCTGTCACTTTAATTACTAGAATGGTACCAGGGATGAAAGACTTCAGTTACATGGAGACACTAGAGAATCTAGGATTGTCTCCTTAGAACAGAGATGGTTAAGAGGAGATATGATAGAGGTGTTCAAAATCAGGAATGGGTTTGATAAGCAAGGAAAAACCGTTTCCAGTGGCAGAAGGGCCGATAACCAGGGGACAGATTTAAGGTGATTGGCAAAAGAACCAGAGGCAAAATATAAGGAAAAAAATTACAAAGTGAATTATGGTCTGGAATGCACCGTCTAAAAGGGTGGTGGAAACATATTCTGTAACTTCCCATCAACAGGATTTCACCGAACAAAAATACAGACAAGGTGGTTATAAACCACGACCCATACATCCACAGCAATGCAGACCAGTCAACTGCGTATGATGCTCGAACCTTGAATTTATAAATACTGGCACTATATATTTTGATCGAAGATGGAAAGTAGCTGAGCAAGGTTAAAATAATGGTATGATTGTACAAGTCAGATGATATTTAAGTGCAAGGCCTGGTCGAGGACGCTAATGTTGGTGCGTCTGTCCTCTCAGGGGATTTGCAGGATCTTGCGGAGGCATCGTTGATGGTATTTCTCCAGCAACTTGAGGTATCTACTGTACATGGTCCATGCCTCGGAGCCATACAGAAGGGTGGGTATTACTACAGCCCTGTAGACCATGAGCTTGGTGGTAGATTTGAGGGCCTGGTCTTCGAACATTCTTTTCCTCAGGCGGCCGAAGGTTGCGCTGGCACACTGGAGGCAGTGTTGAATCTGTTCATTGATGTCTGCTTTTGTTGATAAGAGGCTCCCGAGGTATGGGAAATGGTCCACGTTGTCCACTGCCGTGCGGTGACTGGGAGGCAGTGCTATGCAGTGAGGACAGGCTGGTGGAGGACCTTTGTCTTACGGATGTTTAGTGTAAGGCCCATATTTTCGTATGCCTCATTATATCCTGGAATTCGACCTCTGAATGTGCGCAGACACAGGCGTCGTCTGTGTACTGTAGCTTGACGACAGATGTTGGGGTGTCTTGGACCTGGCCTGGAGGCGGCGAAGGTTAAACAGCTTCCCACTGGTTCTGTAGTTTAGTTCCACTCCAGCGGAGAGCATGTTGACTGTGAGGTGGAGCATGGCAGCGAGAAAGATTGAGAAGAGGGTTGGAGCAATGACACAGCCCTGTTCGACCCCGGTCTGGAAGTGCATTGTGTCCAGCGGGCCATGACTGCCTCGGTGTCCTTGAGGAGGGTTTCCCTGTTCTTAGCCAGCAGGGGGGTGGGGCCTTGGGAGTTTGGACCATAGGTGGCCTTGACTGCGATGAAGAATTATCGCACATCATGGCTGTCGGCCAGTTGTTGTATCTCCTGTGCTTTCTCCATCCACCACCAGTTCTTTCTGTCCCGGGTTTTTTGTTGGACCTCAGCCTTGAACTGCCTGTAATGTTGCTTTGCTACTCCAGAGTTGGGTTGTTGCTTAAGGCTCAGAAATGCTCTGCGCTTGCAATCTATTAGTTCTTGGATCTCCTGATCATTCTCATCAAACCAGTCCTGATGTTTTCTGGTTGAGTGACCAAGTGTCTCTTTGCAGGCACTGGTTATGGAGGCCTGGAGGACAGACCAAGCACTGTGGGCATTCTGCATCTCAGATTCATCAAGGCACGCCAGGTTAGCTGTGAGGTGCTGGCTGTATAGGGCTCTCTTAGCTGGGTCTTTAAGTGCCCTGGCATTGATTTTTTTTGTGGCACTCTTTCTGTTGTCCCCTCTGCTTTCAGGCTATGTTGATGTCGATGATGGATCGGATTAGACAGTGGTCCATCCTGCAGTCCTGTCATGACGCGGGTGATGCACACATCCTTGCGATCCCTGGCTCGGACAATGACATAGTCGAGCAGGTGCCAGTGTTTGGAGCGAGGGTGTTACCACGATGCCTTTTATTTGTCCCTCTGGCGGAACAAGATGTTGGTGATGAGAAGTTCATGTTCTAGACATTTTGTCAGAAGTAGGGTACCGCTGGAGTTGGCTTTCCCTATCCCCTCTCTGCCAATCACGCCTCCCCAGGGGGCTGTGTCTTTGCTGACCCTGATGTTGAAGTCACCTAGGAGGATCAGTTTGTCGCCTGCGGGTACGTGGGACATGGATTTTTCGAGATTGGAGTAAAAACCCTCTTTGGTCTCATCCGTTGCATCAAGTGTTGGGGCATACGCACTGATGACTGTGGTGCATTGGTTCCAGGATAGAGTGAGTCGAAGAACCATGAGGCATTCGTTAAACCTGCAGAGGGAGTCTTTGAGGCGGTCGACCAGCTCGTTTTTGCCTCTGATGACCGCGTAGTGTCAGTCTGTTGTGGTGCCTGCGGCTGAGAGATGCAGTGACGTGGTGCTTGGGTCGTCCTCTTCTCCTTCCTCACTCTCAGTAGGGGGCTCAGGGGCAGACCGGACATCTGCTGGCTGATTATCTGAAAGCACAAAGGCACAAGATTCACGTTAAGGTGAGGGCAGGAATGGAGCAAGGAATGCAGACAGTATCAGGAGCTGGAAAGTGATGAAGCCTTCTAGTGTGGGGGGTGGGGGGAAGTGGGATGAGAAAAGGAGAGGGGATGAAGATACCGCTTTTGCCCCCAGTGGGGTCAACATCGCCGACGGCCATGGCGCCCACCACCTGTGGGCCAATGAGCCGCAGCACTCGCTCTTCCAAGTCTGAGAGCACCACCCCCGCCTGTTTTCTGCTGCTCCCTCGTATTGTGGGCCATCTTGGCCTGCAAAAGAAACAAATGTGTGTGAGTCAGAGTCCAGCTATGTGTCTGGGAGATATGCCTGCCATTGTTGAATAGCTGTGAATATAGGCAAGATGAGTGTGTGAGTTTGAGTAGGTGCAGATGATTTGTGGGTGAGTGGTAGGGGAGTGGTGCTTTGTGCAGTGTGCACAGACAGAGGTTCAGATGCTGGTATGTAGGACTTGTTGAAGCATCTACTCATCTTGACCAGCCGACCAAAGTTTTTGAATTTTTTACGACACTGTGTCAGGCTGCGTTGCACGACACTACTGGCTGAGACCTCCTCTGCCACTTCCATCGACATCGCTTGAAGACCTGGGCAATGGCCTTCTTCCACTGGGAAAATGTGAGGTTATCCACTTTGGCAGGAAAAATAAGAAAGCAAATAATTATTTAAATGGGAAGTGATTACAAAATGCTGTGGTACAGAGGAATCTGGAGGTTCTTGTATATGGAATGCAAAAAGTTAGCATGCAGGTACAGCAAGTGATCAGGAAGGCAAATGGAATGCTGGCCTTTATTGCAAAGGGGATGGAGTATAAAAGTAGATAAGTCCTGCTTCAACTCTACAGGGTATTGGCAAGACCACACTTGGAGTACTGTGTTCAGTTTTGGTCTCCTTATTTAAGGAAGGATATACTTGCATTGAAGACAGTTCAGAGAAGGTTCACAAAGTTGATTCCTGAGATGAAGGGGTTGTCTTATGAAGAAAGGTTGAACAGGTTGGGCCGATATTCCTTGGTGTTTAGAAGAATGAGAGGTGATCTTATTGAAACATATAAGACTCTGAGGGGGCTTGACAGGGTGGATGCAGAGAAGATGTTTCCTTCGTGGGGGAATCTAGAACTAGGGGGCATAGTTTCATGGAGTCGCCCATTTAAAACAGAAATGAGGAGGAATTTCTTCTCTCAGAGGGTCGTGAATCTTTGGAATTCTCCACCCCAGAGCAATGTGGAGGCTGGGTCTTTGAATATATTTAAGGTGGAGATAGAGAGATTTTTGAATGTTAAGGGAATTAAGGGTTATGGGGAGCAGGTGGGGAAGTAGAGTTGAGGCCAGGATCAGATCAGCCATGATCTTATTGAATGGCGGAGCAGGCTCGAGGAGCCGAATGCTCCTATTTCCTATGTCCTTATGCTGGTCACCTTCAGATCCAGGAATGCTGAAAATAAACATCTGCCCATTGATACAACCTCCCCTTTAAGCGCTGGAATAAGCCAGTGTAAAGGATGATTGCTGAATGCAATGCACCTGAAATCCGGTAGCGCTCTAGTAGTCATGCCGTGTAGTGCCACACTGGGATCATTAGCGCTTGATTTAGCGCCCTCCCCTTCCTATCTTTGGCGCTAAAGCCCAATTTAGAAGTTCCGAATCCTTAGTGCCTGGCGCTAAATTTTCAAAAATTAAGCGGATTTCTCCCCCAAAAGTATTTAATATTTTTCAGTGCACACCATCAGTATTACAATCCTTACTCTTCTTTTGTAATTAAATCTATAAGCAATAAAATTTCAATTTAATAAGACTTATATACACCTCTTATAAAAGAACAAACAATCTGTATTAGTGATGTTGACCAAGTGGTAGCTTTGACAACGCACATCAAAGCAGGCTTCCAGTGCCAGCTCAAAACCGCCATAGCAGTTGTGGACCTGCGAGGGGCGTATGAAACAATATGGAAAGATGGACTGCTTATCAAGCTCTCCACCATTTTACCCTGCAGAACAACGATCCATCTTCTCAACTCCATGCTTAGCAATCAACGCTTCCATGTGTACTCTGGCACCCAGAAGAGCAAATATAGGACATTGAACAGTGGACTCCCACAGGGTACGGTCCTGGCACCCATGTTATTCAACGTTTACACCAGTAATCTGCCCGAATCAGAGTCCCGCAAGCTCGTATACGCTGATGACATTGCGTTGGCCATGCAAAACACAAATCTGTCCATCACCGAAGAGACCCTGACAGTGATTTACAGAGGATGGAGGCTTACTTCTACCGATTGTGACTCCACACAAACTCGCAAAAGACTGTCACTTCGACATTCCACCTCAACACCCATCAAGCAAACCAAGCTTTGAAAGTCTCCTTTTGCGGTGCAGAGGTAAATCATACCAAAAACACCTTCTATTTAGGAGTCATGCTTGATCACACCCTGTCATGTAGACAATATCTTCAGAACCTTGGGAAGAAATTAAAGAATAGGGTCAACTTGATCCAGAAATTCGCCGGATCGATATGGGGAGCAGACGCTCAAACTCTCCGTACGGCAGCACTCGCCCTGATGCACTCTACAGCGGTGTACTACTCTCCAGCATGGCTATCAAGTCCAAAAGTCAAATCCTTTGTGTGTCAGCTGAATTCAACTACGAGAATTATCACCAGTAAGCTTTTATCGACACCAACAACATGGTTCCCTGTGCTTGCAAACATCGCACTACCACACCTATGCCATGAATATGCAGTCTCCAGAGAATACAACCACTACACCAGCAAAGACATGCCAATCCAAGCTGACTTGACCATCCTATCACCAACCCCTCTGAAATCTAGAAAGTCATTTTAGACCATCATCTTCAGCGATCTCCCCTTAGCATTGATGACCGATGGCGAAATGCTTGGAAGAACTATGACATAAGGAATGGATTCCTTATAGAGAACCCCACAGTACAACCTGTAGGATCAAACCTTCCTCGCAAACAGTGGACAACCATCAACCGCCTCAGAACTGGTCATGGTAAATGCTGCCACATTTTCCATAGGTGGAAGATTAAAGCATCCCCATCATGCGATTGTGGAGCTCCTAATCAGACCCTGGAACACATCATTGAGCATTCAGAGGAAATTTGCAGGCAGCCACGCTGTTACACTGGAAGCTTTGGCCTGGATATCCAACTTGATATTGACGTTTGATTTGCTTTGCTACTATCATACGAAAGAAGAGTGATGTAGATTGAGGGATCAATATTGGCCAGGGCACTGGGGATAACTCCCCTGATCTCCTTCGAAATAATGCCATGGGATCTTTTACATCCACCTGAAAGAGCAAACTCTGATATGGAAAAATGAATGGAATCATGGAATGTGATCTCCAAAACAGTGGTAAAATCCTCAAATATTATTTATTCAGTCACCATAAACCTGGGCAATGATCTTTAGATTTTTGTTAAAAGCACCTGAAGAGTGGTCAGTTGAGTGGGGCAGTACAAGTCTGCGGGCATCCATGGGACTCCAGCCTGAGATTGCAGCTTCAGGAGAGGAGAGCAAATTATCGAGGTGGGGGGAGGTTTAACAGGCATCAAACAAAAGTATTATGGTATTACTTTTCCTCTACCATCTGAGCGGAAGGAGCAGCGTGGTGGCCTGGCCCAGCAGTCTGAGCGGCCCCCGGCCTGCGAGCACTATCGGAGCAGGCCGGGGAGCGGAAGGAGCACTGTGGCGGCATACCACTCCAGGGAGCAGCACGTGCTGGAGCAGGAGAGCAACGACAGCGAAGAGGGCGACTGGATTGGATGTCACCATAATCCAGAGGGTGATTGGAGCGTGGGCAGGTTCTGCAGGAGCGGCGAGGTCGAGGCGAAGGAGTGGCGAGAGATTGTAGAGGGACGTGATCGGGACCAAGAAGAGGCATGAGTTCGGGGCCCAGAAGAGGTGAGGGCCCAGGGGCAGCACGGGTCAGCCCACCCTGCGATATGTGTGTGCACTAGGTCCGTGCAGTATAGCTGGTCTCCAGTCGTCTTGGATAACCCTTGCCACTGGACCAAGACCTAGCTCTGTCAAGCCCGTGTGGTGGCTGGTGTGCAACGGTCATCACACGTTAAAAAAATCCACGCACAGGCATCTTCCACCCTTCAAGATTTAGTTCGGGATCTGGAATATTAGGTCCCTCTGAAACACCTGTGAAATTTTTGCCGTGGAAGCAAGTCATCCTCGACTCGACCCATGACGATTATGGTGATATTGAATGGAACAGTGATTGTCTGTATACCAGTATTACTGTTGAACACTGTAAATATATTTGCAAACACAGGTAAACTTGTTCACTATTCTCTTTCATCTTGTTCTGATCGTGGCGGTTGCAACTTTTAACCTCATGTACAGTAACCATTTTTAATTTTGACCTTTAGTGCAAAAGGTCAATTGTCACTTACATGTTTATCAAATTTGCTCATTTAACGATGATGCAATTATGGGCAGTAGCTTTTTCACCATCGGACAACTGAATTTCCTGTTTTTTCTCTCCAACATTTGGACTGGGCTCAGCGCATTGCAGAACGGATGAGTCGACAGAGGAGGCATGATGACTCACAGCTATCCTATTGAATCATGAGAGGAACTGCAAATGACCATTCCCCACGCAGGTCAACAGTAATCTTGAAGAAAAATATTAATCTGTGCATAGCTTTGCCTGATATTTGTCTCACAAAAGCAATGTTACATAAAGATAACATTTGTCAGTCACTTAGTATATTTCTGCTAAAATTATTCATAGAATCATAGAAATTTACAGCACGGAAGGCGGCCATTTCGGCCCATCGTGTCCGCGCCGGCCAACAAAGAGCTATCCAGCCTAATCCCACTTTCCAGCTCTTGGTCCGTAGCCCTGTAGGTTACAGCACTTCAAGCACACATCCAAGTAATTTTTACATGTGGTGAGGGTTTCTGCCTCTACCACCCTTTCAGATAATGAGTTCCAGACCCCCACCAACTTCTGGGTGGGAATTTTCTTCTCAAATACCCTCTAAACCGTCTACCAATTACTTTATATCTATGCCTCCTGGTTCTTGACTCCTCTGCTCACTCTATCTAGACCCCTCATAATTTTATTCACCTCAATAAGATCTCCCCTCAGCCTCCGCTGTTCCAAAGAAAACAACCCCAGCCTATCCATATTCATATTAGGAATTATGAAGACAGGAAATACATCTGAATTACATCATGTCACTGTTAAGGTTACCATTTAAACCATTTTTTGATAAATAATAAATTTTTTTGTATTTCTGGAATGATGAGGAGGCATGTAATTACGGTAACATTATTTGCAAAATAAACAGCGCTTCCAGTATCACAGCAGGCTATGAGTTTCTGCAGTCATTTCAATAGCACAGTTTTGGAAAACTTTGAACTGTGAGACCTCATGCAAGTGCTCCTACATGAAAACCACACTGTGATTAGAACAGGACCATTGAAAAGATTGTGTCTGACTCACCGTCCTCTACAATCTTAGATATCACCCAGTTTGAAATAGAGGAGCCTTTGTCTTGCAAGGTAGAACTAACTAAACAACATTTTGGTGGATCTAGGACTAAAATGTGGTTTACCATGAATTTCTGAGTGAGCAGTTTTTGCTTCAATAAAATAGTAAATTACCGTGCAAATAAAGGCAAGTTAAACTTTTGATCTCACTTGTGTAGTCTGCAGTATATCGGGACTGGGGGAATTATTCAATCATTGCGAGTCTCGTGGTACAGTATAACAGGTCTCACTGTTAAATTTTACTGCCTTGACCTTAATTAGGTGAGAGTAAAACAAAATGTGCGAAACTCCAGTAAGGTTAAAGAAAACCATAAAGAGCTTCACATAGTTAAATAATACGTCAGATTATAAAATACTTGCAGTTAACCTTTACAACGTTATGGCCTAGAAATTCAGGTTGTGTGCACACCCGTTACCACCATAAAATGGTGACTGGTCAACCAGTGACCAGTGACCTTCCGCCAGCTGCTCGCAAGTCCCGCGATGGCCACCATTTCCGGCAGGTCAGCAGCGCTGCTACAGCCTGCCATCGGCGAAAGTATTTTAATGAGTTGGAGTGTGACGTCAATCGCCGTGCAACGCCAGCTCGCCCATTCTGGAATTCTCTGCTTCCATTGCCACCCACACTAAATCACGGCTGTGAGTGCTGCCACTAACAGGTGTTTCAGCAGCTGTAACGGCCATGATAAGTCAGCTAGGACTTATGAGGATTGACGCTGACAAGTGGAAAACATCTCACATGGATGCCGGAACTTCAAATGATTCCTTTGCCTAGGTTCTTCTTTAAACTTCCATGTTTTGCCATCAGTGGCGTGGCGGTGAGGGAGGGGAAGGGATGCATTTTCTGGCAGCTTTCCAGGAGACCTACGGTGTTTGTGGGTCAGTAAATCAATGGGTGAACTCCATGACAACAATTGAAGATGATCTCTGATGAGATCTCTTTTACCTTTATGATAGTGTTACCAGCAAATCTGGACTCAACTGCTTAAGATTTTAAGGAATTATAAATATAAATAATTTATTCAAAATTCCATAACGAATTATTTATCAAATCATTATTTTGTGTCGAGTATGCAAGACCCACGAAAATCTGTCACGATGACTACATATTTAAAAACTTTCAAGAATAACCATTAGGGAAAGATTAGTATTACAGAGAATGAAGATCATTCATATCACAGACAATTAAAAAAACACAAACATCGGGTGACAGCTGATCTTTTTAGAGCAAGTACGGCAACTGTTCGGGTCGCTCGTTTGTTCCCCGTTCCCCGTTCCCCTACACTGCAAGCGGGAGAAAGAGGCGACTATTGGCCTCATCTGAGATTAACGCTGCAAAGAGCACGTTACACTGGAAAATCAACGCTCAGCTGATTTTGATGAGCAGCCAGTAGCAAAATGCCGGTACTGCCTGCGCTCTCTCGGCAGGCGATGTTACCTGGCACGTTTCCAGCATTTCCCAATTTCTAGGCCAAAGTGTATAACAGGCTTGGCAATAGTTTTTTTTTTCCAAATTAAAGCTAATTAATTCAATGGTCTTTTCAAAGGATGTTATGGCCATTTTGTCACAGAAAGGATTTGAAAATAAGGGGGGAATTTTAACCCCAAAAAACAGGTGGGTTGGGGTCATGGGGAAGTTAAAAAGGTAAAAACCTGAATGCCCCATCCCATCTCACCTCCACCCGCCAACTTTCGGTTTTAGCGGAAGCGGGACGGGGGTGGGCAGCCAATCCGCTCCCAGGAGGGGGGTCCGATTTAAATATTATAATGCGTGCCTCCTGGTGATCCACCATCTCAAATTTAACTTAACTCGCACCAAGTCCCGCTCACCCCTCTCCTCTTGTGCTCGCTGAACAGTAGTGGCCCTGAAATTCTGACGTCCCGGTATGAAGTTTCTACGGACCCGGGAAGGCATCGGAAAAGCCGGTTTTCAGCGCGCAATGCGCAAGCGCTGAAAACCGACTTTTCCGACCTGTCAAGTTTCTGGCTTGACAGATCCTCCATATCTTGGGAACGAGGACACTTGCAGGGCAAGATTTCTGATATTTACGAATATCTTGCCCTGCAAATGACTTTTAAAATCTTGCACCTGAAAAAGCAGGTGTATAGCCTACCTTTACAGGCGCAAGTGTTTAAAAACACACAAAAGCATTTTAAAATAAAGTTATAAAATCACATTTTATTGTTTAAACACCCTCCCCACTACAGTAAGTTATTTTAAGGCTTAATTAAAAAAACTTTTTAAAAAGTCAGGAAAATATTTCTTTTTATAACAACTTTAATTTAAATGAATGTTAAATATGTAGTTTATTTTCTATTTTTGATTGTGTTTTGGGTGTTTGTGGAGGGTTTCTCATTCATAGTAATAGGAGTTCGGGACTTACGGAACTCCGATTACCATGAATGAGAATCTATACTACACCTGATTGGCTGCTGTCACCAGATCCCGGCCTGCACACGTCTCCACGTGCACGCGCTGCGACGCGCAGTCACAAGAGGCCTCAGGCTCAGAAACTCCAACGGGCGCAGCAGCAACAGGTAAGTGTTCATCTTTTTTCTCTTTTTCTGTCGTTTGCCCGCGGGAAGAGCTCGACTGGAATTTAATGTCTCTCAAGTTAAGCAACACCTCGATTTTAAAATTCTCAACCTTGTTTTCCAATCCCTCCATGGCCTCGCCCCTCTCTATCTCTGTAGTCTCCTTCAACCCTACATACGTTACATTTTGCATTTATCATCATAGCAATTCTGGACGCAAGGAACACCTGGGTTTTAAGTTTAAATTCCTCTACTCTCTCCCCCAATGAGTGCACCAAATTGCTAGACAATTGATGTATTGTGTCTGTAAGCACTCTAGTAATGACTCCACGAGGTAAGGTATTGCACTTGAACTGTTGTGACCTTAGTCCATTTATTGCAGCTCCTGAATGAGGTTACAGTAAGGTGGGTTCCCTTTTATACTTGGTTATCTGCGGTGTGCAGGTGACCTCTATCTAGGTCTCCACCAGTTGCACTCTCTGGTGGTACAGCATATTGTATACAGTGTAAAGTTACATTCATTGGTCTTATGTAACTATACATTGAGTGCATAGGGTTTATACATAAACAACATCCCACCTCCCCCCAAGTCATGTGCCACTGGCCTTTGCACTGGGTGCTCTGGCCCTCGACTTGAGTGCCCAAAGCCCTTGCACTTTGTGCTTGGGAATGGCTCTCTCCCTGTGGACCCCCAAATCCTTATTGCCACAACATTAGAACATAAGTAGGCCATCTAGCCCCTCGAGCCTGCTCTGCACCCCTGCCAGCTGGGTGGGCTCGGATTGCTCACCTGGCTGAGTCTCAGGGCCTTTGGTGGTAGTGGGAGCCTGGTCATCCCAGGTCTCATCGGGAGGGCTGGAGGGTGCTGGCCTCTTGCTCCCGGTGCTGGCCTCGGTGGCCAAAGAGGTAGGGCCAATCTGGGGCAAGGTGCCAGTAGTATTGCCTGTGCCATCCGCTGATCACTGGCCCTGCAGTGGGCATGCTCCCACTGTGTGTGGCCACATTCCCTGGGGCATCACATTGGTCCCGGAGGCGCAGGCTACATGATCGGGTAGCCCGCTGGACCTGGATGCTTCAAACAGGAGGTTGCCCTTGGTTTTGTTGACGTGTATATTGAACCCGGCATCACACATTATTCCATCGTTTACATTCATGATACATTGGCTCCGATCGCATCAGGTACTCATTCACATTTGTCAATTACATCATTCCCTCAATTACATTTTTTTCCTGTATATTACCGGCATCGCTGTGCACTATTACGTTCAGATACTTGTAATCATCAATTACATCTTTTCCACATATCCTACCTGCATCGCTGTTCAACGGTACATTTAAATACTTGCATTTGTTAATTACATCTCTCACATTAGTATCACCGGCATCGCTATACAAAAAGTGGAACTGTCCCTTTAATTGTTCTGGGTTGCCGGTCTCCTTTAAGAAGGCTTTGCAACCTTTACCCCAATCCGGTTCGCTGCTCGGCATCACGTATTGCTCCCTCAATGTTGCCCCTCGTGGTCTGGTCGCGGCCATCTTGATTTCAGGCGCTAAACCTCGTGATGCGGGCGCCATCTTTTCTCTCTCCACGAGGTGGGCTGCGGTGATCCTTCTCTCCCTAGGTTCTGCCACTGAAGCCGGGGATTTACCTTCTGCGTCGATCTTCTCCCTTCGGAGTCCTGCCATGGCCCGGACGGTGAGTTCTTGTCATTCGGGTTGGATCATCTCGCCGTTGGGTAGTGCGGTCTGTGTCGTCGCTGCGCAGTCAGACTGTAGGATCTTCAGATGCTGCGATGGATCCAAATTTGGGGCCACATAGGACGTCGATCGCCGGGACTTTCCTAGCTCCAACAGATTTTAATTTGCTTCATCCAACTTCTTCCTAGCAGCATTGGACCATCACCAGCAATGATCCACAAAGGGAGCTTGTGCATCGCGCCGCCGTAGGGCACCTGGACATCCACGCCGTCAATGACTAGGATGGTGTCGTTTGTGTAAGTGAGCATCTTCACCTGGATTGGTAGCATTTTATGTTGTTCGATAGGATTGTCCCAGAGTTTCTCAAAGGCCCCCTGATTCATCAACGATTGGCTCGCCCCTGTGTCAACCTCCATCGAGACTGGAACACCGTTGATGTCAACTTCTATTTTCAACGGGGAATTCTCGGTGGAGCAGTTAAACACTCCGTACACCTCTTCCTGGGGCTGAGTTGCCTCCTGGACTCTCTCTTCGTCTTCGTCAGCGCTCAAGCCTGGGTGATCGGCCAACTCTTCAGCTACTCTGTGAGTAAAAGTTCTTTTACACATTCACTGTAGATGGTCTTTAGTTACAGCCTTTGCAGGTATAGTCTCTGTATCGGCATTGGTGGGCTCTGTGATTTCCTCCACAGCGCCAACATGGGGCTAGCCAGTTGGCCTCCTGCGGCCGACTCAGGGTTGCGGGGCTCGGGGTCGCAGTCTTATCTCTGAAAGGCGCCATACAGTTTACTGTACTTGCCGTGTTGGAGTCCTGGGGTTGAGTCATCATCCTTCTGGAATTGCAGGTCGAGGCCATGAACACTTGGCTCATGTTAATTGCTTTCTGCAGGGTGATGGTGGTGTCCTCAGAGAGCAGCTTGTGGAGGAGGCCTTGGTGGCCGATTCCAATAACAAGGATGTCCCTCAGTGCTTCGGTGAGGTGGTCGCCAAAATCACACGGTGCAGGCAGTCGTCGCAGGTCTGCAGCATATTTTGCGATTTCTTGGCCTTCGGGCCGCCAGTGTGTGTAGAACCGGTGTCTGGCTGTGAGGATGCTCTCTTTCAGCTTGAGTTGTTCCTATATCAACTTTATGAGCTCAGCAAACATTTTCGTTGTCATCTTCTCTGGGGCTAGCAAGTCCCTGACAAGGCCATGAATGGTGGGCCCACAACTGCTGAACAGGATGGCTCGGCGTTCATCAGCCAGCGAGGTTGGTGTGTCTCCAGCCAGGTCGTTCGCGATGAAGTAATGTTCTAGCCTTTCAACAAAGGCATCCCAATCTTACCCATCAGCAAATTGTTGAAAGTTGCCAAGGTTAGCCATTTTTCATGTGGAAATTCATATTCACGTTGCCAATTGTAATGTCTGTAACCACTCTAGTAATGACTCCACGGGGTAAGGTATTGCACTTGAACTGTTGTGACCTTAGTCCATTTATTGCAGCTCCTGAATGAGGGTACAGTAAGGTGGGCTCCCTTTTATACCTGGTTACCTGCGGTGTGCAGGTGACCTCTAGGTCTCCACCAGTTGCACCCTCAGGCATATTGTATACAGTGTAAAGATACATTCATTGGTCTTATGTAACTGTACATTGGGTCACAGTCTAAGGATAAGGGGTAAGCCATTTAGGACCGAGATGAGGAGAAACTTCTTCACCCAGAGAGTGGTGAACCTGTGGAATTCTCGACCACAGAAAGTTGTTGAGGCCAATTCACTAAATATATTCAAAAAGGAGTTAGATGTAGTCCTTACTACTAGGGGGATCAAGGGGTATGGCAAGAAAGCAGGAATGGGGTACTGAAGTTGCATGTTCAGCCATGAACTCATTGAATGGCGGTGCAGGCTAGAAGGGCCGAATGGCCTACTCCTGCACCTATTTCCCATGTTTCTATGTACAGGGTATATATATACACAACATGATGCATCCTCAAAAACCAGCAGAATGTACCAATGGCAAACATTTAAAGATCACATGGATGAACTTCAACAATTGTACATCCCTGTCTGGAGTAAAAATAAAATGGGGAAATTGGTTCAACCGTGGCTAACAAGGGAAATTAGGGATAGTGTTAAATCCAAGGAAGAGGCATATAAATTGGCCAGAAAAAACAGCAAACCTGAGGACTGGGAAAAATTTAGAATTCAGCAGAGGAGGATAAAGGGTTTAATTAGGAGGGGAAAAATAGAGTATGAGAGGAAGCTTGCTGGGAAACATAAAAACTGACTGCAAAAGCTTCCATAGATATGTGAAGAGAAAAAGATTAGTGAAGACAAACGTAGGTCCCTTGCAGGCAGAATCAGATGAATTTATAATGGGGAACAAAGAAATGGCAGACCAATTGAACAAATATTTTGGTTCTGTCTTCTCGAAGGAATTCACAAATAACCTTCCGGAAATACTAGGGGCCCGAGGGTCTAGCAAGAATGAGGAACTAAAGGAAATCCTTATTAGTCAGGAAATTGTGTTAGGGAAATTGATGGGATTGAAGGCCGATAAATCCCCAGGGCCTGATAATCTGCATCCCAGAGTACTTAAGTAAGTGACTCTAGAAATAGTGGATGCATTGGTGATAATTTTCCAGTAGTCTATCGACTCTGGATCAGTTCCTATGGACTGGAGGGTAGCTAATGTAACACCACTTTTTTAAAAAAGGAGGGAGAGAGAAAACGGGGAATTGTAGACTGGTTAGCCTGTTCGAATCAATTATTAAAGATGAAATAGCAGCGCATTTGGAAAGCAGTGACAGGATCGGTCCAAGTCAGCATGGATTTATGAAAGGGAAATCATGCTTGACAAATCTTCCAGAATTTTTTGAGGATCTAACTAGTAGAGTGGACAAGGGAGAACCAGTGGATGTGGTGTGTTTGGACTTTCAAAAGGCTTTTGACCAGGTCCCAAACAAGAGATTGGTGTACAAAATTAAAGCACATGGTATTTGGGGTAATGTACTGACGTAGATAGAGAACTCATTGGCAGACAGGAAACAGAGAGTCGGGATAAATGGTTCCTTTTCAGAATGGCAGGCAGTGACTAGTGGGGTGCCGTAGGGCTCAGTCCTGGGACCCCAGCTATTTACAATATACATCAATGATTTAGATGAAGGAATTGAGTGTAATATCTCCAAGTTTGCAGATGACACTAAGCTGGGTGGCGGTATGAGCTGTGAGGAGGATGCTAAGAGGCTGCAGGGTGACTTGGATAGGTTAGGTGAGTGGGCAAACGCATAGCAGATGCAGTATAATGTGGATAAATGTGAGGTTATCCACTTTGGTGGCAAAAACATGAGGGCAGAATATTATCTGAATGGCGGCAGATTAGGAAAAGGGGAGGTGCAACGAGACCTGGGTGTCATGGTACATCAGTCATTGAAAGTTGTTATGCAGATACAGCAGGCGGTGAAGGCAGCAAATGGCATGTTGGCCTTCATAGCTAGGGGTTTTGAGTATAGGAGCAGGGAGGTCTTACTTCAGTTGTACAGGGCCTTAGTGAGGCTTCACCTGGAATATTGTGTTCAGTTTTGGTCTCCTAATCTGAGGATGGACTTTCTTGTTATTGAGGGAGTGCAGCGAAGGTTCACCAGACTGATTCCTGGGATGGCAGTATAAACATATGAGGAGAGACTGGATCGACTGGGCTGTATTCACTGGAGTTTAGAAGAATGAGAGGAGATCTCATCGAAACATATAAAATTCTAACAGGACTGGACAGGTCAGATGCAGGAAGAATGTTCCCAATGTTAGGGAAGTCCAAAGCCAGGGGTCACAGTCTAAGGATAAGAGATAAGCCATTTAGGACCATTGTGAGGAGAAACTTCTTCACTCAGAGAGTTGTTAACCTGTGGAATTCACTACCGCAGAGAGTTGTTCAATCCAGTTTGTTTGATATATTCAAGAGGGAGTTAGATATGGCCCTTATGGCTAAAGGGATCAAGGGGTATGGAGAGAAAGCAGGAAAGGGGTACTGAGGCGAATGATCAGCCATGATCTTATTGAATGGTGGTGCAGGCTCGAAGGGCCAAATGTCCTACTCCTGCAATTATTTTCTATGTTTCTATGTTCCAATTTATGCACGGGAGCAAACAAATCCTGCAGCAGTTACAGAGTTCCCCCAATCTAAGAACCCCCAGCACAGACAAGAGCACTGCCAGGAGTCTGAGAAAAAATGTTTTATTAATGCTGCACCAGGGAAATCCACTCAGCTCAATGTCAAGGTTGGCAGATGGAAGGGATGCCCCATTGTCGCTAGAGAGAAATATCCCAGCCTCAAGCCATAGGTATGCCCAAACATCCTTTACTCATATTGAAATGGAAAAAATACAGTACTTGAAAATCTGCAGGTGGATACAAGATGGATACTTATTTTCAGTGAGTGAGGTGGAAATTCTTGAATTCTCACGTTAAAGTAGTGCGATTTGATCAATTTATCTAAAAACAATGGGAAAAGCAAATGGAGCCAAAATTACACAGGTGTTCTGCCAGTCCCCTGCTTTAACTCCAGCGGGAGACCAGAGGAACCTCCAGTCAAACAGCTGAGGCCCATTTGCGTCAGGTCTCCACCATTTCCAGGGAGCTTCCTCTTTGCCTCGTAAGGAGTAGAACTTCCTTCCACCCCTGACAAGACAAATGATTGTGGTTCAGTGTTAGAACTCTCGCCTCTACGTCAGAAGGTTGAGGGTTTAAGTCCCACTCTAGAGACTTCAGCAAATAAACTCTCCATTGGCTGGAGCCATACCTAAAACAAAGGAAGATGCTTGTGGTTGCTGGAGGTGAATCAGCTCAGCAAAAGGACATTGCTGCAGGAGTTCCTCGGGGCAGTGTTCTAGGCGCAACAAGTATGGCCTAGAATAAGTCTAAAGCCAAACAAATATAAAGTCTATCAACTTACTCCTTGAGTGGAGAATAATTTTAAAAATCGCAACTTTAAGAACTTCGCTAGTCCTTTACAAATCTTTTTCAAATGCACATATTGTTTATTCTGTTTGATTTTCTTATCACTGTGGTTAACCCGAATAATCTAAATATTTTCTTGAAATTTCAAACTGATATTTATCTCTTTCAGAAGTTTCAAGGTGACTGGTTCTTCCTTCCAAACAACCTCCTAGTCAATTTAATAAGAACACACTTCAATAATATCTCAGAAATCAGACTTGGATTTTGAATATCTGACCATTCAAATTCAAAAAATGAACTTTTAGTCAAATAAAAACTGAATCAAACAGCAATGGCTGAAGTACTAAATGAGTGCTTTGCCTCTCTCTTCACAAAGGAAGAAGATGCTGCCAAAGTCATAGTGAAAGAGGAGGTAGTGGAGATACTGGATGAGATAAAAATTGATAACGAGGAGGTACTAGAAAGTTAACAGTGACTTGGACAAGTGTGGATTAATTAAGGAAAGTCAGCATGGATTTGTTAAAGGCAAATCGTGTTTAACTAACTTGATCAATTTGTTTGATGAGGTAACAGAGAGGGTTGATGAGGGCAATGCAATTGACACGGTGAATATGGATTTCCAAAAGGCGTTTGAAGTGCCACATAATAGGCTTGCCAGCAAAGTTGAATCCCATGGAATAAAAGGGACAGTATGATCATGGATAAAAAATTGGCTAGGTGACTGGAAACAGAGAGTAGTGGTGAACGGTTGTTTTTGGACTGGAGGAAGGTACACAGTGGTATTCCCCAGGGATCTTTAATAGAACCACTGCTTTTCTTGATCAAATTATTGATTTGGACTTGGGAGTACAGTGTACAATTTCAAAATTTGCAGATGACACAAAACTTGGAATTATAGTGAACAGGAAGATAGTGATAGACTTCAAGAAGACATAGATGGGCTGGTACAATGGGCAGGCATGAGACAGATGAAAATTAACTCAGAAAAGTGCAAAGTGATATATTTTGGTAGGAAGAATGAGAAGAGGCAATATAAACGAAAGGGTACAATCCTAAAGCGGGTGCAGGAACAGAGGACCTGAGGATATTTGTGTACAAATCGTTGGAAGGTGGCAGGGCAGGTTGAGTAAGTCTTAAAAAAGCATATGGAATATTGGGCTTCATAAAGAAAGGCATTGAGTACAAAAGCAAGGAGATTATGATAAACCTTTATAAAACACAGTTGGCCTCAACTGTTGTATTGTGTCCAATTCTGGGCACCACACTTTAGGAAGGATGTGAAGGCCTTAGAGAGGGTGCAGAAACGATTTACGAGAACAATTCCAGGGATCAGGGACTTCAGCTAAGTGGATAAACTAGAGAAGCTGGGGTTGTTCTCCTTGGGGCAGAGAAGGTTGAGAGGAGATTTTATAGAGGTGTTCAAAATCATGAGGGGTCTAGACAGAGTATAGATAGAGAGAAACTGTTTCCATTGGCAGAAGGGTCGAGAACCAGAGAACACAGATTTAAGGTGATTAGCAAAAGAGCCAAAGGTGACATGAGGAAAAATGTTTTTATGTAGCGAGTGGTGAGGAGCGGGAATGCACTGACAAAGTATGGTGGAGGCAAATCTAATCGTGGCTTCCAACAGGGAATTAGATAAGTACCTGAAGGAAAATAATTTGCAGGGAAAGGGCGGGGAAGTGGGACTAGCTGAAGTGCTCTTGCAGAGAGCTGGCACAGACTCGATGGGCCGAGTGGCTTCGACTGTGCTGTAACCATTCTATGACTCTATGGCTTAGAAATTGGGTTCATTTGCACTTCCCATTAGCGCCCCCGCAAATGCGTTTATGACCAGGCGCGGCGCTGACAACGACTCCCGCCATGTTGAGTGAGAGTTTAGTGGCGGCGCTATGGCGATGCACTCCAATCTCCTGCGCCCAGAGATCATGACATCATCGCCGTGCACATTGCCCCATTGGCACCCCGGACCCAAAATTCACTTTTGCCCCCTGCAACAGCGCCAGGTGAAAACACCGGCAGCTACAGGAGGCTTGGAACGGGCGGCCGGCTGCTACCGGGGCAAGGTGAGGTGGCCGAGGTAAATTTTTTTTAAAGTACCTTTGTTGCTGACATTTCCTTCCATTTTCTTCGCATGATCCTTCCCGCGATCGCTCAGCCCGGCACGCTGCTTGAATGCCACTTCCATCCAGGAGCACGAAAGCCAATTTTTTTAAGAGCGGGGAATCATAATCAATTTCTCCCCCTGTGATTCTAGGTTTTCCTCGTCTCTCCAGTCGGTAATTGATAAAATTTGCAAATTTCTTGCAAAGTAAACTTGCTAAGGGATCCAAACAGCAATTTGCTTTTCAATGCTCATGTAATGTGACTGAATTTGTTAGAAAACCCACTAAATCAAAATTAGACAAAAATATCCAATTTCTGTGACCGTGATAATTTGGCAATGACAGACCAACCTGAACCTCAATTCTTCAAGAACTACCACAGCAGTCACAATTCCCCAGCCGAGTTCAGATAGGCATTCGACCCTTCCCAGTTGGTGCCCCACTCCTGCCGGGAATGTCCCACTGGGCTGCGCGCGGTGATGATGATGTCGTCATCATGCACATCGTCTCCTTACCGCCTGGGTAGTTAAATTGCACTGCACAACGACCTTTGTGCCTGGCGATGACAATGACAGCTTCAGCTGTCAATTTGCAGTCGATTTGGAGCAGCGCTGTTCAAAGGCGCCATCTTGAAAACTATTTTCTGTCGGCCATTACTTTTTTCTGCTTTCCAACAGATAGGCAGAGTGGCTGGTGGACCGATCACAGCGATTTTTACATCAAGGAGTCTTCTGCCTCCTAACTTTTTCCCTGTATAAGTCACAGCAGTTTTGAAGTTAAAACATTTCTGTTGCTTCATGGGGGCGGTGCTGGCACTCGACCTCCTACTCCGACGTAACTGTCAGAGGATGCTTAGACGAAGACTAAGGCGATGCTAATTACAGAGAGAAAGGCTTAGAGAGAGGGAGAGAGAAAGGCAAAGAAAAAGAGAGGGAGCACCACAGGGAGAGGCCTTGGAGAAGCCCATGGAAAGGCCCAAGGAGCAAAGCACAGGGAGAGGCACAAGGAAAGGCAAAGGGAGAACTAGAGGCGGCAGGACATGGAGAACCAGAGGCAGCAGCACAAAGCGAACCACAGCAACATGTTGTCTGAAGAAGGCGCGCTACAGGGCTGGCAACAAGAGGCTTTACTCTCACTGGGTATTCAAACAGCAGTGCTCCTACATTAATTTAATTGAGGAGCAGTATGTGCAAAGGCTGCGTTTCAGCAAGGACATGATCACAGAGCTCTGCCGTCTGCTCCAACCAGACCTCGAGCCTCAGATCAGGGTGAGGACGGCTCTCTCAGTGACATTCAAGATCACCATCGTGCTCAATTTATACAACAATGGATCTTTCCAGGGAGCAACAGGAGACATCTCCAACATCTTCCAGTTTGCTGTCCATTGCTCCATCCACAAGGTCACAGATGTTCTGTACAGGAGGAGGAGGGACTTCCCCATGAGCAGAGAGAAGCAGCAAAAGTGTGCATGTAGTTTTGCCAGGATAGCAGGCTTCCCCACAGTCCAGGGGGCCATTGACTGCACCCATTTCGCTTTGAGAACACCGCATCACAATCCTGCGATCTTCCGTAACCACAAAGGCTACTGTCATGTATTCAACCAGCAATGTAACCCATGTACAATCTGACCTAAGTTGTACACTGTGAGAACAATGACCACTAGGTGGTGAACTTGTGAGAGACACTCCTAACCTGGACCTTCAGATATAAAAGCAGAAGCTCCACCCACTTCCATCACTTGAGTGCTATGGAATAAAGGACAGGTCACAGACTAACCTTCTCTCAAGCATGGGCCTCGTGTGCATTTATACTGTATAGTAAGGACGTATCAATGGCGATGAGAAACTGGGATTTCAACCACGCGAGCATGGCCACGAGCAGAACAGACGAGAGGTACTGTGTTAAGGAATGGTTGGGACAGAGATTCAACATTGTTAAAGCAGCACACAGTTCTCCAGGCAGACAAGGGCAATCGGGCATGCCCCAACATGTAGTCGAACCCAGAGGGGGAGTCCGACAGAGACAATGGCAAGCTGGACGACGATTCACGCCATTGCAAGGGACAATGCGGCCAGTAATGGGGCTATCAACACCTGTTAATGGCGCACTCAAGGACAATAACAGGGGCAGTCAGGGACGATCAACTGGCAAGGGACCTTTTGTTTCAAACAGCAGCTCATGTTGAAGGCGTGGAGGCACACACTCAGCCGGAGTTTGCAGAGATGAGCAAAATACCTGCAGAAATGAACGCTGGGGGAAATCGCTGGAAGCTGAAGTTCAGCGAGTTCATGTGGAGCACGTATACAGTTCATACACCAGGACACCACCGATAATGATGAAAGTGCTCCTCAATGGCATCCCTGTATCAATGGAGCTAGACACAGGGGCCAGCCAGTCCCTGATGGGTATCAAACAGTTCGAAAAGTTGTGGGCATCCATGGCCAGGAGGCCAAAATTATCGCCGATTGACGCACAGCTACGGAAATACACAAAGGAGATCATTCCGGTGCGAGGCAGCGCCACGGTAGTCGTGACCCACAAAGATTCGGAGAACAGGTTGCCACTCTGGGTTGACCCGGGGGACGGTCCCGCACTACTGGGGAGGAGTTGGCTTGCTGTCATGAACTGGAAATGGGGTGATGTCAATGCAATTTCCTCTGTGGAGCGAATGTCATGCTCACAGATCCTGGACAAATTTGACTCATTATTTCAACCCGGCATTGGCACTTTCATGGGGGCCAAGGTAGTGATTCATATAAACCCGAACGCCAGACCAGTACACCACAAGGCCAGAGTGGTGCCGTACGTGATGCGGGAAAAGATAGAAGGCGAATTGGACTGCCTGCTGAGGGAAGGCATCATCTCGCCAGTCGAATTCAGTGACTGGGCGAGCCCGATTGTGCCGGTGCTCAAGACGGATGGGTCGGTCAGGATATGTGGCGATTACAAGGCCACCATCAATCGGGTGTCACTCCAAGACCAGTATCCGCTACCGAGAGCGGAGGACCTCTTTGCGACGCTATCCGGTGGCAAACTTTTTTCAAAATTGGACCTGACCTCAGCTTACATGACCCAGGAGCTGGCGAGTGAGTCGAAGAAGCTGACCACCATCATGACACACAAGGAGTTGTTTGAGTACAACAGATGTCCGTTCGAGATTCGCTCGGCCGCCGCGATCTTCCAACGAAATATAGAAAGCCTCCTCAAGTCGATTCCAGGGACGGTGGTTTTTCAGGACGACATCCTCATCACGGGTTATGATACTGAAGAACACCTCCACAACCTGGAGGAGGTGCTACGCAGACTGGACCGGGTAGGGCTGCGACTGAAAAAGGTGAAGTGCGTCTTCCTAGCTCCAGAGGTAGAATTCCTGGGCATGAGGGTAGCAGCAGACGGGATCAGCCCTACTGCGTCCAAGACGGAAGCGATCCAGAGAGCACCCAGACCCCGTAACACTATGGAGCTGCGTTCATTCCTGGGGCTCCTGAACTATTTTGGTAACTTTCTTCCCAAATTAAGCACGCTGCTAGAGCCGCTATACGTGCTCCTATGCAAAGGTCACGAATAGGTCTGGAGGGGACAGCCAAGAAAGGGCTTTTAATAGAGCACGCAATTTGTTATGTTCCAACAATCTGTTAACGCTATATGACCCATGTAAGAAACTTGTGTTAACGTGCGATGCGTCGTCCTATGGTGTCAGGTGTGTGTTGCAGCATGTCAATGCCAAGGGTCAGTTACAGCCGGTAGCTTATGCCTCCAGAAGTCTGTCCCAGGCAGAAAGGGGCTACGGAATGGTAGAAAAGGAGGCGCTCGCATGTGTATATGCGATAAAGAAAATGCACCAGTACCTGTTTGGCAGGAAATTTGAGCTGGAGACTGATCACAAACCCCTAATGTCCCTTTTGGCCGACAACAAGGCCATAAATGCAAACGCATCGGCCCGCATACAGAGGTGGGCAATCACGTTAGCCGCCTATGACTATACAATTCGGCACAGACCGGGCACCGAAAACTGCGCCGATGCACTCAGCAGGCTCCCACTAGCCACCACTGAGGGGGCTACCGAGCATGCTGCTGAGATGGTCATGGCTGTTGAAGCTTTCGGAAGCGAAGGCTCACCCGTGACAGCCCGTCAGATTAAAAGTCTGGACAAATAAGGACCCGCTACTGTCTTTAGTTAAGAAATGTGTCCTGAATGGGGACTGGGCAGCCACGTACGGGGCATGCCCTGAGGAGTTTAAACCGTTTCATCAGCGCAAGGATGAACTCTCGATTCAGGCCGATTGCCTACTGTGGGGAAACCGAGTAGTCATGCCCCAGAAGGGCAGAGAGGTGTTTATCAGAGAACTTCATAATGAGCACCCGGGCATTGTCACGATGAAGGCAATTGCCAGGTCACACGTTTGGTGGCCAGGGATAGATGCAGACCTGGAATTTTGTGTTCGCAGGTGCAACATGTGTGCTCAGCTGGGCAACGCACCCAGGGAAGCCCCCCTTAGCCCCTGGTCCTGGCCTGCCAAGCCATGGTCACGCATCCATGTGGACTACGCAAGTCCTTTCATGGGAAAAATGTTTTTGGTTGTAGTAGACGCCTACTCCAAATGGATCGAGTGTGACATTTTAAATTCAAGCACATCCTCTGCCACAGTAGAAAGTCTACGGGCAATGTTCGCCGCCCACGGTCTACCGGACATCTTGGTCAGTGACAATGGCCCGTGCTTCACAAACACTGAATTCCAGGACTTCATGGCAGGCAATGGAATTAACCATGTCAGAACGGCACCGTTCAAGCCGGCCTCAAATGGCCAGGCAGAACGAGCAGTGCAGATAATCAAACAGGGGATGCTCAGAATCCAAAGGGATTCCCTACAATGCCGCTTATCACGCCTCCTGTTGGCCTACAGATCCCAACCACACTCGCTCACAGAGGTTCCACCCGCAGAGCTGCTCATTAAAAGGACGCTCAAAACCCGGTTATCCCTTATACACCCCACCATGAAAGAAATTGTCGAGAGTAGGCACCAGTCACAATATGACTACCATGACAGGAATGCGAGGTTACGTATTGATGTAAATGACCCTGTTTTTGTCCTCAACTACGCTGCAGGGCCCAAATGGCTCGCAGGCACTGTGGTTGCCAAAGAGGGAAATAGGATTCTGGTAGTTAAACTTACCAATGGACAAATCTGCCGCAAACGTGTGGATCAAACAAAAAGGAGGTTCAGCAACCCCATAGAAGAAGCAGAGGAAGAACACGATATAGAGTTCACTCCTCCACAGGTGACCGAACACAGGAACCAAAGGGAGGAGAGCCCAGTCACTGTGGGCAGTCCGGATAGTCCTGAGGCACCGCAAAGAGCAGACACTCAAGCCAGCGCCCAACAATCGGAGCCCCAACTCAGGCGCTCTACAAGAGAGTGTAAACCACCAGAGAGACTCAACCTGTGATCCCAATAAGACTTTGGGGGTGGGGGGGCAGGGGAGGTGATGTCATGTATTCAACCAGCATTGTAACCCATGTATAATCTGACCTAAGTTGTACACTGTGACAACAATGACCACTAGGTGGTGAACTTGTGAGAAACACTCCTAACCTGGACCTTCAGATATAAAAGCGGAAGCTCCACCCACTTCCATCACTTGAGTGCTATGGAATAAAGGACAGGTCACAGACTGACCTCTCAAGCATGGGCCTCGTGTGCATTTATGCTGTATAGTAAGGACGTATCAGCTACCACTCACTGAATATCCAGTTGGTGTGTGACCACACAGTAGAATACTCACTGTCAATGTCCGCTATCCTGGCAGGAGCCATGATGCCTTCATCCTGCGTCAGATCAGTGAGCCAGTTCTGTTCCAGCCCCCAAATGAAACTCGCGGCTGGCTGCTCGGAGACGAGGGCTATCCGCTCTCCACCTGGCTCATGACTACTCTATGCAACCCCACCACTCTTGCCCAATACTCGTACAATGAGAGCCATGTTGCCACCAGGAACATCATTGAGCAGACCGTCGAAGTACTGAACCAACGATTCTGCTGCCTTGACTGCTCGGGAGGAGTCCTGCAGTACTCGCCTGACCGGGTGTCCCTATTCGTCATCATCTGCTGCATGCTGCACAACCTAGCCATCATGGGGACCATGATGCCACCCGCCATAGCCCACCACCTCAGGAGGAGGAAGAGGACCAGGAGGAGGACCTGGAGGAGCAGAAGGACGAGGAGGAGCAGGAGCAGCAACAGCCGCGATAGAGGAGGCAGCGACTCCATCGCAATCCTGCAAGGGAGGTCCACGACCATCTCATCAGAGCTAGTTTCCACTGCTTTCCATCCCACTTCCCGGTTCCTCTGGATGTCTTCATCACCACATTAATTTGCCCGTCCATACCAAAGCCCCAAAACTGAAATGAGAGACAATAGAAAACATTAAACATTCCAATCAACATTTATCAAACAACAATAAAATGTATAAATATGTATTTATTCATCACCCTTGTGCATTTCCTTACATCCCCTCTTTCGTTGACCTATTCCAATACTCCTCCGCAGTGTCTCCCCTGTAGCTGCAGCACAGCTGGTGGAAGGCTGCTGTGTGTCAGGGCCAGAGACTACAGATGGCCTTGCAGGATGCCCTCAACCAGCTCTGGACCTGGAAGGCCCGGCTGTAGACTTCACCACCTCAGGCTGGGCGGCGGCAGTCTGGCTGGCTAGGTGACAGACAGCAACAAGTGCAATGGCGGAGTGACATTGGTGGGATCAGGAACGCTGTCATCCTGAGAGAGAACAGCAGGTTCCTGCTCTCCTGACCCAATGCCAGTCCCCTGGGGCAGCACCTCAGCATCCCTACCAATCTGCTACAGGACAAATTGCTGGGCTGCTGCCACACCATGGGATTGCTGATGGCAGCAGTCAGAGCTTGCGTGGCATCAAGCTAAGACTGCATGAGAGCAATCTGAGCTTCCATGCAAGCAACCATTGACTCCATTACAGAACTGAGACGTTGCATTGTTTCCCCATATGCTGCAATGGCAGCTGCCACATCGCCTCTGATACGCATCATGAGGTCTGGCTCTGGAAGTTCACCATTGTCTGCACACTGACAATGATGGACTCTATGATGTGTGCAGAGCTCTGTGGGAGGTGGACTCCTCTATGCTACTTACCACTTCCGGCAGGCTCTCGGGCACCCTTGCCATTGCACCTGTCATGTCGGAGTGCAGGGCCATCACCCTTTGTGTGAACGCCTCCCCATTGAGGTCCTCGTCTGAGTCCTGTGCAGCAGAACTCAGGTGTGAACTCACCCTCCGGGGAGATGGCTCTCGAGATTCCCTTTCCCCTTGACTGTGCTGCAGCCCGCTAGGCCCCGGTGCATCACCCAGTGCAGAGTCCGCTATTAACTTAACCTCTGAGGACCACGTGGTGCCAGTATCTGAGCTGGTGCCTGCGGGTGAGCAGTGATGCAGTGCTTGGCTTCTCCTCCTCCTCATCCCCCTCTTCTCCCTCGTGACTCAGTTGGGGGGGGCTCAGGCACAGGCTGCTCATCTGCTGCATGATTATCTGAAAGCATAAATGGCACAACAGTTGCATTAAGTTGAGGGCAGAGGGGCAGGAATGGTGCAAGGAAGGCAGACAGTATGAGCAGCTGGAAAGTGATAAGGCTTTCTGGTTTAATGACGGAGTGGGATGAGAAGAGGGGATAAAGCTACCATCGTTTCCCCCAGCAGGCTCGACGTCTCCGCCGGCCACTGCACCCACCACCTGTGGGCCAGTCAGCTAGCGCAGTTTAGCTTTCCCCTCTAGTTCATTGCTGCTCCCATTTGTTGTGTGCCATCTTGGTCTGCAAAAGAAAGGAATCTGTGCGAGTAAGAGTCCAGTATGTATGTGGACGATATGACTGCCATGCTTAAATAGCTGTAACTGTAGGCAAGGTGTGAAATAAAGATGTGACTGAGTACAGATGGTTGGTGGTTGCCTGTTAGGTTAACTGCTGATTTGCAGAATGCGCACAGACAGAGGCTGGTATGTAAGAGCAGTTCAAACAAGGGAGATAGCTCCTGAGGTTCCCTTTCCCTTTGACCACCTGACTGAGGTCGTTGAATTTCTTCCGGCACTGTGTTGGGCTTCTGTCAATCACGGTGCTGACTGACACCTCTGCGGCCACCTCTGCCCACATGGCATTAAAAAGCTACGGCTTTGGCCGTCTCCCAGATAGAGGGAACAGTGCATCCCACCTTCTCTCCACTGCCCCTACCAATGTCCCCAATGCCAGGTCATTGATCCACGTGGCCTTTCTAAGAGGCATTGTAGCAGCCATCACAAACCTTCCTTCCAGCTCTCAGTGAACTCCAGCAATGATGAAAATGACCAGGTGCTGCCTGAAATGACAACCTTTTAAGAACTGGAATGAGCAGAATGCAGATTATCACTGAATGAAAGTCAGCTGAAATTAGGTGCAGCTCTGGTAAAAGCGCCCTAGCAGCACCTCACAGAGGCCATTAGCGCCTCAGATACTGCCTCCCTTAATTTCTGAGGTAAAAGTGTCCAATTTCCCACTATTTTGAAACCCAACTCGCTGGGCGCCAAATGTTCAAAACTGCGCCCCAAATGCAACACTACCAAATTTTGCCCCCAGAATCTTCGGTGCACCAAGAAACACAAATTTGTTCAATCTAAGGTTTGTTTCAGCGTATTATAAGTATTATAAGATTAGTTTTTAAGTGAGTTCAGGGATCAAGCAGTTGGATATTACAATATTAGAAAAGGTAAAAACAAACAGTAACCACAGTAGTTCCACTTTTCAACCCCAAATGAACTTTCGTACAGTGAATTTAATGAGAAGTTCTAGTGTCTCAGTTTACCAAAACACCCAGAAGCAGAGAGTACTATGGAAACATACATTGTGTGACTGATCAGAATAACTGCTTTATTGACTTGGACATGGAAAAATTCCAAACAATAATCTTTTGTTATTAATCCAATATGGAGTTACTGGGCTCTGCCTCCATTCACTGGCTGCCTCTTAGAGCTGGATTTTGACAGCTCTCAGTGGGGCAGGCTTGGAGGCAGGGACACTGTAAAATCTAAAATATTGATAGCAGGGCGGTATCCCACTCTGAACCCACCTCCTTGTAAGTATCCCAAGTGTCGGCTCTGCCTGCACTTTGTAGACCCGGCACTAAGCGACAGGTCAGGTAGTAACCATTTTTCCAACTTTTTCACGAGGTTCTCATCGCTCGGAGATCACGTCAGGTAAGTATGTTAGGTTTTCAAAAACTCTCCATTGCTTTGAATAGGTGAAAGCTGCAAAGCTGGCATAATAGCTACCATTTCACAACTAATCACTTTCCAATGTTAGAAGCTGGCACCTTCAGGATTTGGAAGAGACTTTTCAGTTTTAGGAAGTTTGGAAGTGTTTGGAGTAAACTCTCTATTCACTGTCACCTCCATGGAACAACCTCCCTCACCATTGACAGATCACTTCTGTCATCTCAACTTCAGCTGCCATCTATTCCAATAGCGCTTGAAACTATCTCACTTTGGTCCTCAGAATCCCACCACAATCAGCCCCAACATTAACATCACCAGCATCCCCAACAACAACACCAACCTTCTCTACAGTCACCTGATGCTGCACAGGACACAGGCCATCAACACCCGAACACATTGCTGTCCGAGATGCCAGGAATGGCCTCCCCATGGCCACATTTACTTGACTTCACATTGTACACTCTAACTGCCACATGATGTGCCAGGTTGGCACTACCCCACACCAGCACCATAAAGCATCCCTACAATGCCCAAGCCATTCCTTTCACACTCATCACCATTGCGAGGGGGTACCGTTATGTCTCACTGTTCACTGCCGTTCACTAAGCCACCTCCAAAGATGCACATAAATCTGTCCAAGAATGCAAAGTGTTCATAATAAAGTTTTCAATGTTTGACAACATATTAGCAGAAACTCTACATTAACATTGGCTAAAACACCCAAGTGCCTACCCTTGTGTGTTGTTAGTTGGTATGATTGGACAAGTATGAGGATGAGTGTGAGGGGTGGCTTGTGAGATGGGGATGTGATAATGTAGATAGAGAGAGAGGGATGTGTGGAGGTGCAAGGTAAGTTGGTGTGAGTAAGGTGTGCAGGAGTAGTGTAGGGAAGGCAGAGTGATGGGGATGTAATGAGTGGTACAAGAGGATGAGGTTGAGTGTGGCTTTGCAGTAACATTTTGTGATCTGCTGAGATCATCAAAAGGTTTGCACCACTGCAGTCAGGTCCTCCTGATTACATCCCTGCTTGTGCCCTCCTGTACAATGTGCAACCAGGCTGCGTTGGTTCCTGGAGAGGTCTCTTCCGCCAATTGGAAGGGAAGAGAACCTCCCTGCGTGCTGTGACTCCCTCCACAAGCATATGGAGGGAATCATGAGAGAGGCTAGGTGCAGCTGTGCACCTTTGTGCAGTCATTGTCAGTGTTTGCAGCAGCTCAATGCTGCAGAACACTGACAGCACAACTGTCAAATTCAATGTGGGCATGGTCCCTTTAAGGAAACTGGCTGATGACGCGTCATGAAATTACGTCATCAGACCCACTTCCTTTTAATTGGCCGGGAACCTCGCAGGATGGGCTTAACAAGCTCCATCATAATAAAATCACTTCAACCAAAGGGGCTGCAACCAGGAGCGAGGTCACAATCTGCACCCAAAGTTGCCCAACTTTCTCCCAAACCGGTAGGAAAAATCGTGGCCTTTTGGTGGGCTATTTCCTTCTAATTTGAAAGTGCTGACTTGTGCTGGAACACATTTCAATGAAAACAAGCTGCCATCTGATACACTGTCCATCCTTCACACGTGGACATCCTTCATACATGAATCCAGATGGTGAATGTTGATAGGATATTCGATCAGGAGAAGTTGATTCTGTACTTACCCAGGAACAACACTCATGCCCTTTCCCAGCGTTGGTCACAAATCAGTTGGTAATAAAAAGAAAGAACTTGCATTTGTAAAGCGTCCGTCATGACTTCAGGAGGTCCCAAAGCACTTTACAACCAATGAAGTACTTTCTGATCTGTAGTCACTATTGTAATGTAGAAAATGCGGCAGACAATATGTGCACAGCAAGCTCCCACAAACAGCAATGAGATAATGATTTAGTGAGGTTTGTTGAGGGATAGATATTGGCTAGTTCATCACGGAGAACTCCCCTGCTAATCATCAAAATAGTGCCATGGAATATTTTATGTCCACCTGAGAGGGCCCTTGGTTTAATGTCTCAGCTTAAAGGCATCACCTCCAATAGTTCACACTCTCTCAGTACTGCACTGGAATGTCAGCAATGTTCCCCCTAAGGTGCTCGGCTGTGCATGGATCGTGAGGCCCCACGCAGACCGCTCACCAGCTGTTGCGCTGGAAAAATATGACACAGCAAATTTTCAAGGAACCGCGCACGGAAAAAAAATGAGAGAACTTTGAGTGTCAACCTACATCATGTGCTCAAGTAGAGGGAAGGTGGAGTAGCTGTACTAGTTAAAGAAAACCTAATGGCAGTCGAAAAAAAAGGATGTAATTAGCAGTAAGATAGACACAGAATCCATATGGATTGAAGGGATCCATCACCCTAATAGAGGTATACTATAGATCACCAAATAGTGGAAGAGAATTAGAGAAAGAAATTTGTCGGAAAATCTACGAGGTGAGTAGCGGGCATAGAATAATAATCATGGGAGATTTCAGGCTACTTCAGTAGAAAAAAGTTTCCATACACTGTACTTACTTAATTCAAATTGTCTGATGAATGAAATTACTTTTTTTTAGTAAAAATGTGGCAAAATCCCTGTTCTTTAATTAATGACCTGATAACAAAAATGCATACTCACAAACTGCACTTTTCTGAGCTGAATCTTACCACAATTTCATACGGTTGTATGGAAAAATCGATTAAAAAGGATTTTATTTTATGTATCACCTGACCAAACTCCTCAGAAGGAAGAAATACTATGCTGCATTTATTAAATATTCAGACTCTGTGTATACAGTGTCGCCTGACTGTGTTAGTTTTTAATCACCAGTTCTTTGTTGGCTCATAGAAAATCACCATTTAATCAATACTGAAGGATTGAATTAATTCTCTGCATATTTTCTGCCCACTATGAAGCAAAGCTAATTGGGAATGCCCCTCTATTTGTGAATTAAATACCTATAAAATAAAGTATATTATAGCTAGAGTATGGCACAGACGTTTAAAATTAAAAATTTCTAAAGCTATGCCACGGATTTCAATGTGAGGTGGGTCACTGTGACCTCTGTAACATTCCAGAGAGACTGAGTCTGTATTTAGGTCATAATGTGTGATGTAATACCATTTACCACAGAAATATCAGTGTTCTAAAAAAAAATCTTAAAACGTCCCATTGTTTTTGGCAAGTATTCCAGGCCGCTAGTCTTAACAAGTCCTGCCAATCAGATTGTGCGAGGTGAGCACTTCTGACAAGTGACACAGCTCTAGAATTGCACGCAATAGTCAAAAGCTCGACAAGAAAGCTTGAAATGTTGCACTGTTCCAGCAATTTGAATTAGCCTGAAGCTGACACACCACAGTCAAGAACACTGCATGTGCGACAATTGTCCAATATATCCTCACCACAACAAGGCAAGGGAGAAAATAACAGGGTAGAGTTTCCACTTTGGGTGCAATCGGCAATCTGGGCGCAAATTGTGCTTGAAATTGTACTGGTTTTCCAAAGTGAAGTTATGGTTCAAGTTTCCACCCAAACTCATTTGCATACTCACACATTTATAATTGTTCATGAGCCAGCATAATCAGGCAGCGTAATAGAACATAATTATTTTCTTTCTTTGCAGTATAATTTATTCCTTGATGTATTTAAGTGTAGTAACACGATGCAGTTTTATTAATGCAGCTGAAAATGAGCTATCACAAGAAATACGCAATTTTAATCAGAGTATCTAGTCTACCACCTGTGAGTCATCATCATAGGCAGTCCCTTGGAATCAAGGAAGACTTGCTTTCACTCTTAACATGAGTTCTTAGGTGGCTGTACAGTCCAACACGAGAACCACAGTCTCTGTCACAGGTGGGGGAGATAGTCGTTGAGGGAAGGGGTGGGTGGGACTGGTTTGCCGCACATTTTTCAGCTGCCTGCGCTTGATTCCTGCATGCTCTCGGTGACGAGATTCGAGGTGCTCAGCGCCGTCCTGGATGCGTTCCCTCCACTTAGGGCAGTCTTTGGCCAGGATCTCTCAGATGTCCATGGGGATGTTGCACTTTATCAAGGAGGCTTTGAGGGTGTCCTTATAACGTTTACGATGTCCGAGCTCAGCTACTGCCACCTGTGAGTAACCTGATATTAAATCACTGAAAATGACAAAAAAATTATACTAGTTTCACCGGTCTCTTAGTAAATTCAATATTTTTTATTATTTAAAGACTTGTAAAACATGCCTTCTAGTGCCTTTGTGGCTAAAAAAATGACTTTAATCTGAAAAGCCTCCTCGAACAGTTGCAAACGGGAGCAATCGGTGGAAACTCGCCATGCTTGTTATTTCGATCGAGGGGTGTGGCCAGTTTTGTGGGCAGGGCCGGCTTCTAGCACAATTTTTTTAAAGCAGCGTTAAAGACTGCAGAAATCCAATTTATGTTCGATGTAACTGGCACTTAAAATTCAGCAATCTTTTACGTTAGTTTGGCCACTATCAGCCGCATTGCACTGATTAGCGGAAACTCTTGGCCAAAATCTTTCATAAAATCATATAAGCCCATTGCCAGAAATCTAAACCAGCAGGAATTGGCTGCTTGGTCCTCAAACTAGACACTAAATCTTCTATTATTTTAATTACTTTTCTTTACTTAAAAGTCAAAAATAAAAACCATCTTCTCAAACATGAATCAGCACAGTGGAATCTCATCTAGAGATATATGAAAGTGAACTTTAGTCAGTACTGTTTAACCAACATTTGAATGTGAAACAGTCCAAACTGGGCAAAACTTGGATGCTTATGAAGAAAATCAAAATGGCCAACTTTGAAATCACTTCAACGTTCCAAGCATTCATTCCCATTGCAAATATCATATTGACTCAATGCCAAAGTGACCTTCCAGAGAAGAATAAATCTCACAAAGATGCCGATTCATTTATTCAACTTTCTATGACCTTAGTCTTCATCTAACTGTTAGTATTGACCACATTCCTGTGGTTCCATCTTTTTCTTCTCATTGTGCCTGTGAGACTATTTATGGAGGTATGTTAACAATCCACCCCCAACATCGATTAAACATTTTAGCCAAGGCACTATTTTAAGTTTCTTTTTTTCCATTCCTATTGTCCTGGACTTAAAAACATAAAAATTATTGAGATGTTTTAGATTCTCTAACTGTCTTGGTATGTAGACAGATCCTTTCACTTTTCTTTGATCCTTTATCCCCAGTCTGATAGAAAAATAAACTAAAGGCAAATTCAATATGAACTAGAAGGAAGCTGCAATGGGAGCTCATGGGGTGACTGACAAATAAAGACTGCGTTTGAGGATATCCCAGTATAGTGAATGGCCTTGATTGCTAATTTAACAACTTACATATTTATAACACCTTTAACATAGTAAAACATCCCAAGATGCTTCACAGAAGAGCTGTCAAACAAAATTTGATACTGAGCCACATAGGACAGGATTAGGTTTTAACGAGTGTCTTGAATGAGGAGAGGGAGGTAGAGAGGTGGAGAGGCTTAGGGAAGGATTTCCTTAATGTAGGGCTCAGGCAGCTGAAGGCACAGAAGCCAATGGTGGAGAGATTTAAAATTGGGGATATGCAAGAGGCCAGAATCAAAGAAGCACAGCGATCTTGGAGGATTGTAAAGCTGGAGAAGGTTACAGAGATAAGGAGGGGTGAGGCCATGGAAGGATTTGAAAACAAGGATGAGAATTTTTAAATCGGGGCAATGCTGGGCTGGGAGCCAATGTAGGTCAGCGAGAACAGGGGTGATGGGTGAACGGGACTTGGTGAGGCCAGGTTTACAGTGGGTGCAAGGTGGAAGGCCAGCCAGGAAAGCTTTGGAATAGTCAAGTCGAGCAGTAACAAAGGCATTGATGGAGGTTTCAGCAGCAGATGAGCTGAGGCAGGGGTGGAGACGGGTGATGTTACGGAGGTGGAAGTAGGCAGTCTTGGTGATAGAGTGGATATGTGATCAGAACCTTAAAGAAGACGTCAAGGTTACAAGCAGTCTGGTTCAGCCTCAGACAGTGACCAGGAAGAAAGATAGAGTCGGTGGGTAGGGAACAGAGTTTAGTTGGAAGAAATTTCTGCTCATCCAGGACTGAAAGTTGGACAAGCAGCATGACAAATCAGAGATAGTGGAGGAGTTGAGAGAGGTGGTGGTGAGATAGAGTGTGCACTTAGAATCAATTTTAATTACAATTTATACATATGGTAAACTGGTAAAATATGTAGAAAGTGCATTTATTTACTATAAACCTGCTGTGTGCCAATATGGAGAACAAATTTCTAATCCCCATTACTTATATATCCAAAAACCAGGAAAAACTCTACAAAAAACAGATTATAAAATACTGATTAGCTGAAATACATTGCTGGATATGTTACTCTTGTGTATTTTAGTATCTATAAAACCAGTTAAATTAAAATTCCCATAAGATAGAGGGGGTAGAAAGTGCCACGCACCAGGTTTAGGGCCCATAATTTGAATAAAGTGAAAATATATCACCTGGCGCTAAGGGAAGGAAATTGACCCAGAATTCGGGTCTTTAACTTGAGAAAATTGTCCAAGCGCTATTAGAGGCGGGCGAAAGCTTGGCGGAAGCGGGCGCTGATGACATCAGTGTTCTTCCCCTTCTCTTAAAGGGGAGGGCCACTGCAAACTCTTTAACCACTTCCGTGGCGCCCACTGGGCCAGCAGGGAGGGTTTCTGCCGGGCCAACAGGGCACCCAAGAGGGCCATTGTCATGCCGACTATAAGTCGGCCAACAAAAAAAAAGATGCCGGCCGCGGCGCAAGGCCCTCCCCTTTATGGGCGGCAGGGACAGGCCAGCCACCACAGCTTCGCGACCCGCAAAGTTGTCAGTGGCATCGCACGGCGCTGACCGCGATCCTGCAGGGCAATTCCTCTCACGGGGCAATGCATACTATGTGTGCGCCAACCCGAGGCATAAATCGCGAGGCACAGCACTAATGTCACACCGCCACCCAAAACTCCCAGGCAATTTCCCTGGAGGCGCTATCGACCCCTTCCCCCGGGCGATAGCCTCATTGCGCCCCATTAGTGCCCCCCAGAGGCAATAATGGGGCTATTAAAAAGGGCAATTTTGCCCCCAGAGACTTTTATAGTACCGTATATACTCGCGTATCATGCGACTTTTGAAGACCTAAATTGTAACCTAAATTTGGGGGGTCGCATGATACGCGAGATGCAAAATTTGCGGGTGTGAAGTGCTGGCCAAGATTAGGCTGTTAGGCTGTTAAGCAGACCGTATCCACGCTGAATCTCGGCAGGTATCTCCTGGGCTGGATTGCAGCCTCTATTGTCGCTTGTACTGTATCGGGGAGGATGAGAGAGAGTCGCGGAGGTCGGGGGGGGGAGAGAGAGTCGCGCAGGTCGGGGGGGGGGAGGAAAGAGACCGGACCGGATCCGACCTGACCCCCGCTCTCCCTACCCCGGCGACCCGACCTCCGCTCCCCCAACTCCCCCCCCACCCGGCAACCCGACCTCCGCCACCCACAACTCCCTCTGAAGTTTGCTGCATTATTAGAGGCTCCATCTATCTCAGCCCATGCTTCTTTTACCCGCAAACACAGTAGAGGCTGTGGCTGAACGACGCTAGTCAAGCCAGCTGGAACGATTGCTGTATCGGTGTTCGATTCGCGAACAGCTTTCACAGCAGAATCCACTCGATGTTTCATGTTAAGGTCTGTATTCGATCTCAAAAAAGTGACTCGCATGATACATGAGATATATGGTAAAATCATGTTTTGGGGACGAAAATTTAGGGGTCGCATGATACGCGAGATCGCAGGATACGCGAGTATATACGGTATTTGCCGCAATAAAATAAAATTACAAGCAGCTCTGAGACTGTCCCTAACTAATGGTTGTAAAGCACAAAAAAGGTTCACACTGAGACACAAAAAAATCCACAACAAAAACCTTCCATAATTTGGCATCAATGCCTGGATTTTCCTCCTTTCACAAGAGGAGGGTCAAGTGGGATTTCAGCTGCCAACCTGATCCTGAACCAATTTCCTAGGTCAGGGCTCATGTACTCTGCTGGACAGGTTCCCAGCAGGATTTGCACCACTAATTGCAAGCCTACCACCACCAAGCCAGTAAAGGGGCAGTAGCATGCCGAATTAAGCAACTTCTTTGCTGAAGGCCTCAGACTGGGCCATTATGGAGATAGGCCATGTGTCTCCATTCAATGATCTAAAAGTCATGGCACCATTACTCCAGGAACTTCCGCCAGCCCCGAGGGTCAGTGGAGACAGCAGTGGCAATAAAGGCAATGAGGAAAGAGCCCGGGCTACACCTCACAAATTTCCAGGTCCTGATGGTTTCCACCCTAGGGTATTAAAAGAAAAAGGACATTGCAGATGCTTTAGTTATTATTTTTACAAAGTTCTTTAGATTCAGGGATTGTGCCTTTGGATTGTAAAATTGCAAATGTCACCCATTATTCAAGATAGGAGAAAGAGAGAAACCAGGTAACTACAGACCTGCCAGTTTGATTGGGAGGTAGAAGACAGAGAAGAGATAATGGGGTAAAATTCGTGTCCGCCAGCAAAGTTGCCGGTATCATCGGCAACTGCAATTAATGGCCACTGGAAATGGCCACAATGCTAAACGAGTGAAATTGGTCTGGGGGCATGGAGATAGGTGGTGCAGCGCACACCTTCCGGGATTGAGAGATTGATAGATCTTGGTTAGGTAAAGCTATCAAGGAATATGAAACAGAGGCAGCACAATGAAGTTGAGGTGCAGATCAGCCATCACTTAGTTGAATAGCAGAACAGTTTGAGGGGCAGAATGGACAACTCCTTTCCCAAGTTTTTTCCCCATGTTATTTACAAGTAGTGGCCATGAAGAAGCAGCCAATGAGCTTCCTGCAGTGGGAATTAAAATTAAGGTTGGTTTGAGGCAGGGTAGCAAAGGAAAATCCAAGCCGAATTGACACTAAATAGTGTATTTTCTTCTGTTTGCTAATGCTAGTAAAAAAATAGATGTGAACATAAAGCAGTGTTCCCCATTTTATATTCACATCTTTTTCTATTAAATTAGTAAATGAAGCAAAATTTTGCACAATGCTATTAATATCACTTTGAAAGACCACGGTGTAGAAAATAGTAATGTCACACGATTACAATAGTGGATACGTTTCTTAGGTTAGCACTAAGGTGTATTGTTAGAGCAGACTAGAAGATTTATCCAACATTCATCCAGTATTATTTATAGATTGGGACCAATTTTTTAATGCTCACACTGGGTGCAAAATGCTCAAAGTATGTAAATGTTATTTAGCTCATTTGAAGGTTGTGAGTTCAACTTCCACTCCAGGACCTAAGCACATAATCTAGACTGACACCCCAATGCAATACTGAGAGAGTGCTGCATTTTCAGTGGTGCTATCCTTTCTGCCTGATCTGGTAAATTATTAAATATCCCAAGGCACTATTCAAACATGAGTGTGGTGTTTCTTTGGTGTCCTGACCAACATTCCTCCCTCAAATCATTATTATCCAAAACAAGTCATTAATCTCATTGATGTTTAAGAGATAGAAACATAGAAAATAGGTGCAGGAGTAGGTTATTCGGCCCTTCGAGCCTGCACCGCCATTCAATAAGATCTGGCTGATCATTCTCTCAGTACCCCTTTCCTGCTTTCTCTCCATACCCCTTGATCTCTTTAGCTGTAAGGGCCATATCAAACTCCCTCTTGAATATATCCAATGAACTGGCATCAAAAACTCTCTGCGGCAGGGAATTCCACAGGTTAACAACTCTCTGAGTGAAGAAGTTTCTCCTCATCTCAGTCCTAAATGGCCTACCCCTTATCCTATGACTATGCCCCTTGGTTCTGGGCTTCCCCAACATCGGGAACATTCTTCCCGTATCTAACCTATCCAATCCCGTCAGAATCTTATACTTTTCTATGAGATCCCCTCTCATCCTTCTAAACTCCAGTGAATAAAGGCCCAGTTGATCCAGTCTCTCCTCATATGTCACTCCAACCATCCCTGGAATCAGTCTGGTGAACCTTTGCTGCACTCCCTCAAGTGCAAGAACGTCCTTCCTCAGATTAGGAGACCAAAACTGAACACAATATTCCAGGTGAGGCCTCACCAAGGCCCTGCACAACTGCAGTAAGACCTCCCTGCCGCTATACTCAAATTCCCTAGCTATGAAGGCCAACATACCAATTGCCTTCTTCACCGCCTGCTGTACCTGCATGCCAACTTTCAATGACTGATGAACCATGACAGCCAGGTCTCGTTGCACCTCCATTTTTCCTAATCTGCCGCCATTCAGATAATATTCTGCCTTCGTGTTTTTGCCCTTAACATTGATAACGTCACATTTATCCACATTATACTGCATCTGCCATGCATTTGCCCACTCACCAAACTGTCCAAGTCACCCTGCAGCCTCTTAGCATCCTCCTCACAGCTCACACCGCCACCCAGTTTATTGTCATCTGCAAACTTGGAGATATTACACTCAATTTCTTCATCTAAATCGTTAATGTACATTGTAAAGAGCTGGGGTCCCAGCACTGAGCCCTGCGGCACTCCACTAGTCACTGCCTGCCATTCTGAAACGTACCCATTTATCCCGACTTTCTGCTTCCTGTCTGCCAACCAGTTCTCTATCCACGTCAGTACATTACCCCCAATACCATGTGCTTTGAGTTTGCACACCAATCTCTTGTGCGGGACCTTGTCAAAAGCCTTTTAAAAGTCCAAATACACCACATCCATTGGTTCTATCTTGTCCACTCTACTAGTTACATTCTCAAAAAATTCTAGAAGATTTGTCAAACATGAGTTCCCTTTCATAAATCTATGCTAACTTGGACCAATCCTGTCACTGCTCTCCAAATGCACTGCTATTTCATCCTTAATGATTGATTCCAACATTTTCCCCATTACTGATGTCAGGCAAACGAGTCTATAATTACCCGTTTTCTCTCTCCCTCCTTTTTTAAAAAGTGGTGTTACATTAGCTACCCTCCAGTCCATAGGAACTGATCCAGAGGCGATAAACTGTTGGAAAATGATCACCAATGCATCCATTATTTCTAGGGCCACTTCCTTATGTACTCTGTGATGCAGACTATCCAGCCCCAGGGATTTATCGGCCTTCAATCCCATCAATTTCCCGAACACAATTTCCCGCCTAATAAGGATATCCTTCAGTTCCTCCTCCGCACGAGACCCACTGTCCCCTAGTATATTCGGAAGGTTATTTGTGTCTTCCTTCGTGAAGACAGAACCAAAGTATTTGTTCAGTTGGTGTGCCACTTCTTTGTTCACCATTATAATGTCCCTCCTTACTATTGCATTAATTTCCTCTTTAACCAGCAATGCCACCCCACCTCCTTTTCCTCTTTGTCTATCCTTCCTAAATGTTGAATACCCCTGGATGTTGAGTTCCCAGCCTTGGTCACCCTGGAGCCATTTCTCCATGATGCCAATTACATCATATCCATTAACGGCTATCTGCGCAGTTAATTCGTCCACCTTATTCCAAATACTCCTCGCATTGAGGCACAGAGCCTTTAGGCTTGTCTTTTTAACACACTTTGCCCCTTTAGAATTTTGCTGTAATGTGGCCCTTTTTGTTTTTTGCCTTGGGTTTCTCTTCCCTCCACTTCAACTATTCTCCTTTCTATCTTTTGCTTCTGCCTCCATTTAATTTCCCTCTGTCTCCCTACATAGGTTCCCATCCTTCTGCCATGCTAGTTTAACTCTTCCCCAACAGCACTAGCAAACACTCCCCCTAGGACATTGGTTCAGGTCCTGCCCAGATGCAGACCGTCCGGTTTGTACTGGTCCCACCTCCCCCAGAACCGTTTCCAATGTACCAGGAATTTGAATCCCTCCCTTCTGCACCACTCCTCAAGCCACGTATTTATCTGAGCTATCCTGCGATTCCTACTCTGACTAGCACGTGGCACTGGTAGCAATACTGAGATTACTACTTTTGAGGTCCTACTTTTTAATTTAGCTCCTAGCTCCCTAAATTCGTCTCGTAGGATCTCATCCCGTTTTTTACCTATATCATTGGTGCCTCTTATGCACCATGACAACTGGCTGTTCACGCTCTCTCTTTAGACTGTCCTGCACCCGCTCCGAGACATTCTTGACCCTTGCACCAGGGAGGCAACATACAATCCTGGAGTCTCGGTTGCGGCCGCAGAAACGCCTATCTATTCCCCTTACAATCGAATCCCCTATCACTATAGCTCTGCCACTCTTTTTCCTGCCCTCCTGTGCAGCAGAGCCACCCACGGTGCCATGAACTTGGCTGCTGCTGCTCTCCCTTGAGTCATCCCCCTCAACATTACCCAAAGCGGTGTATCTGTTTTGCAAGGGGATGACCGCAGGGGACCCCTGCACTACCTTCCTTGCACTGCTCTTCCTGTTGGTCACCCATCCCCTATCTGGCTGTGTACCTTTAACCTGCGGTAAGACCAACTCGCTAAATGTGCTATTCACATCATTCTCAGCATCGTTGATGCTCCAGAGTGAATCCACCCGCAGCTCCAGTGCCGCAATGCGGTCCATCAGGAGCTGGAGGCGGATACACTTCCCGCACACATAGTCGTCAGGGACACTGGAAGCGTCCCTGACTTCTCACATAGTACAGGAGGAGCATAACACGTGTCCGAGCTCTCCTGCCATGTCTTAACCCTTAGATTAACTTAATTTGGCAACAACAATGCTAAAGGTTACTTACTGATAAAAAAAAGAAAAGCTACTTACCAATCACTTACCCCCTTGGCTGTGACGTCACCTTTCGATTTCTTTCTACTTCTTTTTTGTCTCCCTGCTGCAGCTGCACCAGCACGCCTCCCGACTGATGGGCCTTTTGTAGACCTCCCGACTCTGCTGTTCCGCCTCTCCGATGCCTCCTCGACCTCCCGCTGGCGCCTCGCAACTGATGGGCCTTTTGTAGCCCTCCCAACTCTGCTGCTCCGCCTCCCAGATGCCTCCTCGCTGTGTGCATGATTGCTATGTTTGTCTATGGAACTCGATTTCAAAGTAACTTATTGTATGGGAAGCTTTGAAAGATGTGAGTGGGAGTTATATGAATGCAAATCCTTCTTTCCCAAAAGTGGCAGGATGCAGTATGGGTGAGGCGCATTAAACAATGTAATTTCACTCACCTTAGTCATCATGGTAGCAGCTAATGGTGTCCCATTCTGCTCCAAAAATCAGTGTACTGTTGAACTTATGCAAGCATGTACATGCAATGCCCTCTGTTGTGTGTAAGTACTTGCAAATCTGTCATTCCAGATTTTTCGAGGAAATTGGAGCACGTATTGTGTGCGAAGTGACTATTTGTACCGACGATTTTCTCGACCTTCTGCGCCTGCATCCTCCGCCCCCTGCCCAAAACTGGAACCGGAAATGGGGCCCCGAACCGGATGTGGGCCCCTGCAATTGGGCTGGATTTTCGGCTTTGATGATTTTGGGGGCAGTAATGATGACGGGGCGGTAAAGTTTGCACCTGGGAACAGTTTGCGCCTCAGCAAGTAAAATTGGTCAGCTAAGCACGAAGTAAGGGGGCGCAGTGCTAAGGGAGGCATTGTACACCTCTCTTGGGCGCAAACATGGGAAAATCCCAAGTTAAAGAGACAGGCTGGGAGCGCTCCAAGAGACGCCTGGGGAGAGAAAAAAAATGAAATAATCCCCACAAAAACATTCCCAAAATATTGCCCACGCCACCACAACATAAATCGCAAAATAAATTAAAAGAAAAAAACAATCACACTTACCTTTGGAATCCATTACTTACCTCTCTGCAGTCGGTATCGTTGGACCACCTGATTTGTCAGGTGTTCACTGCGGGGCATGTCGCGGGACGTATGAGTCAGGCTAATGTCAAAACAAAAAGCATTACACACCGACACAGCTCTTCCTGGCGGTGCTGCTCCGCGCAACCGCAAAACTGGACCCGAGGATCCCTGCGGGGCTGGAGGCTGATCGCCCGCCCAGAAGACCTCACCGTCGCCATTGCAGCTGCTCCAGGGTGAAAAACGGAGTGCAGAAGACCCAAAAATATGCCCCATTAAATTTAATATAGGATTTGCATACTGAATCTAGACTGCTACAGTAAATTTGACACAAAGTCCTAGCATAAATGGTATATACAAACCCCAGATGGAGGGTTTAAACAGACTAAACATTTTGTTTAGCCACAGCATTTTCAGGAGGATCTATATGACAGGTTTGGATATGGCCGTACAACAACAACAAATATTTATATAGCACCTTTAATGTAGTAAAACATCCCAAGGCACTTCAAAGTATTATTATAAGACAAAATATTTGACACCGAGCCATATAAAGAGAAATTAGGACAGGGGACCAAAAACTTGGTGAAAGAGTTGGTTTTAAGGAGCGTCTTAAAGGAAGAGAGGGAGGTAGAGAGGCGGAGAGGTTTAGGGAGGGAATTCCAAAAAATTAGGACCTGGGCAACAGAAGTCATGGCCACCAATGATTCAGCGATTATAATCAGGGATGCTCAAGAGAGCAGAATTAGAGGAGCGCAGATATCTCGGGGGGGTTGTAGGGCTGAAGGAGATTACAGAGATAATCGGGGCCATGGAGGGATCTGAAAACAAGGATGAAAATTTGGAAATTAAGGCATTGCTTAACTGGGAGCCAATGTAGGTCAGCGAGCACAGGTGTGATGGGTTAACGGGACTTGGTGCGAGTTAGGACACGGGCAATCAATTTTTGGATGACCTCATTTTAAGTGGAATAGAATGTGGGAGGCCAGCCAGGAGTGCATTGGAATAGTCAAGACTAGAGGTAACAGAGACATGGTTGAGGGTTTCAGCAATGGATGAGCTGAGGCAAGGGCAGAGTCGGGCGATGTTATGGAGGTGGAAATAGGCAGTCTTAGTTATGCCACGGATATGTGGTCGGAAGCACATTTCAGGCTCAAATATGACACCAAGGTTGCGTATAGTCTGGTTCAGCCTCAGACATATGCTAGGGAGAGGGATAGAGTCACTGTCTAGGGAACAGAGTTTGTGGTGGGGACCGAAAACAATGGCTTTGGTCTTCACAATATTTAATTGGAGAAAATTTCTACTCATCCAGAGCATTGGAGGAGGGGGTGCAGGGGGAGGAAACAATGGGTGCCTGGCCAGGGAACGTGCTTGGACTGCAACAAGGATTAACATTTTTCTTTAAATGAATAAATTGGTCTCTTTACATAGGGAGCCAAGGGAAGGATTGTATGAGGTTTGCTGAGGAGGGTTCCTGGAGCAGCCCACAAAAGGTTGCCAAGCACCTGAGGTTTTGGCAACTTGGGGCAAGTGGGCTCCTGAGATCCATCTATGGTGGCACCAACACCCACTGACCCCCTGCAAATGAGGTGCCCTTTTACTGACCCCACCAACTCCAGTGGGATCAGTGAAAGAGCACGATCCTGGAGTGAGTGCCCAATTGCATCCCGTGCTTATTTTTTTTAGCATTTCTTTAAACGTGTCTTTTACAGTACATTAGGTATGCTGTCTGGTTGCATTCTCATTCCAAGCACATATACTGGTTCCCTCACTAGTTACTCAAACATTTTTGTAATATTTTTCAAGGTCATATTCTCTTCTCTGGAATTTATTTTTCCACTGCAAACCTTCATGATATTTCCATTCTATTAGTCTCCCTCCCCTACCACAACCAGACCACTCTGTTGTACATTTAAATTCCCACTCAGTGCTAATAGTTCACTTGGATATGACCCGGGTCTCCCTGTAGAGCCCATCTTTAAACAATCTGGTTATAACGTTAGAGAATTCATAAGCAATATTTAAGGGCGGTATGTAACAAAAGAGATTGAAGCTCCAACGTATTGTGCCATAGTTATAACATGGATTTGCACCAGCAGGGGTGTTCCTAATATTAGCACTCCTTTCATGTCAAGGTGCTGAGTGGAAGCCAAGTACTTCCCTATAGAAGTGAAGAAAGTTGAGAGAAACCTGTTCTGGGCCACTCATGTCTTTTTTGCAAAAAACAGAAAAAAAAATCTGGAAAATTCATCTCCCACCCCCTCAAGCGATTGAAACCAGTCCAGAAGACCACATCAACCATGTTTATGTTAGTGCTATGTGGCGAGTACAGGCTGGTGGAGGACCTTTGTCTTATGGATGTTAAGCGTAAGCCCCATGCTTTCATATGCCACGGTGAATACATCGACTATATCCTGGAATTCAGCCTCAGAATTTGCGCAGATGCAGGCGTCGTCCGCGTACTGCAGCTCAATGACAGAGGTTGGGGTGACCTGGCCTGGAGGCAGCATAGGTTAAACAGCTTCCCACTGGTTCTGTAGTTTAGTTCCACTCCAGCGGGGAGCTTGTTGACTGTGAGGTGGAGCATGACAGCGAGGAAGATGAGAAGAGGGTTAGAGCGAAGACGCAGCCCTGTTTGACCTCGGTCTGGACATGGATTGGGTCTGTAATGGAACCGCTGATAAGGATCACGGCCTGCATGTCATTGTGAAGCAGGCGAAGGATGTTGACAAACTTTTGGGGGCATCCAAAACCGAGGAGGACGCTCCATAAGCCCTCATGGTTGAGTGTGTCAAAGGCCTTTGTAAGATCGAAAAAGGCCATGTATAAGGGCTGGCACTGCTCCCTGTATTTTTTCTGCAGCTGTCGCGCTGCAAAGATCATGTCCGTTGTGCCCCGTAGGGGACGAAATCCGCACTGCGATTCCGGGAGGAGTTCCTCGGCCACAGGGAGAAGATAGTTGAGGAGAACTCTAGCGACAACCTTCCCAGTGGCTGATAGCAGGATGATTCTCCTGTAGTTGCCGCAGTCGGACTTGCCCCCAGTCATCAAGATTCACGGCATGGCCCTCAACAATGTGGACCACTTCCCATACCTCGGGAGCCTTTTATCAACAAAGGCAGACATTGGTGCGGAGATTCAACATCGCCTCTAGTGCGCCAGTGCAGCCTTCGGCCACCTGAGGAAAAGAATGTTCGAAGACCAGGCCCTCAAATCTACCACCAAGCTCATGATCTACAGGGTTGTAATAATATCCGCCCTCCTGTATGGATCAGAGGCAGGGACGATGTACAGATGATACCTCAAGTCACTGGAGATATATCACCAACGATGTCTCCGCAAGATCCTTCAAATCCCCTGGGAGGACAGGTGCATCAACATCACTGTCCTCGCTCAGGCTAACATCCCCAGCATTGAAGCACTGACCACGCTCGATCAGCTTCGCTGGGCAGGCCACATAGGCCCAGACACGAGACTCAAAACAAACCAAAGGTGGGCAGCGGAAATGTTACAAGAACACCCTCAAAGCCTCCCTGGTAAAGTGCGACATCACTTGGGAGTCCCTGGCCGAAGACCGCCCTAGATGGGGAAAGCTCTTCGAATGTCAATGCCACGAGCGTGAAGAGGTCAGGCGCAGGCAGCGGAAGGAGCGTGCGGCAAATCAGTCCCATCCCCCCTTCCCCCGACGAATGTCTGTCCCAGCTGTGACAGGGCCTGTGGCTCTCACATTGGACTGTTCAGCCACCAAAGGATTCACTTTAGGAGTGGAAGCAAGTCTTCCTCGATTCCGAGGGACTGCCTATGATGGATGGGGTTTATGTTAACTGGTAAATCGCTTACCTTTTATCTGCCCCAGCTAAGAAACAGTCCAGCTATCTTTTGAAGGCGAGTGTCAGCACACATGCACAAGCCGGTAACTTATCCCAGAGGCTCACTATTGTCTGGAAAAAGAAAAGCCGCCTAACATCTAGCCTATTCCTACTCTTGCATATTTTAAAGTCATAACTCCCTGGCCCTCCCCAATCTGTCAAAATGAAATAATCTATCAGGGTACACAGACTAGCCTTTTCAGTATTTTATATACCTCGATCAAGTCACCTCGAAGCTTATGCTGCACGAAAGTAAACAGACACAGCTCTTTATGCCTCTCTGAGTAACTAAGATTCTTTAAGCTGGGAATCATTCTTGTGGCTCTCCTCTGAACCTTTTCCAAGGTCACTATTTAACCCACCCTATGAAGGCAGCAAAACTGAATGCAGTACTCTAGATGTGGTTTAACTAAGGACCTACATAAGGACAGAATGGTGTCCTTTGACTTATATTGAATGGTTCTGTTAATAGAACCCAATTTCCTGATATGGCTTCTCTGCATTGGTCGTGAACGTAGAGAGATCTATGCACCTAGATCTGTTTCTCTCTCTCAACTAATCTCAGTATTGTTCCCTGTAAATGGTAAGTCTATTCTGTGCTTGTCCTGCCCACATGCATCACACTGCATTTTTCTAGTTTAAATGCAATTTGCCATCGTTTGGCCTATTCCCTGTGCATCTAAATCTTTTTGTACTCCTCTACAGTTTTAATACTCACATGTATTTTTGTATTATCTGCAAATTTGCTGACCATATCCCTAACATCAATGTTCAGATCATAATGAAAATAGTGAAAAGTAATGGCCCTAACCCGAACCCTGTGGTACACCACTAGTAGCCTACCTCCAAAGACTTAGCATGTAGCTTACTCCATATCTACAATCTACAGGGATCGGTTTTGGGCTTCGAACTTCACCTTTACATAGCAATGTAAATTATAGTCAAGGATTGCAGCTGAACAAAGAAGTCGAGGTTATAGACTGCATATTGTTCACAGAGAACTGAAATAGAAAAATGTCTTGTAAAACCTTATTATTCTTTCAGTGCAGTTCATAATTTGTAGCATGAAACAATTCTTTTATATAGTAGAAAACATATGGATCTCACGGCTGAAAAGAGACATCCACAATTCACAATATGGTAAAACGAGTTAAAAAATGACAGGATACATACAATTAGTGCAGCAATTAAGATATCAGACATAATTAAAACAAAATAATACGAATATGATACTCATTTTGGCCGGAATACAATGTGTCATGAGGGTCATTTTGATTATGGAGATAGTGTTATATATCACAGACCTTACACATCTGTATAACAGGCAGCTGAATCAATATTGCCCGTTTTACACTATCACCAAAGTTAAAATTACCTCCACAATGTCTCAGCCTTTGGTGAAAAATTAATGACACAAAACTTTGCTTTTCCAAATGAACGGCCATGAGTGGCATAATCCCTGTTGTGCCACAAGTTCTTGCTGACGAGCGCAATCCTATAATTTCAATGGTGTCCTCAAATTGGCATCATTGTCCTAAATCTTATCTGGGAAATTAATTATTTTCTGAACTTTGTGTGTGTCTTTCAGGTAGGCACATTTTTGCTCTCAGTGACAGAAACTGAACTCTCAGCTTCTAAGTTTGAATTCTGCTCTCAGTGACAGTGTGGTAAATTTAACTGCAGGCATGGAATGGGTGATCAGTGGGCAGAACACCCGCCTGTCTCTGCAAGTGGAAGACCCTGTCCATTTTGAGAGCCAGGACTCATTACCAGCCTGCCAGCCAGCCACATGGCCCAAACTAGCATCCGCTCATTCCTGCTTCTCCCGGCACCAAAAAAAATAATTTATTTACGTTTTGGGACATCTTCCTTTTCACCTTTTCAACTGGTAAGATTACCCTCTATCCAGTTGCAGACTAAATTAAATCAGAGTCCTATTTACGTCAAAGGATGCCAATAACATACAATAATCAGGCTCCCACCTGATTCAGGCAGGGCCCTGGCCGCTCATTTGAAGGCCCCAGTAAATATGACAGCAGAGCGGTAAAAGGGCGGTAAGTGGTGTGAAGCAATTTTAACTCTGCTATCTCCCTGTTTCCGCTAGGAGTGCCGAGTTAAAGTTAGCCCGAGCATTGTTTACTCTTTTTAAGGATGTGCCAGTATAAACCCTTACTTACCTACAAGGAAAGCTCCCACAAACCCATTTTACCCTATGTATAAGACAAACTTTTGTTTATTTAATTGAAAACTATGAACAGCACAAATCCTTGGTTATCCAACTGCAAGTCTCCAAACAGCATGATTTCTTGTAGAGTAGAAGATAGTAACAAATGAAAGTCATACTTAACAGGAACCAGCAATGACTCAACAGTAAAAATTTGGTTAAGAGATCACTATCCTAAATGCAGAGAACAGCAAACATTGGAGGACTGCATATTACTGATAGCAGGTTCTGTTGATGTGGAGTAAAGCAAAGGCAAAGAGAAAACTGTAATTGGAATATGATATCCAGTGGATGTAAATGTTACCACCCCACTTTTGAGTGGCAATACTGATAACCAAGCATTTTCCCAATATTATCCACAATATTTATGATTTAGCAACTGCATGTAGAATATGTATCTACTATTATTGTACATGGCACAGATGGATTAATTAACTTTTCAACATTTCGACCACTTAGGCACCCTGTAAATTGTTCAAGTAACTGTCAAGGGTTATTATTGAAGGGCCATTATAATTGTTTTATTTTCCCCCGTTACTGCTAACACAATATGATTCCATGATCTTATTTATGATTCATTGGGGGCAAAATTGCCCTGCGGCCCGATTGGGGCGGTAACCAGCTGGGGCCGGGACTTTCTGTGCCCGGTGCAGAAGTCCCGCCACTGAATTGGGCTCTCAAAGGAAGTGGAGCGCAATCTCGCGTGCACTACTTCCTTCAAGGGCGAGTCCCGGGACACTACTGGGGCAAGGACTGTAGTACCATGCAGATGTTCCTCATAGCGCTGACGGGTTTCAATGTCCCTCCCCTTCGCTTAAAGAGGAGGGTCACTGCGCACTCTGCAAAGCCACTCATGGCCTCCTCAAGGTTAGCGTGGGACCGGGCCTGCAGCCCGGCACCTAAAATGGAGTGTCGGGCTACACATTGGCGCCCTCCACTTTAAGTCCCGCCCCGCAAGCCGATGTCGGCCAGCTTCGCCACCTGCAAAGTTGGCATTGCCATCCATTTGCGCCAGGCTTGCGGGCCACAGGGATATTTCCCCCACGGTGCAGTAAGGGGTCGGCACAGGATGGTTAGGGGTCATCGCTGGTTGCGCGGTGGCCCGGGGCACAAACCGCGGGGTACGGCGCTGCCATGGCAGCGCCTCTCAAACTCTTGGGCAATTTCCTGGGAGCTGGTAGCACCCCCATCCTCCCCCCCCACCCCCGAACCCACCGCCCCCAGGTGAAAAATCTCGTCCATCCCATTAGCGCCCCCAAAGGCACTAACAGGCCTCTTAAAAAAAAGGGCAATTACACCCCATTAATTTAAAAAAATATAGACATTTCACCAATTTTGCAGCTCTAAATTGGACTTTGTTGCACCCAGTCTCTGACCAGAAAAGCGGTGCAGTGGAATACAATTACTAGGCCACTTTTCCTGAATATTGCTAGCCAAGCTGCTAATTTGCCTGACGCAGGGGTCATTGCCATGTCACTGATGGTGATAATTGGCCATTGGTTTTAAAAATTGGACCTCATCTCTATTAGAAGAATAAAAATAAATCTGCTCAAATACCTTGGTACCCAATTAACTTCTGGATTCTGAAGTAACAGTGCAAGACTAAGGGGTCGAAATTCAGTTGCTACCGTCAGCTGATACGGCCTGAGTGAGGCGTGAATGACTGGCCAGTGGTGTTAGGCGTGGGTGCCAACTGATGGGAAATTCAGTTGTCCTTCTTCAAGGGCGTAAAGATTTGCCGCCCCGTCGACTACTGCCATAGAAATCCGAACCTCGCGTGCAACGCCTCCTTACCACCGGTCTCGCCAAATTCACTTTTGCCACTTCACTTACCAGCTGGCAGCGATGACACCTGAAAAAGGTGGTGCACACAAGGGTGGGAAATGAATCCGGGGCACTAGTTAAAGGGAGTTGCAACCGGCCCAGAGAGTTCGCGATCCGTGCTGTGTTGGATACTCGCACAGTTCGTGGGTGCTGCCGTTCTGCGGCTAAGCTTCAGTACTAGCATCTCAGGAGACATTGTTGAGTTCAAGATCAGATACATTTGGAACTAGCATATTGCTGTTACCTCGGCAAAGTTATGGGGGCAGAGATCGCACACCGCGTCATCTTGCAGCAAAGATTTCAAAGGCGCCGGCTGCGGAGATGGCTTATGGCAAATGTGGATGCTCGCCAGAGGAGAGCCACAAGATGGCGGGGCAAGAGGCCATACAGTCACAGGGTTTACTGTGCACATTATTCTTATCTTGAGATGTCCGAGGAGCAGTGCCTAAGACTGCTGATGTTCCGTAAAGAGGTGGTGACAGAGTTCTGCCACCTCCTGCAGCTGACATCGGCCCCACCAGGACTTCGCTGTCAGGGGCAGTGAAAGTGACAGCAGCCCTCAACTTCTATGCTACCGGCTCCTTCCAGTCTTGTGTAGGAGATATATGCAACATCTCGCAGTTTGCAGTATATTGCTGCATTCGCCAGGTGACCGACGCTTTCTACAGCAAACAAATGGACTACATCAAGTTCAGCATGTCCAGGGAAGACCTGGATGAGCACTCCCGTGGCCATATAAATGGCAATACAAGATTGTGACAAAATAAACACTTTTTTTAAAACTATAGTATGCTGTAAAGAAGCACTAAAAGACTCCATCATCCACAGCAAACAATAATTGAAACCAGACCCCTTGAAACATTATCACTCACATTCACGTGCAACTATTCACCTTAGTTCATAATGGAACAAGGACAACATCTCTGGCCAGCATCACAGATGGCTCATGCAACTGGAACTGATGACATAAGTTCAGATTCGAGCAAGGGCACTATCTCTAGCACTATCAGACAATTCTTTATTGACTCATCCAAGTGCAACTATTTACATGAGTTCATATTCGAGCAAGGACACTATCTCTAACACTATCAGACAATTCTTAATGACTCAACCAAGTGCAACTATTTACATGAGTTCATATTCGAGCAAGGTCACCATTTCTGGCCACTAGCACACACATATTTAGCGGCTCTTTCTCAGTGCTTTCCCACCCCTTCCCTTCTCCGCCCTCCCTAGCCTACTGCTTCTCTTCAATGGGGTCTCAGTGCCTGCAGCAAGTTTGGCGTCGCTGCCACAGCTGATGGCCTAGCTGGACTTTCCGCATCAGCTCGAGCCCTGGAAGGACCGGCTGCGGACTGCATCACCTTAGCATGGGCGGCAGCACTCTGTGGTGAATGGGTTGCAGAGATCGGCAGGGGCAAGGGCGGAATGATGTAGTCCTGAGAGAGGACATCACGTTCCAACAGGCTGGGCATGCTGCTATTCCCCCGGGGCAGAGCCTCAGTATCTGGAGCTATCTGGCTGAGCACAGATTGCTGCTGTGCTTCGCCAACGTTATTTCCGCGAGCAACTGAAGGGGCCCCAGACACGACAGCAGCAGTAAGCACCTGTGTGGATTCAAGTTGGCTCTGCATCAGGGCAGACTACGATTGCAGCACACCACAGAACTGATTGATGCCACCACGCACTGATGACATGACAATCTGCAGACCTACCATAGTGTCGGCATGCTGCTCAATGGCTACTGCCACGTCAACCATAGCCCATGCCACCATGTCAGGGACCCCATGGTCACTTGAAGCATCCAACATCCATTGATATTTACCAAGGATGGACTTGATGGGCTGCTGAGACACACATGCAATCGTTGAGGCGGCCTCCACCACACTCAAAGCAAGTGCATTGACACTCTCGGGCACCCTTGACAAAACACCCAGCAGATCACTGTGCATCTGCAATCACTCTCTTGTGAGATCCTCTAATTTGGCCTTATCATCAAAGTGCTGCTGAGCATCACTCAGGCGTACACTCATCCTCTGGGGAGCTGGCCCCCTACTTTTCCCTCCCCGTGGCATTACTGCAGTCCACTGGGTCCCGGAGCATCACCCACCTCCATCTCCCCGACCACACCTTCTGACAAAAAGCTGCTGGCCCCGCTCTTTGATGACGCTGGATCCTCTGTCTCGTTTGAGAATGCCAGTCTCATGAAAAGAGCTGAAGGATTGTGTTGTCGGGCCTAAGTGGCCTGCCGGATGCTGTAAAGGAACTCAACATACCGTCACTGTCTCCAGGGGGTTCAGCCTCACCCACCGCCATGGCACCAACTTGAATGCCCATCAGGGCCAAGACGCATTCCTCCAACGGAATCAGGTCCTGGAGTTCAGAGTCCCCTCCTCCAGTCCTCAGCTGCTCTCTTCGCCTGTAAGATTAAAGAGAACATCTGAGTTAGAGCCCTTCTATCAGCATGTCCCAAGTGCATTACCATAGTTTAGTAGGTGTAACTGTATGAGAGTCTTCACAATTCAATGTAACTTCCATTCGCTGTGTGGACTTGCTGTGGCAATACTTGAATTAGATGGTCAGTGTTTTGTATGGAGAAAGAGTCAGACTGAACACTGTGAGCTCAAAGTAAAGTGTGACCTTAGTCTTTTACTGCAGGTCTCCAGAGTGCCTCTCCAACCTGTGAGGCCTCCTTAAATACCTGTGCTTCCAAGGGATTATGGGATCCCTCTGGTGGCTGTACAGAGTAAATACAAGTTTACATATATAACAGTCAGGACCTAACAATAACGGAGAGGTTACCATCTTTGAGACGTATATGAAGACTGAGGAGTTAAGAACATCAGGGGTGGGTCTCAGAACCAAATAGGAATGTTAACGGCGCATGCAGGCCCTTGCAGTGGGTGAGGCTTCAAATGGGAACCTTGCATCTGGTCTCACCCACATAGAGCATGGATTCTGAAACACTACATTGAGCAGAGAATGCACATTGAGCTCAGACCATAGCATGGTGACATTTATAATTTAAGTTACTCATCCTCACCAGACACGTCATGATGTTCCACTTTATCTGGCATTGAGTGGCTGTCCTGGCCACCATGTCACGCGCAGACACTCCTTCGGCGATTTCCCTCCATAGCCGTCTGGAGTCTCCTCCCAGCCTCTGACCTGAGCAACTTCCACCGCTTCTCCAGTGCATCAAGGACGCATCCACGGTGGTGTCCGAGAACCGGTGGGCACGCTGATGAGCTGCCGCTGCTAGGTCTGCATCCTCACCGTCTGAGTGAGTGCAAAGGAAGGGAATATAGCCACGAGGCATTGAGGCACCCAATCAATGCCTCAATGGAATCCAGCTGGCGCCACTATGTCTGTGGCACAGCTCCAAATGCTGCCTAACGCCCGGCCTACTCAACGCCGCTTACCGCCTCCAGGTACAACGTCATGATTTAATGTCGCAAACCACTTTTCAGGTGGCAAAACTGAATTTTGCGTTTCAGGGCCGTGCCTAACGCCTGCCGTTTAAAAATCCTCTCATCCGGTGATACCGCCTCAAAAATGCCAATACCCAATTTGGGCCTCTAAGTGTGCAAAGGCAAGTAGATTGTCATTGTATACTTTGAACTCTCCATCCAAGGTTTACCAGATTCTTTGAAAAGTATGCCCACTGATTTTTCACAGATGTAGAATTATGTTTGCAGGTGCCAAGCACCCACCTTTAAGTGTTTTTTTCATTGTGCATTCACTGCAACTCTAATCAGATGCTACTTTTAGAATCAATGGTTCGTTGAGAATACAAAGATGCAGTCTTGCGATAGCACCACTACATAAGAAAAATATTCCAAGAAATGTAGTCAAAACAGAAGAGCATTACTTCTTTAAGTCATTCTCCACTTCAGTAGAAGGAGAAATAATGGGGCTGAAATTGCGGTCGGAGGCTTCCCGCGGGCAATTGCCTCCGACATGAAATATTTCTACGAATTTACCTGGTGTTCCGGGAGGAGCATGAGATTCCATTGGGGAGGCCTTCTCCTCCCGTGCTGCGAAGCGTGCTCCCATCCTCATGTTCCCACGCAGAAGATGAATAACATGTGACTGCTCAGCCAATCAGGTACAGTATTCCACAGCTTTCTCATTAATAGCAATGAGAACTCCGTATCTACGAGTTCACATTGCTATTAATGAGGGGAAAAAAACAAAACATTAAACACATAATAAAAAATAAATAACACACCTCACATAATTAAAATTAACTGAAACTAAAGTTAATAAATATATTTGAGGAAAAAAAAATTCGAGTTGTTAAAAAATATTTTTTAATTATGGTTAAAAATAAATGTAACGTAGTGGGCAGTGTTTTTAAAAATAATGTGTTTTTTAAATTTTATATTATATTTTGGTATGTTTTTAAACTCTTACGCCTGTAAAAGTAGGCTATATGCTTGCTTTTATCGGGCGCAAGAATTTTGAGGACATTTGCTGGGCAAGATATGGGTAAATACCGCAATCTTGCCCTTGCAAATGTCCTCGCACCCTTTATGCAATGGATGTGTCAAGCTCCAGCTTGCAGATCGGAAAAGCCGGTTTTCAGCGCATGCACATTGTGCGCTGCAAACCGGCTTTTGCGATGCCTTCCTGGGTCCGTAGACATTCAGGACGGACCCGGGAAGGCCGGGATTTCCAGTCCATTAGCAAATCAGATGTTAGTTATAGGCATATAGCCGTTGCTTCTACAGCAGTATATAACCTACAACTATAAAATCAAGTACCGGGTAATTACTGTTGAGGACTCAAACGCATCTGAGCAATATTATTTTGGATAGATTGTGCTACTTCAAGCCAATGAAGAAATGACTAATGTAGATTTGACTAGGGCCGGAATTTTCCTGCTGGTCGGCAGTAAAAGTTGCAGAAAATGTGAGCGCGTCGGGAACACACCGTTATTCCACCTCCTCAAGCCTTTAACTCGGGCGCATTTGCCAAAGCCCCACAGGCGCAAACGGCAAAGGTGTGTGACCTAATTAAGCTAATTAAATCCTTGTTGTGCGACCCTTGACAGGGATTGTAACCAGACTTTTTGATTTTAACTGGACGACCACAGGAATCACACAGCTCAGGAACCACATCTGTCAACCTGAGGCTGAAGCTCAGTGGTCATTGTGTGAGGTCATTAATGCAGAGCATGGACATCTGCTTACTTTCCTAAAGGAAAGGCTCTTGCTGATTCCATTTTGAGCACATATTTAGGTGACTAGAGTTTGCAAATCTTTCGTGTAACCTCGGAAGCCACTCTCGCCACATTGCTAGTAATGGTCACAACATTGACAGCTTGCTCCTCTGATCCTTACTTGACTTGCCATTTGTTAAATCACCATGGGTGCTTATACTGGCTCACATTGGTCCTCAGAATTGGATCAGGATGAGCCCTACCACCAGCAGCAGCAGACGCAGCAGAAGCACCAACACCACCACCAACCTTCTCAACGACCTGATGCTCCACAGGACAGAGAGCATCAGCGCAGGGCTGCACTGCACCAGAGGCGATAGCCCCACACAGGGTATACAGGCAGAGGATGAACTTCCTCAACATGACTGAGCAGCAGTGCCAAAGGAGGCTCAGGCTATCGCACCAGGTCACTGCAGACATTTGCAGTTTTCTGGAGCAACACCTGCAGCCCAAAGGATCTGGTGGACATGCCTTATCCGTGGCTGTCAAGGTCACCAGCGCCCTCAATTTCTTCGTTCAGGCTCCTTCCCGGGATCTGCAGCAGACATTTGTGGCATCTCGCAGTCGGCTGCCCACAGATGCATCACACAGGTCACAGATGTCCTGTTTGACAAGTCAAATGCGAAGATCATAATGGTCTTTTGAATTTTAATCCGAGCACTATTATCAAATTCTTTTTTTTCTCCCCCCACTCTCCAGTTCTGTTAACTATTTCAATTTTAGATTTGTGTTGCTGTGTTCATGTCAGAAACAGCTAAAATTATTTTTTGTTTAGAGAGAATGTATGTGCATGTTTATGTTTGTGTGATCATTTAATTTTTTATACATATATATCTATTTAAAAACATTCAACATTGTGATCTTTGCCACTGAGGAAGCCAGTGTTACCGAGTGGGCGCTGGGCTTTGCGGCTCTGGCTAGTTTTCCACGGGTGCATCGACTATACTCATGTGGCCATCAGGGAACCCCATTAGCACCCAGGAGTGTTTGTCAACCGCAGAGGGTCCACTCCCACAATGTGCAGCTGGTCCGCAACCATAGAAAGATCATCATAATGCATGTGTGCGCCAAATCCCCTGACAGCTGCCATGACTCTTTTGTCCTGTGCAAATCCACCCTCCTCAGCTCTACGCACCTCCAAATACACTAGCGGCTGACTGATTGGAGACAAGGGCTATCCACTGAAGATGTGGCTCATGAAACCCTTGAGGAGGCCAAGCAATGAGGCTGAGGAGCACTATAATGTAAGCCATATTTCCATCAGATGTGTCATAGAGCAAGCAATAGGCATGCTGAAGATGCACTTCAGATGCCTTGAGAGATCTGGAGGAGCCCTTCAGTACTCACCAGCCAGGGTATCCAGAATTATCGTCGTATGCTGCGCACTACAGAAATGTGGATTAGAGCTGAATGAGGAGCAAAGCACACAGCCTCTTCAGAGGAGGAGGAGGAGGAGGAGCATCAACTGGAAGACGACGAGGAGGGGAAGTAGGAATCTGAGGTCCAGATGGCACCTGCACCAGAGCACATTGCTGCCCGGGAGGCCAGGGATGGCCTCATCATGGCCAGATTTACTTAACTTCCTGCATTGCACCCATATGGCTGCCACATGCTGTGTCTAGTTCACCCCCCCAACAACACCATAAAGCATCCCTACAATGACCAAGCCATTCCTTTCACACTGAACCTCATTAAGAATATAAGAAACATAAGAAATAGGAGCAGGAGTAGAAAATTTGGCCCCTCTGGTGTGCTCCGCTATTTAATAAGATCATGGCTGATCTGATCTTGGGCTCTGCTCCACTTCCCTGCCTGCTCCCGATAACCCTTCACTCCCTTATTATTCAAAAATCTGTCTATCTCCACCTTAAATCTATTCAATTGCTGGAGGTAGCGTTATATCTCACCATTCCCTCCAACTCACAAAGCCACATCTAAAGTAGCAGACAAAAATGGGCATGATTGAAAAGTGATGAAAATAAATACTTTTATTTGTGTCACAACAATTACACTTCTTAAAACACCCACGTGCTTACTCTTGTGCATCTACTTCTGTGTCATCTTTCTCTTGCGTGTGCTTCTACGAGATATTACCCCTGTGGCTTCAACAGAGGTAGAGGCCGTCTGCTCACTTCCCTGCTGTGACTGCATAGACACTTTTGGCGGATGTCCTCTGGGTTTTGGAGCCTCTGATGGCCCCACCAAAGTTTGCTCCTCCTGCGATTGTGCAGGGGCAGACTCGGCTATTATATAGAAACATGGAAAGCAGGCCATTCGGCCCTTCGAACCTGTACCGCCATTCAATATGATCATGGCTGATCATGCAACTTCAGTACCCCATTTCTGCTTTCTCTCCATACGATCTGAGGAAGCATCTGGAGCTCTGACTGAGGGGACGTCAACAGGGGAGAAGTGGGAGCGCTTTGAGAGAAGCCCCCAATTCCATGTCCTTCTCACCAACAATCGCTCTCATGGGCCACTCGCACTTCCCTGCTAGCATCATCATCATCATCATCGTAGGCAGTCCCTCAGAATCGAGGAAGACTTGCTGCCACTCTAAAAATGGGTCCTTAGGTGGCTGAACAGTCCAATACGGGAATCACAGTCCCTATCACAGGTGGAACAGATAGTTGTTGAGAGAAAGGGTGGGTTGGACTGGTTTGCTGCACGCTCTTTCTGCTGCCTGCACTTGATTTCTGCATGCTCTCGGCGATAAGACTCGAGATGCTCAGCACCCTCCTGGACGCACTTCCTCCACTTAGGGCGGTCTTTGGCCAGGGACTCCCAGGTGTCAGTGGGGATGTCACACTTTATCAAGGAGGCTTTGAGGGTGTCCTTGGAACATTTCCTCTGCCCACCTTTGGCTCGTTTGCCGTTAAGGAGTTCCGAGCGTTTGCTTTGGGAGTCTCGTGTCTGGCATGAGAACAATGTGACCTACCCAGAAGAGCTGATCAAGTGTGGTCAGTGCTTCAATCCTGGGGATGTTGGCCTGGTCGAGGACACTAACTTTGGTGTGTCTGTGCCCCCCAGGGGATTTGCAGGATCTCTAGCAAGGAGCTGGAGGACACCTTGCTGCACAGCAGTGGGACCATGAGGACCCAAGTCTACACTTACATCCTTCCTAGAGAGGAGATATATGAGCCTCTGCCATCTGTTGTCCATAGCTAGAATGTGCTCATTTGAATGCCGCATTTTCTGCTCCATGCAGGTGGCCATCCCTTCCATGGAAGAGCATATCGTCACCATCGCCTGCGACAAGGTGGTGCTCATGTTGGAGATGGACTCTTCCATTCTTTGCACATTTTCAGACATCACAGCTGCAAAACCTGCCAGAGCCTTCTATATTTCTTGCTGTCCCTCCAGGATCACCCTCTTTCTCAATGACCCGCGAGGCTCAGTTTACATGCAGCTGAGCAGAGCTTGGAGCATCCTGCGCCCTCCAGCGAGGAGTCTCCACTACTGTCCCTGTCAACCTCGTCTACACTTGCTTACTTGTGACATGTGAGACATCATGTGACAACAATAGTCTATCCCACAGAGGACCTGAGGTGTGTGTATCTGCGCTTGTGCTGGGTGTACTTGGGTCTGGTGATGGTGCACCCTCAGAGGCTGGAGGCTCCTCTGAGGAGTCGTCTTTGTCCTCCAGCTAGACAGTGGGGGGTGGGAGGTGGGGGGCTCTTGATGGACCTCTTGTGAGTAAAGAGACCATAATGCACATGATGAACATTCACTGGTTGCTGGTGTCAGTCACCATATGATTGACTGCTGTATGCCAGGTAGCTGTATGAGATGTAATTCTGTCACCAGGGTTGTTGAGAGGTTCCCTGCTCTCTATCTCCCACTGCTCTCCCACTGTCATCAGCTCTGCAACTCCTGAGACCTCCAGGGCTTCCTCCTCTGCTGCAGTTAAAGTGCTGAAGATTGGAGGACCACCTCCAGTTCTCTCCCTGTTGTTGTGCGCTCTCTTTCCTGCAAGGAGGAAAAGAAGAGAAGTTTGAGTGAGAGTGACAGCATGAGTGTAAGTATTGTGTGAGTTGCATCTGTAGCGGGTGACTATGAGGGAGTGCGGTGCCAATGCCAGGTGGCCTGCTTCTGTGGTGTTGCTTGGTATGATTAAGATGAGGGTGAGTGTGAGGGGTAGTTAGTCAGATGGGGATGTGATAATGTAGATAGAGAGAGGAATGGGTGGGTTTGCAAAGAATGTTGGTGTGATTAATGATGTGCAGGAGTAGGGTTGGGAAGGCAGAGTGATGGGGATGTGGTAGCAGGCACAGCAGGATGAAGGTGAGAGTGACTTTGCACTCACCTTTCCTGATCTCATCAGATCATTGCAGCATTTCAGGCACTGCACCCAGGTCCGCCTTACGGCATCCCTGCTGTTGACCTCCTCAGCAATTTGGAGCCAGGCTCCTTTTGTCTCTTGGGGAGGACTTTTCCATGCATCAGCAGGCAAGAGGACCCTGCCTGCTCTGACTCACTCAACAAGAATATGTAGGTTATCATCGGAAAAGCCAAATGTAGCCTGTATTCTTGAGAATTCATTTGTCTATTTCTGAACAACAAGCCACTTCTCTCCGGTCCTTCCTCCACACTCCTACATAAAGCTTCAAATGCGATGTGGCCAAATCTGCTTTAAATATCCCCACAGAAAATGAGTTATCGATGATGTCATCAGACTCGCACCATTTAATAGGGCTGGGAAATGCACATGTCTGCCTTAATAGGGCCCATTGCCCTAAAGTCGTGCTGAGGAGCAGGTTGATCAATCCATCGCAGTACCGACCCACTACGTGGCACACACACACCTGACGGTAGCGACTCGGTAGGGAAAATTCTCTGGTCACTTTATGTCGGGACATCAGAAATCATTTGTGAAGTTTGCTATTTTCTTTGAAACATTTTTCAAAGTTTCAAACAGTTTCACTAGAAATGAAGAAATCTTCACAAATGATTTATGATTTTGTTGGACATAATAACCAGAGGAACACTTACCCGATGCTTTGTACATACATAAAAACAAAAGAATATAAGAACATAAGAAATAGGAGCAGGAGTGGGCCATACGGCTCCTCGAGCCTGCTCCACCATTTAATACGATCATGGCTGATCCGATCATGGACTCAGGTCCACTTCCCTGCCCGTTCCCCATAACCCCTTAATCCCTTATCGGTTAAGAAACTGTCTATATCTGTCTTAAATTTATTCAATGTCCCAGTTTCCACAGCTCTCTCAGGCAGCGAATTCCACAGATTCACAACCCTCCAAGAGAAGAAATTCCTCCTCATCTCAGTTCATCTACGTTACATTCGGTCCTTTCTTCCAAGTCGTTCATATAGATTGTAAATAGTTGGGGTCCCAGCCCTGATCCCTGCGGCACCCCACTAGTTACTGGTTTCCAACCAGAGAATGAACCATTTATCCAGAGTCTCTGTTTTCTGTTAGTTAGCCAATCCTCTATCCATGCTAATATATTACCCCCAACACTGTGAACTTTTATCTTGTGCAGTAACCTTTTATGTGGCACCTTGTCAAATGCCTTCTGGAAGTCCAAATACACCACATCCACTGGTTCCCCTTTATCCACCCTGTTCATTACATCCTCAAAGAATTCCAGCAAATTTGTCAAACATTATTTCCCCTTCATAAATCCATACATTACAATCGTGGCATGTTATCACTATTTAATTGTTTTAAACAATAAAATGATTACAGTCAAATTAAGGTACCATGGACACCTTGGATATGGAACATTCCCAGGCTGATGGATCTAACTCAATGATGGGCCTAACACTGCCCTATCCATGATTACACCTATGATGATGACTCTATCTCAGACATTCTGATCAGACACACTTTACAACTCAGAACCAAATTCATACTCACCAGTGTGTATTATTTTTTGTTCCCAGCACCTTTTAGTACACACTTTGGGCTGGATTTTCGGGTTCTTTGCACTCCGGGTTTCGATACGGAACGGCAAGAAATGGGGCGGTGAGGTCTTTTGGTCTGGTCGCGATCCTCCAATCAGGTTTTGTGGTGACGCTTAGAAGCACCACGGGGAAGTGCTGCGCCAGGTGTGCAACAGCTCTCGTTGTGACACAGGCAGTAGTTTGGACTCGCATCCGACCCATATGCCCCGAAACGTGCCCCTCCATGACCGCCAGGGAAAACACAAAGCTCCGGCCCTGCCTACGGCGCTGAGGTAGATAAAGTGCAAAAAAGGTAAGTTCCAGTGTTTATTGGTTTTTTTTGTAGCGATTTGTGTTGTGGTGGTGTGGGCAATGTTTTTGGAATGTTTGTGATTTTGGGGGGTTGGTTTCCTTGCCCTCCCAAGGCCTCTCTTGGAATGCTCCCGGCCCCGCACTTTAGTTGACGAAATTCCCATTTTTGTGCCGTGAAAGTTGCACAACGCCTCCTTTTGCACTGCGCCCTGGCGCAGGGCCCAGATGGCTAAAATTTCTCCACACAGTGCAAACGTTATCCGGGCAGTAACTTTCCTGCCACACCTCAGTTGGCACCCCGAAAATGGCGAAACCAAAAATCCAATCCACAGTCCTTTTAAAAGGAAGGATTTTTCATTATTCAAGCCTGACTAGACATACATAATAAACAGAAATCATGACATAGAAACCATGAGCGAGACATATGCATCTGGTTGGATTTATAGCCATAAACCCACCTTGGTCTGTCACTTCCTCAATGACTTTAAAAAAACACCACAGTACTTACTTCCTGTCCCAGAAATTTTGCTCAATTGAGATTGTGGTCCCCACCAACATTGATCAAGCGCTGTTAGCTTGTTTCCTTTACATGCCTTTTTAGTTTGTTCCTCTTTTTAGGTCCACTTTTTTCTACAGTTTAAACTTGTTCTTCTCATTTGAGACACCGCATTGATTTGATAAGAATTCCTAGCTCTTCCCCTGTTGGAATTAATGTTTGGGTCTGAGTGCCATTTTCCATGTGATTAGTTCTCGAATAGGGAATTCATCAGTATTTGTAAGGTTCCTCAAACTTTTTTTTCACCTTTTTAGAGTTGGTAATGGAATATTGTTGGGTTCATTTTTAATTAATCTCATATCACTTGGCTATTGCACATCTATCTGTTCAAAGCTCCCCTCACCATTGAAATGCATTGAATGGTGTGAAGTTGTTGTATTTGTGTGCTTGATACTAACTAACCTTAATCATAGAATCATAGAAATTTATGGAACAGGAGGATGCCATTCTGCCCATCGTGTCTGTGCTGGTCGAAAAAGAGCTATCCAGCCTAATTCCGCTTTCCAGCTCTTGGTCTGTAGCCTTGCAGGTTTTGGCAGTTCAAGTGCATATCCAAGTACATTTTAAATTTAATGAGGGTTTATGCCTCTAACACCCTTTCAGGCAGTGAGTTCCAAACCCCCACAACCCTCTGGGTGAAAATATTTATCCTCAACTCCCCTCCATTCAATCTACCAATTATTTAAATCTATGCCCCTGGTTATTGACCTCTCTGCTAAGTGAAATAGGTGCTTCCTATCCACTCTATCTAGACCCCTCATAATATTGTATACCTCAATTAACTCTCCCGTCAGCCTTTTCTGCTCCATGAAAACCCCAGCCTATCCAATCTTTCCTCATAGATAAAATTCTCCAGTCCTGGCAATATCCTCTTAAATCTCCTCTATACCCTCTCGATGCAATCACATCCTTCCTGCATTGTGACGATCAGAACTGTGCACAGTACACCAGCTGTGACCAAACTAGTATTTTATATAGTTCTGCTCTTTTATTCTGTGCCTTGGCTAACAAAGGAAAGTATCACGTATGCCTTCTTAACCACCTTATCTACCTGTCCTGCTACCTTCAGGGATCTGTAGACAAACTTCAAGGCCGCTCTGTTCCTCTACACTTCTCAGTATCCTACCATTTATTGTATATTCCCTTGCCTTGTTAGCCCTCCCCCCAATGCATTACCTCACACTTCTCCAGATTGAATTCCATTTGCCACTGTTCTACCCAGTCCATTGAAACCTTCCTGCAGTCTACAGCTTTTTTCCTCGCTATCAACCACATGGCAAATTTTTGTATCATTTGCAAACTTCTTAATCATGCCCCTTACATTGAAGTCTAAATCATTGATATATACCACAAAGAAGTAGAGGACCTAGTATTGAGCCCTATGGAACCACTTTGGAAACAGCCTTCCAGTCACAAAAATACCTGTTGGCCATAACACTTTGCTTCCTGCCACTGAGGCAATTTTGGATCCAACTTGCCACTTTCCTGTGGATCCCATGGGCTTTTAATTTTTTGATCAACCTGCCATGTGGAACCTTGTCAAAGGCCTTGCTAAAATCCATGTAGACTACATTAAATACACTGTCTTAATCAACCTTCCTCATTATCTACTCAAAAAACTCAATCAAGTTAGTCAGACATGACCTCCCTTTAACAAATCCAAGCTGACTGTCCTTGATTAATCCATGACTTCCTAAATGATGATTTATACTGTCTCTCAGAATTTCTTCCAATAATTTTCCCACCACCAAGGTTAGGCTGACTGGCCTGTAATTACTTGTTCTATCCCTTTCTCCCTTTTTAAACAATGGCACAACATTAGCAGTCCTCTGGCACCATGCCAGGAGCCAGAGAGGATTGGAAAATGATGGTCAGAGCCTCCGCTATTATCTCTCTTGTTCCTCTTAACAGCCTGGGGAACATTTCATCTGGGCCTGGGGATTTATCTACTTTCAAAGATGCTAGACCTCGTAATACTTCCTCTCTCTCTTTATGTTTAGCCCATTTAATATTTGACGCCCCTCCTCCTTAATTACAATGTCTGCATCGCCCCTCCCTTCAATGAAGACAAACACAATGAATTTATTAAGACCCTACTCTTTCTTTAGTTACTCTCTTGGTCTTAATTTATTTATAAAACATCTTTGGGTTTTCCTTGACTTGACTTGCGTATGATTTTTCATGCCCTCTCTTTGCTTTTCTAATTTCCTTTTTAATTTCACTCCTGCACTTTCTATACCCCTCGAGGTTTTCTGCAGTATTGAGCTCTCAGTATCTGACAAAAGTTTCCCTTTTTTTCCTTATCCTATCCTGTATGCTCCTTGACATCCAGGGGCTCTAGATTTGGAGTCCCACCCTTTTTCTTTGTGGGAACATATTTGTTCTGGACCCTCAGTATGTCCTCCTTGAATGCCTCCCACTGCTCTGACTCTGATTTACCTTCAAGTAGCTGTTTCCAGTCCACTTCTACTAAATTACATCTCAGCTTAGTAATATTGGCTTTTCCCCAAGCAAGAACTTTTACACCTGGTCTAACTTTGTCCTTTTCCATAAATAAGCTAAATCTAACGAAATTATGATCACTACCACCAAAATGCTTTCCTAATGATACCCCTTCCTCATGCCCAGCTTCATTTCCTAAAATTAAGTCCAGAACTGCCCCCTCCCTTGTTGAGCTTGTTACGTACTGGCTAAAAAAGTTCTCCTGAATGCATTTTAATTTGCCAAAGAAAGTTAAGTCTTGTCTATTGCAGTTAGTGTCCTTTTAATGATGTGATAAATGCTAATTGCTGCCAATCAATCCCTCTGGCACTGAAAATTAACTATTACAAGTGTGCAGTTTCATTCCTTCAGGTTTTAATTGTTGGAGATTTTAAAAATGTCAAATTTAGAACTTTTTTTTACATTTTCTTTCCATCTCTTTTTTCTCTCTTTCTTAATCTACTTTCTTTCCCTTTTTTTAATTTCTCTTTCTGTACCTGATTTGACATTGAATTCACCCACTCTAATTTACACTTCCTTCTCAGTCATTGCGCTGTTTTCTTTATTCATTCACAGGATGTGGGCGCTACCAGCAAGGCCATCATGTATTGCCCATCCCTAATTGCCCTCGAGAAGGTGAGTACAACTGAGTAGCTTGCTAGACCATTTCAAAGGGCAGTTAAGAGTCAATTATTTTGCTGTGGGCAGCATTTCCCTTCCCTAAAAGGACATTAGTGAACCAGATGGGTTTTTATGACAATCCAGTAAGGTCACTATTACTGACACTCACTTTTTAATTTCAGATGTATTTAATTATTTGAATTTAAGTTTCCCAGCTGCTATGTTGGGATTTGAACTCTTGTCCCCAGGTCATTAGTCCAGGCCTCTGGATTACCAGTAAGGTAACAAAACCACTATGTGACTATACCTGCAAATTTCACAATGCTTCAGTCTGATTGGTTAAGGAGATACACAGTTGCTTGTGCTGTTCACTCAGGTCTCAGATGCCCTGTTTCCCTCACTGCAGCGTTACCAGCTCGCACTTTCAGCAACTTGCCACAAAAAGCAAAACATTTAAAATTCTAAACATGCAAGGGCAAGTCTAATGGCAAATGTTGCTAAATGTCAGGCTATAGCAAAACTTGGCCCCAAGATTTTCTGCCTCAAGAAATGAAAAGCAACCGTCAAAAACTGGGATGAAAGTTGGTTCACACTTATTAGACTGTTTCTGCTGGCCACAGATCTTTTATTATTTAGACTATTTCTCTACCCTTTCTTTTTGCAAAAAGGGAGTTGTTTTATAAATGAGATATATGTAGCTGAAAACTATTAAGAAGAAAGACTTTCATTTGTATAGCGCCTTTCATGACCACTGGATATCTCAAAGCGCTTTACAGCCGATGAAGTATGTTTGGAGTGTCGTCACTGTTGTAATGTGGGAAACGGAGCAGCACAGTAAGCTTCCACAAACAGCAACGTGATGATGACCAGATAATCTGTTCTTTGTGATGTTGATTGAGGGATAAATATGGGCCAGGACATCGGGGATAACTCCCCTGCTCTTCTTCGAAATAGTGCCATGGGATCCTTTATATCCACCTGAGAAAGCAGACGGGGCCTTGGTTTAATGTCTCATCTGAAAGATGGCACCTCTGACAGTGTAGTGTCAGCCTAGATTTATGTGCTGAAGTCCCTGGAGTGGGACTTAAAACCACAACTTCTGACTAAGAGAACATTGCCGCAGGTCGGGGCTATAAAAAGAGCTGGAGCGAGCCACTGCAGCTTCTAGCGCGAGCTGACACAAATATGCGATGGCTTCGAGGTGGGCGACTGGGTGACGTCATCAGGACCCAGGTCGCCGTTTGGAGCATGGGCAAGAGCATCGGCGGGCCCTGGTAAAGCAGAGGAGCAGGAAGGTCGTGGCGGACTTGCAACGAGTGATCGGGGCGGAGGAGTGATGAGGGATCGTGACTGAGATTTGGTGGGTGATCGTGACGAAGGTTTGGCGAATGTTTGGTGCGGAGGTGCGGTGAGGGACCGTGGCGTAGGTGCACCGAATGTTTGTGGCAGAGGAGCGGAAAGAGATCATGGCGGAGGTGCGGTGAATGAGGGTACACGGCCCAGAAGAGCCAAGAGCCAAGGGCCCAGGGGCAGCATGGGCCTACCCACTCTGCGATATGTGTGCGCACTAGGTCCATGCAGCAGAGCAGGTCTCCAGTCATTCTGGTTGGCCCGTGCCACTGGATAAAGGCCTAGCATTGTCAAGCCCGTGTGGTGGCTGGTGTGCAATGGTCATCAGACATTTAAAAAATCCACACACAGGCATCTTCCACCCCCTTAATTGGAGTTCAGAACTGGATCATCAGGTCCTTCATTGAAACATCTGTGAACCCATGTGGAAGCAAGTCATCCTTGTTCGAGGGACCACCTGTGATGATGGTGGCTGACTCCAATGCAGAGGTATCCTGGGCCAATGCAACTATACAGCTGGGAGGTTTTGTTCTGCTCTGTGGGTCACTCCAGGAGAAGTAAGCACGGTGGCTAAACTTGTCTCTCCACATTCAGTTTATGTTTCCATTCTCTGCCAGTCATGTCAATGAGTTTTGATTCTTCCCTAGTATCTGCTTTACTTTTAAAAGGCTGCTGTGAAAAGAATTTGAAAACCTTTGACTGGTTTGGAGACCTTGAGAAAGATTTTTACATATTTTCCTTTTTTGTTAAATATAATAAATGATGAGGAATTGTTCACATGTCTAGAGAACTGTTTGGCAGACAGGAAGCAAAGAGTGGAAATAAACGGCCTTTTCAGAATTGGAGGCAGTGACTAGTGGGGTGCCGCTGGGTTCAGTGCTGGGACCCCAGCTTGGAGATATTACATTCAATTCCTTAGACAAAGGAATTGAATGTAATATCTCCAAGTTTGCAGATGACGCTAAGCTGGGCAGCAGTGCGAGCTGCGAGGAGGATGCTAAGAGGCTGCAGGGGGACTTGGATAGGTTAGATGAATGGGCAAATGCTTGGCAGATGCAGTATAATGTGAATAAGTGTGAGGTTATCCACTTTGGTGGCAAAAACAGGAAGGCAGATTATTATCTGAATGGTGACAGATTAGTAAAAGGGTAAGTGCAACGAGACCTGAGTGTCATGGTACATCAGTCATTGAAGGTAGGCATGCAGTTACAGCAGGCAGTAAAGAAAGCAGATGGCATGCTGGCCTTCATAGCGAGGGGATTTGAGTATAGGAGCAGGGAGGTCGTACTGCAGTTGTACAGGGCCTTGGTGAGACCACACCTTGGGTATTGTATGCAGTTTTGGTCTCCTAATCTGAGGAAGGACATTCTTGCTATTGAGGGAGTGCAGCGAAGGTTCACCAGACTGATTCCCGGGATGGCAGGAGTGATATACGAAGAAAGACCGGATCGACTGGGCTTATATTCATTGGAATTTAGAAGAAAGCGAGGGGATCTCATAGAAACATATACAATTCTGACGGGATTGGACAAGTTAGATGCAGGAAGAATGTTCCTGATGTTGGGGAAGTCCAGAACCAGGGGTCACAGTCTAAGGATAAGGGATAAGCCATTTAGGACCGAGATGATGAGAAACCTCTTCACTCAGAGAGTGGTGAACCTGTGGAATTCTCTACCACAAAAAGTTGTTGAGGCCAATTCATTACATATATTCGAAAGGGAGTTAGATGTGGCCCTTACGGCTAAAGGGATCAAGAGGTATGGAGAGAAAGCAGGAATGCGGTATTGAAGTTGCATGATCAGCCATGATCATATTCAATTGTGGTGCAGGCTCGAAGGGTCGAATGTCCTACTCCTGCACCTACTTTCTATGTTTCTATGTCTACGGACCCGGGAAGACATCGCACTGAAAACCGGCTTTTCCGATCTGTCAAGCTGGAGCTTGACAGATGATCTGCAGATCGGGAGCGAGTAGATTTGCTTGGGCAAGATTGCCGAATTTATACATATCTTGCCCAGCAAATGTCCTCAAAATTGTTGCGCCTAATAAAAGCAGGCGCATAGCCTACTTTTACAGGCGCAAATGTTTAAAAATAGACAAAAACTTTTTAAAATAAAGTTATAAAAAAAACATATTGTTAAAAACCCTCCCCACTACGGTAAGTTTATTTTGAAGCATGATTTTAAAAGCTTTTTTTTTAAATCGGGAAAATATATATTTTTTAAATACATTAATAACTTTAATTTAAATTTATAAAAATGTGTTGTGCATTTTTTCTATCTTTTTATTAGTGTTTTGGGGGTGTTTCTCATTCATAGTAATAGGAGTTTTATAAGTCTGAAACTCCTATTACTACGAATGAGAATATACTGCACCTGATTGGCTGCCCAGAGCCATGTGACTCCAGCTCCAGGCCTGCACACATCCCAACGTACACGCGCTGCAAAGTGCAGTCAGGAGAGGCCTCGTGTGGCTGTAGCAGCTTCAGGTAGGCAGTCATCTTTTTTCTAAAATCTAGTCCAACACCCGCGGGCAGGAGAAACCGGGATTTCTGGTCATTATCACATTGTAAATTGGCAGCCACATTTCACATATTACAACAGTGACTATACTTCAAAAGTACTTCATTGGCTGGAAAGTCCTTTGGGACGCCCGGTGATCATGAAAGACGCTATATAAATGCGTGTCTTTCTTTTCTTTCTTCCTATTGGCCCTGGTTTCTGATCAATCTCCGTGGAAGTTGCCTGAATAAATCTCTACGACCAAGGATGCTGCTTCAAGGTGACTGAATAAGTTAAATTCTTTTTATAATTACATTAGTTTTCAGAGATTTTATAAGTGTTTAGTTATTCCACAATTCAGTTTGTTTTCCTGCAAAAACTGAAACCCAATAATCTCATGTAACATATGAATAGAACTACTTAGAATGAAAGTGCAGTGGGACATGAACTTACCATGAGTTCAGTTGCAGCATTACCCAATATTTTTTCAGATGTTTCATAGGGAATAAAATAAAAGTATGGAAAGTGCATTTTTTGCAACAGTGGATTTAGAAAGCTCTGATGATGCAAAACATAATTCCTGGGGGTGAGGGGTAGGGGCATGGTGTGGGTGAGGGGGGTGAGGGGGCAGGGCTGGATCTCCAGAAAATTGTGAATTTTGATATTTGTGATACATTTTACAGTATTTTGATTCAGCATTTGAAGCCAAAAGAAGCCCAAAGTTGTTTATTCTAAAAGGGTTATATATATATTTAAATATTAAAATAACAGCAGCTGTTATGAGTAACATTTGACTTTTGAATTTTGCACCATCAACAGGTAATATTCAATAGGTATAACATAGCAAGATTAAATGTTATGGCATACAATATATACTAGCATGAAAGTAGAGAAACACTGAATTCAAAACACCTCAAGTACACTGTCAAAAAAAACTTGTCAGTGTATTAGCTCCAGTGTTGCAACATAAGGGGTGGATGGAACACCTCAAAATTCAATGCATAGCGTGACATCATGATGAACATTGAAGCTGCCACATGCCTGACTCTGAAAACCTTCAGGCAACTTGCCAGTTGGCCAGTATATTGTATATCAGCCAGGTTACGCTGGCTGAACAGACTGACCATGCCAGATTTCCCCGATACTCAACAAACTTTTGGAATAATTTTTTTTTAAATTTCGCAATATAAAGAAAACCTCAAAAGAACTTTGGGAATGAAAAAACCCTGAAGTAAAGGGATTCTCGTAAAAAGTAACAATGTTTTTAAACATACTGGCCCTGAAAGTCTGTGGCCCTTTTAGAGCACGCCCACGATAATTTCCATGGGAATACACTGGAAGGGTTGTAACTTAGCCCGTGACCTGGATATGCTGGGTCCTGACCTCGCACTGGAATTCCAGAGTCCTAGATAGGCTGAATTTTGGCTTAACATCGGAATTCTCGATTGGCCTTGGGGTGGTGGAGCCTTTGTCTACCCCTAACAAGGCCAATGGTGTAAGACAAGGTGCCAGAAATCCCTATTTTGGGATTTCCCAGGTTTTCAACTCTTTGAACCTCAATAGTCTTCAAAAAAAGATTTGTCAAGCATTATTTCCCTTTCATAAATCCATGCTGACTTGGATCGATCCTGTCACTGCTTTCCAAATGCACTGCTGTTACATCTTTAACAATTGATTCCAGCATTTTCCCCACCACCGATGTCAGGCTAACCGGTCAATAATTCCGTGTTTTCTCTCTCCCTCCTTTTTTAAAAAGTGAGGTTATGTTAGCTACCCTCCAATCCATAGGAACTGAACCAGAGTCCATGGAATGTTGGAAAATGACAACCAATGCATCTACGATCTCTCGGGCCACTTCCTTAAGTACTCTGGGATGCAGACTATCAGGCCCTGGGGATTTATCGGCCTTCAATCCCTTCAATTTCCCGAACACCATTTCCTGACTAATAAGGATTTCCCTCAGTTCCCCCTTCTCGCTAGACCCTCGGTCCCCTAGTATTTCCGTAAGGTTATTCGTGTCTTCCTTAGTGAAGATAGAACCAAAGTATTTGTTCAATTGGTCTGCCATTTCCTTGTTCTCCATTATGAATTCCTCTGATTCTGACTGCAAAGGACCTACATTAGTCTTCACTAATCTTTTTCTCTTCACATATCTATAGAAGCTTTTGCAATCAGTTTTTATGTTCCCTGCAAGCTCACTCTCATACTCTATTTTCCTCCTCCAAATTAAACCCATTGTCCTCCTCTGCTGTATTATAAAATTCTCCCAGTCCTCAGGTTTGCTGCTTTTTCTGGATAATTTATATGCCTCTTCTTTCGGTTTAACACTATCCTTAATTTCCCTTGTTAGCCATGGTTGAGCCACCTTCCCTTTTTTATTCTTACGACACTCCATACGGACCTGGGAGGCAGGAATTTCTGGGCTAATCTGTTTTTGTTATGTTGATTGAGGGATATGTATGGGCCAGAGCACCAGGGCTAACTCCCCTGTTCTTCTTCAAAATAGTGCCATGGCATCTTTTACGTCCACCTTAGAGAGCAGACAGGGCCTCAGTTTAACATCTTATCCAAAAGACGGCACCTCTGACAGTGGAGTGTTCCCTCAGTGGAGTGAGTGTCAGCCTAGAATTTGGTACTCAAGTCTCAGGAGTGGGACTTCTGACTCAGAGGCGAGAGTGCTATCACTGAGCCTGCTATTCTATAGGTGACCTTCACCAACTAAACCATCAGGGAACTAGCTCTAAATCTTCTTGCAATTCCACTCTAGAAATCTGAGAATATTACATGCAACAGCTACAGGCAAGAAAATAAGAGTATACTTTCAAGAGCACAAATACAATGAATGAAACTGAACTATGACCTTGTAAGGTATGTCAGGACATACAGGGAAGGTAAAGTAAAAAAGGGAGGCATATGACAGATACCGAGGGCTCATTTAGAGGAGTATAGAAAGTGCAGGGGTGAAATTAAAAAGGAAATTAGGAAAGCAAAGACAGAGCATGAAAACAATTTGACAAGTAAAATCAAGATGTTTTATCAATACATTAAGAGCAAGAGGATAACTAAAGAAAGAATGTGGCCTATTAGAGACCATAAAGGTGATTTGTGTGTGGAGGCAGAAGACGTGGGTATGGTTCTTAATGAATACCTTGCATCTGTTTTCACAAAAGAGAGGCGCGATGCAGAAATTGCAATCGGAGAGGAGGAGTGTGAAATATTAGATGAAATAAACATAGTGAGAGAGGAAATATTAAGGGGTTTAGCAGCTTTGAAAGTGGACAAATCCCCAGTCCCGGATGAAATATATCCCAGGCTGTTAAGAGAAGCACAAGAGAAAATAGCATCATTTTCCAATCCTCTCTGGCTACAGGTGTGGTGCCAGAGGACTGGAGGTCTGCTAATGTGGTACCTTTGTTTAAAAGAGAGACTGAGTAATTACAGGCCAGTCAGCCTAACCACGATGATGAAAAAATTATTGGAAAAAATTCTGAGGGACAGGATAAATCTTTTTTCATTTAGAATGTCACAGATTAATCAAGGACAGTCAGCATGGATTGTTATGGAAAGGCCATGTCTGACTAACTTGATTGGATTTTTTGAGGAGGTAACAAGGAGGTTCAATGAGGGTAGTGCATTTGATGTAATTTATATGGATTTTAGCAATGCTTTTGATAAGGTCCCAATTGGCAGACTGGTCAGAAAAGTAAAAGCCCATGGGATCCAAGGCAAAGTGGCAAGTTGGATCCAAAATTGGCTCAGAGGCAGGAAGTAAAGGGTAATGGTTGATGGGTGTTTTTGTGACTGGAAGGCTGTTTCCAGTGGTGTATCCAGGGCTCAGTGCTGGGTCCCATGCTTTTTGTGGTATATATCAATGATTTAGACTTCAATGTAGGGGGTCTGATTAAGAAATTTGCAGATGATATTAAAATTGGTTGCGTGGTTGATAATCAAGAAGAAACTGTAGACTGCAGGAAGATATCAATGAACTGGTCAGGTGGGCAGAACAGTGGCAAATGGAATTCAATCCAGAGAAGTGAGAGGTAATGCATTTGGGGAGGACTAACATGGCAAGGGAATACACATTAAATAGTAGAACTCTGAGAAGTGTTGAGTTGAGAAATAATTTCTTCTCCCAGAGGGTTGTGAATCTGTGGAATTCTCTGCCCAAGGAAGCAGTTGAGGCTAGCTCATTGAATGTTTTCAAGTCAAAGATATATAGATTTTTAACCAATAAGGGAATTAAGGGTTACAGGGAGAGGGCGGGTAAGTGGAGCTGAGTCCACGATCAGATCAGCCATGATCTTATTGAATGGCGGAGCAGGCTCGAGGGGCTAGATGGCCTACTCCTGTTCCTAATTCTTATGTTCTTATGTTCTTATAAGTGTAGAGCAAAAAAGGGACCTTGGAGAGCGTGTCCACAGATCCCTGAAGGTAGCAGGCCAGGTAGATAAGATGGTTAGGAAGGCATACGGAATACTTGCCTTTATTAGCCGAGGCATAGAATACAAGAGCAGGGAGGTTATGCTTGAACTGTATGAAACACTATTTATGCCACAGCTAGAGTACTGTGTGCAGTTCTGGTCACCACATTACAGGAAATATATGATTGCACTCGAGAGGGTACAGAGGAGATTTACGAGAATGTTGCCTGGATTGGAGAAGTTTAGCTGTGAGGAAGAATTGGATAGACTGGGATTGTTTTCTTTGGAACAGAGGAGGCTGAGGGGAGACCTAATTGAGGTGTATAAAATTATGAGGGGCTTAAATAGAATGGATAGGATGGACCTATTTCCTTTAGCAGAGGGGTCAACAATCAAGATACAAGGATTTAAAGTAATTGATAGGTTTAGAGGGGATTTGAGGGGAACTTTCTTCACCGAGAGGGTTTTGGGGGTCTGAAACTCACTGCCTGACAAGGTGGTAGAGGCAGAAACCCTCACCACATTTAAACAGTACTTGGATGTGCACTTGAAGTGCTGTAACCTACAGGCCTACAGACCAAGAACTGGAAAGTGAGAATGGTGCGGACATAATGAGCCAAAATGGTCTCCTTCTGTGCTGTCAATTTCTATGATTCTAAGTAAGCAGTACACTAATATTCATAGAAAAGATAACTAATTACAATGAATAACATTGTAACACAAATGGAAAATGTTCAATCATGCTAGCGTGCCAATCAACTGTGCAAGATCAGTTTAAACAGCAAAAGAATTATGCGCAAATTGAGATGTTTTGCTCCATTGAGTTTCAGTAGTGCTAAGCTTTAAGACAGAAACAGAAATAGAAAAAATTAAACAAAAGGAAGGCAGGCATCTGATGCAGAAATATGCTCAGCATCTGACTAGGAGAAAATTCCCATCTCTTTTACAGGCTCAGGTAGGGTCGCCACCCTTCAGGAATTAAAGATTCCAGGACACTGCTTGGCAGAAAAATCATAAGAGCATTAAAAAAGTGATTTTTTAAATCATTTAATTATATAAATATTGGAATGGTAAAAAAAACTTTTGACAGACAGTCAAGAATCAATCAATCGGGTAAAAGAGGCCGTGATTTTTCTAGTGCTCAGTGGGTGCGACTGAGGACAGTCGACCGTGTCGGGTGGAGTTGCATGGTAAGTTGGTGTGAGTAAGGATGTGCAGGAGTAGGGTAGGGAAGGCAGAGTGATGGGATGTGAGTTGCACAGCAGGATGAGGTTGAGTGTGGCTTTGCAGTAACGTTTTGTAATCTACTGAGATAATTGAAAGGTTTGTGCCACTGCAGCCTGGTCCTCCTGACAACATCCCTGCTTGTGCCCTCCTGTGCAATGTGCAAACAGTCTGCATTGGTGTCCTGCGGGGGTCTCTTCCGCCCATTGGAAGGGAAGAGAACCTCCCTGCATGCTGTAACACCCTCCATAAGCGTATGGAGGGAGTCATGGGAAAGCCTAGGTATAGCCCTGCACCTTTGTCCAGTGCTTGTCATTGTTTGCAGTATCTCAATGCTGTAGAACACTGACAGCATAACTGTCAAACCGTATGTGGCCATGGTCCCTTGAAGAAAATTGGCTGATGCCGTGTCATCGAGTGATGTCATCAGACCCGCTATCTTTTAATTGGCCGGGAACCTTGCTGGGCGGACTTAACAAGCTCAATCAGTGGAAAGTCATGTCGGAGGCCGCAGCGGGATCGGGACCCAGCACCAACGGCGAAATCACAGCCAAAGAATCTATTTGTTTCCAATTGGCATGGGAAGACGGTATACCGCAAGTATGGACATGTCAGGTGACCAATGGCGGGAGCTTGGGGGCTGGGCGGTTGGAGGCCATGTGATAAAATCTCCAGGTGTATGTCCAATCAGAATTATCAATCTTGTCATGGGTTTTTTTTACATTGTCAATTTTAGTTAAGGAGGAATTTTCAAACATTCTCCATCAATTATATTCGAAACGAAATAAATTTCTCTTAAACAGTAAGGAAAAACTTGCCTTCTGTAGGGGAGGACGAAAACCCCCTCATTTTACCCAGAAGGAAAAGGGCTGTGGGATCGGTCTGTGCTGTGAATTGAAACCGAGATGATTTGACATTGGCAGAGCAGTGATTGGACGGGGGAGGACACTGGAGGGCCAATGGTGGGACAGAATCAGTCCGAAGCATGGGGTTTTCAAGCCAATGGGAGAGCACTTGCTCGAAAATTGTGGGACTGACGCATAGCCATTATCGGGCTATTGTCTTCCCCATGTTTACACTATGGAAGGAAATTATGCAGACCTTCAGAAAACTAGGGAACCCAAAACAAACCAATGGCCTACACAATGGCTACAGGAGGCTACCCAATTAACACCTACTCAAACCTTGAGTAGGTTAGAAAAACTGAATTGGAGGAAAATTATGCAGACCTTCAGAAACCAGGGAACCCAAAACAACCCAAGGGCCTACACAATGGTTACAGGAGGCCAATGCAATCAACACCCACTCAAACCTTGAGTAGGTTAACATCAGTGGGAAAAAACCCGCAATAATCTAAAACTGCTGCATTTTTAAAAATCACCAAGCCCACCAATGGGAAGAATCGATTTCAGCAGGAGAGGCGGACTGGATAATCTGGCTATAAGAAGGGTTTTCTGACGTAGGACCCAAGTTTCGGCCTCAGTTGCTCCTGATTCTTTTGGAGCAACTGGTGTAGAACGGAGTATCTTAGAAATTCAAATTCTCGCCATTTAGTTTGCTCCAGTTCTAGTCAGTTAGAACAGTTTCACTTTGGAACAGAATTTTTTTTTCAAAAGGGGGCATGTCCGGCCACTTACGCCTGTTTTCAAAGTTTCGGCAGTGAAAACTTACTCCAAACTAACTTAGAATGGAGTAAGTGAAGATTTTTGTACGCTCGAAAAAACCTTGTCTGCACTTTAGAAAATTAGGCGTAGGGAACGAGGTGGGGGGGGAAGGGAAGTCATTAAATTCTACAATCAATCCCTAGTTATACTTATACAAATATTATACAAATAAATCCAACCTGAATAAAAATTTATAAGCAAAGAAAAGATTAAATAAACCATGTTCCTATCTGTGTGAAACAGCAGCAGCCTTCGAGCTGCTGTGCTTCAGGCAGGCCTTTCATGTTGGAGACAGGCAGGGGTGTGGCGTCAGTGTCTCGACGGCAGCCCCAACAGCGGCAGCAAGCAGCCTTCGAGCTGAGCTGCAGTGCTGCAGGCAGGCCTTCATTCTGTTAGTGGCTGGCCGGCAGCCGAAGAATCAACACCGGACACACACAGCTTTTCAAGGGGGTTGAGGCATTCGGCCATTGGATAGGAGCGGCGTCAGTGGCTGGCCGGCAGCCGAAGGATCAACACCGGACGCACGCAGCTTTTCAAGGGGGTTGAGGCCATTCGGCCACGCTTAAGGGGCGGCATCAGTGGCTCGACGGCAGCCGAAGATACAGCACCGGACCAACGTGAGGCCATTCGGCCATGGGATAGCAGCGGCGTCAGTGGCTGGCCGACAGCCAAAGAATCAACACAGGACACACGCAGCTTTTCAAGGGGGTTGAGGCCATTCGGCCACGCTTTAGGGGCAGCGTCAGTGGCTCCAGTCCTTTTAAAAATGGCCGAGTGCCAATGTTTGTTTGACACTGCGTGTTCGAGCACGCTCCAACGCGTACGCGCAGGGTTGCCGGCACCACGTTGACTCATTTAAATTGGACCCGCCCCCCACTACTTACAGAATCGGTGCGAGTGTTTGGCTCTGCCCCCCGCTGTGAAGAGCACGCCGCGCCAAGCTGAGATCGAGCTCCGAGGAGCCGGAGAATATCGAAGTTTTTTTCTAGTGCACTTTTAGGCGTGAAGAACAGGCGTCCAGCTCGGAGGTGCGCCGTTGTCAGCGCGGGCCGAAACTTGGGGCCGTAGTGTGTGTGCTTCCCTGCTCTCGTGATCCAACAACCAGCAAGCCTCTCAACACTGAAGGAAAACCAGTGTCCGAAGACACCGAAGATAGAAGAAACAAACCACCAGACTGCAGAAGGCACAGTAGTGAGTATAACCTCTGGTCCCCAGAACTCCCAACTCAGTTGGGGCAGGAAAGGTGGGAGGTTGGGTATTGTACTGCTAAACTTGTGTAAAGATTTTCGTTGTGTCCGTTTAGTGGGATTTAGGGGGATTGTTTCGTTGGTGTATTGCTGTTTGTTGAGATACACCTTGTCAAATAAATTGGAAGCCTAAGTTCCTCTTGGAATCACCTTGTCTCAGTTCTATTGTATTACATCTCCTGATCGTGAGTCTTATGTCAGAACAGTGTAAGGGAAGCTAGGAGCGCCTCGAAAACGCTCAACTGTGTGTCACAGGCTAGGGAAGAAGGGTTTAGGAGTGTTTGACACTCACAGGTGCCTCACAGGCTAGGCATAAGCTGTGGGGACGCACGAGTCTCAAAACCCCCCTTCATAAGCTGTGGACACAGTCTCTCCAGGGGTGCTCTTGCAGCACTCAGGGTACCTCACAGGCCAGGCATAAGCTGTGAGGGCAGAAGCCCAAAGAGAGACACCCAAGGCACAACAACACTCCCTGAGAACCCCTTACACCTCGAAGCCCAAAGTTAAGTCATATCCTAAACTTTAAATTTTATGGGATAAAAATTACTGCTGCTGATATTAGTGACAAATATTTAACATGTTTGTGTGACATTTCCATATTTGCCATTTCACCAGAGGCTTTAACCTGTTTAATTCAAAGCTTTGACTAAATCGCCAGACAGAGGAATGTCACTGGAATGTAAGAGCTCATCTGCAATTATTGGCAACAGTAATTACTGTTCTAATTTAATATTTCAAAAGCAAACATTAACTCTATCCAAACCAGTCTAAGCTCTGCTTTGAACAGATGCAAATATTCATACACTGAGGTCAATTCAAAAAGGAGATTGCATTCCCCAAGAGCTATTTTACCAGCGATAGCAATCTCTTTTTTTCTCTTTACTTCCCTCCTCTTCCAATAACTAGTCTTTGATTTTTTTTCTATCTTGGTTCCTGTTTGTACGTCTGACTATTCCCTCCAGCTCAGAAAAATATTCACAATCACGGCCTAATTATTTTCAAAAGCTTCTTCAAATCTTACCTCTTATTTGGTGTTCAGTGCTGACCCTGCAAAATAATTAAGAATTTTCATTGTGAAAAGCACTGTATACAAGTCACTATAAGCACACATCATTCATATTAAAATAAAAGTGTCTATAATATAAAAAAATGTCAGCTGAAACATAAAGGAAAAACATGCAAATTGGAATCATGCACAATGTAACATTCAGATTATAGAATGAATTCAAAACTAAACAAACTACATTTAGAAATAAGACAAAATACAAGCTGGTGATTATGCAAATGCCTCCACAGCTAAATATGTATTTTACTAATATTGCAGTCTATAAGTGCCTTAGCAGCACTTAGTACTTTTGTTTTTAAACTTCATTTTATCACTGCTGTATCTCAAACCTGTTATGAAACGTGTGGCTCAACTTGTTGAACTGGATTTTGTTTCCTTGATTTTGTTTTGTGTGGCGTTGCTTGCTACAAGTACACAGGCATACACACAGTCATAACATCTGCTAGTGGTGCCTTTCCCTGCCAGCTAGACAGATAACAAACAGAATTGAGCACAGGATGGGGGAAATCTTACATGCTTGTTTGCGGAAGACAGGTAATGTACGTTCATTCTTCATAAAGCAGACCCATCGAGACGACAAGCCAGATTATCAATCTTTGAGATACTGTTCGTCTTTCTTATTATCAGACATCAAAGAATTCATGTATTAGTGAACTGTGTTGCTTGAATATTTGTGCAGAAGATAAGCAATGGCCCAGAGTTTGTTGTGATAATAAGTTTAGTGCACACAGTTATTAATGTGTAAATCAACAGCCATTTGTGGCGAGGAAGAGATACGCCATGAATTGTAAATCGCCACAAATTGCTGGACAAGTTGTCATGTATTCAACTATCATTGTACCCCATGTATAAGCTGACCTAGGTTGTACACCATGAGAACATTGACCACAAGGGGGTGAACTTGTGGGAGACACTCCTAATCTGGACTTTCAGGTATAAAAGGGGAAGCTCCACCCACCTTCATCACTTGAGGTCTTGGTAATAAAGGTAACTGGTCACAGAGTAACCTTCTGTCAAGTATGGGCCTCGTGTGCATTTATACTGTATAGTAAGGACATATCAGTGGCGATGAGAAACTGGGATTTAAACCATGTGAGCATGGCCACTAGCAGCACAGAAGAGAGGTACTGTGTTGGTGATGATTGGGATGACTTTATTGAGAGACCACACAAAGTTTTGTCACTAAGGAATGGTTGGGACAGGATTCGGCTGACAAACGCAGTGCTTATCTCCTGATGGTTTGTGGATCCAGAACATACTCCCTGATGTAGGACCTTCTAGCGCCAGAGAAGCCGGCGGACAAGACGTTCGAAGAGCTCAGTAAGTTGATCGGGGAACACCTTAAACCGGCGAGCAGCATGCACATGGCGAGACACTGGTTTTACATGCCCCGGTGGCGAGAAGGGCAAAGCGTTCCAGACTTTGTGGCAGATCTCTGGTGACTGGCGAGCCTATGTAAGTTCCCAGATGCATGCAAAGCGGAGATGCTGCGAGACTTTTTTATTGAGGGCATCGGGCACGCTGGGGTTTTCAGGAAACTGATTGAGACCAAAGACTTAACCTTGGAAGCAGCGGCTCTGAGAGCCCAGACATTTATCTCAGGGGAGGAAGAGACCAGAATGATGTATGATAAAAATCTTGGCTCAAATGCGGCAAACGACCAGGGAGTCAACATTGTTAATGCGGCACACAGTTCTCTAGGCAGGCAAGGGCAATCGGACATGCCCCAGCATGTAGTCGAACCCAAAGGGGGAATTCAACAGAGAGAATGGCTAGCTAAACGGCGATTCATGCCATCGCAATGGACAATGCGGCCAGTAATGGGGCCATCAACACCTGTTAATAGTGCGCTTAAGGACAGTTATAGAGACAGTCCGAGATGATCAACTGATAATGGAACTTTTGTTCCCAACAACAGGGCCTCCAGCTCATGCTGGAGGTGTGGAGGCAAACACCCAGCCAGAGCTTGCAGGTATCAGCAATATACCTGCAGAAACTGCAACGTCAGCGGTCACTTGGCGCGTATGTGCAGGAAGCCTGCAACCAGGTTGATGTATGAGTTGGACGGGCCCAATGTAAGTCCTACGAGGCCAAATGAACACTGGGGGGAATCGCTGGAAGCTGAAGTTCAGCGAGTTCATGTGGAGCACATATACAGTTCATATACAAGGACGCCACCGATAATGATGAAAGTGCTCCTCAATGGCATCCCAGTATTAATGGAGCTAGACACGGGGTCCAGCCAGTCCCTGATGAGTATCAAACAGTTCAAAAGGTTGTGGGTGTCCAAGGCCAGGAGGCCAAAATTAGTGCCGATTGACGCACAGCTACGGACATATACAAAGGAGATCATTCCAGTGCTAGGCAGCGCCACGGTAGTCGTGACCCACAAAGATTCGGAGAACAGGTTGCCACTCTGGATTGTCCCGGGGGACGGTCCCGCACTACTGGGGAGGAGTTGGCTTGCTGTCATGAACTGTAAATGGGGCAATGTCAATGCAATTTCTTCTGTGGAGCGAGTATCACGCTCACAGGTCCTGGACGAATTTGACTCATTATTTCAACCCGGCATCGGCACTTTCATGGGGGCCAAGGTAGTGACTCACATAAAACCGGACACCAGGCCAGTACACCACAAGGCCAGAGCAGTGCCGTACGTGATGCGGGAAAAGATAGAATGCAAATTGGACTGCCTGCTGAGGGAAGGCATCATCTCGCCAGTCAAATTCAGTGACTGGGCGAGTCCGATCGTGCCGGTGCTCAAGGCGGATGGGTCGGTCAGGATGTGTGGTGATTACAAGGCCACCATCAATCGGGTGTCACTCCAAGACCAGTACCCGCTACCGAGAGCGGAGGACCTCTTTGCAACGCTATCCGGTGGCAAACGTTTTTCAAAATTGGACCTGACCTCAGCTTACATGACTCAGGAGCTGGCAAGTGAGTTGAAGAAGCTGACCACCATCACGACACACAAGAGGTTGCTTGAGTATAACAGATGTCCGTTCGGGATTCGTTCGGCCGTCGCGATCTTTCAGCGAAATATGGAAAGCCTCCTCAAGTCGATTCCAAGGACGGTGGTTTATCAAGAAGACATCCTCATCACGGGTCGCGATACTGAAGAACACCTCCACAACCTGGAGGAGGTGCGACGCAGACTGGACCAGGTAGGACTGCGACTGAAAAAGGCGCACTGCGTCTTCTTAGCTCCAGAGGTAGAATTCCTGGGGATGAGGGTAGCAGCAGGCAGGATCAGACCCACTGTGTCCAAAACGGAAGCGATCCAGAGAGCACCCAGACCCCGTAATACGACGGAGCTGCGTTCGTTCCTGGGGCTCCTGAACTATTTTGGAAACTTTCTTCCCAAATTGAGCACGCTGTTAGAGCCGCTAGACGTGCTCCTACGCAAAGGTCCTGATTGGGTCTGGGGGGACAGCCAGGAAAGGGCTTTTAATAGAGCACGCAATTTGTTATGCTCCAACAAACTATTAATGTTATATGACCCATGTAAGAAACTTGTTTTAACGTGCGATGCGTCGTCCTATGGGGTCGGGTGTGTGAATGCCAATGGTCAGTTACAGTCGTTAGCTTATGCCTCCAGAAGTCTGTCCCAGGCAGAAAGGGGCTACGGGATGGTAGAAAAGGAAGCACTAGCATGTGTATATGCAGTAAAAAAAATGCACCAGTACCTGTTTGGCAGGAAATTTGAGCTGGAGACAGATCACAAACCCCTAACGTCCCTTTTGGCCGACAACAAGGCCATAAATGCAAATGCATCGGCCTGCATACAGAGGTGGGCACTTACGTTAGCCGCCTATGACTACACAATTCAGCACAGACTGGGCACTGAAAACTGCGCCGATGCACTCAGCAGGCTCCCACTAGCCACCACTGAGGGGCAACTGAGCATGATGCTGAGATGGTCATGACTGTTGAAGCTTTCGAAAGCAAAGGTTCACCTGTGACAGCCCGTCAGATTAAACTCTGGACAAATAAAGACCAGCTACTGTCTTTAGTTAAGAAATATGTCCTGAATGGGGACTGGGCAGCCACGTACAGGGCATGTCCTGAGGAATTTAAACCATTTCATAGGCGCAAGGATGAACTCTCAATTCAGGCCGATTACCTACTGTGGGGAAACCGAGTAGTCATGCCCCAGATGGGCAGAGAGGTGTTTATCAAAGAACTTCACAATGAGCACCCGGGCATTGTCATGATGAAGGCAATTGCCAGATCACACGTTTGGTGGCCAGGGATAGATGCAGACCTGGACCTTTGTGTTCGCAGGTGTAACATATGTGCTCAGCTGGGCAACGCACCCAGGGAAGCCCCCCTTAGCCCTTGGTTCTGGCCCGCCAAGCCATGGTCACGCATCCATGTGGACTACGCAGGTTCTTTCATGGGAAAAATGTTTTTGGTTGTAGTAGACGCCTACTCTAAATGGATTGAGTGTGCCATTTTAAATTCAAGCACATCCTTTGCCAGTGTAGAAAGTCTACGGGCAATGTTCGCCGCCCATGGTCTACCGGATGTCTTGGTCAGCGACAATGGCCCGTGCTTCACAAGCACTGAATTCCAGGACTTCATGGCAGGCAATGGAATCAACCATGTTAGAACAGCACCGTTCAAGCCAGCCTCAAACGGCCAGACGGAACGAGCAGTGCAGATAATTAAACAGGGGATCCTCAGAATCCAAGGGGGTTCCCTACAAAGCCGCTTATCACGCCTCATGTTGGCCAATAGATCCCGACCACACTCGTTCACAAGGGTTCCACCCGCAGAGCTGCTAATGAAAAGGATGCTCAAAACCAGGTTATCCCTTATACACCCTACTATGAAAGAAATTGTTGAGAGCAGGCGTCAGTCACAATGTGACTACGATGACAGGAATGCGAGTGCACGATGTATTGATGTCAATGACCCTGTTTTTGTCCTTAATTACACTGCAGGGCCCAAATGGCTTGCAGGCACTGTGATTACCAAAGAGGGGAATAGGCTTTTGGTAGTTAAACTTACCAATGGACAAATCTTCCGCAAACACGTGGATCAAACTAAAAGGAGGTTCAGCAACCCCATAGAAGAAGCAGAGAAAGAACACGACGCAGAGTTTACTCCACCACAGGTGACCGAACACCGGAACCAAGTGTAGAAGAGCCCAGTCACTGTGGGCAGTCCGGACAGGCTTGAGGCACCGCAAAAAGCAGACACTCAGGCCAGTGCCCAACAACCTGGCCCCAACTCAGGCACTCTGCAAGGGAGCGTAAACCACCAGAGAGACTTAAACTGTGATCACAATAAGACTTTGTGGGGGAGGTGATGTCATGTATTCAACTATCATTGTAACCCATGTATAAGATGACCTAAGTTGTACACCGTGAGAACATTGACCACAAGGGGGTGAACTTGTGGGAGACACTCCTAACCTGGACTTTCAGGTTTAAAAGGGGAAGCTCCACCCACCTTCATCACGTGAGGTCTTGGTAATAAAGGTAACTGGTCACAGAGTGACCTTTTCTCAAGTATGGGCCTCGTGTGCATTTATACTGTATAGTCAGGACATATCAGCGGCACTCCGCTGTTAGTCTCGCAAAAATGGCAGCTCACCCTCCCTGTATCAATTGCTGCATTTGTACATTAATTGCTAATTAAACTTGCCACTGGCAGTTAATGGCATGAGGACCCTTTAAATTACGAGGTTTATGCTTTGCAATACCACTCAATCTCTCCGGCCCAGAAAAAGAACAACTGAAACTTTTGAGTTTTATTCCTGCAGATAGGAAATCTATCATGGGTGGGTTGAGGTCAGCGTATGCTTATAATCAGAGAAAAGTGACCACAAGCCAGCACCAAACTGCGATTTCCGGGTTTAAATTTGTCTGAGTGCGAATAACCTGCTTGCCAGAGCTGTCGCAATCGCTGGCACAGGCAAGTGGGCAGTTAGGATGCTATTTAACCTCATAATTACATGCAAATAGCATGCTATTGAAATTAATTTAACTTTCCGTCCGATTTAACGCCACCAACGCGGGTTTATCGAGGCTCGAGAAACTCCTCAGTGAAAAGTAGGTGAGTTTCAAGTGCACTTCATGGGGGTCTATCGACTTCAGAGAGCCCGAACATAATACGTGCTCAATTCTTACAGCTGCTTTGTAAGTTCCCTCAGGCAAACATTTTGCAGGGAGTCCTGTACCATACAGGTGTTGGAGAACATTGGAGGCTTTCAAACACACACTGGGAGGTGCCATGGATGTTTTTGACACTACATTGGATGAGGAAGACCATCACGATCCACGGCAGCGATGAACAGGAATGAGGTGTACAGGAACGGTAGCATTGTGGTTATATTACTGGACTAGTAATCCAGAGGCCTGGACTAACGATCCGGAGACGTGAGTTTAAATCCCACCGCGGCAGTTGGGGAATTTAAATTCAGCTAATTAAATAAAAATCTAAAATAAGAAGCTAGGTGGAGAAATTGTCCGATTGGGGGTGTAACCTGCTCAGGGCGGTACCTCCTGCACCTGGCGCGGAGGCTCACCCCGGACGCAGAATTGGCCTTATCGCCCCTCAAAGAAAGTGGAGCGCAATCCCGCGGGCTCCACTTCCTCATGGGGCGGGTCCAACAGTGCTAAAGGGGTGCGATCAGCAGCGCTATGCTGATGCACCCCTCCCCTTCGCTTTACGGGAAGGGCCGCTGCACACTCTGCACTGCCTCTGATGGCCTCCACTAGTACAGGGTCGCACGATGGTGGCCCGGACCACACAGGGGGGCAAGAATTCTGGCCGACCACATAGTTGGCAAAGCCGCTGAGATGGTGGCGCTGGGCGCTCCCCTTTAACTTCCACCCTGCAAGCGGATGTCGGTCCTGTACGCAACCGTTGAAGCTGGCGCTGACACCCGTTCGCACCAGCCTTGCGCGGGGCAGAAAGGGGTCGGCGCACACGGCGATGATGTCATCGCCGTTTGCGCAGTGGCCCGAGGCACTTCCGGCGGGGCTCAGCGCCTCCGCAAACTCCCGGGCAATTATGCGGGAGCCAGAACCCCCACCGGGTGAAAAGTGTTTCGCGCCCCGTTAGTTCCCGCCGGAAGCGCTAACGGGCATCACAAAACCAGTGTAATAAAAACCTTTCTGGTTCACTAATGTCATTTAGAGAAAGAGATCTGCCTTCCTTGCCTGATCTGGCCTATATGTGACTCCAGACCCACAGCAATGTGGTTGACTCTTAACTGCCCTCTGAAATAGCCTAGCAAGCCATTCAGTTGTACCAAACTGCTACAAGAAAATAAATAAACTTGGACGGACCATCGGGCATCAACCAAGGCACCAGACACGACAAAGGCACATCCAGTCCAGTCAACCCTGCAAAACCCTCCTCACCACAATCTGTAATCTCATGGCCCTGCATATCCTGGGGACTTGTGCCAAAATTGGGAGAGCTGTCCCACAGACTAGTCAATCATAGTCATACTCACAAAATTATACCTTGCAGCCAACTTCCCAGACTGCTCCATCACCATCTCTGTGTCTGTCCTGTCCCACCAGATGTGACGGTAAAGTGGTATGCACTCGGGAGGCAGTAGCCCTGGGAGTCGTCAACAGTGACTCCGGAGACATAAAGGGGCCGAAATTGCCCCCCGCCGCACCTACCGTGTTTCAACTGTTTTTACCGCAGCGGTAGATGCGGTGGCCTCTTGTGTGAAATTCCACTCGTTGGATTTTTTTTTCGAGCGGCCTGAAAGTCATTCATACTGGGGGCAAAAGTGCAGCGCTGAGCGGAAGTCCGGTAAGTAGAGGGGTGGAAGTGGGAGGCAGGCGGAGTGTCCGCCGCTGTCATTCATCAGCGTAGCGCTGATGACATCATCACGCTGGCGCATCACCATGTCTCTCTCCTTAACTTAAAGAATCGCAGTGGCTCTCCCCTTTAAGTTATGTCCACTGGGCCACCAGGGAGGGTTTCGGCCGGGCCAGCAGCCCGGCACCCAAGAAGGGGTGCCAGACTGCCTGTTTGCGGCCTGGCCAAGCCCAGGGGCATAATTGTCGGCCAGACAAAAAAAATAAGATGGCACCCGCAGCAGTAGGTCCTCCCCTACAATGGCAGCTGCACAAACATTTTGCAGCACTCCAAGCCCAGTGCACTGACAGAAAAAGCTGTCTGTGGCACCGAGCAGCGGGAGGAAGATTTTCAGTGCAGAATTTCGCGTTCGGGGGGGGCACATCGGCGGTGCGCGCTCTGATGATTCACTTAAAATGGATAGGCAGCAGCGGAGCGGTAGTGGGGGGAGCAGGTCACCGCCGGCACACCACAGGAGTGGAATTTTCAAAATGGCAGCCATTCCACGAAAAATTGGCGGCCTTTCCACTTTGCAGCATGGCTGCCAATTTCTGGCGGTAACAGGCCTTAAGAGAAGGGGCAATTTCAGCCCCAAATTCTCATCAGGTCAAGCATAGACAAGGAAACCTTCTGCTGATTACCACCTACCACCCTCCCACAGCTGATGAATCAGTACTCCTCCATGTTGAAAGCAGTAGGAAAAGCTATTGAGGGCAACAAGGGCACAGAACCTTCTCTAGATGGGGGGACTTCAATGTCCATTACCAAGAGCAGTGCCACTACTGACCGAGTCCTGAAGGACATAGCTGCCAGACTGGGCCTGCGACAGGTGGTGAGAGAACCAACACGGGGGGAAAAACCTACTTGACCTCGTCCTCACCAATCTACCTGTCGCAGATGCATCTGTAGGAGTGACCGCCGCACAGTCCTTGTGGAGACGAAGTCCCATCTTCACGTTGAGGACACGCTCTATCATGTTGTGTGGCACTACCACCGTGCTAAATGGGATATATTCAGAACAGATTTCGCAGCTCAAAACTGGGCATCCATGAGGCGCCCACCGATTTTCCACTGGAGAAGCACCAGTGGAAATTCCAGCCACAGGTGAGTTACGTAACTTGATTTCAAAGGCAACTCACACAACAGGTTTAACAGTTATTACAACCTTCACACAGTTGTCTCCTGTTGAGCATGACTACATGAATTCTCAGCTCATCTTAATAAAGGTTTCTACGGTGTGCTTGAAACTCTTTCATAAGTCTGGATTCGCAGACATGATCTCACCATACTTGGTGTCTGGAATTATTACTGGCACAGACGTGATGCAACAGATCAAAGAAATGCACACAGTGATCTACCTCAATTACATGATCCACCTGGGCAGAGCAGCTCTGCAATAATGAATCTTTTTTTCAGTTTCCAACAACATCAACAATTTTTAAAATATATGTTCCGAATATAACTATGGTTAAACACTTCCTGACCCACCCCCACCCGCAACCATACATGCCACTGTAATAATTAAATAATGCAGTCGGGTTTAGAAACTGATTCCTATGTTCAATTAAACCAAGTGAACTAGAAGGTTACTCTGGACTTCCTTGAATTTGAGTTTGCATCTTTTAAATTGAAATCGAATCGACCAAAAAAAAAATTCATACTGAAAATCAGCGGCATTCCTAACACAACTTGGGCAGTAGGACCGGACTCAAACAGACCATTCTCTTGCATTACAAGGAGGATTCCACAAGGTATTGGAAGGAGCGGAACTTCCATCTACCATTTATAAGGCTAGTTGCATCAGAAGGTTTGGGGCCAAGGGTGGGCACTCTCTACCAGGGATCCAGGTCATGATTGTGGCTTATGTCTTCTGGAACTAGCCCTGGGTCCCTTATGGTCTTCAAAGACGCCACTGCCTGTGGCCCACTACAAACAGCCCTCAACACCTCTTTCAAATAGGTAATCTTTATGACTTTAATGGAAATAAAAATTGTAAAGATGTAAAATGGGCTTCCGATTTGCTATCACCCGTTTTACACAATCGTATAAAATCAAAATCTACCCCATGTCTTCTTGCTGTTATTTGCAGGGTGGGTCAGTGATGGGCCGTGAGGTCCTCCCACAGGAACAGTGGAGGAAAATTGTCCCAGCAGTTTCTCAGGGTGGGGTTTCAGCAATTGGTCTCCCCACACCATTCGCTTCCATTAGCCACACTGAGACGAGCCACATTGTCCACATGCCTGATACAAGACTCCCGAAGCAAGCACTCTACTCTGAGCTCCGCCATGGCAAGCGAGCCCCAGGAGGGCAGAGAAAACGCTTCAAAGACACCCTCAAAGCCTCCCTGAGAAAATGTAACATCCCCACTGACTCTTGGGAATCCTTGGCCCAAGACTGCTCAAAGTGGAGCAGAAGCATCCGAGAAGGCACTGAACACTTCGAGTCTCTTCATCAGGAGCACGCGGAAACCAAGTACAAACAGTGTCCCTTCAACCATCACCTGCCCCACCTGTGACAGAGATTGTAGATCCCGCATTGGTCTCATCTTAGAACACATTTTAGTGTGGAAACAAGTCATCCTCGACTCTGGGGAACTGCCAAAGAAGGAAATATGAGTGATAACCCAGAGGAACATCCAGGCCACAAGCTTCAGTTCATATGATGCTCCATTTGTTCATGGAAATTGTCTTCAGCTTCATATGTGAGAAGAAAGCTTAGAGAAAAAGTTTGAACTGCAACAATTACATCCATATTTTTCATTCCTGTCACCATTTAAAAAAAAAACTTGTTTCCTCTCCAGTGAGAATAAGTTCATCTCTGCCTTTCATAACCAGTAAAGACCTAGGGGGCCAAAATTGCTCCTTTCTATAAGGCCTGAAAGCAGCAGCCATGGGTCGGAGCAGACTGGCCTCCGAGTCACCACGGAGGGGCCACCATTTTTGATATTGCCCTCCTTTACTTTTGGAGCGGTGCAGGGGACTGCTCCACCCATTTTCACGCCGTGCCGACCACTTACTGACCAGCACCGACCCCTTTCCAAAATTGCCCCATGGGAGCGGCACCACCACCGGTTGGTGCCACTGACAGCTTTTTATGGTGGTGCACTTTCTGTGGCTAGGCGGCACGGCCGCCCTTAAAGAGGCGGTGGTGCTGCCGCCGACTCCATGTTATTTCTTTAGTCGGCCGACTCCCTCTTGGGTGTCAAGCCTCTGAAGGGGAGGGACACTGTGACGCACCAATGCGATGACATCATCAGCACAGCGCTGCTGCCTTGGAGCATCGGCCATTCCGCCCCACCCCCACTTCCGCCAAGCTAGTGGCGGCCACTCCAAACCAACCTCACATCCGCCCCGATGATGAGGCCACTTCCGCCCCACTCCAAAAAAAAACAGTGCAGAATTTCTCCCGACTGTCCGCTGCATGCATTGGGGCAGATGGAACCCTTTGAGATCGATAGCTGCATCCCGTTTCAGGCAGAGGGCAATTTAGGCCCCCTAAGTTCTGGAATCATTTTTCCATGAACTATCCTCTACATATCAATGTCCTTTACTGCACACCGTATTCATAGTGAGAATTGGCTGAAGACTGGCTTCTGTGATGGTGGGGACCTCAAGAGGAGGCTGATATGGATCATCCACTCAGCACTTCTGGCTGAAGATGGTTGTAAACACTTCAGCCTTTTCTTTCACGTGTTGGGTCCCGCCATCATTGAGGATGGGAATATTAATGGAGCCTCCTCCTCCCGTTAATTGTTTAATGGGTCAACCATCATTCCCGACTGGATGTGGCAGGACCGTTGGTTGTGGGATCGCTTGGCCTTGTCGATAGCATGATGCTTCCGCTTTTTAGCATGCATCCAGTATTGCAGCTTCCCCAGATTGGCACCTCTTTTTCAGGTATGCCTGATGCTGCTCCTGGCATGCTCTTCTACACTCTTCATCGAATCAGGTTTGGTTCCCAGGCTTGATGGTAATGATAGGGTGAGGGATATGCTGAGCTATGAGGTTACAGATTGTGGTGGAATACAATTCTGCTGATGGCCCACAGTGCCTCATGGATGCCCAATTTTGAGCTGCGAGATCTGTTCTGAATCTATCCCATTTAGCATGGTGGTAGTGCCACACAACACGATGGATGGTGTCCTCAGTGTGAAGATGGGACTTCATCTCCAGAATGACTGTGCGGTGGTCACTGCTACCAATGCTGTCATGGACACAATCTTGATTCCTGGATGGCAGCTCCCTTGGGAGCTCTCCCTGAACAAATTTCCCCCTGGCCATCTGCTGCCATCCTTCACTCTTCTCTCCCCATGCCCCCCCCTCCCCCCGCCACTGTTTAAGCCCCCACCCCCCAGGCCCTAATAGTGGGTGCATTCCATACCCCTAAAGTATCTCCCTTACCCCTAAAACTCGTGCTGCAAGAGCAACTACCTGGGCCAACTTCCCATCCCCCAACCATGCCTGCTCCTCACCTTCATCTATAAGCGTTGAACTTACCTTCCAGATCGGCCTTCCTGCTGCCAAGACTTGCGCTCCCCACTGGACGTGGTCGACTCAGCTGCTTCACCCGATCCCCGACGGTGTCCAGTGAGCCTTTGACCACAGGTTTGGGCCCTACCTTCTCTCTCCGCCCTCACGCTAGGGCCTTCCTCCCCCCGCCTCCCCCAACCCCCCCACCCCCCCGGTGACCTTCGGGCCTCCATCCCTCCGGCAACATTCGGGTCTTCTTCCCACGGCAACGTCCTGGCCTTCCTTCCTCCCCCCGGCCGCTGGCCCCACTCAGCTGCGGAGCATCTGTCGAGCACGTGGTGCGCACAATGGCTGTGGCCACTCTGACCTCTATGAGCTTTCCTCCTTCCACAAAGTGGACCTCTGGCCATCCCAATGCCTGCCCTCATTCAGGAGCTGATACCTGTGAGAGGGAAGCTTTACCTCAAATCTCTCGCCCGCACTTTCCACGCCTCGGATTTCTCACCATCTCACTGAAGGGTGCTGCTCAGCGCCGAGCTTACGGCTTGCATCCCTTTTTTAAAATTTCAAAATATACTTTATTCATAAAAAAATCTGTACAGTACATTCTAAGGCATTTCAATACCTTTAGCTGCGGTCAGCAATCCTATATACTATTATTTGGGTGCTGACGGCAGTTCCGTTCATTACATTTCCTTGTTTTCCAGTTCAAGTGCAATTCGGTCCAATACGGGATACCTTGTAGTACATGCAAACAAATTACATTTCATGTGTCACTATACAGTACACGGAATGGGTGACGGTACATTTACATTTTTTTTTCTTTTCAACATGCATTTCGCAACAGACCTTGCATTGTACATGGCACTACATAGGTGTTTACAGATCATGGTGCTCCATGTACACAAAAAGTAAATTACAAATACAGCCCGAGGGGGGTTTTGTACTGATTCCTGCCCCCGGGTTTTCCGTGGCAGAAGGGCTTTAAACTGTGGCCCTTCCCCACCGTGCCTTTGCGGCGACTGCACCAATTTTAAGTGCGTCCCTCAGCATGTAATCCTGGATCTTGGATTGCGCCAGTCTGCAACACGCAGACGTGGACATCTCCTTGCTCTGGAGAACCAGCAAGTTTCAGCAAGACCAAAGAGCGTCTTTGACCGAGTTGATGGCCCTCCAGCAGCAGGTGATGTCTGTCTCGGTGTGTGTCCCTGGGAGCAGCCCGTAGAGCACAGAGTCCTGTGTTATGGAGCTGCTCGGGATGAACCTCGACAGCAACCACTGCATCTCTTTCCAAACCTGCCTTGCGAAGGCGCAATCCTGAAAGAGATGGGTGACAGTCTCGTCCGCCCCGCAGCCGACTCGGGGGCAGCGTGCCGTGCTGATGATATGTCGGCTGTGCATTAAATCTGACAGGTAAGGCCCTCCTCACCGCCAACCAAGCTACGTCTTGGTGCTTGTGTGAAAGCTCTGGCGATGAGACGGCTTGCATCCCACCATAGGCAACTAGGCCCATACAGTAGAGCCTGGTCTCCAGTCGTCTTGGACCACCTTGCCACTGGACCAAGACCTTGCTCTGCTAAGCCATGGTAGCCAGTGTGTAACATTAAAAGAACTCACGCACAGGCATCTTCCACCCTTCAAAATGAAGTTCATCAGGACCCTCATGGACAACCCCAACAGCGACAGACTGGAATGCCACACTTCCATCATTGCCCGGGAACTCAGACGCTTTGACATCGACATCACTGCCCGAAGTGAGACCCGGCGGGCAGGGAAAGGCCAGCTCAAAGAACAAGGTGGTGGTTACATCTTCTGGAAAGGCAAACCAGAAGAAGAACGCCGCCTCCATGGAGTTGGCTTCGCCATCAAGAATGAGCTGGTCGGCCGCCTCAGAGACTCCCCCTGCGGGATTAGCGAACGTCTCACGACTCTCCGGTTCACCCTAGCCCGGAACCAGTGCGCCACAGTTATCAGCGCATACGCCCCAATACTCACGCAACAGATGAGACCAAAAAGGAATTCCACTCCAGCCTCGAACAATCCCTGACCCGAGTCCTTACGGATGACAAACTTATCTTCCTCAGTGACTTCAACGCCAGAGTCGGTAAGGACACAGACCTCTGGGGAGGCGTGATGGGCAGAGAGGGGGTAGGGAAAACCAACACTAACGGTAACATGCTCCTGACAAAATGCCAAGAATACGACCTTGTCATCACTAACACCTTGTTCTGTCAGAGGGACAAGTAGAAGGCATCATGGCAGCATCCTCGCTCCAAGCACTGGCACCTGCTTGACTACATCACATCCGAGCGAGGGGCCGCAAGGATGTGCGCATCACCCATGCCACGACCAGAGCCGATGACTGCTGGATGGACCACCGCCTAATCCAGTCCGTCATCAACATCAATATAGCCCCAAAGCAGTGGCGGCAACAGAAACAATGCCGCAGAAAAATCAACGCCTGGGCACTCAAAGACCCAGTTAAGAAAGCCCTATTTAGCAAATGCCTCACAGCCAAACTGGCGACCTTCGATGACCCCGAAACGCAGAGTACCCACAGCACCTGGTCTGCCCTCAAGGCCTCCATAACCAGCGCCTGTGAAAAGATGCTCGGTCACTCAACCAGGAAACACCAAGACTGTTTTAACGAGAACGACCAGGAGATCCAAGAGCTAATAAGCCGCAAGCGCAAGGCATTTCTGAATGTAAAGCAGCAACCCAATTCAGGAGCAGCAAAGCGGCTCTACAGGCGGCTGAAGGCTGAGGTCCAACAAAAAACCTGCTACCTAAACAATAAATGGTGGGTGGAAAAAGCACCGGAGATCCAGCAGCTGGTCGACAGCCATGACGTGCGAGGATTCTTCAACGCAGTTAAGTCCAACTACGGCCCAAGCACCCAAGGCCCCATCCCACTGCTGGCCAAGAACGGGGAGGCACTCATTAAGGACACCGAGGCAGTCAGGACCCACTGGAAGGAGCACTTCGAAGATTTCCTTAACCGAGACTCTGCCTTTGACACGAGTGTCCTCGACTCCATCCCGCAGCATGCTACCCGCCACTATCTCAGCAAAACCCCAGCCCTGCATGAGGTAGAAAAGGCCATCCATCAGCTCAAGGCATCGGGAGCAGATGAAACCTTTGCTGAGGCACTAAAGTATGGCGAAGAAGCACTACTGGCATAAATGCATGACCTCATCTCTCTTATCTGGAAGGAGGAGAACATACCGGGAGATCTCAGATGCCGTAATGGTGATCGTCTTCAAAAAAAGGGACAAGTCCGACTGCGGCAACTACAGAGGAATCTCCCTGCTGTCGGCCACTGGGAAAGTCATCGGAAGAATTCTCCTCCACCGCCTTCTCCCTGAAGCTGGGGGATCCTCCCAGAGTCACAGTGCGGATTCCGTCCACTAAGGGATACAATGGACATGACCTTCACTGTGGGACAACTACAAGAGAAATGCAGGGGACAGCACCCAACCCTTGTACATGGCCTTTTTTGACCTCACAAAGGCCTTTGACACGGTCAACCGTGAGGAACTACGGAGCGTCCTCCTCCATTTCGGCTGCCCACAAAAGTTTGTCACCATCCTCCACCTGCTCCATGATGACATGCAAGCTGTAATCCTGACCAACGTATCCACCACAGACCCAATCCACGTCCGGACCGGGGTCAAGCAAGGCTGCGTCATCGCACCAACGCTCTTCTCGATTTCCTTGCTGCAATGCTCCATCTCACTCTCAACAAGCTCCCCGCTGGAGTGGAACTAAACTATAGAACCAGTGGGAACCTGTTCCACCTTCGGCGGCTCCAGGCCAGATCCAATGTCACCCCATCCTCTGTCATCAAACTACAGTACGCGATCGACGCTTGCGTCTGCGTACATTCAGAGGTCGAATTCCAAGCCTCGTCAACATCTTCACCGAGGCGTACGAAAGCATGGGCCATACACTAAACATCCGTAAGACAAAGGTCCTCCTCCAACCTGACCCCGCCACACAGCACTGCCCCCTGGTCATCAAAATCCACGGCACGGCCTTGGACAAAGTGAACCATTTTCCTTACCTCAGGAGCCTACTATCAGCAAGGGTAGACATTTATGACAAGATTCAACACCATCTCCAGTGCGCCAGCACAGCCTTCGGTCGCCTGAGGAAGAGAGTGTTTGAAGACCAGGACCTCAAATCTGGCACCAAGCTTATGGTCTACAGGGCAGTAGTGATACCCGCCCTCCAATATGGCTCAGACATGGACTATGTACGGCAGACATCTCAAATCGCTGGAGAAGTGCCACCAGTGCTGCCTCCGCAAGATCCTGCAAATCCACTGGGAAGATAGATGCACCAACATCAATGTTCTTGCTCAGGCCAACATCCCCAGCATCGAAGCACTGACCACCCTTGACCAGCTCCGTTGGGCGGGCTACATTGTTCGCATGGCCAACAAAAGACTCGCAAAGTAAGCGCTCTACTCAGAACTACTACACGGCAAACGAGCCCCAGATGGGCAAAGGAAATGTTTCAAGGACACCCTCAAAGCCTCCTTGATGAAGTGCAACAAACCCCACCATCACCTGGGAATCCCTGGCCCAACACCACCCTAAGTGGAGGAAGAGCATCCAGGAGGGCACTGAGCACCTCGAGTCTCGTTGCTGAGAGCATGCAGAAATCAAGCGCAGACAGCGGAAGGAGCATGCAGAAAACCAGACTCCCCACCCACCCTTTCCTTCAAACACTGTCTGCCCCACCTGTGACAGAGACTGCAATTCCCATATTGGACTGTATGTGACTCTAGACCCACAGTCACCTGGGAACTCACTTTTAGAATGGAAGCAAGTCTTCCTCGATTTCGAGGGACTGCCTATGATGATGATGATGGACAGATGCATCTGCGACAGGTAGATTGGTGAGGACGAGGTCAAGTAGGTTTTTCCCTCGTGTTGGTTCTTTCAGCACCTGCTGCAGACCCAGTCTGGCAGCTATGTCCTTCAGGACTTGGCCACCTCGGTCAGTAGTGGTGCTACCGAGCCACTCTTGGTAATGGACATTGAAGTTCCCCACCCAGAGTACATTTTATGCCCTTGCTACTCTAAGTGCTTTTTTCCAAGTGGCGTTCAACTTCAGCTGATAGAGGGCGGTATGTGGTAATCAGCAGGAGATTTCCTTGCCCATGCTTGACCTGAAGCCATGAGACTTCATGTTGTCCGGAGTCAATGTTGAGGGCTCCCAATTCCACTCCCTCCCGACTGCATAAGACTATGCCGCCACCCCTGGTGAGTCCGTCCTGCCGGTGGGACAGGACATACCCAGGGATGGTGATGAAGGAGTCTGGGACATTGCCTGAAAGGTATGATTCTGTAAGTATGACTATGTCAGGCTGTTGCTTGACTAGTCTGTGGGACAGCTCTCCCAATTTTAGCACAAGTTCCCAGATGTTGGTGAGAAGTAGCTTGTAGGGTTGATTGGGCTGGATGTGCCATTATCGTGTCCGTAGCCGGTGCCGAGGTCGATGCGGGGTGGTCATTTTATTCTTCTTGCTTTTTGTCGCAGTTGTGTACAACTGAGTGGCTTGCTAGGCCATTTCAGAGGGCAGTTAAGAGTCAACCGCATTACTGTGGGTCGTGAGTCACATATAGGCCGGACCAGGTAAGGACGGCAGATTTCCTTCCATGAAGGATATTAGTGAACCAGATGGGTTTTTACGACAATCCAGTGGTTTCATGGTCACCATTACCGACACTAGCTTTATTTTATTCCATGGCTAATTCATCTGCTCCGGATGGGATGCATCCTAGATTGCTGAAGGAAGTAAGGGTAGAAATTGCAGTGGTGCTGGCCACTATTTTCCTTGGATACAGGGATGGTGCCAAAGGACTGGAGAATTACAAATGTTATACCTTTGTTCAAAAAAGGGCAGAAGGATAAACCTGGCAATTACAGGCCAGTCAGTTTAACGTCGGTGATGGGGAAGCATTTAGAAATAATTATCCAAGAGAAAATTAACGGCCACTTGGACAAGTATGGACTAACCAAGGAGAGGCAGCCCAGATTTGTTAAAGGCAAATCCTGTTTGACTAACTTGATTGAGTTTTTTGATGAGGTAACAGAGAGGGTAGATGAGGGCAGTGAAGTCGATGTTGTGTATGTGGACTTTCAAAAGGTGTTTGATAAAGTACCACATATTAGGCTTGTTAGCAAAATTGAAGCCCCTGGGATAAAAGGATAAGTAGCAGCATGGACACAGCATTGGCTAAGGGAAAGACAACAGAGAGTTGTGGTGAATGGTTGTTTTTCAGACTGGGGGGAGGTATTCAGTGGTGTTCCCCAAGGTTCGGTGCTAGGAACACTGCTCTTTTTGATATGCGTTAATTACTTGGGAGGCGAAGCGTCTGAGACAGCGTCCGCCTCGTTTAAGGGGGCGCAAAGCCCAATTGCACGTCGGGGGCGGGACCTCCAGCCTGGGCGGTAAAAGTCTCGGGCCCAAAAGATTACTGCCCCCAAACTGGGTGCGGGGCAATTTCGGTCCCAATGGCTTCAGTCTTCCCAATATTTAGTTGGAGGAAATTTCTGCTTATCCAGGACTGGATGTTGGACAAGCAGTGTGACAAATCAAAGATAGAGGAGGGGCCGAGAGAGGTGGTGGTGATGTAGAGCTGGATGTCGTCAGCATACATGTGGAACCTGACATTGTGTTTATGGATAATGCTTTCTTTTGGTGACAAAGGGAGAAACAGGAGGGAGCCCAGGATAGATCTGATAGAGCCCAGAGGTAATGCTGCGGGAGTGGAAAGAGAAGCCATCGCAGATGATTCTATGCCTACGGCTGGATCGAAAAGAATGGAAGCAGGCGAGGGCAGTCCCATCCAGCTGGACAACGGCAGAGAGGTGCTGGAGGAGGATGTTGTGGTCAACCATGTCAAAGGCTGCAGACAGGTCAAGAAGGATGAAGGGGGACAGTTTACCATAGTCAGTCATTTGTCAGTCAGATAGGATGTAATTTGTGACTTTGATAAGGGCCATTTCAGTACTGTGGCAGGGACGGAAACCTGATTGGAGGGGTTCAAACATGGGGCTAGACTTTCCACTTCGATCACTAGTGCCCAGAAAATGGGCGATGTTCCAACCTTAGCGATGTTTCAGCTCTCCGGATCGCTGGAAGATCGGCCATTTTTCTGATCGCAACTTTCGGCATATTTTTTCCGCCGATAGCTCAGTGATGTGGATTGGACCTTAGCGATGCAAAATGGACCCCAGCGATGTGGAAGGCAAGGCGTCCCCAGCAACGGCTTTTGTGCGCATGCGGTTTTTTTTGCAAAGCAGATTTCCCACAATTAGGGAGATCAGGGGTCATCCGGGCATGCGCAGAAGGCAGAGAGAGAGAAAGATTATTTATATAAATATTATATATTACATAATATATCATCATAAATATGTCCAACCTGGAGCAAGAGTTGGCGGAGAGTGGCCAGTATGTGGAGGGGAGGAGGAGGTCAAAACCCTTCTCTGACAAGGCCAACGAGGCCCTCATCCAGGAGGTGCACTCGCGGTGGGCCCAATTAACCCAGGGTGGGTGTAGGAAACCTCCACCCCGGGCCTACCGTAAAATATGGGGCGAGATCGCCGACGTCGTCTAGTTAGCGACCCATGAGGCCAGAGGATCAGACCAGTGCCGCAAGCACTGGAACAGCCTTGTTGTGTCTACAAGAGTAAGTATTAAATAGTTTTTACATTGTATGTAGATCTCCTGGATTGAAAGTAAACTGGTTATTCTTGCATAGATTCCCTGCTAAGATTTGGACAGGGCTCAGAACCTGCGATCTTTTTAAAGTCTTTTTGGCACCAGCTCCTTTTGAGTTACGTTGATGGATGGGGCATGACTGAGCAATGAGGGATCCAGTCACCTTCTCCCAGACTGTCATTCTCTCTGGCCTGGAGGTTGTAATCGAGATGTTTGTGTTGAGCATTAGAACCTAAACACGATCTTAATTATAACCATGCACCATTTGCGGATACAAACCATATTAGTATATAACGTTGGAAACTGCTGTGTTTCTGTAATTGTATCGAGTCAATTTGCTTATGCCATGCTCATGTCACGTTTGCAGAGGAAGATATCTAAGAATCGTGCGGAGCATAGGCGCACCAGAGGAGGGCCCGCACAGTTATGTACACTCACCGACTTGGTGGAATGCACTGCGGCACTGGTCGGCAGCCACAGTCACTCGGCCACCACCCGTGGTGGTACAGATCCCTCCCATGCGTCACGTGAGTAATGTGTAAAACAGTGGTAATTCAAAGTAATGTAATGGTATTTCACTATAATATATGAATGATGTCATGTTATGCATGCAGCTTCTGTACTACTCTTAGGTTAACAACATAAGAACATAAGAAATAGGAGCAGGAGTAGCACTGGCCCCTCGAGCCTGCTCTGCCATCATAAGATCATGGCTGAATTCCACATCGATATACTACCACAGCGCAAGAATCACGTATACCCCTCTGTTCTAATAAGTTCAATTGTGTATTGCAGGTCCAACTCCGCAGGCGCAAAGGGAGGCCGCACCTGCCCTGTCCCCTTACAGATGATTATCACCATGGGTGCTGAGGAGGAGACCACAGAGGAGACCTCCTGAGGAGGAAATGATGGAGATCGAGGAGGATGCCCTTTGTATCCCAGTACCTGCTGTACCTGCGGCCACATCGTCGTCTTCGACGGAAGAAGTAGCGGGCCCAAGCGGCTTGCAGCAGGTGACCCCAATACATCCAACAGTGCCCACGCCAACCCCATGGAGGTTGAGTCAGTGAGGTCGGCACATGCTGCCACGGGCAGGTCCTAAGGAGGACATGGCTGCACTGTGCAGGGAGAGCATCGACCTGAGTCAAGAGCTCCTCCAGGCGTTCATGGTGATGAACGGGAACATTGCCACAATGTCCAGTCACGTATCGGAGGGTATCGAGCGCATGGTTGTGGCACGCCACCATCAATGCCATCCGGCATGCGGTAGTGACAGGAGACGGCACTGCACTCCAAGGTGCCGTCCCACCAACCGCCAGCACAGATGCGAGTCAGGAGGAAGAACTTTCTTCTGGCTCGGAAGTTGTTTTGTCAGAAACATCTTCCCCTCCACCACCTCCTGAGAGGATCCTGCCGCCTTCACATCTGCCGCCCCCCCCCCCCCCCACCCCATCACAGCAGCTCACAGAATCATATAAAATTCTGACGGGACTGGGCAGGTTAGTTGCAGGAAGAATGTTCCCAATGTTGGGGAACCAGGGGACATAGTCTAAGGATAAGGGGTAAGCCATTTAGGACAGAGATGAGGAGAAACTTCTTCACTTGGAGAGTTGTTAACCTGTAGAATTCCCTACCGCAGAGAGTTGTTGATGCCAGTTTATTGGATATATTCAAGAGGGAGTTAGATACGGCCCTTACGGCTAAAGGGATCAAGGGGTATGGAGAGAAAGCAGGAAAGGGGTACTGAGGTGAATGATCAGCCATGATCTTATTGAATGGTGGTGCAGGCTTGAAGGGCCGAATGGCCTACTCCTGCACCTATTTTCTATGTTTCTATGTCATGAATAACGTCACCTGACCCGCTCCATCTCATTGGGCTGGGTAATGCGCTGGGCGGGCTTAATAGGCCCCATTATGCTAAGTGCATTTTCAACAGCAGGACGGCACCAGCAGTGCGGTCACGACCCACTACGAACACCGCCCGCACCGGACCCGCCCAGGTAGGCAAAAATCGGGCCAAAGGAGCAAAGAATAGGATGTGAACATAGCCCTCAAACCAGCTTTCTCACACGGCACCAGATTGAAACTTCCTATGACCAGGAGACTGAGACAAACTGAAAATGTATGAGTCACAGCAACCGCACGTGATCATGTTTTTTGAAAGTTTTATTTTCAAAATTTTGCAATAAACAACAGCCAAAATATACAGATGCATGAGCGATAATGCATGACGGCAGTTAACAGAAGAAAATTAACAGAATTGAACACGAGTTTCCATTTTTCAAGAATATTTGGGGTGTGCAAAGGCACAAAGGGAAGTAAAGTCATTCCCTTCATTAAATATTATTGGATTTACTAGATCTACAGGGATCATGACTGAGGTCTCAAAGTGAAATAAATTAAACATTAAACATACATTTAAGAAATACTTAGGCAACATTTGAAGAAGAAAAAAGATATTAAAGTTCACAGTGAAACAGCAGAGAAGTGGCTAGGTACATCTGGTGAGAAAGCTCGTACTGTCATAGCCACAATGGGCTTAAAAGCTTTTTTCTGAACCAACATTTCTATGATGTTGTGGTGCTAGCCACTTTTAATGGCACATAAAATGACACAGAATTTACAGCACAGAAACAGGCCATTTAGCCCAATCAGTCCATTCAATCCTGCACTCGAGCTTCCTCCGATCCTCATCTAACTCTATCAGTATAAGTCTCTATTCCTTTCACCTTATACTCTTATCTCGTTTCCCCTTAAATGTATCTATTCATTTGCCTCAACTACTCCCAGTAGTAGTGAGTTCCACATTCTCACCACTCTCTAGGTAAAGAAGTTTTTTCTGAATTGTCTGTTTGATTTCTTGGATACTATCTTAGTTGGCTTTTAGTTTTGCTCTTCCCCACAAGTGGAATGCTCTATCTGTGTCTACTCTATCAAAACTTGTCATCACTTTGAACACATCAGTCTTCACATTTCAAGAGAAAAGAGAAAATCAGCCTTTTCCTGATAGGTATAATCTTGCAGTTCTAGTATCCTCCTTGGAAATCTTTGTTGCATAATTTTGTACTCTTCAATTCTATTCCTCTAGAAATCAGCCCTAGGAGCCAGACTATTGGCTTCATTGTCGACGATTTTCTCGGCATTACAGCTGGTTTTTCGCTCGGCGAGAATTCCACATAAGTTTTTGAATGTTATCGCCCACATCTGAAGACACCCGCCGGGATCAAACCGTCCACATGCAACACCGAGAACAACTGCCCGGGCGTAAGTTTGGCCTCAACCGCCGACGTCCAGATCGCCGAGAAACCCGTCTTGTAAAAGTTGCTTTTACAGGGCGGTAAGGGGAGACCCTGCAAAAAAAGGTAAGTTAAAGGTTCTTTAATTAGTTTTTAAAAACTTTAACATCGCGATTAGGATTAAAACTGTCTTGGGAATGGTTTGTACGTATTTATTTTTTTATATGAAAATGTTTTTTAAAGTTTTTCCCCCTCCATAGGCCCAACCGCAGCCTCAGACTAAATTTTACTACTTACCGTCTATTCTGGTAACAACCGCTCATTTGTCTAACATTTGCACTGTCCCACCGAGAAAACCGCCGAGAATGCGTGTGCAACGCCCATTTCTCGCCAGGTGACTAGTTCTACTTACTTTTACCTTTAAAATGGAAATTCTCGCCAGCTTTTTTCGACGAACGTTAGCGTTCCTTCTCAGTGGGCAATCGGGTGTTGAGGGCCTTTATGGAAAGTCTGGCCCTAGGAGCATGGTTTGCTTTTTATTGGCCTTATTAGCCTGCGTCACTCCTTTGAGTGATTTGTGTATTTGTACTCCCAGATCCCTTTGCTCCTCTACCCTATTTAGATTCTTATCCACCAAGTAATATGTGACTTCCTTATTTTTCTTATCAAAATCTAATACTTATCTATGTTGAAATTTATTTGCCAATTATATGTCAATTCTGCAAGTTTATTAATTTGTTGTAGTTTGTAATCTTCTTGTAATTTGTTGCAGTCCTTTTCAGTATTGACTATCCTCCCCAATTTGGTGTTGTTTGAAAAGTTAGTAATTGTGTTTTATAATCACGGCGGCTCTCCCCTTTAAGTGAAGGGGAGATCCATGGTGACGCGGTGCCAATGATGTAATCGCGGCGGTCACTCCGCTCTGCACCCAACTTCCGCCCTTCAGTTGCTGTCACCGCCATATATCCGCCCCTCGGGTGTAGTCACCACCCCCATTATGATCGAGTTCTGGATCGGAGAGAAAAAAAAGCGGAATTTCGCTCAAGAGGCGACCTCCACCATCGCAGCGGTGAAAACAGGTAAAACGGGTTGCGTGCACCCCATTTTGGGCGGGAGGCAATTTCGGCCCCTCTCTGTTGAAATCCATGCCGACTATTCATTATTATATTTTTAGTTTCTCAATGTTTTTCTAGTTTCTCCTTTAGAGAGATTCCATTATCTTTCCATCCACTGATGTTAAGCTGACTGGTCTATAGTTCCCTAGACATGTTCTATCTCCCTTCTTAAATATGCGTATAACTTTACAATGGACACAACTTTAAGCAAACTTAGAAGCTGTCCAACCTCCTCATATAATAAGCACTGAATAATTCATTCACCAATAAATATCTGCAGGCTGTTCTCTTTAATTTAATGCATCATGAGAAGAAGAAATTGGTTCAATTTCAAGGGGAGAGGGGAGAAGGATCGATGGGTTCACCACACAATTGGAGCATTCAATCCCTTTCGGTTTCAGCTCTGTGTTTACTTGATCAGTATTGCATAATTGCTTTTGAAGTCCCAATGATAGCTTCCATACAAAGAGATGTTTCTGTCCAACTGCAAATGCTGGAAATCTGAAATAAAAAGAGAAAATACTGGAAATACTCAGCATGTTAGGCAACATCTGTGGAGAGAGAAACAGAGTTAACGTTTCAGCTCGATGACCTTTTGTCAGAGCTGGGAAAAGTTAGAGATGTAACAGATTTTAAGCAAGTGCAGGGGCAGGGAAAGGGGGAAAGAACAAAACGCAACAAAGTTAAAGATAGTATTAGATTATTATGTAGGGGAGGACGAAAACCCCTCATTTTACCCAGAAGGAAAAGAGCTGTGGGATCTGTCTGTACTGCAGCAGGCCAGTGTCCTGGAAGGACACAGAACCAGATGTGAATTGAAACCGAGACGGTTTGGCCTTGGCAGGGCAGTGATTGGACGGGGGAGGACACCGGAGGGCCAATGGTGGGACAGAGTCAGCCCAAAGCAAGGGACTCCAAGCCAATGGAAGTGCCCTTGCTCGAAAACTCGGGACTGACTCATCACCGATACCGGGCTATTGTCTCCCCCATGTTTATACTATGGAGGGATAATATGCAGGCCTTAAGAAAACTAGGGAACCCTAAACAAACCGAGGGCCTACACAAAGGCTACAGGAGGCCCACATCCTGCCAACCCAATTAACACCTACTCAACCCTTGATTAGGTTAACATCAGGAATGGCCAGTGGAAAAACCCCGCGAAATCCAACACTGCTGCATTTTTCAAAAATCACAAGCCCATCAATGGGAAGGATTTATTTCAGCACGAAAGTCTGGCTGGATAACTGGATATAAGAAGGGGTTTTCTGCCCCGACAAGTTGTTCTGTTCTAGTGTTCCAGCAAGCAGTCAGCCTTTCGACACAGAAGGAAGACCAGTGTCCAAAGACACAAGAAGAAACCACCATCCCGAGACGGCATCAGTTCAGCCTCCTTTCGCGACTGGAGACTGAAGATTTTCCTTTTTCTACAAGGATCTTCCCCTGAGAGCTGGACTCAGGTAGATCCACAGCAACAACAAGACGCAACAACAACCAAGTTTCCAAGAAAGTCACAACCGAAAAAGTAACTTCAAGATCCTGAAGATAGCAAAAAGAGAACCCCGAACCACGTTTTGACCTGGAAAGACTGTAAAGACTGTGGTGAGTATAATCTCTGGTTCCCAGAACTCCCAACTCAGTTAGGTCAGGAAGGAGGGAGGTTGGGCATTGCACTGCTGTTAAACTTGTGTAAAAATTTTCATTGTGACAGTTTAGTGGGATTTAGGGGGATTGTTTTGTTGGTGTATTGCTGTTTGTTGAGATACACCTTGTCAAATAAATTGAAAGCTTAAAGTTCCTCTTGGAATCGACTCGTCTCAGTTCTGTTGTATTACGTCTCCTGATCGTGAGTCTTGTGTCAGTACAGTGTAAGGGAAGCCAGGAGCACCTCAAACGCTCAACTGTGTGCCACAGGCTAGGGAAGAAAGGGGTTAGGAGTGTTTGACACTCACAGGTGGCTCACAGGCTAGTCATAAGCTCTGGGGACGCACAACTCACGAAAACCCCTTCATAAGCTGTGGACACAGTCTCTCCAGGAGTGCTCTTGCAGCACTCAGGGTACCACACAGGCCAGGCATAAGCTGTGAGGGCAGAAGCCCAGAGAGAAACACCCAAGGCACAACACTCCCCTTACAAAAAGAAGATACTTATAATGTTGTAAAGCCTAAGGATTGGGAGAGCTGTAGAAACCAGCAAATGATGACCAAAAAATGGATAAAAAGGGAGAAAATAGAATATGAGAGTAAACTAGCAAGAAATATAAAAATAGATTGCAAGATATTCTGCAAGTAATTAAAAAGAGAATAGTAAAAGTAAACATTGGTCCCTTAGATACTGAGAGGTTATCCATTTTGGGGGCAAAAACACGAAGGCAAAATATTATCTGGATGGCGGCAGATTAGGAAACATAAAAACATAGAAAATAGGTGCAGGATTGGCCATTCGGCCCTTCGAGCCTGCACCGCCATTCAATGAGTTCATGGCTGAACGTGCAACTTCAGTATCCCATTCCTGCTTTCTTGCCATACCCCTTGATCCCCTGAGTAGTAAGGACTACATCGAACTCCTTTTTGAATATATTTAGTGAATTGGCCTCAACAACTTTCTGTGGTAGAGAATTCCACAGGTTCACTACTCTCTGGGTGAAGAAGTTTCTCCTCCTCTCGGTCCTAAATGGCTTACCCCTTATCCTTAGACTGTGATCGCTGGTCCTGGACTTCCCCAACATTGGAAACATTCTTCCTGCATCTAACCTGTCTAAACCCGTCAGAATTTTAAACGTTTCTATGAGGTCCCCTCTCATTCTTCTGAACTCCAGTGAATACAAGCCCAGTTGATTCAGTCTTTCTTGATATGTCAGTCCCGCCATCCCAGGAATCAGTCTGGTGAACCTTCGCTGACTCCCTCAATAGCAAGAATGTCCTTCCTCAAGTTAGGAGACCAAAACTGTACACAATACTCCAGGTGTGGCCTCACCAAGGCCCTGTACAACTGTAATAACACCTGCCCCTGTACTCAAATCCCCTCGCTATGAAGGCCAACATGCCATTTTCTTTCTTAATCGCCTGCTGTACCTGCATGCCAACCTTCAATGACTGATGTACCATGACACCTAGGTCTCGTTGTACCTCCCCTTTTCCTAATCTGTCACCATTCAGATAATAGTCTGTCTCTCTGTTTTTACCACCAAAGTGGATAACCTCACATTTATCCACATTATACTTCATCTTCCATGCATTTGCCCACTCACCTAACCTATCCAAGTCACACTCCAGCCTCATAGCATCCTCCTCGCAGCTCACACTGCCACCCAACTTAGTGTCATCCGCAAATTTGGAGATAGTACATTTAATCCCCGCGTCTAAATCATTAATGTACAATGTAAACAGCTGGGGTCCCGGCACAGAACCTTGTGGTACCCGACTAGTCACTGCCTGCCATTCGGAAAAGAGCCCATTTACTCCTACCCTTTGCTTCCTGTCTGACAACCAGTTCTCAATGCACGTCAGCACACTACCCCTAATCCCATGTGCTTTAACTTTGCACATTAATCTCTTGTGTGGGACCTTGTCGAAAGCCTTCTGAAAGTCCAAATACACCACATCAACTGGTTCTCCCTTGTCCACTCTATTGGAAATATCCTCAAAAAATTCCAGAAGATTTGTCAAGCATGATTTCCCTTTCACAAATCCATGCTGACTTGGACCTATCATGTCACCTCTTTCCAAATGCGCTCCTATGACATCTTTAATAATTGATTCCATCATTTTACCCACTACTGATGTCAGGCTAACCGGTCTATAATTCCCTGTTTTCGTTCCTTCCTTTTTTAAAAAGTGGGGTTACATTGGCTACCCTCCACTCCATAGGAACTGATCCAAAGTCTATGGAATGTTGGAAAATGACTGTCAATGCATCCGCTATTTCCAAGGCCACCTCCTTAAGTACTCTGGGATGCAGTCCATCAGGCCCTGGGGATTTATCGGCCTTCAATCCCATCAATTTCCCCAACACAATTTCCCGACTAATAAGGATTTCCATCAGTTCCTCCTTCTTACTAGACCCTCTGACCCCTTTTATATCCGGAAGGCTGTTTGTGTCCTCCTTAGTGAATACCGAAGCAAAGTACTTGTTCAATTGGTCTGCCATTTCTTTGTTCCCCATTATGACTTCCCTTGATTTTGACTGCAGGGGCCTACGTTTGTGTTTACTAACCTTTTTCTCTTTACATATTTATAGAAGCTTTTGCAGTCCGTTTTAATGTTCCCTGCAAGCTTCCTCTCGTACTCTATTTTCCCTGCCCTAATCAAACTCTTTGTCCTCCTCTGCTGAGTTCTAAATTTCTCCCAGTCCCCGGGTTCACTACTATTTCTGGCCAATTTGTATGCCACTTCCTTGGCTTTAATACTATCCCTGATTTCCCTTGAAAGCCACGGTTGAGCCACCTTCCCTTTTTTATTTTTACGCCAGACAGGGATGTACAATTGTTGTAGTCCATCCATACAGTCTCTAAATGTCTGCCATTGCCCATCCACTGTCAACCCCTTAAGTATCATTCGCCAATCTATCCTTGACAATTCACACCTCATACCTTCAAAGTTACCCTTCTTTAAGTTCTGGACCATGATCTCTGAATTAACTGTTTCATTCTCCATCCAAATGTAGAATTCCACCATATTATGGTCACTCTTCCCCAAGGAGATTGCTAATTAATCCTCTCTCATTATACAACACCCAGTCTAAGATGGCCTCCCCCCTAGTTGGTTCCTCGACATATTGGTCTAGAAAACCATCCCTTATGCACTCCAGGAAATCCTCCTCCACTGTATTGCTTCCAGTTTTGTTAGCCCAATCTATATGCATATTAAAGTCACCCATGATAACTGCTGCACCTTTATTGCATGCACCCCTAATGTCCTGTTTGATGCCCTCCCCAACATCACTACTACTGTTTGGAGGTCTGTACACAACTCCCACTAACGTTTTTTGCCCTTTGGTGTTCTGCAGCTCTACCCATATAGATTCCACATCATCCAAGCTAATGTCCTTCCTAACTGTTGCATTAATTTCCTCATTAACCAGCAATGCTACCCCACCTGGGTGTCATGGTTCATCAGTCACTGAAAGTGGGCATGCAGGTACAGCAGGCGGTGAAGAAGGTAAATGGTATGTTGGCTTTCATAGCTATGGGATTTGAGTATAGGAGCAGGGAGGTCTTACTGCAGTTGTACAGGGCCTTCGTGAGGCCTCACCTGGAATATTGTGATCAGTTTTGGTCTCCTAATCTGAGGAAGAACATTCTTGCTATTGAGGGAGTGCAGCGAAGGTTCACCAGACTGATTCCCAGGATGGCTGGACTGTCATATGAGGAGAGACTGGATCAACTGGGCCTTTATTCACTGGAGTTTAGAAGGATGAGAGGGGATCACGTAGAAACGTATAAGATTGTGACGGGACTGGACAGTTTAGATGCGGGAAGAATGTAACCGATGTTGGGGAAGTCCAGAACCGGGGACATAGTCTTAGGATAAGGAGTAGGCCATTTAGGACTGAGATGAGGAGAAACTTCTTCACTCAGAGAGTTGTTAACCTGTGGAATTCCCTACCGCAGAGAGTTGTTGATGCCAGTTCATTGGATATATTCAAGAGGGAATTAGATATGGCCCTTACGGCTAAGGGGATCAAGGAGTATGGAGAGAAAGCAGGAAAGGGGTACTGAGGGAATGATCAGCCATGATCTTATTGAATGGCGATGCAGGCTCGAAGGGCCGAATGGCCAACTCCTGCACCTATTTTCTATGTTTCTATGTTTCTATGAGACAGGTGAAATTATATTGGGGAACAAGGAAATAACAGAGAATTTAAACAAATACTATGGGCTCGACGTTCCATTAGTTTTGCATCGCTACCGCCCATTTAACGTCCATTTTAACGCTGATGTGTACCACCCAGATATCGCCCATTTTCGCTAAAAAATGGAAACAAACGCCCATTTATCGCTCACTTATCACACATACTTTCGGCATTCAGTTAACACCGAGAATTAATAATACCGCCCGCCCATTTTTTCCTGTCTTAAACGTAAGAAAAATGGAGACAAACACCCATAATATCGCCGAGCGTTACTTTCGGCATATCGAACACATATCGACGAAACTATCGCTCGCCAAAACAAACGCTGAGAAAAGTTGCTCTCACCTGAACTAAACCCAGCGCGATATGGACGCCATGTTGTAAATCGGAGGAGTTTTCATTCAAAAGGCTTCTTCAACTTCTGTGGAGTTTTGATGTAATCTGGATTTATGAAAGGGAAATCATGCTTGACAAATCTTCGAGAATTTTTTGAGGATGTAACTAGTAGAGTGGACAAGGGAGAACCAGTGGATGTGGTGTATTTGGACTTTCAAAAGGCTTTTGACAAGGTCCCACATCAGAGATTGGTGTGCAAAATCAAAGCACATGGTATTGGGAGTAATGTACTGACGTGGATAGAGAACTGGTTGGCAGACAGGAAGCAGAGAGTCGGGATAAATGGGTCCTTTTCAGAATGGCAGGCAGTGACTAGTGGAGTACCGCAGGGCTCAGTGCTGGGACCCCAGCTATTTACATTATACATTAGTGATTTAGATGAAGGAATTGAGTGTAATATCTCCAAATTTTCAGATGACACTAAGTTGGGTGGCAGTGTGAGTTGCGAGGAGGATGCTATGAGGCTGCAGAGTGACTTGGATAGGTTAGGTGAGTGGGCAAATGCATGGCAGATGCAGTATAATGTGGATAAATGTGAGGTTATCCACTTTGGGGACAAAAACACGAAAGCAGAATATATCTGAATGGCAGATTAGGAATGGGGGAGGTGTAACGAGACCTGGGGGTCATGGTTCATCAATCATTGAAAGTTGGCATGCAGGTACATCAGGTGGCCAGCTGTTGGGATATGCCCCCCATTGTCTGGAGGAACTGCTGACCTATTTCAACACTCCTCCTTGACAAGTGTACCATTTCCCTGCTTAGATCTGCCGCTCGTGGAGCAGTCCTGCTGTATCGAACCAACCTCTGCAGGGTCGGCGCCGGCATGGAGACACTTGGGGTGTCCTGCGACAAAGTGCTTGGGCTCGCTACCTCCACGGTGGAGGAGAACATGGCTGCAGGAGCACTAGATGTCATCGGGGTTGTATAGATGATGGAGTTTGTCGCTGCAGGCTCCTCAAAGTCGGCACTGTCATCAGTGGAGAAGGCACCCTGCAGCTTCGCGGACGAGATTCGGGCTCCTCAGATTGACGATCCTCCGGCGAGTCCGACGCCAGACCCGCAGCTTCTTGGCTCGGTGGTGTTGCATGGGGCTGCACTGCTGGCTGAGCTACAAAACATAAATGAGGTTATTCGAGGAGAAGGGGGTGCTAGGGTCACAAAGTGATTCCAACGCTACACACAGCATATGCACAACAAAAGCACTACCGCTATCAAAATCATCACAGGCATCGCATTTCATGAACATGACCAAATTCTGCATTACAATGTTTTTCATGAGGCCATCATTAATTAGATAACACTTTCATCAATCATCTATCATATTATTGTCGGATATGAGCATGTGTGGCATCTATTGACTTTACATCACGCAATGGTGTTTACTCACGTGGCATCTCAACAGGTTCTGCTGCTGCTTGCATGGCCGACTGGGGGTGACTCCCCTCTAGTGCCAGCGCACACTCCTCGATGTCTGTCAGCTGGCTGATGACCAGTGGCCCGCCACCTGTGCGCCACTGCTCGGCCCTATTCTTCGAAAGCTTCTTCTGCAAAAGGTAACAACAGCACGACATGGCATGAGATCATTGCATAAGATTATTGCTAGGTACTGTCACAGAGGCTGATACAAAACATAACCGACAGCTGTAATCATTATTATTATGATAATTATCATTCTTAACCTAAAGACGTACACCGTAAACACAGGCTTTGAGTAAAACATTCCCGGAAAAAGTGCAAGACATCACATCTGAATTTAATCACTCATTACCAGAAGGACCGGAACCAATGTCCTAGGGGGAGTGTTTGCTAGTGCTGCTGGGGAGGAGTTAAACTAATATGGCAGGGGGATGGGAACCAATGCAGGGAGACAGAGGGAAACAAAAAGGAGGCAAAAGCAAAAGACAGAAAGGAGATGAGGAAAAGTGGAGGGCAGAGAAACCCAAGGCAAAGAACAAAAAGGGCCACTGTACAGCAAAATTCTAAAAGGACAAAGGGTGTTAAAAAAACAAGCCTGAAGGTTTTGTGTCTTAATGCAAGGAGTATCCGCAATAAAGTGGATGAATTAACTGTGCAAATAGATGTTAACAAATATGATGTGATTGGGATTACGGAGACGTGGCTCCAGGATGATCAGGGCTGGGAACTCAACATCCAGGGGTATTCAACATTCAGGAAAGATAGAATAAAAGGAAAAGGAGGTGGGGTAGCATTGCTGGTTAAGGAGCAAATTAAGGCAATAGTTCGGAAGGACATTAGCTTGGATGATGTGGAATGTATATGGGTAGAGCTGCAGAATACCAAAGGGCAAAAAACGTTAGTGGGAGTTGTATACAGACCTCCAAACAGTAGTAGTGATGTTGGGGAGGGCATCAAACATGAAATTAGGGGTGCGTGCAATAAAGGTGCAGCAGTTATAATGGGTGACTTTAATATGCACATAGATTGGGTTAACCAAACTGGAAGCAATACGGTGGAGGAGGATTTCCTGGAGTGCATAAGGGATGGTTTTTTAGACCAATATGTCGAGGAACCAACTAGGGGGGAGGCCATCTTAGACTGGGTGTTGTGTAATGAGAGAGGATTAATTAGCAATCTCGTTGTGCGAGGCCCCTTGGGGAAGAGTGACCATAATATGGTGGAATTCTGCATTAGGATGGAGAATGAAACAGTGAATTCAGAGACCATGGTCCAGAACTTAAAGAAGGGTAACTTTGAAGGTATGAGGCGTGAATTGGCTAGGATAGATTGGCGAATGATACTGAAGGGGCTGACTGTGGATGGGCAATGGCAGACATTTAGAGACCGCATGGATGAATTACAACAATTGTACATTCCTGTCTGGCGTAAAAATAAAAAAGGGAAGGTAGCTCAACCGTGGCTATCAAGGGAAATCAGGGATAGCATTAAAGCCAAGGAAGTGGCATACAAATTGGCCAGAAATAGCAGCGAACCCGGGGACTGGGAGAAATTTAGAACTCAGCAGAGGAGGACAAAGGGTTTGATTAGGGCAGGGAAAATGGAGTACGAGAAGAAGCTTGCAGGGAACATTAAGACGGATTGCAAAAGTTTCTATAGATATGTAAAGAGAAAAAGGTTAGTAAAGACAAACGTAGGTCCCCTGCAGTCAGAATCAGGGGAACAAAAAAATGGTGGACCAATTGAACAAGTACTTTGGTTCGGTATTCACTGAGGAGGACACAAACAACCTTCCGGATATAAAAGGGGTTGGAGGGTCTAGTAAGGAGGAGGAACTGAGGGAAATCCTTATTAGTCGGGAAATTGTGTTGGGGAAATTGATGGGATTGAAGGCCGATAAATCCCCAGGGCCTGATGGACTGCATCCCAGAGTACTTAAGGAGGTGGCCTTGGAAATAGTGGATGCATTGACAGTCATTTTCCAACATTCCATTGACTCTGGATCAGTTCCTATGGAGTGGAGGGTAGCCAATGTAACCCCACTTTTTAAAAAAGGAGGGAGAGAGAAAACAGGGAATTATAGACCAGTCAGCCTGACATCGGTAGTGGGTAAAATGATGGAATCAATTATTAAGGATGTCATAACAGTGCATTTGGAAAGAGGTAATATGATAGGTCCAAGTCAGCATGGATTTGTGAAAGGGAAATCATGCTTGACAAATCTTCTGGAATTTTTTGAGGATGTTTCCAGTAGAGTGGACAAGGGAGAACTAGTTGATGTGGTATATTTGGACTTTCAGAAGGCTTTCGACAAGGTCCCACACAAGAGATTAATGTGCAAAGTTAAAGCACATGGGATTGGGGGTAGTGTGCTGACATGGATTGAGAACTGGTTGTCAGACAGGAAGCAAAGAGTAGGAGTAAATGGGTACTTTTCAGAATGGCAGGCAGTGACTAGTGGGGTACCGCAAGGTTCTGTGCTGGGGCCCCAGCTGTTTACACTGTACATTAATGATTTAGATGAGGGGATTAAATGTAGTATCTCCAAATTTGCGGATGACACTAAGTTGGGTGGCAGTGTGAGCTGCGAGGAGGATGCTATGAGGCTGCAGAGCGACTTGGATAGGTTAGGTGAGTGGGCAAATGCATGGCAGATGAAGTATAATGTGGATAAATGTGAGGTTATCCACTTTGGTGGTAAAAACAGAGAGACAGACTATTATCTGAATGGTGACAGATTAGGAAAAGGGGAGGTGCAAAGAGACCTGGGTGTCATGGTACATCAGTCATTGAAGGTTGGCATGCAGGTACAGCAGGCGGTTAAGAAAGCAAATGGCATGTTGGCCTTCATAGCGAGGGGATTTGAGTACAGGGGCAGGGAGGTGTTGCTACAATTGTACAGGGCCTTGGTGAGGCCACACCTGGAGTATTGTGTACAGTTTTGGTCTCCTAACCTGAGGAAGGACATTCTTGCTATTGAGGGAGTGCAGCAAAGGTTCACCAGACTGATTCCCGGGATGGTGGGACTGACCTATCAAGAAATACTGGATCAACTGGGCTTGTATTCACTGGAGTTCAGAAGAATGAGAGGGGACCTCATAGAAACGTTTAAAATTCTGACGGGTTTAGACAGGTTAGATGCAGGAAGAATGTTCCCAATGTTGGGGAAGTCCAGAACCAGGGGACACAGTCTAAGGATAAGGGGTAAGCCATTTAGGACCGAGATGAGGAGGAATTTCTTCACCCAGAGAGTGGTGAACCTGTGGAATTCTCTACCACAGAAAGTTGTTGAGGCCAATTCACTAAATATATTCAAAAAGGAGTTAGATGAAGTCCTTACTACTAGGGGAATCAAGGGGTATGGTGAGAAAGCAGGAATGGGGTACTGAAGTTGCATGTTCAGCCATGAACTCATTGAATGGCGGTGCAGGCTAGAAGGGCCGAATGGCCTACTCCTGCATCTATTTTCTATGTTTCTATGTTTCTATTACACTTACAATTCAAATTATATAAATATATAAGTAAATGTAAATAAATGTAATACTTACTCTGGCAGATCTGACAAGGTCGTTCCAGCGCTTGCGGCACTGGTTGCCCTCACGCACCTCAAGTGTCATCGCCGAGACCACCTCAGCTATGTCAGCCCAAATTTTCTGGTAAACCTTTGGGGTGGGCTTCCCACGCTCACCCCGGGTCAATTGACCCCAGCGTGACTCCACCTCCTGCAGGAGGGAGGCATTTGCCTCGTTAGAGAATCTCCAAGCTCGTTTTCATCCTCCCACTTCGTTCCTCTCCTGTCTCACTGCTCTCACCAGCGTCCTCCCCCTCCACATCGTGCTGTCTCGCCTCCTCCATGCCTTCCATGTAAATAATATTTTTTTCCCCCAAAATCTCCATGCAAACAATGTGATTTGTGCTCTTAATTCTTTTTACTGCTGCTAAATCTCTTTCCGACCTCCCACAACAGCCAAACAACCAGACAACACACCCACACACACTTTCACTTCCTCTCTGCTCTCTCTCTCTCTCCTCTTCTGTGAATGTATTGATGACCCCTGACATCCTGAAACACGGGAAACGACCATTGCCATGGCATTGCTATAGATGCCGACATTTGACATCGCTCCCGGTAACGCCAATTTTATAAAGTGCAAAGTTGGGGTTTTAAAAATGGGTGATCTCAATACCCATAATAAACGTCCATGCTGGAAATAACACCCATTTTTGGGCGATCTGCACATTAATGGAAAGTCTAGCCCATTGGGCTCAAAATTCAATACCGCTGGAAAGCTGGTGCTCCCCCACCTTTTTGTGGCCATTTGCGCACACTGGTCTGGCGCTGAATGAACGAATCTTGGCTGCTGCCTCCATTGCCTGTTGCCTGTGTGCACGGTGCTGATGGTGACACCTTCTCCTGCGTACTGCCCTGCTTCTGACCAGGTGTACCAGGTATCGTCCTCCCAACACTCCTCCCATCCTCGGGGTGAACCCTGCCAAGCAGGTCTCTGCAGCCCACAGGACTCCACTAAAGAGTCAGACCTGAAAGTTGTACAAAAGTACGGGGGTATGTGCAAACCTCTGAGCAGCACTCAGCAGGTTTAATGGAGCCAAAACAATTAATAAAACTATATGAAAAGATAAATACTGCGCATGCTGGAAAATGAAATAAAAACACTAATAATTAATAAAACTATATCAAAAGATAAATACTACAGATGCATGCTTTAAAATGAAATAAATACAATAATAAGTAATAAAACTTTTTACCTACCAAAGGGTCCCAGCGGTGTCGTGTTCGATCACCGCATCGAAAACCTCACGGGGGCGCTGATGGGAAAAATCCTACCTTTCCCTTGGTGAATTTCACTGTGGTAATCCCTTTCCAGCAGCCTGCACACTGCAGAGCTCACCGCTGGAAACCTTCCTTTACAGCGGTTTCACCGCGCAATTTCTGGCGGAAGTGAGCACTGCTGAAATCCTCCCTGAGCTGAGTATGGCTCGGGGAGGGGAAATTATCTGACCACAGCGGCTGATCGATTTTTTTTCGATCGGCCGTCCAAACTCCATGGTAGCCGTCCCTTTGGAGATGGTGAATTTCGGGCCCCAGTAGAAGACACAAAAATCATACCAAAAATAATAGGGAACCAAGGGGCTAATGAGGGTGAGGAACTTAACGTAATTAAGATCAGTGGAGAAAAAGTACTTGAGAAACTAATGGGATTAAAAGCCGACAAATTCCCTGGGTCTGATGTTCAAGTGTTCTAAAAGAGATGTCTGCAGAGATAGCAGATGCATTGGTTGGGACTTCTAAAATTCCCTTGATTCTAAAAAGGTCCTAGCAGATTTCAAGCTAGCAAACATACCCCGCTGTTCAAGAAAGGAGGGAGAGAGAAAACAGATGGCCTGACATCAGTCGTCCGGAAAATGCAGGAATCCAGTATTAAGAAAGTGGTAACAAGGCACTTCGAAAATTATAATATGATTAGGCAGTGTCAACAAGGTTTTATGAAAGCAAAATCGTGTTTAACAAATTTGTTAGAATTTCTGGAGGAAGTAACTAGTAGGATTGATAAAGGGGACCCAAAAGGCAGTTGATAAGATGCCACATAAAAGTTTGTTATGCAAGATAAGGGCTCATGAATTTGGGTATAATATATTAGAATGGATATAGGATTGGTTAATAGACAAAAAGCAGAGAGTAGGGTTAAACGAGTCATTCTCAGATTGGCATGCTATAACTAGTGGAGTGCCACAAGGGTCAGTGCTTGGGCCTCAGCTATTTACAATCTATATTAATAACTTAGATGAAGGGATGGAGTGTAATGTACCCAAGTTTTCTGATGATATAAAGCTAGGTAGGAAAGTAAGCTGTGAGGAAGACACAAAGAGCCTGCAATGAGATATAGAGAGGTTAAGTAAGTGGGCAATAAGGTGACAGATGGAATATAACCTTTAAGCATCGCCCCTGAAACTGACGGCATCCCAATGAATGCCTCGTGCACCTGTGGTACTTTTTCCCGGCAATGCTGCAGGGAGCGGAACCGAAGTTTGGGTGCGGGGCAGTACCGAGGCAATGCACATGGCGATGATGTCACAATCTTCGGGCGTAGGAGATCAGGGCAGAACGCCATACCACCGCCAAAAACCTCCCACCTAGTGGAAGTCGATCTTCTTGCTGCGCCCAGTCAGTACGTGCTTAGCACCCCGTTATCACCCTGGAGTCGATAATGGCAAGTGCTAAGGAGGTCAATTTTTAGGCCAATGGCTTTGGTCTTCCCAATATTGACTGTGGCATCTTGTAATTAAATAACTTTCAGAAAGGAAGAACCAGTTTCATCTGTGTAAAATAATGCAGGTCAATAACAATATTTGACTACGATTTTTCACATTGAAGTGACTTAACGTGCTTTACAAGGTGACTTACCTCTGAAGTGCAATGACAATGGCAGCCATCTTCACAAGTGACATCCCACAAACAATGAAATAGTGCCATGTTAACCTTTACTTGAACCACCAGAACATCCAGGTAGGGTCCCAGTTTAGTATCTTGGAGTGGAAATTGCAAAGCACCAGGCTTCTTGCGCAAAATGGGCACACGAAACGATCTATGCGCTGGAATAGGTAGGCCCGAGGCCTAGGGATGCCGAAAAAATGGGCCACATGAATTTAGCAGTGGTACCAACTCCTGCGCAGATTGAGCGCAGATTCAGTGCTAAATTGATATGCTTTATGCCCATTTTACACATGGAAAAACATTTCTACCACCTCATTGAAAGGACAGCACTTCTGATACTTTTGTAATACTCCAATTATACTGGAGCATCAACCTCGATTATGTGCTTAGATATTGATATGAGACTCAATTCCATACCCTTCTACCCAGAGGCAAGAACTGTTTCAGCCAAAAAGTGAAACTCATTGACCCTTTGCACAGCTCTATAAGGTTTTTGGGGCTACAACTAGGACCTGTTTTGACTGCAGCCTTGCCTCCGTCTCAAGTTGTCATAGTCTTTGCTCTGATGCAAGGCATTTGATATTTATCATGCACAGTTGAACTGAAGCTGCCTTCTCTGACTGTGAAGAAACACAGAAAGAGAAAAAAAGAACGGCTAATTTAGAATAGATGTGCTGAATTAGAAATGGATGCATGGCTTTCCACATAAAGACCTCTAACCTCTGTATCCTGATTTAAATTGTCCACAATAATGCATCTCATGACAGTGTTTCCATGATCCATGACTCCTATTATACATTATTTGTATAATATGGACAACCTAGCAATATTTTAGCTAAAGTTACATCCTTTTCCCCTAAAATAAACTTGAATGCGAGTTCTTCCTTCTAAGAACTGATCATCCCATACTAACTGTAAGCATACTATTATGAGATTATACCTCGTGTCCCATAAAGCCAGATGTTAGTCAGTTGTTGGGTGTGAAATCTACTGGGTATTTTCAGGATTGGGCGTTCTTCACTTGTGGCTCCTCAACAGAATCTAACAACCTTGTCTGGACCATAAATGATTCATTTAATGAGCTACATTATTACAATTGGCATGAGTACCTCCTTTCAGATATACGCTGTGGTGTACCTCTACGGAAGGTCACTCGCCCTGGGTGGGTAGGTCAATCCCTAGCCAAGCAATGCAAGAAGCTTGTCTTCCCACATGAGTGTCGGATGAACATTAGTCACATGGCAAGGAACTGGAGGTTGACAGACACCTGAGGAATTATACTCCAACAAGGATTCAACATCTTCAGGAGAGAAGGGAGGAGAGAAAGTCGATGAGGCTAAAAAGGGAAATGTGTTCCACTGCTGCACACTTACAATCCCAACCGAATAGCACAAAAGTTCAAAAAGAAACCTCACTTGTGTTATAAAGGGTTCTAGTTTAAAAAAATAGGGTGCAATATCAGCAACCAGGACTTGCTCAACAAAATTGTATTTCCTTTCAAGAGCAAAAGAAATGAAGTTTTCAATACAAAACAAAGCTGCAAATAGAGACAAAGCAGTTTTCTACTGGTCAACAGTGACTACAGAGGCTTTTGTTATGTTGTAATGTTGTGCAATTATGCTTCCCTCACTTATCAAAAAAGCACAGTTGGAGAAAAAAACACGTTTTCTCTCTCTCTTAATTGACAGTACGATACCTGGCTTTCTATAGTATGCATGGTCATATTTTCAAACTAACCTGAAGGTGTGTCCCATGTGTGACTTGAAGCAGAACAGGTTACAACATAATATGGAGTAATCCTTAAACTAACTCCATACACTATGTTCCTCGCAGATCTATGGTAAGTTGTAAATTATATCTTCATCTCTAAACAGGCCGGGAACAGACAGAATTTGAAACAATTGGTATTTAAAATGGAAACTCAGAGTTGTCATATGCCCCTTCACATACAGTGGCAAATGGAATTTAATCCAGAGAAGTGTGAGGTAATGCATTTAGGGTCAGGGTTAGAGTTAGGGTGGAAGTGTGAGGTAATGCAGGACTCACAAGGAAAGGGAATACATGTTAAATGGGAGGACATTGAGAAGTGTAGAGGAACAAAGGGACCTTGGAGTGCATGTCCACAGATCCCTGAAAGTAGCAGCCCAGGTGGATAAGGTGGTTAAGAAGGCATACGGAATGCTTGCCTTTATTAGGTGAGGCATAGAATATAAGAGCAGGGGGTTATGCTTGAACTGTATAAAATACTGGTTAGGCCACAGCTGGTGTACTGCATGCAGTTCTGGTCACCGCATTACAGGAAGGACGTGATTGCACTGGAGAGGGTGCAGAGGAGATTTACGAGGATGTTGCCAGGAGTGAGAATCTTAGCTATGAGGACAGATTGGATAGGCTGGGTTTGTTTTCCTTGGAACAGAGGAGGCTGAGAGGAAACCTCATTGAGGTGTATAAAATTATGAGGGGCCTAGAGAGGATAGAAAGGGCCTATTTCCCTTAGCAGAGGAGTCAACAACCAGGGGGCATAAATTTAAAGTAATTGCAAGAAGGTTTAGAGGGAATTTGAGGAGAAATTTCTTCATGCAGAGGGTTGTGGGGGTCTGGAACTCACTGCCTGAAAGGGTGGTAGAGGCAGAAACCCTCACCACATTTAAAAAGTAATTGGATGTGCACTTGAAGTGCCATAACCTGCAGGATTACAGACCTAGAGCTGGAAAATGGGATTAGGTTGGATAGCCTCTTGTGGCCGGCTGTAAACTTTTATGATTCTATGAAATGCTGCACTTTCAGCATTCTCCCTTACTGAAACTTTTAACAGCCAAAGCAGCTGGTTAGCTTACAACAGCACATTGTAGGGGTTTTCCTATGCGGTGTGTATAATCATATGCAGCCTTCCATGCAATACAATGAAACAATGCAGAGGATAGGTCCATTTTACCTACAAGAAAGGGGTAGTACATTTTCATAAATTAGTACAGAATTTTACAAAATTTCCTTGGCTAAGAATACAGATTGAGGTGAGTCCTTTGCTGGATCTTATGCTCGTTGGTGTAGAAACATTCTTCAATAGAAAACGTATTTTTTCTTTTGCTTTTTCTTCTTTTCCCCACACTTGGTGGATGCTCATTGTGGCACACATTGTTCTTCTGCTGGAGAATTTACTTACAGCATTATTTACAGGAATCCATTTATCATTATTTCCATGAAAACACTCAGCAATAAGCACATGGTTAATCTGATTTTGTTGAGTTTAATTAACATAAATATTATTGTAAGTTACAAAGAAATTAATTAAATACATTATTATCTGTGAAGAATTTAAGCTAAATAAAAGAGGGAGCTACCATTTCCCAAAACAATCATAATGCAGTTGGGGGTGGCTTTGGTGCATCATTGTGTTGGGCCACAGGCCATTTGTACATCAGCTTGTATTAAAGATTTGATTTGTACTCAGACAAGCAACAAACAGAGGCTGGAAATAATTCCATGGGGCAGATGAGAGATCAGTGAATGGGTTGTGTCAGGTCCTTATCACATACCTTCCGATGATATCTCAAAAGCACCATTTACAGAGGTTTCTCAACCACTTTCCTGACTTAGAACTGGTTCATGACGTGGAGTAGGAGAAAGGAAGAAATAATTTATGCGTGGTAACAAAAAAAGTTCTACTTGTGCATCGAATGTGTCCATGGACCTAATTGTTACTTTATACACATTGTTGTATTCCTTAATATGGAAATAGTAAGTCAGATCCACCTGAATCAGATATCAAAGGTAGATTCGGGGGAGGAGTCAATCGTGGAAGGGGGCAGCCTGGGGTGGCAGCATTCACATTATTCCTGTGGAGCCTGGAGGATACACCTGCTACTCCTAACCTCACAAAAATAATTTTAAACTTGCCTTTTTGGGGCCTCTTCTTCTTGACCACTGGGCTTTACTGAGCAGAGCACTCACGGCACACACTCTGCCAATAAGCCCTCTAAGTTCCATTGGGATCTTATGTACATAATAGGATCCTGATATACATAGAATAGTGAAGCTTCAGCCACATTCAGGCAGGTACTCTTGCTCCAAATATCTTTTTTTAAGTTTTACTTACCTTTACGGTGGTAGCCGCTGGCTAGGCCGCATCCACATCCTGAAAATTCCTCGGCCTGCTCCCCTCAGGACAGCCCAACTTCTTAAACAGGCATTAGGCTCCTCATTAGCATATCTGTTTTAGTCATTCCGGGATGTGGGAGTCGCTGGCAAGGCCAGCAGTTATTGCCCATCCCTAATTGCCTTTGAGAAGGTGGGAGTGAGCCACCTTCTTGAACCGCTGCAGTCCTTGTGGGTACTCCCACAGTGCTGTGAGGGAGGGAGTTCCAGGATTTTGACCCAGCAATGATGAAGGAACGGCTATATATTTCCAACTCAGGGTGGTGTGTAAGTTGGAGGTGAATTTCCAACTGATGGTGCTCTCATGTGCATTCTGCCCTTGTCCTTCTAAGTAGTAGAGATCGCAGGTTTGGGAGGTGATGCCGAAGAAGCCGTGGCAAGTTGCTGCAGTGCATCTTGTAGATGATACACACTGTAGCCACGGTGCACCAGTGGTAGAGAGAGTGAATGTTTAAGGTGGTGGATGGTGTGCCAATCAAGCGGGCTGCTTTGTCCTGGATGGTGTCAAGCTTCTTGAGTGTTGTTGGAGCTGCACTCATCCAGGCAAGTGGAGAGTATTCCATCACACTCCTGGCTTGTGCCTTGTAGATGGTGGAAAGGCTTTGGGGAGTCAGGAGGTGAGACACTCACCACAGAATACCCAGCCTCTGACCTGCTCTTGTTGCCACAGTATTTATGTGGCTGGTCCAGTTTAGTTTCTGGTCAATGGTGATCCCCAGGATGTTGATGGTGGGGGATTCGGCGATGGTAATACTGTTGAATGTAAAGGGGAGATGGTTAGACTCTCACTTGTTGGAGATGGTCATTGCCTGGCACTTGTGTCATGCGAATGTTACTTGCCACTTATCAGCCCAAGCCTGAATGTTGTCCAGGTCTTGCTGCATGTGGGCATGGACTGCTTCATTTTCTGAGGAGTTGCGAATGGAACTGAACACTGTGCAACCATCAGCGAACGTCCCCACTTCTGACCTTATGATGGAGGGAAGGTCATTGATGAAGCAGCTGAAGATGGTTGGGCCTAGGACACTGCCCTGAGGAACTCCTGCAGCAATATTCTGGGGCTGGGATGATTGACCTCCAACAACCACAACCATCTTCCTTTGTGTTAGGTATGACTCCAGCCAGTGGAGAGTTTTCTCCCTGATTCCCATTGACTTCAATTTTACAAGGTCTCTTTGATGCCACACTTGGTCAAATGTTGCCTTGATGTCAAGGGCAGTTACTCTCATCTCACCTCTGGAATTCAGCTCTTTTGTCCATGTTTGGATCAAGGCTGTAATGAGGTCTGGAGCTGAGTGGTCCTGGCGGAACCCAAACTGAGCATCGGTGAGCAGGTTGTTGGTGGCTAAGTGCCGCTTGATAGCACTGTCAATGACACCTTCCATCACTTTGCTGATGATTGAGAGTAGACTGATGGGGCGGTAGTAGGCCGGAATGAATTTGTCCTGCTTTTTGTGGACAGGACATACCTGGGCAGTTTTCCACATTGTCGGGTAAAGGCCAGTGTTGTATCTGTACTGGAACAGCTTGACTCGAGTAGCGGTTAGTTCTAGAGCATAAGTCTTCAGCATGACACCTGGGATGTTGTTGGGGCCCATAGCATTTGCTGTATCCAGTGCACTCAGCCATTTCTTGATATCACGTGGAGTGAATCAAATTGGCAGAAGACTGGCTTCTGTGATGTTGGTGACCACAGGAGGAGGCCGATATGGATCATCCACTCGGCATCTCTGGCTGAAGATGGTTGCAAACGCTTCGAGGGTTGCGAGGGTTTGGGTCAGATGTTTGTCAGGCGTCCTTGGGATGCAAGACATTGTACCCCGAAATTGTTCCTTTCTGCGCCCATTTTATACCTGTAAAACAGGCCCACAAGGACCAATTTCTACCCCAATATATCTCATCAACAACAACAACTTGTGTGCAGTAAAAAGTCCCAAGGCACTTCACAGGAGCGTTATAAAAGAAAATCTGACACCAAGCCACATAAGGAGATATTAAGGCAGATGACCAAAAGCTTCCTCAAAGAGGTAGGTTTTAAGGAACATCTTAAACAAAGGAAAGGGAGGTAGAGAGGCTTCGGGAAGGAATTCCAGAGCTAAAGACCTTGGCAGCTGAAGGCGCGGCCACCAATGGTGGAGCGATTAAAATTGGGTTGCTCAAGAGGCCAGAATTAGGGCGTGGTTCGAATTGGCTGTGATGTCGCTCAGGGTCAAATAGGTTGCTAACTCTCATTGTCCTGACTTGTACATGAAGAGTAGTGACTTAAGTAAGGTAGCAGATGGCTCCTGGCACTTGTGACACTGTTGCCCGGAATTTGCAGTCAGCGGCATCTCAAGAGGGTTGTGGGTAATGTTCCCTCTAAGCTGCGTGGCTGTGTGGATGCGCAATGTTTGTGAGCTCCTGTGCAAGCCGCTCACCGGCATTTGCATTGTAAAAACTGCGCATGCGCAAAATTTGAATGGGCTGCGCAGCAATTTAAAGCGTTGCGCACAAAAGAAATATGAGAGGGAACTTTGGTTGTGGGTATGGAGGAGATTACAGAGATAGGGAGGAGTGAAGCCATGGAGGGATTTGAAAGCAAGGATGAGAATTTTAAAATCGAGGCGTTGCTTAACCGGGAGCCAAACCAGATGGATGGATGGGACTTGGTACAACTTAGGACACGGGTAGCAGAGTTTTCAATGACCTCTAGTTCACATAGGGTATAACGTGGGAGACGGATCAGAAGTGCACTGGAATAGTGGAATAGTCAAGTCTTGAGGTAACGAAGGTATGGATGAGGGTTTCAGCAGCAGATAAGCTGAGGATATTCCGGAGGTGGAAATAGGCGGTTTTAGCGATGCCGCAGATATGTGGTTGGAAGCTCATTTTGGTGTCAAATATGACACCAAGTTTGAGAACAGTCTGATTCAGCCTCAGGCAGTTCCCAGGGAGAGGGATAGAGTCGGTGACTAGGGAACGGAGTTCATGGCGGGGACCGAAGACTATGGCCCAGAAATTCCTGCCTCCCGGGTCCGTACGGAATGTGTACGAACCCGGGGAGGCATCACAAAAGCCAGTTTTCAGCGCACAATGCTAGAGCTTGACAGATCGGCCATATATCGGGAGCGAGGACATTTGCATGGGCAAGATTGCGGCATTTTCCCATATCTTGCCCAGCAAATGTCCTCAAAACTCTTGCGCCTGATAAAAGCAGGCGCATAGCCTACTTTTACAGGCATAAGAGTTTTAAAATACACAAAAACATTTTGAAATAAAATTATAAAAACACATTTTATTGTTAAAAAAATCCCTCCCCATTACAGTAAGTTTATTTTAAACCATAATTTAAAAAACTTTTTTTTTAATTGGAAAAATATTTTTTTTGAAATACATAAATAACTTTAATTTAAATTAGTAAAAATATGTGGTGTATTTTTTTCTATTTTTTTATTAATGTTTTGGATGTTTGTGGGGGGTTTCTCATTCATAATAATGAGAACTCCAACTTGAGGCTGCCCCGAGCCATGTGACTGCAGCTCCAGCCCTGCGCACGTCCTGACGTGCACGCTCTACGACACATAGTCAGTGGAGGCCTCAGGACCGGGAACTCGCGTGGGACAGCAGCATCAGGTAAGTGCGCACCTTTTTTAAGTTTTTCCCTCGATCGCCCGCGGGAAACAGCCGACTGGGATTTCTGGGCCAATGGCTTTGGTCTTCCTAATATTTAGTTGGAGGAGGAAATTTCTGCTCATCCAGTACTGGAAGTCGGACAAGCATTCTGACAATTTAGAGACATTGGTGGCGTAGAGAGAAGTGGTGGTGAGGTAGAGCTGGGTGTCATCAGCATACATGTGGAATCTGACGCTGTGTTTTTTGGATGATGTCGCTGAGGGGCAACTTGTCGATGAGAAATAGGAAGCCAAGGATAGATCTTTGGGGGACTACAGAAGTAACGATGTGGGAGTGGGAAGAGAAGCCATTGCAGGTGATTCTCTGGCTATGATTAGATAGATAAGAATGAAACCAGGCGAGTGCAGTCCCACTTAAATCCAAATTATTGTCCTCTGCCATACTGTCGTGAAGCCGGAGCAGGACTACTCTACAACACGATCATAAACTCCACCACATTTACTCAAATGAAAATTGTTAACTGATTTAAAATTTGAAGCATTCACCAGGCCTAAACGACAGCCGCTCCCATGCTTTACATTCTGTATAAACAGAACAAGGAAACTGTTTGAGGTTATTCTGCTTTCTAATCTGGATATTTTATCCGATTTACGGCTGTGTGGCAGCAGCGAGGAAGCCCGGAGTGGTTATAAAGTCGATGAGTCTGTGGGTGACGGCAAGATGGGCCTCTGTGTGTTTGGGGTTTGTTTGTAGCCGTTGTTGACACCTGCTGGTCAACAGAGGAACTGCACCACTCTGTACAGCAATGCAGAAAGTGTCGGAAATGTACAAATCGGTCAGCATTTGAAAGAGAAAAGGCAGGTTAAAGTTTGCGGTGGGACTTTTCATCAGACCTGCAGGGCATTGCAGGGCAAATGTCACATGATCAAATGTCACATGCTCAAACCTCCAGGAGTCGGTCCAACCCTAATCCCTAGAGACATGGAGGCTGTGTCCTTTTATTGGTGATGCATTGCTCTAACCACAAGTAGTCTGATGAGCACTAACTATGGCTAATTCATGTTGCTCAAAACATAATGGCAGTAATTCTTACTTATGCTCATCAATCACTTCACCTATGCTAGGGGAGTCCAGGTCAGAGCCCCCTCATTTTGAGTGGTGTGCTGCAACGGTAAAATTCTGATTTTTTTTTTTAGAGATCCCAAGTTTCAGATAGTCCAAAGCTAAATAGAAACTCAAAGTTCCGCTAGCCCTTCCGATCTTAGAGAGTGGCCTACAGGCACAGGAAAAATCTCCACACCTGAATGAATAGGTCCAAGGTGCACTTGATATTGGGCCCCCAACTCTTTGTTCACCAGCAAAGAGGAAATAAAGGTTAGGTCCCTGAGATGCCAGAAGCAGCTCTCGAGTAAATCTTTAACAGGGCAAGGGGGAGCGACCGGGTCAGGAGGGCAGCAGTGGCCAGGGGTGGGTGGGTAGGTAGCGGGCAGAGACCGGCATTTTGGAGGGCAAAGGCCAGGACGGAAGGGGTTGTAGTGGCGGTGATCACGGGGGGTAGGGGCAGTGATTGGATTGGGGTGGGGAAACATTGACCGGCAGCGGCCCACATGGTTTGAATGTGGGGTTGGGAGCAGCACCCCTGCTCCTCCCAGCTTCACAGTCAGGCAAGTATATTTTAAACACCAATGGTTGGATTTGCGCTATATTGCTGCCTCTGTTCGCGCCCCGAAGGTGAGGTAATGGAGGCGGCAAGGGTTTAGGGTGGCTGGCCAGCTCCCAGCGCCCTGCCGGGAAATTATTATAGAATCATAGATAATTACAGCATGGAAGGAGGCCAATCCAGCCCATCATGTCCGCACCGGCCAACAAAAAGCTATCCAGCTTAATCCCACTTTCGAGCTCTTAGTCCATAGCGCTGTAGGTTACGGCACTTCAAGTGCACATCCAAGTAGTTGCCGATTTTGCGGAGGCGCAGAGAAGCACTGCCCGGGGAGTCGAGCTGGCATGCAACGCCGTCGGTTTTGACTGCGCTTTGAAATCTGTTGTGCGCTGAACCTATCGTGCCGGTAGTGCGTCATGGTGGGACCACCTGGAAAACCAGGCAGTCAGTGATGTCCCGGCAGCGGTGAGTGATGGAAATGGTGACTGAGGTAAATTTGATTGTTTTGTTTAGTTTTATTTTTGCAATGTAGCTTATTGTGGGGTGTTTAAGATGTTGGGAATATTTGTTGTGTATTTAGATGCAATTTTTTTGCCACAGAATCCTCTCTTAGAGCACTCCGACGCGGGCTTTTTAGCAACGGATTTTCAGTTGCTCAGGTGGCCTTGCGTCCTCAAAGAGGTGTGTAACCCTTCCCTTCGCGCTCCACCCCACACTCAGGGCCCAGCTGATGAATTTTGCTGACTGAGACACAAACTGTTCCCGGGCACAAAGTTTACCTCCCCGCCGCCATTACCGTCCCAAGATGGGCAAGAACCGAAAATCCAGCCCTTACCTTCTTGGTGCAGGCTTCATCAGTCCCCCACCTCTAAGGTCACGTGTAGACCTGTTTTTCTTGAATTTGACCATCGTTGGCTCCTTCACTATTACAGAGGGGACTTCATTCAGGCACTAAGCCTCTTATATGAATATGCAAAGGGCCTAACGCCTGTTTCAGGCATGGTTCCTGGATGACAATTTTCTTTGCCGAGATTAATAATGCGGGTGGCACACTTCCAGCTCATAATTAGCATGTGCTTCCTGCCCGCCATATTTAAGGCTTAGGAGGCCATTTGGCGCATGTTGTACAGTTGACTTTCTAGGCCAGTAAATTTGGCCAATAATTTCAGAATATTTCAATACCATGTTTTAAAGACCTCCAAGCTATATAGGTTAAAACAGCAAAGTATGACACACATGTATTGCCAGAGATAGGACAGAGAGGAAAGATTATTTTTGAAAGCAACTGTTTTCGTATGAGTACAATGGGACATCATAGAATCATAGAAGTTAACGGTACATAAGGAGGCCATTGTTTCTATGCCAGCCGAAAAAGAGCTATCAGGCCTAATCCCACTTTCCAGCTCTTGGTCCGTAGCCCTGTAGGTTATGGCACTTCAAGCACATATCCAAGTACTTTTTAAATGCGATTAGGGTTTCTGCCATTACCAACCTTTCAGGCAGTGAGTTCCAATCCCCCACCAGCCTCTGGGTGACAAAACTTCTCCTCAACTCCCCTCTAATCCTTCTACCAATTACTTTAAATCTATGCCTCCTGGTTATTGACCTCTCTGCTAAGGGAAATAGGTCCTTCCTAACAATTCTATCTAGGCCCCTCATAATTTTATACACCTCAATCAAGTCTCCCCTCAGCCTCCTCTGTTCCAAAGAAAATAACCCCAGCCTATCCAATCTTTCCTTATAGCTAAAATTCTCCAGTCCTGCTAACATCTTCGTAAATTTCCTCTGTACCCTCTCGAGTACAATCACAAGTATTTCCAGAACTATACACAGTACTCTAGCTATGGCCTAAATTGTGTTTTATGCAATTTAAGCATAACTTCCCTACTCTTATATTTCAATGCCTCGGCTAATAAAAATGATCACATATGCCTTCTTAAACACCTTATCTACCTGTCCTGCTACCTTCAGTGATCTGTGGACATGCACTGCAAGGTCCCTCTGTTCCTCTACATTTCTCAGTATCCTACCAGTTATTGTGTATTCCCTTGTCTTGTTAGCCCTTCCCAAATGCATTACCTCACACTTCTCCGGATTGAATTCCATTTGCTATTTTTCTGCCCATCTGACTAGTCCATTGATATCTTCCTGCAGTCCGCAGCTTTCTTCCTCACTATCAACTTCATGGCCAATTTTTGTATCATCTGCAAACTTCTTAATCATGTCCGCTACATTGAATATCCAACATTTAACATTACTAGAAGATGTTGAAAGTTAAATTTCTCGAGAGTTGATTAATATGCAAATATGTACGTGGAGTTATAAACGCACCCATGAGTTCTTATGAAAAGCATTAAAGTTATGGAAAGTCCCGAAATCTTATACATTATCCGTCCTTGTTCACTGACTTGCTTTTATGTCTGTTTAACAGTCAACACCTGCAGGGAGTATATTAGGTTTATTATAATTCAAATACGTTAGATATTTTAATAGTTGAAACAGCATCACAGCAGAGAAAATTATGACTGTTCTGAGTAAATCACTGATGAAGTGTTTCTTTAAAAATGAGCTGGCTTCTTTGTAACCTTTCATAATTGTAATATTTAGACATGAAATGGAAACTGAATCAGTGGTCAGACATGTGAAGTTGAGAATTTGAAGAAATTAAGGCGAATGTGATATTAGAAGCTAATGGGGAAGATCAACCTAGAACAGACAGAAAAAGCCTGTGCTCGCATTGAGGCAGAGGTTAATGTGTTCCATTGCAAACTGTAACAACATGTGGAGGGAGGAGCTTATATATTTATTTTAGTTTAGATTAAATGTGCAGTTAAATACTAAATTTATGATGTCAGCTTAATTTGAAAATGTAGTCATTCTTGCAGGACAAAGTAACTCTGGAAAAACAGGAGCGATATAATGTGTAACCGAAATCTAGTGATTCATCACATGAATCAATGCACATGTTTCTCCTGCAAACCTATTTTACCAAGGGCAGTTCTATGAGCTGGCAGATGGAGATACAGCTGTCCCTACTTTGCATTCCCCTTCTCATGTTTCCCTCTTCATCTCCTTGTTTTCTCTGCATAACCAGTTTTACACTCCTGCAGGTTTCCACTTAGCTATCAAGTTTAATGTACAGTAAATAGTACAGAGCAAATCTCAAATAAAATGAAAGCATAGAAACATAGAAACATAGGTGCAGGAGTAGGCCATTCGGCCCTTTGAGCCTGCATTGCAATTCAATAAGATCATGGCTGATCATTCCCTCAGTAACCCTTTCCTGCTTTCTCTCCATACCCCTTGATCCCCTTAGCCGTAAGGGCCATATCTACCTCCCTCTTGAATCTATCCAATGAACTGGAATCAACAACTCTCTGCGGCAGGGAATTCCATAGGTTAACAACTCTCTGAGTGAAGAAGTTTCTCCTCATCTCAGACCTAAATGGCATACCCCTTATCCTAAGACTATGTCCCCTGGTTCTGGACTTCCCCAACATCGGGAACATTCTTCCCTCAGCTAACCTGTCCAGTCCCGTTAGAATCTTATAAGTTTCTATGAGATCCCCTCTCATTCTTCTAAACTCCAGTGAATAAAGGCCCAGTTGTTCCAGTCTCTCCTCAGATGACAGTCCAGCCATCCCTGGAATCAGTCTGGTGAACCTTCGCCTCAATAGCAAGAACGTCCTTCCTCAGATTAGGAGACCAAAACTATACACAATATTCCAGGTGAGGCCTCACTAAGGCCTTGTACAACTGCAGTAAGACCTCCCTGCTCCTACACTCAAGTCCCCTAGTTATGAAGGCCAACATACCATTTGCCTTCTTTACCGCCTGCATGAACCTGCATGCCAACTTTCAGTGACTGATGAACCATGACACCCAGGTCTCGTTGCACCTCCACTTTTCCTAATCTGCCACCATTCAGATAATATTCTGCCTTCGTGTTTTTGCCCCCAAAATGGATAACCTCACATTTATCCACATTATACTGCATCTGCCATGCATTTGCCCATTCACCTAACTTGTCCAAGTCAGCCTGCAGCCTCTTAGCGTCCTCCTCACAGCTCACACCGCCACCCAGTTTAGTGTCATCTGCAAACTTGGAGATATTACACTCAATTCCTTCATCTAAATCATTAATGTATATTGTAAAGAGCTGGGGTCCCAGTACTGAGCCCTGCGGCACTCCACTAGTCACTGCCTGCCATTCTGAAAAGGACCGTTTATCCCGACTCTCTGCTTCCTGTCTGCCAACCAGTTCACTATCCACGTCAGCACATTACTCCCAATACCATGCGCATTGATTTTGCACACCAATCTCTGGTGTGCACCACATCCACTGGTTCTCCCTTGTCCACTCTGCTAGTTACATCCTCAAAAAATTCCAGAAGATTCATCAAGCATGATTTCCCTTTCATAAATCCATGCTGACTTGGTCCAATCCTGTCACTGCTTTCCAAATGCGCTGCTACTTCATCTTTAATAATTGATTTCAACATCTTCCCCACTACTGATGTCAGGCTAACCGGTCTATAATTACTCGTTTTCTTTCTCCCTCCTTTTTTAAAAAGTGGTGTTACATTAGCTACCCTCCAGTCCATAGGAACTGATCCAGAGTCGATAGACTGTTGGAAAATGATCACCAATGCATCCACTATTTCTAGGGCCATCTCCTTAAGTACTCTGGGATGCAGACTATCAGGTCCTGGGGAGTTATCGGCCTTCAATCCCATCAATTTCCCGAACACAATTTCCCGCCTAATAAGGATATCCTTCAGTTCCTACTTTTCACGAGACCTACTGTCTCCTAGTACAATCGGAAAGTTATTTGTGTCTTCCTTCGTGAAGACAGAACCGAAGTATTGGTTCAATTGGTCTGCCATTTCTTTGCTCCCCATTATAAATTCACCTGAATCCGACTGCAAGGGACCTACGTTTGTCTTCACTAATCTTTTTCTCTTCACATATTTATCGAAGCTTTTGCAGTCAATTTTTATGTTCCCTGCAAGCTTCCTCTCGTATTCTATTTTCCCCTTCTTAATTAAACCCTTAGTCTTCCTCTGTTGAATTCTAAATTTCTCGCAGTCCTCAGGTTTGATGTTTTTTCTAGCCAAATTATATGCCTCTTTCTTGGCTTTAACACTATCCTTAATTTCCCTTGTTAGCATGGTTGAGCCACCTTTCCCGTTTTATTTTTACTTCAGACAGGGATGTACAATTGCTGAAGTTCATCCATGTGATCTTTAAATGTTTGCCATTGCTTATCCACCGGCAACCCTTTAAGTATCCTTTGCCAGTCTATTCTAGCCAATTCACGCCTCATACTGTCGAAGTTACCTTTCCTTAAGTTCAGGACCCTAGTTTCCAAATTAACTGTGTCACTCTCCATCTTAATAAAGAATTCTACCGTATTATGGTCAATCTTCCCCAAGGGGCCTCGCACATCAAGATTGCTAATTAGTCCCTTCTCATTACACATCACCCAGTCTAGGATGGCCAGCTCTCTAGTTGGTTCCTTGACATATTGGTCCAGAAAACCATCCCGAATACACTCCAGGAAATCATCCTCCACCGTATTGCTACCAGTTTGGCGGCGGCAGTCCGAGAAGCGGGAGTTCGTGGTTGGTGAGGCCTATAAAGGCTCAGCGACAGCGAGAGGCATACTTGTGCAGCTGCAGAGGGGAGAGAAGGCAAAAAAGAAGTAGAAAGCAATCAAAAGGTGACGTCACAGCCAAGAGGGTAAGTGATTGGCTGGTGATTGGTGAGTAGTTTTTCTTTTTTCTCTTCTATAACATTGAGTAAACTTTAACATTGTTGTTTCCAATTTAAGTGTATCTAAGGGTTAAGTCATGGCAGGAGAGCTCAGTCGGATGTTATGCTCCTCCTGTACCATGTGGGAACTCAGGGGCGACTCCGGTGTCCCTGACGACTATGTGTGCAGGAAGTGTATCCACCTCCAGCTCCTGACGGTCCGCGTTGCGGAGTTGGAGCTGAGGGTGGATTCACTCTGGAGCATCCACGATGCTGAGAATGACGTGAGTATCACGTGTAGCGAGTTGGTCGTACCGCAGGGAAAGGGTCCACAGCCAGATAGGGAATGGAAGACCAACAGGAAGAGCAGTGCAAGGAAGGTAGTGCAGGAGTCCCCTGTGGTCATCCCCCTGCAAAACTGATTCACTGCTTTGGGTACTGTTGAGAGGGATGACTCATCAGGGGAGGGCAACAGCAGCCAAGTTCATGGCACCGTGGCTGGCTCTGTTGCACAGGAGGGCAGGAAAAAGAGTGGGAGAGCGATATGATAGGGGATTCAATTGTAAGGGGAATAGATAGGCGTTTCTGTGGCCGCAACCGAGACTCCAGGATGGTATGTTGCCTCCCTGGTGCAAGGGTCAAGGATGTCTCGGAGCTGGTGCTGGACATTCTAAAAAGGGAGGGAGATCAGCCAGTTGTTGTGGTACACATTGGTACCAACGACATAGGTAAAAAAAGGGATGAGGTCCTACGAAACGAATTTAAGGAGCTAGGAGCTAAATTAAAAATTAGGACCTCAAAAGTAGTAATCTCGGGATTGCTACCAGTGCCACGTGCTAGTCAGAATAGGAATCGCAGGATAGCGCAGATGAATATGTGGCTTGAGCAGTGGTGCAGCAGGGAGGGATTCAAATTCCTGGGGCATTGGAACCGGTTCTGGGGGAGGTGGGACCAGTACAAACCGGACGGTCTGCACCTGGGCAGGACCAGATCCAATGTCCTAGGGGGAGTGTTTGTTAGTGCTGTTGGGGAGGAGTTAAACTAATATGGCAGGGGGATGGGAACCAATGCATGGAGACAGAGGGAAACAAAAAGGAGGCAAAAGCAAAAGACAGAAAGGAGATGAGGAAATGTGGAGGGCAGAAAAACCCAAGGCAAAGAACAAAAAGGGCCATTGTACAGCAAAATTCTAAAAGGACAAAGGATGGTAAAAAAAACAAGCCTGAAGGCTTTGTGTCTTAATGCAAGGAGTATCCGCAACAAGGTGGATGAATTAACTGTGCAAATAGATGTTAACAAATATGATTGGGATTACGGAGACGTGGCTCCAGGATGATCAGGGCTGGGAACTCAACATCCAGGGGTATTCAACATTCAGGAAAGATAGAATAAAAGGAAAAGGAGGTGGGGTAGCATTGCTGGTTAAGGAGCAAATTAAGGCAATAGTTCGGAAGGACATTAGCTTGGATGATGTGGAGTCTGTTTGGGTAGAGCTGCAGAACACCAAAGGGCAAAAAACGTTAGTGGGAGTTGTGTACAGACCTCCAAACAGTAGTAGTGATGTTGGGGAGGGCATCAAACATGAAATTAGGGGTGCGTGCAATAAAGGTGCAGCAGTTATAATGGGTGACTTTAATATGCACATAGATTGGGCTAACCAAACTGGAAGCAATACGGTGGAGGAGGATTTCCTGGAGTGCATAAGGGATGGTTTTCTAGACCAATATGTCGAGGAACCAACTAGTGGGGAGGCCATCTTAGACTGGGTATTGTGTAATGAAAGCTGATTAATTAGCAATCTCATTGTGCGAGGCCCCTTGGGGAAGAGTGACCATAATATGGTGGAATTCTGCATTAGGATGGAGAATGAAACAGTGAATTCAGAGACCATGGTCCAGAACTTAAAGAAGGGTAACTTTGAAGGTATGAGGCGTGAATTCGCTAGGAGAGATTGGCGAAGGATACTGAAGGTGTTGACAGTGGATGGGCAATGGCAGACATTTAGAGACCGCATGGATGAACTACAACAATTGTACATTCCTGTCTGGCGTAAAAATAAAAAAGGGAAGGTGGCTCAACCATGGCTATCAAGGGAAATCAGGGACAGTATTAAAGCCAAGGAAGTGGCATACAAATTGGCCAGAAATAGTAGCGAACCCGGGGACTGGGAGAAATTTAGAACTCAGCAGAGGAGGACAAAGGGTTTGATTAGGGCAGGGAAAATGGAGTACGAGAAGAAGCTTGCAGGGAACATTAAGACGGATTGCAAAAGTTTCTATGTATGTAAAGAGAAAAAGGTTAGTAAAGACAAACGTAGGTTCCCTGCGGTCAGAATCAGGGGAAGTCATAACGGGGAACAAAGAAATGGCAGACTAATTGAACAAGTACTTTGGTTCGGTATTCACTAAGGACGACACAAACAACCTTCCGGATATAAAAGGGGTCGGAGGGTCTAGTAAGGAGGAGGAACTGAGGGAAATCCTTATTAGTCGGGAAATTGTGTTGGGGAAATTGATGGGATTGAAGGCCGATAAATCCCCAGGGCCTGATGGACTGCATCCCAGAGTACTTAAGGAGGTGGCCTTGGAAATAGTGGATGCATTGACAGTCATTTTCCAACATTCCATTTACTCGGGATCAGTTCCTATGGAGTGGAGGGTAGCCAATGTAACCCCACTTTTTAAAAAAGGAGGGAGAGAGATAACAGGGAATTATAGACCGGTCAGTCTGACATCGGTAGTGGGTAAAATGATGGAATCAATTATTAAGGATGTCATAGCAGTGCATTTGGAAAGAGGTAATATGATAGGTCCAAGTCAGCATGGATTTGTGAAAGGGAAATCATGCTTGACAAATCTTCTGGAATTTTTTGAGGATGTTTCCGGTAGAGTGGACAAGGGAGAACCAGTTGATGTGGTATATTTGGACTTTCAGAAGGCTTTCGACAAGGTCCCACACAAGAGATTAATGTGCAAAGTTAAAGCACATGGGATTGGGGGTAGTGTGCTGACGTGGATTGAGAACTGGTTGTCAGACAGGAAGCAAAGAGTTGGAGTAAATGGGTACTTTTCAGAATGGCAGGCAGTGACTAGTGGGGTACCGCAAGGTTCTGTGCTGGGGCCCCAGCTGTTTACACTGTACATTAATGATTTAGACGAGGGGATTAAATGTAGTATCTCCAAATTTGCGGATGACACTAAGTTGGGTGGCAGTGTGAGCTGCGAGGAGGATGCTATGAGGCTGCAGAGCGACTTGGATAGGTTAGGTGAGTGGGCAAATGCATGGCAGATGAAGTATAATGTGGATAAATGTGAGGTTATCCACTTTGGTGGTAAAAACAGAGAGACAGACTATTGTCTGAATGGTGACAGATTAGGAAAAGGGGAGGTGCAAAGAGACCTGGGTGTCATGGTACATCAGTCATTGAAGGTTGGCATGCAGGTACAGCAGGCGGTTAAGAAAGCAAATGGCATGTTGGCCTTCATAGCGAGGGGATTTGAGTACAGGGGCAGGGAGGTGTTGCTACAGTTGTACAGGGCCTTGGTGAGGTCACACCTGGAATATTGTGTACAGTTTTGGTCTCCTAACCTGAGGAAGGACATTCTTGCTATTGAGGGAGTGCAGCGAAGGTTCACCAGACTGATTCCCGGGATGGCGGGACTGACCTATCAAGAAAGACTGGATCAACTGGGCTTGTATTCACTGGAGTTCAGAAGAATGAGAGGGGACCTCATAGAAACGTTTAAAATTCTGACGTGGTTAGACAGGTTAGATGCAGGAAGAATGTTCCCAATGTTGGGGAAGTCCAGAACCAGGGGATACAGTCTAAGGATAAGGGGGAAGCCATTTAGGACCGAGATGAGGAGGAATTTCTTCACCCAGAGAGTGGTGAACCTGTGGAATTCTCTACCACAGAAAGTTGTTGAGGCCAATTCACTAAATATATTCAAAAAGGAGTTCGATGAAGTCCTTACTACATGGGGGATCAAGGGGTATGGTGAGAAAGCAGGAATGGGGTACTGAAGTTGCATGTTCAGCCATGAACTCATTGAATGGCGGTGCAGGCTAGAAGGGCCGAATGGCCTACTCCTGCACCTATTTTCTATGTTTCTATGTTTCTATGTTTCTATGTTTTCATTCCCGATCTGGCTGTGGCCCCTTTATCTGCTGTAAGACCAACTCACAAAATGTGCTATTCACATCATTCTCAGCATCATGCATGCTCCAGAGTGAATCCACCCGCAGCTCCAGTTCCGCAACGGGGTCCGTCAGGCGCTGGAGGCGGATACACTTCCCGCACACGTAATCGTCAGGGACGCTGGAAACGTCCCTGAATTCCCACATGGTACAGGAGGAGAAGAACACATGTCCGAGCTCTCCTGCCATGACTTAACCCTTAGATAAACTTTAATTGGCAACAACAATGCTAAAGGTTACTTACTGATAAAGAAAGAAAAAAGAATTACCAATCACCAGCCAATCACTTACCCCCTTGGCTGTGATATCACCTTTCGATTTCTTTCTACTTCTTTTTTTCCTTCTCTCCCTGCTGCAGCTGCACCAGCCTGCCCTTTATAGGCCTCACCACACTCGCCTCACCGACGCTGCTCCGACTGCCCCCTCTCCTCGACAAAATGTTGTGGATGCTGGAAATCTGAAATAAAAACAGAAAATACTGGAAATGCTCAGCTGGTCAGTCAGGATCTGTGAAGAGAGAAACAGAGAAACTTTCAGCATGTCAGTTCCTGGTATTTCAATGAAGCCACCTAATTATAAAATTACTTCTAGGTTTGGCGTTGATTAATTGGCAGCGGGCATCGTGCGGATCCGTATGACACCATCTCATCTCGAGCAGTTAAAGGGTCAATCCAGGAATGGAATTTGCAAGAGTTAGGAGTGGCAGCAAAGTGAGGAAGAAGTAAACAATTCAAGATGGTCACGGGCTGCACCAAGAGTTAATGGCGCAACCCTTAATGCACTGCTGGGGGCAGTGAGGAGTCAGAGAGAGATACTCTTCCCCAGTAATGGGAGGAAGGAACCTGCTGCTGCAACAAAGAAAGCGTGACTGGAGATGGCCAAGGTGATCAGCGGCAGGAGCATAGTGTCAAGCTCCCGGATTCAATGCAAGTAGCAATTTAATGACCTAACCAGGTCAGGAAAGGCGAGAACAGTTGTATGTTCATCTACATCCTGTTGTGCACATCACCTCCTCCCCCCGCTCCCCCGCCCCCCACCCCACCCCTCACTCTGCTTTGTCAAGGCTATTCCGTCATATTACTCCTTGCCAGCACACCCATCGTTCTCTTTCTGTGCACTTCCTCAAAACCTCAACTCTCCATTCACCATTGACACTCACCCTGATCCTTATGCAATTTGATTCACTGCATCCGTCAGGTGAACACATTACAATCTCCCATTGCAGGAGAAAAGAGCACAGAACACGAGGGAGAGGGAATGGACCGGAGGTGCTCCTTTACATATTTCACAGAGGACAGCTGCAGAGGAGGAAGCGCTGGAGATCAATGGTGTCTTGGTGTCCTTGACCATCGGAGATGGAGAGATTGGGATCTCACTACTACCTGGTGACAGAATTAAATATATGCCATACACAATCAGCCATGTTGACTTGATTTCAGCAGCAAGCGAAATATGATCATCTTTATAATGTGCAGTTGCAACATTCTTACCTTGCTACTACTAATTGACAAGAAAAGGAAGAGAAAAACCTTGTAGATCAACAAGGGTATGCACACGGGTGTTTGACAAAATATTGTGTTGTTACGTTTTCGTTGTTTAGTAGAATCACATAAAATTTATTACCTTGCACCACTTTCCTGTGTTGCCCATTTTTGGTTGCCAGGTGGCAACTCGCCTTTTCAGTTGCTTGTTGATGAATGGGAAGACATGAATTGACGGGGGCCAATTGGCAGCTATGCAATGGGTGGGTGGTTGGTTATAGGACTGCTTTGTGTCAGTGGAATGGGGAGGGGGAGAGTGGCCATTGAATGTGATTGCTACATTGGTCCAGTGGTAATGACTAACTGAACCTTACATAAGGGAATCCCTGGCATTCTGGGCAGCGGCTGGTGCTGCGTTGGGGCATCATCTCCTTCCTCCTCCTCCTCACCATTGGATTCGTCTGCAGGCGATGTGTGCTCAGCCCCTTGTTCCTCCTACAGCACACCACACTCATTCTAGAAACCCTGGCTGGCTCCTCCAAATCTGTCCAGGCACCTGAAGCGCATCTTCAGCATGCCAATCGCTCACTCAGTGACACGTCCAGTGGTCATATGACTGTTGTTCTACCGCTCATGGGCTTCATTAGTGGGGTTTTTCATGGGTGTCATCAGCAAAGTTTGAAGTGGGTATCCTTTGTCTCCTAGCAGCCACCCCTTAAGTTCTTGCAGGTCTAAAGAGGTCGAGGAGCTTGGACTGCCGCAGGTTTAAAGCATCACGGCAGCTCCTTGGGCATCCTGTGCACACTTGCATAAACCTTTTCTTGTGGCTAGACACCACAGGGTGTGGATTGTCACATGTGTGCAGTAGATGACACCGTGCACCTGTGGGAAGCCAGCCGGAGACGCATTCCCGAGCGCTTGCTCATTCTGAGTAGTGTCATCACAGGCGAAGTTAACATAATTTCCGGCACTGGCAAACAATCCATCAGTGTCCTGCCTTATACATTTATGTGCAGCCAACTGGGAGATCCTGGATGTGTTTCTGGTAGCACCCTGGAAGAACCTGGAGGCAAAAAAAAATGGTCAATTTCACAGCCACTGGTAATGCATGGCCACCATGTCCAGCAGGGAGCAGATCTTCTTCTAGGAGGCTGCAGATATTTGCCACCACCTGATGCAACAACCTCAGATTGCAGAAGCATTGTTCTTCCGAGAGCTCAAGAAAGCTAAGCCTCTGCCTGTACACCCTATAAGGCGAATAGTGCCTCCTGCGATCTTGACCCCTCAGCTGTTCCTCTCTGCTGTTCCCCTCTCTGCAGACCACCTGCAGGTTTCTCCACAGCAGGCTGTTGCTGCTGCTGGTGGTCATCTTGTTCCTGATCCAAGGTCCAATCTAAGGCAGCCATGGCGCCACCCATTCTGTTCTTGAGTCTCTAGGGCCAAAATTTACCTCTGCCCAAAACGGGTCGCACCTTACACTCCTGAAGTGTTTTGTCTGCCGCGTTGAATGAGGTCGCCTCTATCGCTAAATTCAGCTCTTTGTCATTTTTTTTTAAGCGGATTTGAAATCTGTCATAATTGGGGCGGAGGTGATGTGGTAAGTACTCTAGAGGGGTGGAAGGGGAGGCGGGACAGAGTCTCCACAGCTGTCAGTCAGCAGCAGAGCAGAGATGATGTCATGAGGCTCTCCCCTTCACTTAAAGGGGAGAGCCTTTGGCATTTTGAAACTTTGGTCCACTGGGCCACCAGGGAGGGTTTCGGCTGGGCCAGTGGTTTGGCACCCAAGAGAGGGTGCCAGGCTGCCTGTTGGTGGCCCGGCCGAACCTGGCAGTCGGCTGACAAAAGACAAACCTGCCGGCCCTGGCAGTACACCCTCCCCTTGAAGGGCCGCCACGTTGCCATGGCTCACAGACTGAAAGCAAGGGTCACCGATGGAAAAAGCTGTCAGGGGCACCACGCGGCGGGTTAAAGATTTTTGGAGCTACGATGGTGCGATGAAGCTGCGGGAGATCGGTGGTGCGCCCTTTGATGATGCACTTAGGACAGTCGGCAGCAATGGGGCAGAAGTAGGGGCCGCCAGAAAAATCCCTGAGCTAAATTTCAACGCTTTTTTGGGGAGCTGAACTTTGGCCCCTCTATCTCCAAAGTGCACAAATTAGCCACACACCACAAGTACTCTCAACGAACCCTTTCCCAGTGGCAGGTAAAAAAGCAGCTGTGAGCACAGAGTATTTATTGCTGTCCATATGCCTGACTTTTAATGAGCTCCATGAATTGCCGTTCAATCTTCTCGCCTTTTTTTAGCCCAGGGACCCCATTCATGTCATGTTAAATTTAAATCCGTGAAACTCTCATACAAATTGCCTCGTTTAAATATTATAAGCAGTACCCTACCTCTCCAGTGGTTGGTACGCACATGAACCGCGCATGAATTAAACCCCGGAAGTCGGCGTGATGGAGCTGGCTTCCGGACGCACTGATATTTTCACCAATTTTAACAACCCTCTCTAACCCAAACCCACGTGCGCTTTACTATTAAAATTTCTCCCAATTTTTCACGTCGATGTCCTTTTGAAAGGTCATTGACCTGAAGCGTTAACTCAAATAAAATGAAATGGTTACAAAATATACTGCACATACACAGGGATATCTTCTTGTGGTGAGCAGCAGTACAGAAAGCTACATTGCCCAGTTGCATTCTCAACCCTTACCATGTGAATTACATGTTAACTGGTGATTTGCATGAATGCTAAAAATATCACATTTGCAAATTATGGGAACAAAGTTACAATCTGAATGATAATTGCAGTTGTGATGTAATTGTTTTATGCAACCTTTTGAAAATTAGCACTTTGCATTTATAGTTGCCCCCACAATATATAACATTTTGGTTGGAAAGATAACATATGAGCCTCTAGTATAATCTTTCCTCTGATACATTGCTGAAATGTTGTTAATGATTCTTTATGCTTTCCCAAAATATAGCTGTATTGTTTCAAACCACGACAACTGTTGCTGCCTGGATACCAATGCAAAAGTGACCTTTGCCAGTGCTGAATTATCATTGGTTGAAACAGCACACCAATGAGACTTCAGTAAGTGAGGCTAATCTGGAAATGTCAGCACAGAACAACTCTGAAAATACACAACAAATGACTTTAAAAGAAAGATATTTGTAACTATTTGCATTGCTAAATTCAGTAACTACAATGTTAAATGGAATTCAGGTCGAAATTCACTAGTTGAATGGATTTTCTATTTGCAAATTCAATATACTTTCATTTTAGAAATTTGTATAAATCAGTTTGGGTGTTCCTAATTTACATTCATTATTTAATTTTACAAAGACACGTGGAAGCTTAATTTCCTTTGTGCACTATTTTTAGTACACTGGTTAACTCATTTCCTTTACAGTCTTGTCTGCACTATTTTAATCCAAGTCATTAACCCATTAAAAAGAATGTTAATGACTATATTAAAATAATGCAGACAGAAATTTAACATGAATACATGCATTTACCATGAGTACACTAAAACAGCACAAATTAAAGTCCATGGACATTTTAACCTCTGCATTGAAGACATCTTCTGCATTCTTCCTAGAATTGTGCAGCATTAGACACACATGTCTGGTGGACAACAGGGATCCAAGGAATGGTACTTTCAACATGGAGGTGGGTGATTCCAAACAGCATTGTATTTTTGTTTTTTGAATGTGTATGCCTTCCAAACTGGGGGATGTTAATGCTGGAAAATGGATGACTTTTTAATTCAGGGATTCACTATCAGCAACAAGCAATATGCCAGGTTATATATTACATGATTAAATGCATAGTGAAGCTTTCCCTATGTTATGCCTTAGTTGCATACCAATAAGAGCTGCCCATTCTCCACCGGTATGATATTTCTTATTTCTCATGCCAATCATCATTGGGCTTCTACAAATATAATTGACAGTTTAGTGCCAATTAGCGCAAGTAAATTCTGAATGTTGAACAGGGCGAGATAGAGGAATCACAGTCATAGAGCAATCTGGGTGAAATTGGCCGAACCGGTGCAAAAGATCTGGGAATTTTAAACGTAAGATGCGCACAAAACCACTTACATTTGTGTTTTCCGCGATCTTTTCCACTGATTTATGATTCAGCTCACCCAGCTCAGACCTCGCCCACAAAACTGCCCATGCCACAGGTTGAAATTGTGAGATTCCGACAATTCAGGAAGGCTCTTCAAATTACAACAAATTACGCTCATTTTCTTAGGCGCACAGGCGCTAATAGTACATTTTAAAAGCTTTTTTAATTTCAAAAAATATTTAATTTACTAAGAAACTAACTATTGTACACCAATTAAAGAAACTATACTGAACCATTTAATAGTTTAAGTCATTTTCAGTCATTTTTAACTCAGGATACTCACAGATGGAGGTCTGGACATCCTTATTCAAAATGCTTATTTTTGGTGATAAACCCATTTTCAGCTGTATTAATAAAACTACACCACTTTACCCCTCTGAAATACATCAAGGAATACTTTTTAATGGAGAGGAAAAAAAGAAGCAATTACATTCTATTACACTGCTCGACTGCACTCGTTCCTGGAAGAATTTACGTTTGTGATTATGCAAATTAATTTTAGTGGAAACATGAGGTGTAACCTAACCAGTGCAATTTCAAGCACATTTTGGGCACAATTTCCTGATTGCGCCCAAAGCAGAAACTCTACCCCCAACTCTTTATTTCTGTGAATAAAGTGAAATGTTTTACTTTGTGGTGCAAATATGCCGTCATTAATCCCAAAAGGTTAAGGAAGAACGACTTTCAACGATAAGCTTGAAATACCAGAGCTTGAAAAATGGGAACGTTTGATCAGAAGAATCTGGTGACCTGTGCAGAGTTACAAACTTTTGACTCTATGTTCCATGTCACCTGCCTTTGACTCAAGCTGCTTGGCAAACATCCTTATGTTACCGTCCTCTTGTTGTGTGTTCCGTGGTATGATTGCCCACCCACACCAAACCACATTGTTCATTAAACACATAGATGTTGTTTCAAAATTGTGTGCAATGTGTACCAATATTGTATTCCTTAGTGACTCTGAATCCCGGAGCAAATGGGGAGAGAAAGAACAGGGGTCATTCACCTCACACACACAGACACACACACGCAAATAAATATATATATACACACACACACACACACACAGATGTGCACATTCCTTCTTGAATATTTTTAAAGTAAGAAAAAAATTATAAAGGGAAAATAAAGGAGCACCAATTTGTAGGCAGAATGTAATCTAATCCAGTCCAGTGTTTCCCTGCATCCCAGTCACTTGCTTTTGAATCCTGTTCAGGTAACATGTAATTCTGTTTACAGTCTGTAGAACGCTGCTGTCATTTTCAAACTGTGGTTTATATTTATGTGGACTGGTTTGCACGTTGCTTGAACTTGGCGAGCGATAATGGATTAATCAGCAAAAAACGCTTGTTTCCTTTCAATTTGAACTGATCACATGGTTCCAACTGTCACTTCACTGGTTGTGCTGCTGCTGCTGATTCACTGCTGCTACTGGTGCCCAGTGAAAGCCCTTTGCAGTCGTGACTGAACATTTTTGTGGAGAATTCTCTTGAAGAAAAGCTGAGGTTTTATGACCAAGATGCGAAGGTAGAGATATCATTATTTGAAATGTGATTTTTTTTTTTCAATGTTTGTACACAGCTATTTCTTTTATTATGAATGTAGTCATTTATTTCAGTTTTACTAATACTGAAAGTGGCAAACTGCTTCCTCTTCTCGCATCTGAATTTCGTGCTGTCTAAACATGTATGAATCTTCTTAATGAAATAAGAATTTTTTTTCTTTCAATAATTTGCTTAGATAGAACGATGTGGTTTCTAGCCAAAATAATCCCAAAGCATCCTTGCATACAATATATCCTACCACACTATCCATAAAAGCTGCAACTGAGCTAAAGAGCTGTGAGTATCAGCTATAAACAGCCTCAAGAAGCCATAAGAAGAGCAGGCATCTTAGTTACATCCAATTCATTTTAATACAGATGGTTATTGATGAGAGATACTAAAGGCTGGCAGGTGGGCTTTATACTGGAAAGGACCAGCGTGTCTGTAGAAGTGCGGGGGGCTCCTTAAATAGCAAATGGGAAATGATTACGGGAAGGATAAACCATCTGAGCGCATTTATTTGCTTTAGGTACCATAGCCATCCACAGCTATAATGACAGTAAAAATTAGCAGCAGCCAGTGCAATTCTTCTGATGGATGTTTAAATTGTTTTCCAGGCTGCTACAAATAGCAGCACAAAAATAACCAATCAGTAAACAGATATTTTGGCATCTCTCAAGAGCTTTGACCATCATGAATAACAATATTAAAGTGGGTGGTGAGCTTGCAGCATCTGTACGGAGAGAAGTTTTGGACATTGAAATAGCAGGAAAGCAGAATTCACAGAACAGGATCTGACAGAGCTTGTGGGCATGCTGCTGGATTGCTCACAGCTAATCGTCCAGTTGGCAAGCTATGCAATCCTTGTGGCTATCTTACACAGTTTCTCCGTGAAGTAGTCTAACTCACTCCCTCAGTAATCCAGACAGCAAAATTGTCGGCCCGGAATTTGCAGTCAGCGGCGAAGCAAAGGCGTTATTACCCACCTGTTTTTTAAGACTTCAAAATGCAATTCAATGAACTTTGACATGAGCCTCATTGTAGCACTATTCTGTCCTGTTGGTTGTCATGACAATAGGTGTTCATTAGACAAGGTAAAAGAGGATAGCTAGAATGCTCCAGTAGCCCTTCACCAATTTTCTATTGCTGTGGAAGCAACCTATGTTGATTGCCAAGGGATGGCAGTTTCCTTGGTTACCTACAGGTGGTGTATTCAGTACTCTGCAGTCATATTGAAGTAGTTTCTCCCCAGGCAACAGATGTGCTCAAATCGGTATTTGATGGCAGAGTTTTGAAAAGTCTGTGCGTATTTTCAGCCAATAGGGCTGATTTTTCTGACCCTTGGCCTCAGGGAACATTCATTTTCCTAGGTGCAAAGTTCAGGAAAAAATGGGCAGAGGCTCATTTTGTTAGGCCTGTCCAGCTTTTACATTGTCCTGCGATTTTGTTGGGCTTCTTGGGCATGGGAGTGGGGAGGAGAATGGAGCCTGGTCTACACCTGCAGAAGGCATAAGCCCAACAATCCCAGGTCAATGAGGTTTGGCAGGAGCGTTCCTGGCCTTCTGTCTCATTTTTCTTAAAGACCATTTATTGAGCATCAAAGTGCTGAGACATCCCATGAACCATGGCACTGTGACCTGCCCCTGTAACTCCACCAAGAGAGCCAGGGACAAGCCAAAGAAAGAAAGGTAAGTGGTTATTTTTATTTTTAGTCCCTGCAGGATTTTTGGATGTAATTGGGATCTTCCAGCCGCTGATGGAGATCTTGCACCAATCTTGGAGGGCCAACAACAAATTTCCTCTCTTCCTGCAGGTGCTGGACCAGGTGTGGACAATTATTTGGGTTGGAGGACCACTTGACAAGTTTTGGTGAGCTGTTGGGGACCTCACACCAATGTTCCTCCTAAGGTGTGTGGCCGCACGGTCGCACAACAATCGCATGGTTCCGTGCAGGCCGTCCCCAGCTCCTGCCGCTGAAAGAGATACAACGCATGCATGGCTGCATAGTGGCCGGCCACGCAGCAAATTTAAGGGGATAGTGTGCAAAAAAAAATTAGAGGGAACATTGTATAAACATAAACATTGCATAAACATAATTTCAGATAGTAGTCAGATGCTATCTTACGTATACAACATGTATTCAACACTGCTTAGAAATGAATCAAAGACAAAAGTTGGAAATGTTATGGTATCTTCTGATCTTTGTAAATCAGTGCTGTAAAATAGAACTGAACCCTCTTTAGAGCCTGTGTCAGCATCAGTTCCCCACCTCAGTCCTCGTTAAGCCCCTCTGCAAAGATTACTAATGCCTTCTCAATTGGTGCCAGATGAAAACTCCCCTGCCATCACACTCTGAATACCGGGAGAGGACAGATGCAGTACCGGTCACTTTCTTCGGTAAAAGAGTTGTGGAGATGAGCAGCCATGACTCCACTCTAAAATGGATAGGGCATATTTGAGTACTCAGAGCATTCTGGTACGGACTTCTGCCATTGGGGCCCAGAATCAAGTAACGGATCCTTTTAAGATCGGGCCAGGGAGAATCGCGTTTGCAAATTATTTATTGAATATAGTTATACAAATTACTATGGTTTTCTCTTGGCTTCAGTTCGGGTTTGTCTCTGACCTATGAGAAGTGAACATTGATAGACGATTTTGCAGCTTGTACTCCGGCTCGCGTTCTATTTCTGACCCATCCAGCGGGCCGGATAGAATGACGTGGTGGGCCGGATATGGCCCATGGGCTGTATTTTGCCCATCACTGTGCTAGACCTTAATAGGTGGTGGGCCTATACCAAGCCGAGTTAATCCTGTTAATGAACAGCAAATCGCGGTGATGGACAGGTAATCCCAGTGATTCTGTCCGTCTCCAGGGTATAGGGAGCAGGAAAATCCGTTCTTAAATCTCCTGTGCACATGCATTGAATTAGGACAAATATTTAATATGCCGTTCACCCTGGAAACTGCAACATTTGCTATATTGCTGTTATTTTAAATCCAGTCAAAACTGCGGGCAGGGACCCAGTGACATATTTTAACAGAAAACTGGAGGGCGGGACTGGTGGAATGAGTTACCGACAAATATTGGCATCGATTCCGGTGCAACAAAAGTAACGCCAAAGATTTGTGTTCCAAATTAGAGCCAGCAGAGACAACCCCATGCATGATGGTAGATGTCACTGGTAAGTCAAAGTTCCCTGTTCTCTGCTGTGTTTAGTGCCAATAGCAGTGGTCACTGGCCTAAAATTACAGCAGGGAACAGAGCCACTAGCAGTAATTAAAATGCTCACCTAAAGCCATGCTTACCTACGTAATCATCATCATAGGCAGTCCCTCGAAGCTAGGATGACTTGCTTCCATGCGAAAAAGGGATGAGTTCACAGGTGTTTCAATGAAGGACCTAATATTCCAGATCCCGAACTACATCGTGAAGGGTGGAAGATGCCTGTGCTTGGATTTTTTTAATGTCTGGTGGCCGTTGCACACCAGCCACCACACGGGCTTGACAGAGCTAGGTCTTGGTCCAGTGGCAAGGATTACCCAAGACTTCCTGGAGACCAGCTCTGCTGCACAGACCAAACGCACACATATCGCAGTGTGGGCTGGCCCGTGCTGCCACTGGGCCCTCGCCTCTTCTGGGCCCCAGATTCACGCCTCTCCTGGGCCCTGATCACTTCTTTCTACGGACTCTTGCCGCTCCTTCGCCCCTCCTGCTGTGCCTGCCCGCACTGCAATCAGCGACCTGGCTTCGTAGCCGTCGCCCTCCTGCAGCAGCACATGCTGCTCCCTGCAGTGGTATGCTACCGCATTCTACTCCCTCCAGTGGCCCCAGCCTGATGATGGTCTTGCAGGCAGGGACCGCGCCGATTTCCAGGCCGGGCCGCTGCACGCTGCTCCCTCCAATGGCCCCAGCCTGCTGATGGTCTTGCAGGCCGGGACCAATCACAGAACGACAAAATAATTTATTACACATGAAGCACTTTATATCTGTAAACGTTTCTTTGTCTCTTTTCTTGTGGATAATGTCCGTACAGGTATAAAAGTTGCAATGATATTTACAGCACCACTTCACATTTTATGGCATAGTATAAACATGAGGATAAAGTTAGATACTGATCAATTAAAACGTAAATTTCTGGGACTACCCAGTGACTTCATTGATCAGTAGACTGCCTGATATAAAACTGAGCCGTGCAGACCTGCAATATCCTGCACTGAATTAGCTAATCTCAGCCCAGGCACTACTAGGGATGCCTGAGTGTCCCTGGGCTTGAGAGGGGAAAGCTCAGCCAGGGTTCTTGTTCCTGATTACTATCTAGTAACCCCTTCTAGAAAGTAAGACGAAGATGAAATTTGACTTGGCTATGATCCTACCTATAGTCAAATACTCTGCCATCATTCACTGGCCTAGAAATTGAATCATGTAATACCCGTTTTTCAGGTGTAAACTAGGCGCTGAAAAATCCAATATGGCATACGCGTGGACATTCTGCGCCGCACGCTATATTGGTTAGGCCGCCCTGTAGTTGTCGAGGGTGCCCAACTGAAACTGCCATTAGTCCCATTCCCTATTTCCAGCCCCGTCTCGAAAGTTGAGGCGTGGGAGGGCATGTAATCAATTCTTTCAGATGCACAGCAGCCAAACCAGCAATCCTTAAAAGCACCAGTGCAAGCTGCCACCAAAAAGGTACCTAAAAAAAAATTACATACCTGAATATGGAGCCAGAAGGAGCAGGAGCACTTCCCTGGCTTCACATTAAAACTGTAGGGCACTGCAGGCCACTACTCGCCTACCTCCCAATCTCCTCCTCCTTTCCCCCCAGACTCATTTGAAGCGTCCCCGCTGGCCAATCTTTATCTTCTGCGCGACTAGCACACTGACCTTTGGGGCACGACTGGTGACCCCAGCACCTGATCATGCAGGGGAACCAATTTTGCATGGTGCTCGTGTTCATCCGTTTTGGTGCAGCAGTTCCCATTTGCCACTGGGATTGTGCCGAAAGTCAGGCTCAAACCAATTTCTAGGCAACTGTCTAGGCTGGCATGAAAAATTGGCACTTGGTGAGGTGCTGATATTGTCTGTGGAACATTATCTAAGTATAAGTCAGTGCCTTAAACTGGAGGTGAAATAAACATTGGCCTGGAAATTGCGGTCAGAGGCTTGCCGCTCGCTTATGCCTCCAAACAGCAAAAAAATTATGTACTTACCCTTGTGTCTCCGGAGCTTTAGACTCTTGCAGTCCTGGGACTGTGTAAAGGCCTATGTATCCCAGGGGCACATGCAGTTCTGGGGGGTTTCCTATTATGCTTATGGGGTTTCCATTTACATATGGAATCCCCATAAGCAGAATAGAAATCACCTAATAAATATAATTTCACAACACTGAAATTTAAAAAAATGATCATAGGTTCAAAATTAATTTTAAAACCCTCTAAACATTTAAAATAAAATTGTAATTTTTTTGAAAAATAAATGTAATCATTTTTAAGTGGGATAAAAATAACCTAAACTAATTTTAAATGTAAATGAATGTTTAAATCATTTTAAACATTTTATTTTAACATTTATTTGAACCCTTACACTCGTAAAAGGCCTTTTACCAGGCATAAGGGTTTTGTGGGTATTCGCTGGGCAGTAGTGGGGCAAATAGCCAGCAAAAGTGAATATACAGCGGATGCGTACGGTCTGCCAAGGAGAAACCTGACACATCGCATTATGGAAACCTGGAACTTGCGGGGCCATTCACAGCACTCACGATGGCTGCGCGTACAACGTCACAGGCCCCGTAAATACTGGGCCATTAAAATTAAAACATCAGTAAGGTAACTATTGCAGCACAGTTATTTTCATAATTCCCAAATCATTATGTGTAGCAGCACTTCAAGCCAGAGAGTTGTGACCAAGAGTTCTAGGTTACACTCAGACCAAGCCTTCATTTAATGCGGTGGGTGGAAAGTCAGTGTAAAGAGAGTTCATTTTAGTGTCATACAAAATGTTGCAGTGTAGAAGAGTGACCATGCTATATTGATGTATATGGACGTAACATGCATCAACACAGATGATTGTTGAATACAGTAATGCATTATTTTGAATATACACTCAGTGAACAGATACATGCATGCGAAGGGTATAATTGCACTCTTCCAATCGGCACTATGCAGATCACACCTCATAAACAAATTATCTCACCAATCCTGCAATGTTGTCAGGGCCACAACAGAAAAATGGGACAAACAAGACTGAACATTTGAACAACATTTAGAGTTCCACCCAGGAGGATAAGCAACCACTATACTGACGTTTCCAACTTACATAAAACCTTGGTTTGAAAGATGGGCTAAGTGGAGGTAAAGAAGACACTAAAGGTATAAGCCAAAAGAATTAGTTTATTTTACTTCAACAACTAGAAAAATGTTGCCGGTAAATAAATATTATGGGATCCAAAAGTAATAAATATTTGACTGGGTTTATCTCCAGTACAATGTGAGGTATTTTGTGCAACTCAATATATGTGTACAAAATAATTAAACCTCTCAGTCAGTTCTGATAAAACATTATGAGGGTAATTTTAACTTTGGGTGATGGTGTGAGATGGGTGGTATCAGATAGACTGCCCATTATATAATTCAGCCGATTGCCCTTTCCATCGATTTCAATTGAAAGGAAAATCATGCATGTTGGATAACGGGCGGTCTGACCAATATCACTCCTTTCACACCATCGCCAAAAGTTGAAATGTGCCCCTGTACTTCTGTGCAAAACTAAATTAAACAGGCAAAACTGTAAAACCCAAATATCACAAAAAAACCTAAAGTATGGTTTCTCTTTTTGTTTTAGATATTTTAAAAAACTGACTACTGAACTCTGTTAAGGACCAATTCATCAAATGGCATTCCACAGGTTGTGGTAGCCACAGGAGCAATGATGCTGCCCCCATATTCCCTCTGGAAAAGCCTTCAAACACTTCTAAGGAACTCTGAACAGCTACATCCTGGTGCAGCATGTAGGGTCAATGGTTTTGCATCATTGTGTTGAGCAGAGTAAGTAGATAGCCCATCTGCTCAGCTAACAATACCCAGTCCAATTACATGATGGCCCAAATTTTGCGGTGCGAATGACGGCGAAACTGTCAGTTCTCGTCGTCATTACCGCTCGGAAACTGGCAGCAACTTCAGGATTTAGTACATGCGCAGATAAACACGGAAATCTGTAAGTTTCAGCCAGTCATTCCCTGCTTGGCCACAGGTTGCACTGTGGAGCTCCCTATAAGAACATAAGAATTAGGAACAGGAGTAGGCCATCTAGCCCCTCGAGCCTGCTCCGCCATTCAACAAGATCATGGCTGATCTGGCTGATCCCCAAAGCCAGCAATCAATTGAAATCACATATAAGGACAAAAACACACGCTGGAATATCGCTGTTAAATCACCCCACACACCCCTGAAAAAGTTAAGCCTTGTTGAAAGAGGTGTAACTGGGTTTTTAACAGCATATTGACAACTGAACAACCGTTTTGGCCCTGAAAACCTTATTTTATATTTGCGGAATGTAAAATTTTTATGATTAAGAATTTGTTTTTTAAAATAATATATTTTTAAAAGTTTGTTTATGATATTTCAGCTCCACCTGAATCCTATGTGTAGGTCCCAATCTGTACCTCGCTCTCTGTAAAATTTATTTAAAAAAGTAAATTAGAATCTGCGCATTTTACTTCCTGGTTTGCAGTCTGTGAGAATTCTTCAATGTGATTGGCTGCTCAGCCAGCTTCATGACATCACTGTTGCAGGACACTGGGGATTCGCTTGCTTTGGCACCAGATTCAAATAAATATCAAGAAAGCTGAAATCGACGCTACAGAGATCGTTATATCTTTGTGGGCAGCTTTCCTTGAGGTCAGCGGCAACCTCACCGCAAATTCCAGGCTGCATAATAACCTTGCCCCTCCTCCTGCACTCACATGGCTTTTGTCCATGGCTGCTTCTGCAGGCACATAGACTGCTCCATAAGATACTGGGCAATGTTACCATTAAGAACATAAGAACATAAGAAATAGGAACAGGAGTAGGCCATATGGCCCCTCGAGCCTGCTCCACCATTTAATACGATCATGGCTGATCCGATCATGGACTCAGCTCCACTTCCCTGCCTATTCCCCATAACCCCTTAATCCCTTATCGGTTAAAGAAACTTGTCTATCTCTGTCTTAAATTTATTCAATGACCCAGCTTCCACAGCTCTCTGAGGCAGCGAATTCCACAGATTTACAAACCTCTGAGAGAAGAAATTCCTTCTCATCTCAGTTTTAAATGGGCAGCCCCTTATTTTAAGATTATGCCTCCTAGTTCTAGTCTCCACTATCAGTGGAAACATCCTCTCTGCATCCATCTTGTCAAGCCCCCTCATAATCTTATACATTTCGATAAGATCACCTCTCATACTTCTGAATTCCAATGAGTAGAGGCCCAACCTACTCAACCTTTCCTCATAAGTCAACCCCTCATCTCCGGAATCAAGCTAGCGAACCTTCGCTGAACTACCTCCAAAGCAAGTATATTCTTTCTTAAATATGGAAACCAAAACTGTACGCTGTATTCTAGGTGTAGCCTCACCAATATCCTGTATAACTGTAGCAAGACTTCCCTGCTTTTATACTCCATCTCCTTTACAATAAAGGCCAAGATTCCATTGAGCTTCCTGATCATTAGCTGTACCTGAATACTAACTGTTATGTCTTGAATAAAGAGTCAGATTAGATACTGCAAGCTCAAAGTAAGGTGTGACTGTAGTCCTTTATTACAGATCTCAGAGTGCCTCTCCAGCCTGTGAGGCCTCCTTATATACAGGTGCTCCCAAGGGATTGTGGGATCCCTTGGGACTCCAGGGGATAAGCCCTCTGGTGGTTAGACATGGTATTTACAGGTTTACATACATAACAACACTGTCCCCCCTAAAGTCAATGGTGTAACTATTTACGATCTATGTTAGTCGATCTGGAGCCTTCCTTTCCCTGGTTGATCGTCTCGGTGCAAATGCTGGTTTTGGTGACTCGTTTGTTGGGTCCTTGCTGGGCTGCTGCGCAGCTGGCCTTGCTGGGCTGCTGGGGGTGGTGAGTCCTGCTGGGCTGCTGTTGGGGATGGGTTCTGCTTCGTGATCAACCGCTGGGTCGGTTGCTACCTGTGTGTGTGTTGGAGGGTCGAAAAAGGTAGAGTCTATTGTGGGCTGTTCTGGATAGTCCGTAAATCTGAGTTTGGTTTGGTCCAAGTGTTTCCTACAGGTGAGTCCATTTGAAAGTTTGACCACAAACACCCTAGTCCCCTCTTTAGCCAAAACAGTGCCAGGAAGCCAACTTGTCCATCGTTCAACACAAATACAGGATCATTTATCTCAATTTCGTGTGATACATTTGCGCGATCATGATATGTATTCTGTTGAAACCGCTTGCTCTATGCCTGTTCGTGTAGATCAGGGTGGACTAACGAGAGCCTTCTCTTAAGTGCCCTTTTCATAAGCAGTTCAGTAGGAGGGACCCCAGTGAGCGAGTGGGGTCTTGTGCGGTAACGAAGCAGGACTCGGGATAAGCGAGTCTGCAGTGAGCCTTCCGTTACCCTTTTCAAGCTCTGCTTGATTGTTTGAACTGCTCATTCTGCCTGATCATTTGATGCTGGTTTAAACGGGGCAGATGTGACATGTTTGATCCCATTGCGGGTCATGAACTCCTTGAACTCGGCACTGGCAAAGCATGGCCCATTGTCACTCACAAGGACATCAGGCAGGCTGTGCATGGCAAACATGGCCCGTAGGCTTTCAAAGGTGGCAGCGGATGTGCTTGCCGACATTATCACACATTCAATTCATTTGGAGTACGCATCTACAACCACTAAGAACATTTTTCATTTTTCCCAAGAATGGGCCTGCATAGTCGACATGGACCCTGGACCACGGTTTAAAGGGCCAGGACCATAAACTTAGTGGCGCCTTCCTGGGTGCATTGCTTAACTGTGAACATGTATTACATTTGTGCACGCAGGACTCTAAGTCTGCATCGATACCAGGCCACCACACGTGGGATCTGGCTATCACTTTCATCATTATGATGCCTGGGTGAGTGCTTGAAGATCACTAATGAAGGTGTCCCTGCCCTTTTTTGGCACCACTACCTGATTACCCCATAGGAGGCAGTCTGCCTGTATAGACATTTCCTCTCTGCGCCGCTGGTAAAGCTTTATTTCTTCCTGCATCTCTAACGGGACACTAGACCAACTCCCGAGGAGCACACAGTTTTTTACTAAGGACAGTAAGGGGTCCTGGCTCATCCAGGTTCTAATCTGTCGGGCGGTAACAGGTGATTGCTCACTCTCAAATGCTTCCATTACCATAACTAAATCTGCGGGCTGTGCCATCTCCACCCCTGTGATGGGCAATGGCAGCCTACTGAGAGCATCGGCACAGTTTTCTGTGCCCGGCCTGTGGTGGATAGCATAATTGTATGCGGACAATGTGAGCAGCCATCTCTGGATGCGGGCCGATGCATTCGTATTTATCCCCTTGCTTTTGGAAAAGAGGGATATAAGCGGCTTATGGTTGGTTTCCAATTCAAATTTGAGCCCGAATAGATATTGATGCATTTTCTTTACCCCGTAAACACACGCTAACGCTTCTTTTTCTATCATACTGTAGGCCCTCTCAGCCTTAGACAGACTTCTGGATGCATAAGCAACCGGTCGCAATTTTCCAAATTCATTAGCTTGTTGTAATATACACCCGACCCCGTACGACGACGCATCACATGCTAGTACCAAACGTTTACATAGATTTACAACACAAGCTATTTGTTTGAACATAACAGCTTCCTAGCTTTCTCAAAGGAATTTTCTTGCCTTTTACCCCATACCCATTCATCTCCTTTATGCAGTAAAGAGTGCAGGGGCTCTAAGACACAGTAAGAAGTTACCAAAATAATTCAGGAGTCCTAGAAACGACAGCAGCTCTGTCATGTTCTGTCGTCTCGGTGCATTCTTAATTGCCTCTGTCTTCGAATCGGTGGGCCTGATGCCGTCCGCCACGATTCTTCTCCCCAGGAACTCTACTTCAGGCACCAGGATAATGCACTTCAAGCATTTTAGCCTGAGCCCCACACGATTAAGCCGACTAAGAACCTCCTCCAGGTTCTGCAGGCCCCGACCTGTAACCAAGATGTGGTCCTGGAAGACCACGGTGCGCAGGGCCGACTTCAGCAAGCTTTCCATGTTCCTCTGGAATATCGCCGCGGCCGATCGAATCCCAAACAGGCATCTGTTGTAAATGAAGAGTCCTTTGTATGTGTTGATGCAGGTGAGGACTTTCAATGATTCCTCCAGCTCCTGCATCATGTAGGCCGAGGTCAAGTCCAGCTTCGTGAACGTTCTCCCTCCCGCCAGCGTCGCAAATAGGTCGGCTGCCTTTGGTAGCGGGTATTGATCCTGCAGTGAGAAACGATTGATAGTTACTTTGTAATCACCACAGATTCTGACGGTGCCATCTCCCTTAAGGACTGGAACAATCGGACTGGCCCACTCATTGAATTCGATTGGCAAAATGATGTCCTCTCGTTGCAGCTTGTCCAGCTCGATTTCCACCCTCTCTCTCATCATGTACGGTACTGCTCTCGCCTTGTGATGAATGGGTCGCGCCCCCGGAATCAAATTGATCTGCACTTTTGTTCCTTGGAACTTCCCAATGCCTGGTTCATACAGCGAGGGGAACTTGTTTAGGACCTGGGCACATGAGGTGTCGTTGACGGACGACAGTGCTCGTAAGTCGTCCCAGTTCCAGCGTATTTTTCCCAGCCAGCTCCTGCCGAACAGCATGGGGTCATCGCCTGGTAACTCGTGCACCACTCCATCATAGGAGACCTTTACGGTAGCAATGCCAATTACGGGAATCAGTTCCTTTGTGTACGTTCTCAGTTTAGTACGAATGGGAGTCAGGACTGGCCTTGAGGCTTTGCTGCACCACAATTTATCGAAAGTCTTTTTGCTCATTATGGACTGGCTTGTGCCCGTGTCCAGCTTCATGGATACCGGGAGTCCATTTAATTCAACCTTCAGCATTATCGGGGGAAACCTTGTGGTAAATGTGTGCACCCCATATACCTCTGCCTCCTCGGTCTGAGGCTCTGGTTTGTCGTGATCCACCGTGAATCTATCCTCCTCTGCAACATGGTGGTTTGCAGGATTAGCAGGGTTTGCAGCTCGTCTGCACATGAGTTGGAGGTGTCCCATTGTTCCACAGCCCTTGCATATGTATCCTTTGAAGCGGCATGAATAGAAACGATGATCACCCCCGCAGCACCAACAAGGTGTTAATGGCCTTGTATTCACCACCCTTGATGGTGGACTCTGAGTCATCTGCGGACGTACAGCTGCAGGCGTGTAAGTCCTGCGCTGTACATTTCGATTCGAAAACAACATTGCTTTGGTCACAGAACTTGCAGAAGTATTAGTGTGCTGAGGAATTTGTTTGGTATTGTCACTGGTGGCGATAAATGCCTGGGCTATTGCTATAGCTTTACTCAAGGTTGGGGTCTCTACAGTCAAAAGTTTGCGTAGTATTACTTCATGGCCAATGCCAAGTACAAAGAAGTCCCTGAGCATGTGCTCCAAGTGTCCTTCAAATTCACAATGTCCTGCAAGGCGCCTTAGCTCGGCGACGTAGCTCGCCACTTCCTGGCCTTCAAACGTCTTGTACGTGTAGAACCGATACCTCGCCATCAGAACACTTTCCTTCAGGTTTAGATGCTCCCGGACCAGTGTGCACAACTCATCGTATGACTTGTCTGTGGGTTTCACTGGAGCGAGCAGATTTTTCATGAGGCCATACGTTAGTGCCCCGGAAACGGTGAGGAGGATCGCCCTTCGTTTGGCAGCGTTCGCTTCTCCTTCCTGCTCGTTGGCCACAAACTATTGGTCGAGTCGCTTCACATAGGTTTCCCAATCATCTCCCTCCGAAAATTTCTCCAGGATGCCCACGGTTCTCTGCATTGTTGCGGTGGGGTTTGTCATCTGTATCTCGTCACCAGTTGTTATGTCTTGAATAAAGAGTCAGACTTGATACTGCAAGCCCAAAGTAAGGTGTGACTGTAGTCCTTTATTACAGATCTCAGAGTGCCTCTCCAGTCTATGAGGCCTCCTTATATACAGGTGCTCCCAAGGGACTGTGGGATCCCTTGGGACTCCAGGGGATAAGCCCTCTGGTGGTTAGACATGGTATTTACAAGTTTACATACATAACACTAACCTTTTGTATTTTATGCACCAGGACCCTGAGGTCCCGCTGTACTGCAGCACTTTGCAATTTTTCTCCATTTAAATAATAACTTGCTCTTCGATTTTTTTCTGCCAACGTGCATAACCTCACAATTTCCAACATTATACTCCATCTGCCAAATTTTTGCCCACTCACTTAGTCTGTCTATGTCCTTTTGCAGGTTTTTTGTATCCTCCTCACACATTGTTTTTCCTCGCATCTTTGTATCGTCAGCAAACTTGGCTACGTTATTCCCTTCATCCAAGTCATTAATATAGATTGTAAATAGTTGGGGTCCAAGCATTGATCCTTGCGGCACCCCACTAGTTACTGGTTGCCAACCCGAGAATGAGCCATTTATCCTGACTCTCTGTTTTTAAGCTGTGTGGCTACGGTTAATTGCTGGACGACATGTTAACTATGAGGTACGCAGCCTCATTATAATATTTAAATGGCCAACCCACCTCCTGGGAACGGTTTGGTCGCCCGCCCCCTGTCCGGCCTCCGTTAAAATCGTCGTAGGCAGGTTGGAGTTGGGTTGAGATTTTAAAAATTGTAACATCTCATCTGACTCCAACTCACCCGTTTTTTGTGGTTAAAGTTACCCCTTATAAGTGCAACTCTAGTGCTCACCAACCTCATGCAATGAGAAAATTTTGCATCTTCACAACTTTCCAAGGTGCGCTTGCCCACACCCTATTCAATGCCTCCTTTATCTCCTTTATAAGAAAGAAATCTCCAGTCTTTAGGTTCCAGATTTATTTCCTGGCCTGGACCTTCCCCCCCACCCCTCCCCTCTCCCCAACTTGCAGCCATCTGAAGGCCAGTACAATTAATCTTTCTTGGCATCCGACCTCCAATCCTATACTGAAACCAACTGAGCCAGAGAAGCAAGAGATCCCAATAAAGAGAGTCCTCATCCTGTCTCTATCCTTAGAGCTATGCCCTGATGTCATTGGTCGTATAAGGGGTGAGCAGAGATGCGGAACATCACAAGACTCTGGAACCAGCAGGGTTCCGTAACCAGGTCCCTGCCATTTAACTTGTACGTTCTGCCGAACTCCCACTGGACATACGGCGGGAGTCCAGTGGAACCCCCAAGTAAATTTAGGGCCCATATGTTAATAAGGAATGGTACAGAGAGAATGAGCCGTGAGCTAGACAGTTAATTTTTCAGCTGGCTAGATTGTATCCACTGACACAATTCCTTTACTTCAGACAATTTAATATAAATAAACTTGCATTCAATTTCCTGAGTTTTTCACATGGATCTCGCTGTGTGCTTAGCCTGCCCATTTAAATAGGCAGTAAAGGCCAATCACATCTAGTTCTTTAGGAAGTAATTTCTTAACATTGAACTACTGGAATTTTGTCTGCTGCTACCAGAAATGGCCAGTGGATTCAGTGCTCCTCGATTCCAGAGCTCTTTGGAGGTGGAAGAAAGGATGAGTGAAGACTGGTTTACCTGCACCTGACATTACCCACGAGGACTTGTTAACGGACTCAGGTGCAGCTACCTAAAACTGTCAGAAAAGAACAGCCTTCTGGGGCTCATGTTCACTAGGGAGGTAGTGACAAAGTTGTACAACAAACAGACCTGCAGACAACTTGCACTACAAGATCAACAGTGGCAGTGAAAGGCACAACCCTTCACTATATGCATCCAGGCTGACACAGGAAATATCTGCAACATCAGTCATTTTGCAGCACACAGATGCTTTTGTCAACAGGGCAAACACCTTTATCTCTTTCCCAAAAGAAAGGCAACAGCAAAATGCACTGCAGTTCTTCTGGCTTGGAGATTTTCCCTAAGTTCAGTGGGTTATTAATGCCACCCATGTGGCCAGGAAGCACAAGGCCTTCCACTCCATCAATGTCCAGGTAGTCACTGAATCATGCAGGTCCAGTTCCTAGGCAACAGTTGCCATTCTTTTATTTTATAGCAGTCCCCTGTGTCTGGTTATTTAAAGGACTAGGCAGACTTGAAGGATGGTTCTTAGCAGACAAAGGCTACTCTCTGGCTAATGGCACCTTTCCGAAACCCATATTCAGAAACTGAATTCAGATAAAACAAGGCGCATAAATGTATCAGGCTAATGATAGAACATCTTGCTTACCTGAAACAACACTTAAAATGCCTGGACAGATCAGCAGGTGTCTTGCAGTACAGCTATGTCAGAGTCTCTAAGATTGTTGTTGACTGCTACATGCTCCATTGTTTTTTCTATCAATGGAGGCCTAACCATGGAGAAACCCACTCTACAGCCAACCCCACAGGATAACATTAACAATAATCCAGAGGATGCCACTACAGATACATATTTGCAGCCATTAAGAGTAGTACACCAGGCTGTCACAGAGAAGACAATTATTTAAGTGCCTGAGACACTCATTTTACTAATAAACCTTGTCCACATGTGTGCATGCAATGGCCTAATGTACCACTCCAACATTGTTCTGTGCTTCACCTCAATTGCCATGGCAGTCCATCCTTCAATTTGCAACTGCATTATTCTGCACCATCATAAAGCAACTCTCTTTTAAAAAAAAGTTCAAATAGCGTACAAAAACAGTTTTTTTCCCCTGTAAGTACATAGAATGACTTGTGGATTTGTGTTAAGTGTTTTTCACACTGAGGCCTTGTTTTGATGACACACATCAAGGTTGGTTTGGCTATTTCTGAGTATTGAATAATAGTTAAATTAAAACTTCATTTTAAAGGTTCCAAATTCATGTCACAAATTGAAGTTGTGGCACATTATAGAGTAGAAAATTCATAATGTCTGCAGCCACGGTGAAACGGTACACGTCAGGACATTGCCAATACACTGCCCACAGCCATTCATTGTGATTTTGCAATGCTGGGAGCTCGCATTACCTCTATTGCTGTAGCGATTTAAAGAATTGCAGCATCCATTTAAAGGGAAATTATCATTGAAAGACAGGAAAAAAAACATTCATCCAGCAAAGAGTGTCTCTGCATAACTGACGGAATGTGTCAGGAACTAAATGGCTAGATTTTCAGATATTGAAGTGGAGGCATTGCTGTAGGTCATGGATATGAGCACCAACCACTCTGGACTGCTCCCTGTGGGGATGGTGTTGTGGAGCACCATACAGGAAAACCCTTGTTTTCCCCACTTCTTATATGAACTCCTCAACTGCTGCATCTGTAAATCTTCCTCAGCATTGCCCTATAATGTAAATGAAAACAGTGGCCCCGAATTTCCTCAAGGTCCACCAGACTCCTGCTGTAACTCCGCAGGAATCCAGCAGAACCTACCAATCAAGGGCGGAGACCAGTTTATAGTCGATCACGTTGATTCCAGAATTTCCCAGTTGACCTTGGAAGGAGTGGAATCTCTGCCTGACCTTACAAGGCCTATGACACCAAGGAAGAGGAGCCAGGAGTAGGGACATTCTATGCTGGGAGTTCTCACTTCCCCAGCGCAGTACAATTTCTGGAGGTCAGTGCACTGAGACAGATGAGGTTGACTGGCAAGTGAACTAGGTGCAACTGGGTGGACCAAGCAGGTGGGGGGGGGAGGGGGGGGGATGGGGGTCCAGACCTGGGAAGTGGCCTGAATGCTCAAAGAAATGATAAGGTTTTAAATTAGATTGGCTTCCTTACACACAGAGAGGCAAAGGTAGGACACATTGGGTATTCAGAGGGGACTGGTCTGGCCCATTTTCCCTTCCGCCACCCCGCCCCCCAAATGATGGGTAGTCACCAGCTCTTCCGGCGGTAAGGAGTAGGTGGTCCTCGGAGATGGGTCCTTAGTGACAGAGGTGCTCGCTGGCTCTATGTAAATTAGGTGTTCTCCCAGAAACTCCAGTGGAGTCAGCGCTTGGTGGTATCACAGGGCAATGTTCCTTGTTACTTTTTTTTGAGTACTCGACCCCTTTAAGGGGTTGCGCAGCCCATTCAATCTTCCGCGCATGTGCGTTTTTTCCATTGAGAATCCAGCAATCGGTCTGCACGGGAGCTTCAGACAGCTGGGCAGAAGCACAGCTTAATGGGAATATTGCCACAGGGTACGATACTGATGTAACCAGTGAGATTGCTGCCTTCAGGTTTTTGGGGTCAACAGCTTTACAAATTATTTTTGCTGTCTGATAAATAAAACAACTTAGTGTTTTGTTCTGGCCTTGTCTCACTAATGTGTAAACAATCTGCCTACTGAATGATTAGTGAGCACGTGGAAAAGACACAAAGAGACTCCTGCTCCTCGCAGCCCCAGAAAAATGAAGAGAAACTCAGCTCATCTTTGTGCACAGTACGTGCTCCACCCATCTCAGTCCAAAAGTGTCAGTTAAGGTTTGTTGTACATTATAGGACTCAGATTAGCATTTTAAATGGGCCTACCACCTGGCTCAAGGGCTACTGCGGCTGCCCACACAAGGAAAGTGGCCACTTAGAAAAGATAACCGAGGACTGTAGATATATATAAACTGGTATTGCAGCATGATAAAAATTTGAGGCCAAAAAAGGAAGAACCGATAGTCTATATTATTGGAGAACCACTTTTCTGAGCTCATATCTCAGCTGCATTGCTGTGCAGAGACGCCAAGGCATTTTCTCACAACACAACAACTTGCATTTATATAGTGCCTTTAAAGCAGTAAAATGTCCCAAGGTGTTTGACAGCAGTATTATCAAACAAAATTTCATTCTGAGCCACATGAGATATTAGGACATGAAAGAGGTAGATTTTAAGGAGCATCGTAAAGGAGGCGAGAGAGCTAGCGAAGGGCAGAGATTTTGGGAGAGAATTCCAGAGCTGGGGCCTAGACAGCTGAAGCCTTGGTCACCAAAGGTGGAGCGATAAAAATCAGGCATGCTCAAGAGGCTTGAATTGGAGGAGCGCAGAGATCTTGGAGGGTTGTAGGGTTAGAGGAGGTCACAGATAGGGAGGGGCAAGGACATGGAGGGATTTGAAATCAAGGATGAGAATTTTTAAATAGAGGCATTGCCGGACCAGCTAAAACAATGGTGAAGTGTGAATGGGATGGTGTGAGTTAGGACAGCTGAGTGGAAAGGAAGATAAGAGCAAGAATCATAGAAACATAGAAGTAACAGCACAGAAGGAAGCCATTAACTGTACTGTCCGTGTGCCAGTGCTAATTCTTGAAGTCGACCATCTGAACTGCTGGAGTAATCCCTAAGCTGGTTTTCTCCTCCTTTTAGTGGCTGAACCAAATTGGAAAAAGACCAAGGAGCTGGCCTCCTGCCTAATCTTTTGACCACAAATGTTACGAGGTGAAGGGGAACCAAAGGGTAGAGAGACAGAGGGGAAATTAGAGAGAAAATTCCCGAAAAAAAATTCAAAGAACTCCAGGGGTATTCTCTTCGATTGCATCTGCCCATATCGTCCATTTCACAGGTTAGCAGATGAAAGAAAGCTAGAGCCAGAAGAAGCTCTATAAATTAGATTACTTAAAAAGTAATTGGTGCCAAAAGGAAACAAATTATCTGGTACTCAGTTAAGCTAGATGCCTATTCCAACATTAAAGTCTTACTTTTATGGTTAATATATATCACTAGAAACAAACTGGAACAAATACTCCAATTTTCACGAATGTCCAAGTAAATCCCTGGCCTAACAGTGCATTGTTTAAATCCTGACAACTAAGGATTTTTTCCAACATTTCTGTTAAGCTGTTCCAGTCAATCGAAGTGAGTTGAACTCGTCATCCAGGAAGCAACTCACACCATCATCTATGGAACAGTCCACTCTCAGCAGGGGGAGCAAACCTATTTCAGTAATTACATTGAAATACATATATTTTTAATTTTAATAACTGGCCATTTTAATTGGAATAGGGGATTAATTATATTTCTGAATTTAATAAGCATGTCATCAGTGATGTTGGTTGGTTAAAAAAGTCCATAAAGTAACTCAACTCTACAAACAAATCCCCTCAAAAATATTGACAGCTTAATATTTAGCTTTACTATTTGCATAGGAAATGCAAATAATCAATGGTAAATGATTTAAAGTCTGTTTTTAATATTGTTTAGTATAAAGCACAGTTTGGCATTTTTCCTCAAAGCATTACGGATAAAAATGGCAATCTACTATGCTCTAGACTTCTGTAATGACTTGAGCAGCACTGCCCTCTCTATTCAGTGGCCATGTACATTAGCTGCAAGGTTAGCTGTCTTATGTTAGCCCCTATCACAAACCAAAATTATTAATGGAATTAATTTTTATTTGTTCATAGGAAGTGGGTGACACTGGCAAGACTGCATTTAGTGCTCACATCTCATTGCCCTGAGAAGCTGGTAGTGGGCTTTCTCCTTGAGCCATTGTAGCACTTGTAATGATGACCCTTCTACAATGGTGTAATGTAGAGAATTTTGGGGTCCATCAAATCTTTTTCTTATTCTTCTTAGTGATTGTTTACAACTGAGTGGCTTGCTAGAACACGTCAGAGGACATTAACAGACAGTGTGGGGCAAAACAAGTAGAGGTAACAGGCTGCATTAGTGACTCAGGTTTTATGACAATCTGGCAAGTTTCATGGTCATTTTTCTGGTGCAGATTAGCAGATTTGTTGAAGTTAATGGTGGGATTTGAACTAGTCCGGCAACTTATCTTGCTCAGGATCAATCTTCCACACCAAATGTTAATGCACCCCTAAGCTGAAATATGAACTAATAAATAAAGTGAGTGTCTCAAAAATAAACATGGCTCTGAGCTGTAAAGCATATTCAGTGCTGTTACACTGTGATTTTGATTCAAGGACTCTAGGATTGATGAGCCGGGTCTGCACTGCAGAGCTGCAGAAAAACAGGTCAAACATTATCGCAGTGAATATAAATCTAAGATTTCCAGCAACTTTGCTGTTTTACTGGTCTATGAAGATCTCACTATGCTTTGTATAAGCTAGACAAATGATCCACTGTTCAAACACATACACAAACATGTGAGTGTCACATGAAGAATTAGTCTCAGAATTTTCTCACCCTTTATCATAAGTATTTATACACAGGAAGCCCTACAGGGACTTTTAATTGTCTACTTGAACTAATTGAATACAGAAATATAATTAACATTCTATGAACAAATGGAAAACAAACCAGCCAGTTTGTGCTGTGGATAACTAGTATTATGTCACCCATCTGAAGTAAACAACATCCCACATCACATATAGGTTGTTGCAGTATTTGATGCTCTTACTGACATATGGAGCAACAGATAGTGGGCAAATTAGTTGCAAGGCTATAATTCAAGCATAGGACTCAGATAATATCATACATCATTAAAAATAGCTCTGGCAGTTTATGAATATTGGCAGAATCCTAAACTTGAATTACAGGTTTAAACATACTGCCAGCTATGTGTTATTAATTAGGTGCAGAGTCGAAAATCCAGAGTTCCAAAATCAAGAATGTTCCGGAATCCGGACTCCGGATCAATCAGTGGCAGGGTCGCCTGGAATCCGCAAAATGTTCCGGAATCCAGACCCGCCAAACCTGCCGACCTTGGGCCTCGCCTCACCACCGCTCGTCTCGCCCTGCTGGCCACCACTGCCCTTACCTCATCACCCGAACACCACCTCAACGGCGGGGCCCGCTCGAACACCTCCTCGGCGGCAAGGCCCGCCCGAACAGCTCCTCGGCGGCAAGGCCCGCCCGAACAGCTCCTCGGCGGCAAGGCCCACCCGAACAGCTCCTCGGCGGCAAGGCCCACCCGAACAGCTCCTCGGCGGCAAGGCCCTCCCGAACAGCTCCTCGGCAGCAAGGCCCGCCCGAACAGCTCCTCAGCGGCAAGGCCCGCCCGAACAGCTCCTCGGCGGCAAGGCCCGCCCGAACAGCTCCTCAGCGGCAAGGCCCGCCCGAACAGCTCCTCGGCGGCAAGGCCCGCCCGAACAGCTCCTCGGCGGCAAGGCCCGCCCGAACAGCTCCTCAGCGGCAAGGCCCGCCCGAACAGCTCCTCAGCGGCAAGGCCCGCCCGAACAGCTCCTCGGCGGCAAGGCCCGCCCGAACAGCTCCTCGGCGGCAGGGCCCACTCGAACACCTCCTCGGCGGCAAGGCCCGCCTGATCAGCTCCTCGGCGGCAAGGCCCGCCTGATCAGCTCCTCGGCGGCAAGGCCCGCCTGAACAGCTCCTCGGCGGCAGGGCCCACTCGAACACCTCCTCGGCGGCAAGGCCCGCCCGAACAGCTCCTCGGCGGCAAGGCCCGCCTGAACAGCTCCTCGGCGGCAGGGCCCGCCTGAACAGCTCCTCGGCGGCAGGGCCCAGTCGAACACCTCCTCGGCGGCAAGGCCCACTCGAACACCTCCTCGGCGGCAGGGCCCACTCGAACAGTTCCTCGGCGGCAGGGCCCACTCGAACACCTCCTCGGCGGCAAGGCCCGCCTGATCAGCTCCTCGGCGGCAGGGCCCACTCGAACACCTCCTCGGCGGCAAGGCCCGCCTGATCAGCTCCTCGGCGGCAGGGCCCACTCGAACACCTCCTCGGCGGCAAGGCCCGCCTGATCAGCTCCTCGGCGGCAGGGCCCACTCGAACACCTCGTCGGCGGCAAGGCCCGCCCGAACAGCACCTCGGCGGCAGGGCCCACTCGAACACCTCCTCGGCGGCAAGGCCCGCCCGAACAGCTCCTCGGCGGCAGGGCCCGCTCGAACACCTCCTCGGCGGCAGGGCCCACTCGAACAGCTCCTCGGCGGCAGGGCCCATCCGAACACCTCCTCGGCGGCAAGGCCCGCCCGAACAGCTCCTCAGTGGCAAGGCCCACTCGAACACCTCCTCGGCGGCAGGGCCCACTCGAACACCTCCTCCGCGGCAAGGCCCGCCTGATCAGCTCCTCGGCGGCAAGGCCCGCCTGATCAGCTCCTCGGCGGCAAGGCCTGCCTGATCAGCTCCTCGGCGGCAAGGCCCGCCTGATCAGCTCCTCGGCGGCAAGGCCCGCCTGAACAGTTCCTCGGCGGCAGGGCCCACTCGAACACCTCCTCGGCGGCAAGGCCCGCCTGATCAGCTCCTCGGCGGCAGGGCCCACTCGAACAGCTCCTCGGCGGCAGGACCCATCCGAACACCTCCTCGGTGGCAAGGCCCGCCCGAACAGCTCCTCGGTGGCAAGGCCCACTCGAACACCTCCTCGGCGGCAGGGCCCACTCGAACACCTCCTCGGCGGCAGGGCCCACTCGAACACCTCCTCGGCGGCAGGGCCCACCCGAACAGCTCCTTGGCGGCGGGGCCCACTCGAACACCTCTTCAGTGGCGGGGCCCACTGGAACACCTCCTCGACGGCGGGGCCCACTCAAACACCTCCTCGGCGGTGGGGCCCGCCCGAACACCTCCTCGGCGGCAGGGCCCACTCGAACACCTCCTCGGCGGTGGGGCCCGCCCGAACAGCTCCTCGGCGGCGGGGCCCACTCGAACACCTCTTCAGTGGCGGGGCCCACTGGAACACCTCCTCGACGGCGGGGCCCACTCAAACACCTCCTCGGCGGTGGGGCCCGCCCGAACAGCTCCTCGGCGGCGGGGCCCACACGAACACCTCTTCAGTGGCGGGGCCCACTCGAACACCTCCTCGACGGCGGGGCCCACTCGAACACCTCCTCAGCGGCGGGACCCACTCAAACACCTCCTCGGCGGCAAGGCCCGCCCGAACAGCTCCTTGGCTACGGGGCCCACTCGAACACCTCCTCGGCGGCGGGACCCACTCGAACACCTCCTCGGTGGCAAGGCCCGCCCGAACAGCTCCTCAGCGGCAGGGCCCACTCGAACACCTCCTCGGTGGCAAGGCCCGCCCGAACAGCTCCTCAGCAGCAGGGCCCACTCGAACACCTCCTCGGCGGCAGGGCCCACCCGAACAGCTCCTTGGCGACGGGGCCTGCCCGAACAGTTCCACTACGGCAGGGCCCACCCGAAGAGCTCCTTGACGACAGGGCCCCACCCGACGATCTCATCGACCTGGCTCGAACAGTTCCTCGGCAGGGACTTCCCCCCCCCCCCCAACCAACCCCCTATCCCCCCCTCTTTCTGATGTTCTGAATTCTGGAAATACCCGAACCTGGGCTCGGGTGTTTCCAGATTCGTGACGTCAGAAAGACGATCGAAAGTCCAGAAAAGTCCGGATTCCAGAACGGCCTCGGTCCCGAGGGTTCCGGATTCTTGACGCTGTACCTGTACTACATACTGAATAGCTGATGGAAAGAAAATCTACTTTTCTAACTGCCATGTGATGGGCACATTGAATAGCTTAGGTGAAAGAGTGTTAAGGTTCACTCTGATATTTAACCAGTGGGAATATAGCATCACATGACTAGTATCGTAGTAAAATTAGATTGTTTTAATCTTCAGCAGCAGGGTACCAGTACAGGAACCGTGGAGTTTATATTACACAGTCAGATGATACCCTAAGCTGTGAGAGTAAATATTGACTGGTTTGTAAAACCCTCATCTAACTGCCAAATTATGATTACAGTCTTGAAATCACTCTAATGCAAATGATTGTATTTATATATCTTCCCTCTCTTCTTCTGACACCATTGTTCATGCCAGGCTGTGATTCCACAGGCAGAAGATGCCCTGCAGCACCTCACTCGTGTTGTGTATGGAGAATGAGTCAGACTGAACACTGTGAGCTCAAAGTAAAGTGTGACCTTACCCTTTTATTGCAGGTCTCCAGAGTGTCTCTCCAACCTGTGAAGCCTCCTTATATACCTGTGCGCTCAAGGAATTATGGGATCCCTTGGGACTCCAGGGGATGAGCCCTCTGGTAGCTGTACAGAGTAAATACAAGTCCACATATATAACAACATGCACCCCCCCCCAAAGTCAATAGTGTAACTACTTACAATATGAGTCGATCTGGGACCCTTCTTGCCCTGGTTGATCATCTCGGTGTGAAAGCTGGTGTTGTTGAATCATTTGTTGGGCCCTCGCTGGGCTGCTGTGCAGCTGGCCTTGCTGGGCTGCCTGGTGTGTTGGGCCCTGCTGGGCTGCTGTGGATGATGGGTTCTGCTTCGTGGTCAACTGAGGTGCCGGTTGCCACTGGTGTGTATGTTGGAGGATCAAAAAAGGTAGGGTCCAAGGTGGGTTGCTCAGGATAGTCCGTGAATCTGAGTTTGATTTGGTCCAAGTGTTTCCGGTGAATGAGTCCATTTGAAAGTTTGACCCAAAACACCTTGCTCCCCTCTTTGGCCATGACACTGCCAGGAAGCCACTTGGGACCTTGTCCATAATTTAATACAAATACAGGATCATTGATTTCAATCTCGCGTGACACATTTGCGCTATTATGGTATGCACTTTGTTGAAGCCGCATGCTCTCTACTTGTTCATGTAGATCAGGTGAACTAACGAGAGCCTTGTCTTAAGTGCTCTTTTCATGAGCAGTTCAGCAGGTGGGATCCCAGTGAGTGAGTGGGGTCTCGTGCGGTAGCTAAGCAGGACTTAGGATAGGCGAGTCTGCAGTGAGCCTTCAGTTACCCTCTTCAAGCCTTGCTTGATGGTTTGCACTGCTCTCTCTGCCTGACCATTGGACGCTGGTTTAAACGGGGCAGATGTGACATGTTTGATCCCCTTACGGGTCTTGAATTCTTTGAATTCAGCACTGGTAAAACATGGCCCGTTGTCACTCACCAGGACATGGGGTAAGCCGTGAGTGGCAAACATGGTCCGCAGGCTTTCAGTAGTATAAGCGGACGTGCTAGCCGACATTATCTCACATTCAATCCACTTGGAGTACACATCTACAACCACAAGGAACATTTTATCGAAGAACGGGCCTGCATAGTCGACGTGTACCCTAGACCACGGTTTGGAGGGCCAAGACCATAAACTTAGCAGCGCCTCCCTGGGTGCATTGCTTAACTGCGAGCATGTATTACATCTGTGAATGCAGGACTCTAAGTCCACATCGATACCGGGTCACCACACATAGGATCTGGCTATCGCTTTCATCATTACGATGCCTGGCTGGGTACTGTGGAGGTCATTGCTGAAGATATTTCTGCCCTTCTTGGGGACCACTACTCGATTGCCCCACAGATGGCAGTCTGCCTTTATAGACATTTCATCTTTGCACCGCTGGAACGGCTTTATTTCTTCCTGCATTTCCACTGGGACATTGGACCAGCTCCCGTAAAGCACACGGCATTTGACTAGAGATAATAAGGGGTCCTGGCTTGTCCAGGTTTTGATCTGCCGGGCAGTGACGGGTGATTGCTCACTCTCAAATGCTTCCATAACCATGGCTAGATCTGTGGGTTGCGCCATTTCCACCCCCGTGGTGAGCAATGGCAGCCTACTGAGAGCATCGGCGCAGTTTTCTGTGCCTGGCCTGTGGTGGATGGCTTGGTTGTATACGTACAACCTGAGCGCCCATCTCTGGATGCGGCCGATGCGTTAGTATTTATCCCTTTACTCTCGGAAAACAGGGATATAAATGGCTTATGGTCAGTTTCCAATTAGAATTTTAGCCCAAACAGGTATTGATACATTTTCTTTATCCCATTGACACACGCTAATGCTTCTTTTTCAATCATGCTTTAGGCTCTCTCAGCCTTCTGGATGCATAAGCAACCGGTTGCAGTTTCCCGAAATCATTAGCTTGTTGCATATGACGACGCATCACATGCTAGTACCAAACGCTTACATGGATCATACAACACAAGCAATTTGTTTGAGCATAACAATGTTCTCGCTTTTACAAAGGCATTTTCTTGGCTTTTGCCCCAAACCCATTCGCCCCCTTTTCGTAGTAAGACATGTCGTGTTTCTAGCAGTGTGCTGAGACCCAGTAAGAAGTTACCAAAGTAGTTCAAGAGTCCCAGAAACGACCGCAGCTCCGTCACGTTCTGTGGCCTCGGTGCATTCTCGATTGCCTCCGTCTTCGCGTTGATGGGCCTGATGCCGCCCGCCGCAATCCTCCTTCCCAAGAATTCCACTTCAGGCGCCAGGAAAACGCACTTTGAGCGTTTTAACCTGAGCCCCACGCGGTTGAGTCGACTAAGAACCTCCCCCTGGTCTGCAGATGCTCGACTATGTTCTGACTTATGACCAAGATATCATCCTGGAAGACCACGGTGTGCGGGACCGACTTCAGTAAACTTTCCATGTTTCTCTGGAATATCGCCGCCGCTGATTGGATTCCAACCGGGCATCTGTTATAAACAAAAAGACCTTTGTGCGTGTTGATGCAGGTGAGGGCCTTCAATGACTCCTCCATTTCCTGCGTCATGTAGGCTGAAGTCAGATCCAGCTTCGTGAATGTCTTTCCTCTCGCCAGCATTGCAAAGAGGTCGTTGGCCTTTGGTGGTGGGTATTGGTCCTGCAGGGAGAAACGATTCATAGTTACTTTGTAAACGCCACAGATTCTGACGGTGCCGTCTCCCTTGAGGACTGGGACAATAGGACTGGCCCACTCGCTGAACTCGATCGGTGAAATGATGCCCTCTCTAGCTCGATCTCTACCCTTTCTCTCATCATGTACAGTACTGCTCTCGCCTTGTGATGGATGGGTTGCGCCCCCGGAATTAGGTGGATCTGCACTTATGCTCCTTGGAATTTCCCGATGCCTGGTTCGAACAGCGAAGGAAATTTGTTTAAGATCTGGGCACACGAAGTGTCGTCAGCGGGCAATAGCACTCGGACGTCATCCCAGTTCCAGCGTATCTTTCCCAGCCAGCTCCTGCCGAGCAGCGTGGGACTGTCGTCTGGTACCACCCAGAGTGGTAGCTTGTGCACCGCTCCATCGTAGGAGACATTTATGGTAGCACTGCCGAATACAGGAATCAGTTGTTTCGTGTAAGTTCTTAGTTTTGTGCAAACTGGAGTTAAGACTGGCTTTGAGGCCTTGTTGCACCTTTTGAAAATCTTTTTGCCCATGATGGACTGGCACGCGCCCGTGTCCAGCTCCATTTACACTGGGAGTCCATTTAGTTCAACATTCAGCATTATCAGGGGACTTTTTTTTAAATTTCAAAATATACTTTATTCATATAAAAATTTGCACAATATATTGGAAGGCAGTTCAGTACATTTGGATGCGGTCAGCAGTTCCGTTCAATAGATTTGCTTGCTTTACATTTCGAGGTACATTTCAGTACAATCCAGGATACATTGTAATACAGTCATCATATTGCTTTGCTGGTGGCACTATACGGTACATGGAATGGGTGAGGGTACAGTTACATTTCTTTGCAACATACATTACTAAACAGAACTTGCATTATACATGGCACTACATAGGTTTTTTTCAGATCATGGTGCTCTATGTATACAAAAAGTTTACAAGTACAGCCCGAGGGGAGTTTTATACTGATTCCAGCCCCTGGGTTTATTGTGACGGAAGGGCTTTAAACTGTGGCTCTTCCCCACCGTGCCTTTGCGGTGGCTGCACCAATTTTTAGTGCGTCCCTCAGCACGTACTCCTGGAGCTTGGATTGCGCCAGTCTGCAACACGCAGATGTGGACATCTCCTTGCTCTGGAAGACCAGCAAGTTTCGGCAAGACCAAAGTGCGTCTTTCACCGAGTTGATGGCCCTCCAGCAGCAGATATTGTCTGTCTCGGTGTGTGTCTGGGAACAGCCCATAGAGCACAGAGTCCTGTGTTACGGAGCTGCTTGGGATGAACCTCGACAGCAACCACTGCATCTCCACCCAGACCTGCCTTGCAAAGGGGCAATCCCAAAGGAGATGGATGACTGTCTCGTCCGCACCACAGCCAACTCAGGGGCAGAGTGCCGTGTCTCTGAAACCCCAGCTGTGCATGAAGGATCTGACGGGTAGGGCCCTGCTCACCGCCAACCAAGCTACATCTTGGTGCTTGTGTGAAAGCTCTCGCAATGAGACGTTCTGCCAGACGAGTTCGACAGTCTGCTCGGGGAACCACCCGACAGGGTCCACCCTCTCCTTCTTTCGTAGGGCGTCCAGGACCTTACGTGCCGACCACTGCTTTATGGCCTTGTGGTCAAAGGGGTTTTTTCTGAAAAACTTTTCCACGGTGGACAGGTGGACAGGCATGGTGCAACTGGTGGGGGCGTTTCGCGGCAGCGTGGCCAGGCCCATCCTTCGCAACACCGGGGACAGGTAGAACCTCAGCACGTAGTGACACTTGGTGTTTGCATACCGGGAGTCGGTGCACAGCTTGATGCAGCCGCACACAAAGGTGGCCATCAGGATGAGGGCCACGTTCGGAACATCCTTTCCTCCACTGTTGAGAGATTTGTACATCGTGTCTCTGCGGACACGGTCCATTTTGGACCTCCAGACAAAGTGGAAGACGGCCCGGGTGACTGCCACAGCACCGGAGCGTGAGATAGGCCAGACCTGCGCCACGTACAACAACACCAAGAGCACCTCACTCCTGATGACCAGGTTCTTTCCTGCGATGGAGAGGGAGCGCAGCTTCCACCATCCCAGTTTTTGTTTCACTTTGACGGTACGCTCTTCCCAGTTTTTGGCGCACGCCCCGTCCACTCCGAACCATATTCCCAACACCTTCAGGTAATCTGGCTTAACGGTGAAGGGAATAAAGGATCGGTCGGCCCAGTTGCCAAAGAACATGGCCTCGCTTTTGCTGCGATTGACCTTCGCTCCCGAGGCCAGTTCAAACTGGTCACAGATTGTGAGCAATCTGTGGACTGACTGCAGATCCGAGCAAAAGACGGTGACGTCGTCCATGTACAGGGAGGTCTTGACCTGAGCGTCTCCGCTGCCTGGGATCATCACCCCTCTAATGCTCGCATCCTTCCTGATGGACTCGGCAAAGGGTTCGATACAGCACACAAACAAGACAGAGGAGAGGGGACAGCCTTGCCTGACTCCAGACCTGATCGGAAAGCTTTCAGTTTCCCACCCGTTGATTAGAACTGTGCTACTGATGTCTGTGTAGAGCAGTGGATCCAATTGCGGATACCCTCCCTAAACCCCATCTTGGAGAGCACATCCATCAGGTACGTGTGCAATATCCTGTCAAAGGCCTTCTCCTGGTCCAAGCTGATTAAACAGGTGTCCACCCTCCTGTCCTGCACGTAGGCGATCGTATCCCTGAGTAGCGCTGGACAATTCGTGGTGAATGTGTACACCCCTTGTACCTCTGCCTCCTCTATCTGAGGCTCTGGTTCATCCTCCATGGATCTGTCCTCCTCTGCAACATGGTGGTTTGCAGGTTTAACAGGCTTTGCAGCTCACCTGCACACTCGTTGGAGGTGTCCCATTGTTCCACAGCCCTTGCAAATGTACCCTTTGAATCGGCATGAATGGAAATGATGATCACCCCCGCCAACAAGGTGTTAATGGCCTTGCATTGATCACTCTTGATGGTGAACTCTGAGTCATCTGCGGATGTGCAGCTGCAGGTATGTGTGACCTGCTCTGTACATTACGATTCAAAAACAACATCACTTTGTTCACAGTACTTGTAGCAGCACTTGTGTGCTGAGAGATTTACTTCATATTGTCACTGGTGGCAATGAGCGCCTGGGCTATCGCTATGGCCTTACTCAAGTTGGGATCTCTACAGTCAAAAGTTTGCGAAGTATGGTTTTGTGGCCAATGCCAAGTACGAAAAAGTCTCTGAGCATTTGCTCCAAATGTCCTTCAAATTCGCAATGTCCTGCAAGGCGTCTTAGCTCGGCGACATAACTCGCTACTTCCTGACCTTCAGACCTTTTGTAGATGTAGAACCGGTACCTCGCCATCAGAACACTTTCCTTCAGGTTCAAATGCTCTCAGACCAGTGTGCACAAATTGTCATATATGATTTCTCCATGGGTTTTGCTGGAGTGAGCAGATTCTTCATGAGGCCATACGTTGGTGCCCCACAGACGGTGAGGAGAATCGCCCTTCGTTTGGCAGCGCTCTCTTCCCCATCTAGCTCGTTGGCCACGAGGTATTGGTCGAGTCACTCCACAAAAGTTTCCCAATCATCTCCCTCCTAGAATTTTGCCAGGATGCCCACTGTTCTCTGCATCTTTGGGTTCACTATCTGTATCTCGTCGCCAGTTGCTGTGTATGGAGAAAGAGTCAGACTGAACACTGTGAGCTCAAAGTAAAATGTGATCTTAGTCTTTTATTGCGGGTCTCCAGAGTACCTCTCCAACCTGTGAAGCCTCCTTAAATACCTGTGCTCCCAAGGGATTATGGGATCCCTTAGGACTCCAGGGGATGAACCCTCTGGTGGCTGTACAGAGCAAATACAAGTCCACATATATAACAACTCGCATGGCCATTTCTTATGTGTAAGCCCAGTTAGACTATTCCACCACAGGGGCATCACAGTCAAATCTGATCCTGCCCTCAACCAATGCCCACATATGCACACATTCCACCAGAGATCATTGGACAGCAATCAGAAGTGGAAAACCTGATTTTTCTCTCTCTAACCCAGGATGCCTAGGCTATTAGTACCACCATTACTGATGTCCTGCTAGAGATCAGTTAACTTCACACATACCAGGCATCACTTGAGATAATTGTATCTGTATGATTCAATTGTATACTATACAGTCCATTCAACAGTTAAGCCATGAGGGAAACTTATTTTTACATGACAGTAAATTAATTGAGTGGTTTTGTTTAGATTTCGATCCTTTTTGTTTTACTGCCTGTGTCAAGGTCAGCATATAATTGATGTGGGATGATATCGTGGCTAAAGGACTAACAATTGTGATATAATCATTGCAAGTCCATCAGAAAATAATTTTCAGTAGATTATGAGAAAGTTCAACATCTATATTAAAATCATTGAGTTAGTGACATTATCACAGCTCCATGCAAATCTTGATGCAAATTTAAAATATGAGTCCAAGGTTTAGCCTTGCATCAGTGGTAAGAAGATTGTGGTTTCAAATCCCAACTCCAGAGACTTGTGCAGTACTGACGGAGTGCTGCACTGTTGGATAAGAACATAAGAACATAAGAAATAGGAGCAGGAGTAGGCCAAATGGCCCCTCGAGCCTGCTCCGCCATTTAATACGATCATGGCTGATCTGATCATGGACTCAGCTCCACTTCCCCGCCCACTCCACATAACCCCTTATCCCCTTATCACTTAAGAAATTGTCTATTTCTGTTTTAAATTTATTCAATGCCCCAGCTTCCACAGCTCTCTGAGGCAGCAAATTCCACAGATTTACAACCCTCAGAGAAGAAATTTCTCCTCATCTCTGTTTTAAATGGGCGGCCCCTTATTCTAAGATCGTGCCATCTAGTTCTAGTCTCCCCCATCAGTGGCATCTCTTTGATAACACGTTAAACCGAGGCACTGACTGCCCTCTGCAGTGGATATAAAAGATTCCATGGCACTACTGACAGGGAATTTTCTTGTTCTCTGGGTAAATATTTATCCCTCAACCAACATCACTAAAACTTGATTATCTGGTCATTATCTCATTGCTGTTTGAAGGACCTTGCTGTGCACAAAATGGCTGCTGCATTTCCAATATTAGAACAGTAAATACACTTCAAAAAGTATTTCATTGGCTGCAAAATGCTTTGAGACATCCTGAAAGGTGCTATATAAGTATAAATTCTCGCTTTCTTGACATTGAAATCAATGGATAATGCTGTCATGGTATTGCCTATTCCTGCTGCTCCAAAGGTGGCGCTGTAACCCCTCTCACTTGTTTTGTCAGCTTCTCCTGCCCACCACTGCTGCCTCCTGCCTCCCTCCTCAATCACTCCAGGATCTCTCATACACCCTATTGCCTTGTTCTGCGCCCACTTGTTGCTTTGCCCAACTAACTATGAGCAACACCACAGGAAGTTCACTAATATTATAGCATATTTTAATCATCACCAGGAAACTCCTTCAACATAAAAACTACATTTTGTTATTTTGCATTGCATCTGCACATCTTCCTACCTCTAAGTATTGTCCTACATGGGTACTGTACAATGCAAAACCATCAGCTCCCTGCAAGACCATCAGCAGGCCAGGGCCATTACAGGGAGCAGCGTGCGGTGGCATACCACTGCAGGGAGCAGCGCGTGCTGCTGCAGGAGGGTGATGGCTGCGAAGCCAGGTCTTCGATTGTAGTGCGGGCAGGCACAGCAAGAGGGACGAAGGAGCGGCAAGAGTTTGTAGATGGAAGTGACCAGGGCCCAGGAGAGGTGAGAGTTTGGGGCTTAGAAGAGGTGAGGGCCCAGCGACAGCATGGGCCAGCCCACACTGCGATATGTGTGCGTGCTAGGACCGTGCAGCACAGCAGGTCTCCAGTCGTCGTGGGTAATCCTTGCCACTGGACCAAGACCTAGCTCTGTCAAGCCCGTGCGGTGACTGGTGTGCAATGGCCACCACACGTTAAAAAAATCCATGCACAGGCATCTTCCACCCTTCAAGATGTAGTTCTGGATCTGGAATATTAGTTCGGGGTCTGGAACATTGAAACAACTGTGAACTCAGCCATTTTTGGCGTGGAAGCAAGTCATCCTCGCTTCGAGGGATCGCCTATGATGATGATGATGACAATGCAATATCAACCTGCTTAACAGCAGTTCCTGGTCTCCAGTTTACTATAAAGTCTCAGTAAAACGGATTCAAAATTGTGAGCATAATTTGGAGTGACAACTTTCAAATTTGCACCTGTATAATAATTACAAAACAAATAGTCTGTAAATGTGAAAAGCTGAATATTATAAAGAACAAGATAAATTGAAAAGACATGAAGTATGTTTCTTAATAAAGTGCATAAAATGTTTACTGTAATACAGCACTGCAATCTACTGCCTCCCAGTAGATTGGTTGGAGGAAGAAGAAAACAAATTAGTAGGGGTTTAAAAAATATATTTTTAAATTAAAAAAAGATTAGAATAGATCAAGTTACATCATAAAGAAAGAAAAAGTAATATTAATGTTGAAATAATGAAAACAGGAGAAAGAATGGGGAAATGAAAAAGAGAGCATGCAGAAATAAAACGTTTTAACTTTTTAATTTTTATTTAAAATTGTGTTTGAGATGCTTTTACTGGTTTGGGATTAGTATGACTGGATGAAAGCAACATTTAAATCACTTTATTCCCTCTGCATTAATATTTGTTTGGGGATTACAGTGTGTGAGCTGAAAGCTTAAGAAATTGACCATGCCGGGAACACAATTATTTCCCTAGATCTTTGCATTAGGATTCTAAAGGCTAGAAAATGCATAGTGCCCCGTTTGGAGCGATAACTTTTGCAAAAGTATCGGCAGGTGCTACCCAATTCTAGCAGATGCAAACTTTCGGTTTAACGCTCCAGGAGGGAAGTGGAGCGCTAAATCAAGCTGTAGAGCGCTACGCAATGTCCAGTGCAGCGCTGCCAGGATCAGAGGCTCCTTCCCTCTATTAAAGGGAAGGGCCATTGCTGCAGCCTCTGCAAAAAATCAAATCCCCTGCTCACCGACAGCACCTGCAATCTGTGAGGATCAGCCCCAGAGTGTAGGGCTGATCAATCGCGGCAGAAGAAAATGTAAAAAAAATGACAGGAGGGCTCACTAAAGAATTTTCCCCTACCTCACTGACAATCCTTTTTAATACCTCTCCCTAAGCAGCAGGCATACCTTACACCTCTTGCAGCTACCGGTGTTGATGCCCAGTGATGCTGCAGGGGACGGCATCGAAGTTTGCATCCGGCGTGGTACCAGGGCGCTGTGCACCAGATGATGTCACGATCTCAGGGGCGCAGGAGATTGTGGCATTTGGGTCTACTACCACCGCAAACCTCCATGGCAAGTTCGCGGGCATCAGAGGCGCTAACAGGAGGTGTAAAGGAGGCCAATTTCTCCCCCTAAGAGTTAATTTAATGATATCCATCAGAATAATGTTACAAATCACAGGATTATAACGTATCTACTTTGCAGTGGCATAATAAAATATTTATGAGTCATATCATCGAGGAAACTGGATGGATGCAGTAAATGCCAGATCCAAGTAATGACACCAATTATCCATTTTTCTCAGGAACACAAAGGACAATTCATTTAGTCATTTTTTTCTTTCAAATTGTTAATGCTTTTCATAATAAGTATCAGCTAATCTACACAAGTCCATACAAGTCACAAAATGCAGATGAGGAATGTTAGTCAGCCCATGTAGATAATCTTTCATAGAAACCCACTGTTTTCCCCTGTGCCCCCCCCACCCCCCCACCCCCGCACCCAGAGCCGGTCTTATGGGTGGGTGACATGGGCAACTAACTGCCCAGGGTGCCGTGATCAGGGTGGGGGGCATAATCAAGAGGGTGTTAAATGAAAAAATACAAAATAAAAAAAATATCAATTTTAATGAAAAGAGTTCAAGTGCAAATGTATGCAAACTAGAAATTTTGGAGATGAAGGTTAAGTATCTCAAATAACGTGGTTTTATATAGGAGTCAGTTACTCACTCACTCACTGCCACATTACTACAGCAGCTCCATTTTATAGCGGCTGCCATTTTTTTTTGCTGTCACTGAATTATTGCAGCTAGATTTTATTTAGCATGATTCAATTTCTTTGCAAGTGGGAGTTAATTAAAAGTTACAGTTTCTCTGCAAGTTTGCAAGAGGTTGTGCAGTCCCGTTCTGACTGCCTGTCTGATGCTTTCATGGCACACGTAGAAAATTTAGCTCCGGATTTGTGCTTAAATAGAGAATAACTGTTAATGTTCCGCGATTGCTTGAAAGGCTTTTGTACTGTTAAATCCCGCTGTTTTATTCTTGCTCTATCTCTCTCCTTTGTGTGGCCATCAGTTTGCCTGTCCTGCTGTAACATGGCAGCCAGGATATCTGCCAATATACAAAAGGCACATGTCCTTTTCTGCAAGTGGAATTATTGTGAGGCCTACAAACCCTCAAGGAGTCACAAAAAATGTCAAACATGTTACAGTGTAAAATGCATAAGAGTGACATCAACATGATTACACAGGTTAATGAAAACAAAAAAAGCAGAAAAAAAATCCAGAACTAGAAATTAAGGGCAAAAGCTGAATAATCCCAAGGTCTGTAACTGTATTTATACTACCACTTTTGGTCAATGCCATATGAAACACTGACCAACATACACAAAGTTAACAGCTCTCCTTCGATATTCATACATCTTTTCCTTTGCACAGAGTGTGAGACCGAGAAGGCAGCTCTCTCACCACACCTATGTGAGACTGCAGTTTGGAGCTGGTCTTTCACCTCCTGCCTTTAGTGTGGTCTGAAATTAGACCTTTCAGAGCTAACTACTGCTCTTGCATTGATCTGCACCTGAAAAAGCTTGGCATTGACCAAAAGTGGTGGTATAAATACAGTTACAGACCTTGGGATTGTTCAGCTTTTTCAGCACCCCACCCACCTTTCCCTTCAACCACCATCTGCCCCACTTGTGACAGAGTGTGGGTCCCGCATTGGACTCATCAGTCACCTGAGAACTCATATTAGTGTGGAAGCACGTCATCCTCGACTCTGAGGGACTGCCTAAGAAAAGAAGACATTATAACAGCAGATGAAGTTCGCACTGCCAGTAAACACTACTTCTTCTCAGTTTACTCCCTTAGACAGCTCAAAAAAGTTAACTAAAGCTATGGCAATTTGAACAGCTGACCCAAGAAACTGACCAATTATAATTTCTGAAATTCAGATCTGTTAAGTCCTGACTCTAATGTACTGACTTACACGAGACACATGCTGAAGTCAAGGTCACTCAGGATCTGCACCTTTAATTCCAGCTCTCCAGTGCTGCAGTTGCCTGAGACCTCTCTTTATATACCTCAGTGGGACAGGTATGGAGTGTCTCCTGCAAGTGCACCCCTGGTGGTAAGGTTTGCTTATTGTTACAGGTCATATCCAGTTACAGTCATGTATAGCATGGTAAGATACAGTTATATACAGTAATGTGAGATACATGACAAGATCTATTTCTATATTCCTAATATTTTCAAGTTAATTCAAGCGGTTATATAAATGTGAGTGGAAAATATTAACTTAATCCAATAGTTTATGAAGGAAGGCACCTTCCCACCCATCCCAAATGTGTTGGCAGAGTATTAGAAATATAAAAATCCATTACAGGATTGGGAAAAAGAGATTGCCCTCAGTGCGCTACCATTATAGTTTATTTTAATTCAAGTGATAACCCTTCAGGGTTGCAAAGCTTGTACAGCATAAATAAGCCTTTAATTGTCCAACATTTCCTGCAAGTTGTAGGTAAAATGTTAAGCAGTGTGAGGTAATTTATAATAGGCTTAGATATTGCAAACAAATGTCAAGTAATACCATTAAATAATGCATTCTGACAGCAAAGTATTGATAACACCTACTGCCTTACCAAGAACTAATCCTCTCGGTGTTCAGACTATTTAAGTGGCTTATTGGCAAATGTAATTATTCTTTTAAAATAAATGAAGTTGTGACTTTATTAATTTTAGTGCCCTATTTCACCAAAGTGAGAAGGGATTAAAAATATATATTTGAACTTTGTTGTGGAAAGAAATTAGGTGAAGTGATTTTATTAGGTTATGGCTACAGTTTTCTTTCTGCAATATGATTCAATCTCATCTGAAGCCCATTAAACCAAGTTATTTCTGACTGCTTCCTCTGCCTGGATTCAGTGATGCTGTGATATGGGAACACTCTACCATGTATAATTCCTCAGTGGGGTGAACCCTTTCTCACTTTCCATGATTAAGAGTTTTTCAACCTAATTTCGTGTTTCAATAACAAAAATGTAACTAACACTCCAATCAGAGCACTGGAAAAAAGCAGTCTGGAATTAGTATGGGCCATGTAAACGATAGTAGCTATGTTTCCTCGGCGACCCTTATGGTCTATACCAATTGGTTCATGTTAGTGATGTACTATGCAAATTATAGTGAATAAAAATAATGTTTAAATTGCTCAGAGTTATAAGTACTGTCCTGAAGTAGATGTGTTATTATTATATCTTCCAGTGCTTTGCTAACGCCATCCTATAATCAACTCCAAAGAGATGAGCAACAGCTATTTTTTCTTTCACTATGAGGAACTGCTTGATCTTTGAACCGTGCCTCTCTTTAAGTCTAAGTACGTTCTCCATATTTGGAGGACGTATAATTTGCATGAAGTTATATCTTATATTCCACATTTCAAATGTGTTATTTATTCACAACAATTTATGAGGGAATTATTCATTTTGGTTCATTGTAGTGAAACACAAGGGGGGGAAATACCGGACTCATCTTAATTGATTCCTGGTGCATTACTGTAAATGTATTGCGTCTGGCAGGGTCTGATGACTCAGTTGGGTGTACCAGATGGTCGACTGTTCCATTGAATAGGTGAATACAGAAATAGTTCCCTCATTCTGTTTGGAACTCTTTTGTTTTCAATATAATGTACCTATCTCAAAATATATTATTTGACAGTAACGTTTGAAGACTGCTGAAGCATTTCTGAACCAAAACGCAAAAATGGAATAAGATTAGAATTTGAATTTATTCCATGAACACTGAACTAATCAGTGTTCTTTATTTCTGTATATTTCTCTCGCTTGTCTTTATAACATTCAATTTTAAAAGTTGCAGCAAATTATTTTTGCAACAACAACAACTCGCATTTATCTTGTGGCTTTAAAGTGGAAATGCCCCAGGACACTTTAGATAGGGATGGGTGTCAAGAAGAAAAATAAGTAAAAGGGATGCTCGCCGAGCTGTGGCACAAGATTCAGGACCGGTGACCAAAAGGTCTGCCGAAAAGATGAAATTTGAGAAGACTTTTAAATGTGAAAAGATAAATGGAGACGGAGAGGATTTTAGATTGGGAGTTCCAGAAAGGGAGACCGGAGCAACTGAAGGCTCTGCCACCGAGAGTTGCACAACCAGACAGAGTTAAAAGACCAAAGATGGTGGGACAGGTGTGAGAGTGGAGGAGGTTGCAGAGTTCGGTTGGAGTGGGGCCTTGGTGAGATTTTGCACCTGCCATCAGAGAAACAAGGTGTATATTTGAATATTGTAAAAGTCTCTAAGGGTTAATACAGGTCAGTAGAAATCGGACTCCTGTTTTGTTCTCAATGCTTATTCTAAAATAGCTGTTTCCTGTGGTTAAGTATACACACGTTAATATATTACTTTTTCCTTTGTGTTCTATTTTGCTAAAGTAACGGTAATATGTTGTCAATGTCATGAGATTATTTTCCCATCAGTCAGATCTAGACGTTAGCATGTATATTGATCATATTTTTGGTGTATTATTGGGATAGTTTCATGTGTGTGAAAGGCCAGGAGCCTTCACCAGTAACCAGAGACATCATTCAACAGGGGCTTCTTTAACCTCAAACATAAAGAAAATCTCTCTTGTTTGGCAAATCTACCAGGATTTTGCGTGGCATCCCACTGGGCCAGTACATCACGATAAATGATCCGTAACTCATGAATTTGTAACTTTGCGACTTTTCTTTTATGTGCATTATTATAAAATTCTTGTTGGTTTTACTGATGATAAGACTCCAAGATCGCCTCTACTTTTGGTGGTCCCATAGTGTTGTCCCATCATCAGTAATTGGAGTGATCTTCGGCTGTGTGATGAGTTGGCTGTGATTAGAATTTAAATTTATTCCATGAACACTGAACTAGTCAGTGCTCTTTATTTCTGTATATTTCTCTCGCTTGTCTTTATAACATTCAATTTTTAAAGTTACAGCAAATTATTTTTGCAACAACAACTCGCATTTATCTTGTGGCTTTAAAGTAGAAATGTCCCAGGACACTTTAGATAGGGATGGGTCTCAAGAAGAAAACTAAGAAAAAAGGATGCTCGCCGAGCTGTGGCCCGTAATGGTGGTAGGGACTGTGAATGGGTTATAAAAGGTGTATATTATCTGTTTGTTTTAATTGGTGTAAAAGACTTGAACTGAGAGCTGTGAATACAAGGTCAGTAGATACTTTTTTCCGAAGTAGACATTCATCATTTAGTTTAGACATGTTGATTGATACCTTCATCATGAGGCCTTTGACTGAGTCAAGTCAATTAGATTTTAAAGGGTGACCGGCACCATTGCAGTTTTCTATTTAACGTCTACTTCGGAAAAAAAGTATCTACTGACCTTATATTCACAGCTCTCAGTTCAAGTCTTTTACATCAATTAAAACAAACAGATAATATACACCTTTTATATCCCATTCACAGTCCCTACCACCATTACGGGCCACAGCTCGGCGAGCATCCTTTTTTCTATAAATCGTTTCACATATGTCCAAGATTGACACTTGCAGTACAGAGCTGAGGCAGGCTGGGGTACGAGAGAAGGTAAGGCAATTTAAAGCAGGTTGAATCCCCTGGATGTAGGGGAGTTATGATGGAAGTTGCCGAGCCCAGCGCAAAGCGAGTTTTATTCTTTCGATGTTTTTTGTTAGAATTTTAGAATGATTCTGGAAGATTTGTACCATTCCGTCTGCCATTCTACGTGTAGGGATTGGCCATTAGGCTCTCTTTTCTACTATTGACCGAAATAAATAAAATGTTATCCATCAACCAAATCAAAAGAAACAAAGGAAAAATCTAGAAAAAATATTTTCTTAAATGTAGTCAAAGCGTGAATTAATAATACAGGAAACACTGACTTCCAACTTTGTAATTAAAATTCTTTAAACTTACTCTGAAATACTGATACACATTCCACATTGTGAGTCTGTAAACTTCAGAATACAGACATCGACAACATGGAATCATCACACACGCAGGGGACCAATCGGCCCAGCAAGCCTCTGCTATTTTATTTTACCAAACTGCTCCAGCGCCGCTTCAAACACATGTTCACTAATGCATTGTGTAAAGCTCATTTCAAAAATATTTATTTTAATTGTGCCCCACTCCACAGGTGAAAAGACGTGTCATTCCTCCTCCGTGCATGAGGAGGAATGAAATATCTTTACTCAAAGATGGTGAAAATTAAGCGACATATTATGAATCACAATGTGGAGTCTGACTGCAAGGGGGAGTTGTGGGGTGAAATGAATGAAAATAAGTCGCCTCTGTTGGTTTTAAATTGAATAAAATTACACCGCTTCTTCATAGTGACATTCGAAGCATTTCATACTCATCCCCTCTTACAACGGCCGTGCAAGTTCCGTGGTCAGAAATTAATCTTAAGATATTCTACTCTCCCTGAAAATCCAACCTATAAAATTGCAGCATTGTTAATGAATATAAATTATTAAGTGTAGCTCTTGCAAAATAATATCGGAATATATCATGTCTGCAAAAGAAATTTAAAACATCCATGTCTTTAAAGATAAATAATTTGTTACACTTTGAGAATCACAACGATTAATACAAGCACGCTACATACATTTGACCTGATTTGAAATTAGCTCATCGGAACTCCGTAACACCTGGGAAACTGGTTTAAATTCTTCCTCGGTGTCTCATCTGCTGTGCTGTGAATTTCAGTAGAATACTAATGAGAAAGTTGCATAGCATTAATGTATTTTGAAAACATAACAGTCCATTTCCTGAAACAACTTCAAGCGTGTCCGAATGGATGTTTATTAGATAACCATTATGAATCCTTCCACATTACAATGTTTTATTGTAAATGTGGCCCGTTTACCGTTTGGGGAAGGAAAGTGGAGGGACACTGTCACTATGAAAACGCTCATAGAGGGTCATTTTTTTACAGTCGTGCTTTATTGAGACATCTATACAAACACTTACTCCGAAATGGGGCAAACAAAATAAGTCTTATCAAAGTAACATTCTAAGAAACTGACATTGAAATTGCGACTGACCGCAATGTTGTTCTGCAGTTGGAGCCTGCCTGAAACTGAAAGCCACTCCTTACGTCACCCTTACAAGGTTTCGTTATTAGCCGTCTAATTGTTATATACATCATGTGAAATTATTAGGAAGCATTTATTTAAAAGTATTTTGTAGACACTATCGCACCTTTCTGTTGTTGATCAATATTCGTGGTTGAGTTCCGGGCTAGCAAGCCCAACAGGTGATTTTTGGAGGGTTCTCAAAGTTCGAAGCTTTGTTTTTTTTTTCCAGCTTGTACTCACATTTACAGAGTGAATTCACTTATAATTCAAGAAGTCAAACTAAATGCACGCGGGATTGAAGTCTTCCGTCTTGTTGAACTAAGACATTATGCAGGAGTCAGTTTGAAGAGGAAGTGTCAGGTCTAAATGAAAGTCCGGCCATATTTTAATCTGCCATGATTTTATTTCAACATGTTTTCACAATGTTACATAAAATACAGAGAATACGTTGTAACCCGATTTAAAACGTTTTGTCAGTTGAACAATTGAATTGACTGATGGATCATCTCCTGTCCAATCATTGATCTGCAACCTGCAATGACGGCAAATAGGTTTCGACTTTTAGTTCTTGAACTGTAGGTGAACAGTCAAAATACATGCTGGTATAATAAAACCAGTCGTTACAAGAGGATACTTTATCTCCCAGAAATCACCATCCAGTTAATCAGTCTCAGACCTCTAAAAACATTCAATTACTGTGGTGTTTTTCTAATTAGAAATGAAGTTCCGGTCAATTATTTTTAAATGCAGAAAATGAGCTCTGTGCAAAAAAAACATGCATTTTTATTTAATACATTTGAACAAAATTCACAGAATGTAAGCGTTACGGCAACTGCATTGTTACAGATATAAAATATTGCTGGCGTCCCCTTTGCCTATGTGCGCGCTGTGGGTCTACTTCCTGTCAGTGAACAGACACCAAACCGTCAGTGCCTCAGCCTGGTGCCGTACAGAGCCGGCCAGGCGAGTTGTGTGGATTTTCTGTACTGGTAAAACGCCCAATTTGTTTTGAAACCGGTTTTCGAATAATAAAAATGGATGATGATTTCTGAAAGATAATTTCACGCCTGACTGTCGCATGAAACTTCAATGCTAAAATAATGCATAATAAATGACTGCTGGCCGGGTTTGATTGGAGCAGGGAGATGGAACCTGGCCAGAAAGTTGCTCCTTGAACCACGGGAGCCTTTCCATTGTCAGCCAGAAAGTTCAGAACGAGTTAGCGTAGAACCCGAATTCGGGTAGGGTGTAAACGTAACCGTTCTTCGCCCAAGTTAACGGCGACTTGCTCTTTAATATTAGCAACATGTTTGGTTTATAATATATTCATTTGTGAGACTCGATAAAGAGTATTTAGGAAATAAATAATATGAAATGCTTTTAGGTTCGCGGTTAAAGCAGCCACCGTGCAGATATTCTGCAAAAATAAAGCCAATCGTTCCCAATTTGTTTCAAATGAACGACTAGCCTTGAACTTGATAGCAGAGTCTTCCGAATTGAATGGCTATTGCTAATTATGTGTCTCTTAGAGTCACCTTTTGATCCAATGTGTCAGCCCTAGCTCAGTTTGTGTCACTCTCGTCTCTGAGTCAGAAGGTTGAGTTCAAGTCTCACTCCCGAGACTTGAGCACAGAAATCTAGGCTGACACTCCAGTGCAGTACTGAGGGAGTGCTGCACTGTGGGGGTGTTGTCTTTCGGATGAGCTGTTAAACCGGGGGGGGGGGGTCTCTGTTCTCTCAGGTGGACCTGAAAGATCCTATGGCACTACTTTGAAGAAGAGAAGTGGAGTTCTCCATGGCCAACATCACTAAAACAGCTTGCTGTTTGCATATTTGGCTGTGGCGTTTCCCACATTACAACAGTGACTATACTTCAAAAAACGTCATTGGCTGTAGAGCGCCTGGGGGTTGTGACAGGCATATAAATGCAAGTCTTTCTTTCTGTGATTGGGTGAGGTGTGAGGGAAATGTCTTTATCATCATTAAAGTCAGATTTTATTGCTGTTTTTAAAAACCGGTTTGGAGTGTTTTTTCAATCTTAACATTAAAACAGAAGAAAATCAAGAGCAAAAAATAGGAGCTCAGGATACATATCAGTAAAATCAGTTTTATTTGGAACATCACTAAAACTCAAGAAAGGCCTCGGCTGAGCGAAAGTACAACCCACAATTATTTACATAGTTTATGAAAAAAATCTACAATTTATTGATGGAAATCGGTAAAAATGAAAGATTGTTATGGTTTCCAAGTAATTAAGATCTGTATTTTTCAAACTGAACATAACGAGACTCTGAGCCGCAGATTATACTGAATTACAGATTTGCAAGTTTCTCAGCCAGCTAACACCAGTAAAACACATAACGCCAAACACTGAGCTCCATCCCACAATGAGCTGCGTTAAGTATGTGAGTTAGCCAGATGGTTGTATATATTATTATGGCAGTTTCTGAAGAAACTGAAAGGCCAGCCTCCGTGCATTGTGCAATGTACTCACATGTCACAGGCACCCACAGCTTATGACAGAATTCACACCATGATAGCCATTGTGTCCCCTGCTGTTCAATGAGTCTTTATCAAGCACAGCAGCATACCACCTCTGCGCATCATTTAAACTTTGGTTTGTAAATCCGTCAATTTGTACAGTATTGCTTAATGGGTATCCTGAGCCTTGCCATTTGAGTATAAGTTACTTGCTTTGACTGCTTACAATTCAGCGCCAATAAATTGTGTCTCGGGATGCCCGTGCTGTGCGGCAGTGACATCTTCATAAACATTGCGTGATGTGCGTGCTACATGTCACACACGTCATTCATGCAATACACATGTATGTCAGGACCCGTGAAGACCAAGCATTCTTCAGGTCAGAATCGGAATCTATTAACCCAAACAAATTCGGTAGAAATCGATAAAATAAGTTAATGATCCGGATCCGTGGTTCCGTGTACATCGTTTTTGCAATTATGTTACTTTGTAGATTTACAATAAAAATATGTGCCAGGGTATTTTTTATAATAGTCAGCGAATCTCTCCATTACATACAAGAGTCCAGCGCGCATCTGTCGAAACTGACACTGGAGTGGGAATTTTTGATGTATTCTGATTGTGTAGTGCCAAATGGATCTGTGACTGCAGTCTAACTGGCAATTTATCAAAGATAAGAGACATAAATTCAATACTTCACTAAAAGCAAGAGTGTGCGAACAATAAAAGGACATGCAGAAGAGAGGAGATGGAGGAAGAGACCCAAACTGTATTTACTGGTCTGAGATGGGTAGCTACAGAATAGATTTAAACCTGGTTGTACATTATCGATATATTAAAAAAAAATCTCTGGATAAGATTGTAAACTGATCCATCTGATCTAATGGACTTTGTAAAGTCGTTTTGACATCAACTGTGTTACTCGACGCAGTATCTATCCTATATAGTTCAAGATAGTCTCTTTTAGAGACAGTATAAATCAATGAGTGAATGAATCAAACATAATAAATAAAATAAGTCTGTGAATCATAGGGAGAGAGGGACAGAGGAGTGGAACACAATCAGAAAGATGTATGCACGGCACTGAAGGAATTAGAGGGGAGGCACAGTGCACAGAAACAGTTAAAGGGATAGAGGCGTTTTAGTCCAACATAAACACCACAAGAGATCAACTTATATATAACAAACGGAAATATTTTATATGACCAGTCAATCTCTCCTGGTGTTGCATAGGGGGAGTCAACACCGAGTGCTGTCTTCAGGTAATGCAAGGTTAGAGAGCAGGGGGATATTTGCATCAAGGCAGAAGAAGGCAGGGGCAAGGGAGGAGGAGGGAACAGGAAGAACTTCGGAGAAGGGAGAGGAAAGGAGAGGGGCGAGGACAGAGGAACATGATGGGAGGGAAACGGGAGGGGACAGGATGAGAGGGGGAGGAACAAAGGATCCTGGGTAAGGGGATGGGGGAGGGTGGAACAGAGCGGGGAAACGTACCTCAGTGGGGGAGGGGTTAGAGAAGTAACCCAGTGGGGCAGTTAGAAAAGTACTTTGCGGATGGTAGGGGAGGAGGAGGGGGTGGGGGCGGGGGGAGAGGGCAATGCACTCAATTGTAAGGTTTGGAAAAATCCTTCAGCACGTAGCAAATGACCTCAGCAGGGGAATGGGGTTGGAAAAGTATTTCATTTGATGAGGAAACATGTTTTTTCTGATATTGAAGGGATTCTTACTTTTTTTAAGCTGCATAGGTTTTAATGTTATTACTTTTCATCGTCCCCATTAAAAAAGGATCCCAACTTTTCAAAACAGGAAAGAAATTCCGAGATGTCAAGTATGAAAAAGCCCTGATTTAACAAAAAAATCTGGATACCTTCCTTTTTTCCCTTTTCAGAAAAGCAACTGATTTCTCCATGTCTGTTCGAGAGATGAGGTGTTATGGCGTTTCTGGCCTACAGTTATACTGGGAACTGCAGGTTAATGTGGACACTTTTATAATGAGATTTTCCACAGAACCAGGATAACATAGGTATTCTCCATGTATGATAAAATAGAATGCTGTGGCTCGCCTGCCACTTTTAACATTTTAAATATTATACCATCTATTACACAACGTACGGTATTCCTGTTATTATAAAGTTCCATGAGAGGCTTTCATGCAGTTAAAAATCAGGAAATGTTGATGGGTTTTCTTATTTTAAAATATGTGTTTATTTGTAGCAAATAAAACAGAAGTGTAATGTAGTGAAAACACAAACCGGCTTTTTTTCCTATAGTTTAAAGGAGTCAAACTGCACACTGATGGTTGTGAAGTAACTTCCCCTCAGCAAACGATAGCAATGTTCCATCCATTGTGAACTGGTAAGACCTGTACATAACCAGAGATCTTAAAGTGAGAGATATATATTGTTTTGGTGGAGAAATACTTCACAAAATAATATTTTGACAGAAATGAAAATATAGATACATTGCCCTCCACATATCACATAGAATAATACAGGTTCAAATGTATGTACAAGAAAACATTAATACACTTTCAGAATGGACATGAAATTGGCAAATGAAATTCAACACAGATAAGAATGAGGTATTACATTTTGGTAAGAAAAATAAGGTCACACATTACTTGGAAAATAAAAATCTAAATGGGGTTTAGGAGCAAAGGAATCTGGGAGTAAAAATACACAAATCACTAATAGTTGCAACACAGGTTAATACGACCATAAAAAAGTAAACCAAGCCGGAGGGTTTATTTCTAGGGAGATAGAATTGAAAAGTAGGGAAGTTATTTTAAAGCTGTATCGAATCTTGGTTAGACCACATTTAGAGTACTGTGTAGGGTGCTGGTCACCATATTATAAAAAGGATATAGAGGCACTGGAGAGGGTTCAAAAAACATTTCAAGGATGATAGCAGAACTGCAAGATGTACCTATCAGGAAAGGGTGAACAGGCTGGGTTTATTTTGTCTTGAATAGAGAAGGCTCAGGGGTGACCTAATAGAGGTCTTTAAAATGACGAAAGGTTTTGATGGAGTAGGTACAAAGGGCTAGAAATTGCATAGCCCCGTTTGGGGCGATAACTTTTGCAGGAGTGCAAAAGTATCACCGGGTGCTACATAATTGATTCCAACGGGAACTTCCGCTTTAGTGCTCCAAGAGGGAAGTGGAGCGCTAAATCAAGGGCTACCACTTCCCTTAGAGCGTTAAAGGGAGTGACGGGGTGGTATCGGCAGAGTACTGCACAATGTTCTGGGCAGTGCTGCCGGTTGTACAGGCTCCTTCCCGGGCCAATACAGCATTCATTGAAGCCTAAGGCTGTGGATGTTGAGCAATGGCATCTGTGATACATGCATAGCAGCTCCAAGCACTCTAAGAGAGACCAGGGCTGAGAAATTGCAAGGTACAAAAAAAGCAAAATCCAACACACTGGGAATAGAATTAAACTTTGGCCTACCTGTCCACCACTGCCTATAATTAGCGCCCCCCAAGCTGCCAGCCGAGGTGACAACGCCTCCTGCAGCTGGCGTTTCTGATGCCCGCGATGCTGCAGGGGGGCCAAAGTGAATTTTACATCCGGGGCAATAACGAGATGCTGCGGACCGAATGACATTATGATCTCCGGGGCTCAAGAGATTGAGGCGGTAAGTTTTAGCACCAGCGCTAACCCACCATAGAAGTTCGGGGGCGTCGGTCATTTTGCCGCACCTGGTCGGTTAGCACTTAGCACCTCATTAACGCTCCCCGGAGGCTCTAATGGGAGGTGCATAGGAGGCCAATTTCTCCTCCCCAAGTGCTTCCACTTGTGGGGAAGAGCAAAACTAGAGGCCATCATTATAAGATAGCTACCAAGAAATCCAATAGGGAATTCAGAAGAAACTTCTTTACCCAAAGAGTGGTGAGAATGTAAAAATCGCTACCACAGGCAATAGTTGAAGCAAATAGTATAGATGCATTCAAGGGGAACCTAGATAAGCATATGAAGGAGAAACAGAATAGAGGGTTATGCTGATATGAGTTACACAAGGGAGGATGGGAGGAGGTTCAAGTGGAGCATAAACACTGGTATAGACTGGTTGGGCTGAATGGCCTGTTTCTGTGCTGTATAGCCTATGTAATTCTAAGTAATTCTATTTCAGGGACCCAACATATCTCAAGCTCAAATGATCTTATAATTTATGATGTCATTTGAACTCGTGTTATTTCCTGGCAAGCACTCTAGCATGTGTACAATCCTATCTGTAACACATTCCAGCCTGTGTGTGAAGAAAGTTTGGAACGAGTAAAGGCCTTTTGGCCAATCAATACTGTTCCTTCCATGATTCAGTGTTAACACCCAAATCATTGTGCGTCTCTCCTCAAGATCATATATTCACTCGTCAGCTCCATGTGAAATTGACCCATTATATCACAGCAATCTCGTGAGTGTTATCTTGGCTCAGTTGGTAGCACTTTTGTTTCTGAGTCAGCAGTTGAAAATAGCATGCTCATCCTACTATGTACTGCATCCAGTGTGAACTGAAACTGGTGTAAGACAGCCTTCTGGTGAGTTCCCACACTTCCTGGAATTGGTACACTCAGAGACAGATTGGGGCCTGAATCCTTGATGTGCACCCAAAATCACTTTGTGTCGATGTGAACGTATACACAGTAACTGTTTATGTGTTCACCATGGGGAATTAACTGTTTTGTTTTATTCTTTGTTTCATTTTTTATTGTATATGCTTCATTTTTTTTAATTTATACAGTTGAGAACATCCTTTACACAAAAAACTAAACAAAATAATGTATCTTGTTATAGCCTAAGTTACAAGTTATTGCTATAATGACAAATCAGGGAACATCAATTAAACTTTCCAGTGTCAAAACTATTTGGTACAAAAATGTAAAAAAATAAACATCCTCTACATATTAAATATATCTGTAATACTGGACAGGTATGGGTGAATTGAAGACTCTAATCTTATAATGCAATCAAACGACAAACATAAACCACTGAACTTTGAACCATATTTTATATATGATTAACAACTTTTAAAAAATCCGTCAGCTACCCAAATTCATCTGCTATCCCAGGTCCTCACAAAACTTCTACTTTTTGGCCTATTGCTCTCTGATAGCATCAATGGCTCCCTTTCCTGAGGCTATGTACTCCAATGTTCAAGATTGCCATCACCATTCCTTGCCTCAAGAAGCCACCCTTCAGCCCTCCATCCTCTGCAACTGCTGTCCTATCTATAACCACCCTTTCCTCTGTTCAGATCCTCAAATGTGTCATTACCACCCAGCTCTGTGCACATCGCAACCTGTTGCTATTCCTTCAATCTAATTTCCATCCTACCCACAGCCTGCTCCAGTCAAATCCACAAGTGAAATAGTTTGTGATTGCAACTGTGATGCTCTATCCACCTTTGTCCTCCACAACCTCTCCCCAGAATTCAACATGGCTGACAATTCCATCTTTCTCCATTATATCCCCTCAGTGGCACAACAATTGCTTAGTTCCACATCTACCTGGTCCTTATACAGCCAGAATAACTCCTGCAATGGCTTCCTCTCATCTTATGTGTGCCCCAAGATTCCTTCTCTGCCATTTTCTTTTAATTATCCACATGGTGCCTCTTGAAAATCCTTTACATTGTATGTAGCAGGGTAACATTTTTCTGACATTAACAATACTTTTCAAAATCAAGTAAAGTTGATCTCTTTGTGCCAATTACTGGTGTCACTAAGAGTTCCCTGTTTTTAATTTCATTAAGCATGGGGTCACCTTTCATATGTATGTTCATGAAACTCAATTCTATCTCTCCATCACCACCCATGACTCCATGATCACCACTGTGCTGTCGGACATCTTACCAAACATCATTTTTTTTCCCAGCTTAATATTGGCAAGCCCAAAGCCACCCTGTTCAGCTTCCACCAATAACTCCACAAACTCGCACTTGATTCCATCCCCCTCCCTGGCTGCTCACACAGGTTGAACTCAACAGTTCTCAATTTTGATGTTCCATTTTTCACTGAGTTGAGCTTCAAACGTCATATTCCAGCTACTGCCAAGACCACCTAATTCCATCTCCACATCATTATATGCCACCACCGCCACACCACTCCCATTTCTGCTGAAATCTTCATCCATGCCTTTGTCACTCTCATGCTCATCTACTTCATCAGCCTACCAATTTCCATCTTACAACTCATTCAAAATTCAATTTCTCATATCCTATTGTTCACTACGCTCGATTCTCTGTCACTGCTATCCACTGGTTCCCCGTATCCCAATGCATCAAATTCAAAATTATGGCACTTCTCTACAAGCCCCTTCATAGGCATCCCGCTCCTTAACTCTGCAGTTTCCTTCATCGGTACATGGACATACTCTGCACCTTCCACCTCTAGCCATCTTTGTAACCTTGTCTTCACTCCATCTTCAGTCACAGAACCTTCAGCTGTCTTGGCACCACACTCTGGAATGCTCTCTCTAAACCGCTCACATTGCTACCTTTATCCCCTTCTGCAAAATCTTCCTGAAACCCCTCACCATGCTACCTATCTCCCCTCCAATAAAAGCTTCCTCAAAATCTCTTTGACTATGCTTTTGGTCATCTCACTAAAGCTGTTCATTGTCTCCTTTCTGTTATTTGCTTCTGTGAAGGACTTGGGATTTTTTTTACGTTAAAGTTCTATTGTTAAATATAATGTTGCTATTGTTGTAAATGCTGTGGTCTGATGTATCATGCACCAACGAGGTTGAGGAATTTGAACCACACCAATATTGTGGTCTCTATCTACAATGTAAATTTGAACTGCACTGACATTTAAGACAGAGATAGCTGGAAACTGTGGTTATTGATAGATGGAGCAGCCGAATCATGCACAATTGTTTTATCATTAATCTTCACAACTTTTTCTTTATTGCTAACCCTTCATCAAAAGCTGGGTATGGCCTGTGCAGACAATGGGTTGCAAAATCATTATTTTTTCCTGTACAGAAGCAAATGGAAGCACTTCAGCTGCTCAACACAATAGCAACTATCTTTATCGCTGCCTGTACTGCTCTGCCTTCTGCAAAACCATCCTGCAATGCAAACAGATTGTTTTGAACAGCAGAGGGTTGAGAGTGTGGACAGGAAGTTCTAAATGGCAGAAGCCCCAGCATAAAATAATGCTTCACCCTACTTAAAATTGAGACTAAAATTGCCCATTTGCACTTTAACAATTTCATTCTACATTTAGAATCCCAGGAGAGCATTATTAAAAATGCATTGCCACAAACCCCACCCCCACCTGTGTGCCCATCTCTGATTTACTTTCTGAACTGTTACTGCTCTTTACTCGCTCCTATCCTGATTGTTCTCCCAATATGTTTTCCATCTTCATTCCCTCAAGTCCAATGGGCACAGGCCTGACCGTATGACACATAGCTCATTTGCCATCCACCACCAGAGCTGGCTCCAAAATATCAAGCACTGCTCTGCTAAAATCATTCACTACATTAGGATTATTCTAGAGAGAAAATATAACCATCAGCTTCTTTGCTACCAACTGTCTCCTTAAAACTATCTCCTCTTTCCCCTCCATCCTCACCTCTAATGACAAGTTTGTCACTCTATTTAGTTGTGTTCGGCTGCCTCTGATGCTTCTCCTTTACCACCAAGCCTCAGGTCACCACAGACTCCCCCTGCCCTAGCCCTGAACGCATGCCTCTCTACTTTCTCTCCCATTTCCCCCATGCCATCGCTGAGCTCAATTCATTCATAAGACCCACCTTCTACTATATTGATCCCATGCCTTTTAAACTGAAGCCATCATCTGCGGCCCCAGCACAAACTCCATAGCCTTGCCACCGAATCTATCCCCTTCATTGGTCACTGTCTCAGACTGAGCTCTTTGACCAAGTCTCTGGTCTTCCCTCCTAATATCTCCTACTTTGCCTCAGCATTCATTTTTTTTATTATGCCTCTGTTAAGCACCTGTGGGTGTGTTTTTATGTTAAAGGTGGTATATAAAGGCAAGTTGTTGTTTCTGACCAGTTTAAGACTGTTTGCCAAAGGGAGACCCAAGTATTGCAGATGTTTGAGATTATTGTGATTGGTCATGTGCTAATTAAGGAAAAATATATCATAACCCAGCATTATAATATGCATGCCCTAAATACTGGCATGATTTACACAGATATGGTTTTAATCAACTGCATTCCAAAACAGAGTCTTGCTCAAAACATTTCCAAAGTAAACATGTGGGAATTGTTCCACTTTCAGTATGCAAAATGCGTTGCAAGATCCAGGAACCGGTCCTGCATAAGGTAGCCTGAGGAGCATGGAATCCAACAATAGCTCACAGGATCCATGAAATGTGGGTCTCTGATGTAGTGAAGATCATGGAGGTTAAGCCTATTTTAATTAAAGAGTGCAATCAATGGTAGGGTATCAAAGACTTGTCATTAGTAACATTTTGGTCCTTAATATTTCACTGGTTCAAATGAACAATGCACAGCAAGCTTAATATTGCATCTGCCCCCTCCTTAAATGTGATCTTTGATCATATGATTTCATTAGAAAAGAGCTAATTTCTCAAAACTGACACCTTCATTGTGATAGAGCAAAGAATACAAGAAAGATCTGTCAGATTATATTTGGTTAGTCTGCTGCTTTGACTCGTGACCTTGTACGTAGGCTTCCTAGCAAAGTACATGAAGCGAGCACGATGTGGGTCTTCCTTAAGTCTCTGGGCTGTTATGTGTAATTGAGAATGGGATGCATGATGGATCAGAAAGTCATTCTGTGTTTGCACAAATATGTCCATATTTTCTTCTTTTAAAGATAAGTGTTAACGTTCAGCCAGTTCTATTTGTGAGTGACATTTTTCCATCAAAATGGTAGGTGTATTGCGGTTTGCCCCTGCTGGATTTGTACTTCATTAAATCTGAAAATCTCACCTGACAGAAACTAGCCAAAATGTCAGACTGCAGTGCTATCATTTCCACACATCTATAGCAGTTACAAAAGTGCTTAGTTACCAGTACTTCCAACCAAGCCAAATATGCAGTTGCACAAGACATCGGAACGTGAAGGCAATAGCTGTCCTCAGCACCTAAAAATCTCAGTTTTCTGACGGAGGGCTCACTATCTTTCTTCGTGGCATGCATAAGAAACAAGTTTACTTTGTTGGGACCAGAAAGTGAAATTCTGGTCCAGGCCACAAAGGTGTAAATTACTGAGAGTATCCACACTCAATCAAAAATTGAAAGGGTGTGGATAGTTAGGCCTGCAGAGACTTGAGACCATATTTTCCTCTATGGGTAGAGTTAAATAGAAATTATAGAAGGAAGCAGTCATTGACTTATAATTACAGTTTAGTAAATGAATGTTTCCTTAAACTTACACTCAGAAATAGCACTTTTACCTGAAAGCCAGATCGATAGGTTCAAGCCCCACTACAGACTTGAGTACATAATTTAGGATGATATTTCATTGCCATGCTGCATTAGAAATGCTGTCTCTCGGATGAAATTTTAAAGCCATGTCATGTCTGCCTCCTTAGTGGGTGTAAAAAATCCCATGGCACTTTTTGAACAAGGAGCTCCCCCTGTGCCTTCACCAAAATTCGTCCTTCAACCAACACCACCCAAAACAGATTATCTGGTCATTACCTAATTTATTGTCATCTAATTTATTGTCTAATTTATTAACCTCTGTCGGCGTAGAATACGGAGAAGACGCTTGTGTCTGTGCACATTCAGAGACAGAACTCCAAGTCATAGTCAACATCTTCACTGAGACATACGAAGGCATGGGCCTTAAACATCCGTAAGATAAAGGTTTTCCACCAAGCTGACCCCATCACACAGCACTGCTCCCCAGTCATCAAGATCCACGGCGCGGCTCTGGACAACGTGGACAACTTTCCATACCTCAGGAGCCTATTATTAGTAAGGGCAGATATCGACGATGAGGTTCAACACCGCCTCCAGTGCGCCAGCGCAGCCTTCGGCCACCTGAGGAAGAGTGTTTGAAGACCAGTCCCTCAAATCTGCCACCAAGCTCATGGTCTACAGGGCTGTAGTGATTCCCGCCCTCCTGTATGGCTCAGAGACGTGGACCATATACAGTAGACACCTCAAATCGCTGGAGAAATACCACCAACGATGTATCCGCAAGATCCTGCAAATCCCCTCGGAGGACAGACACACCAATGTTAGATTCCTTGATCAGGCCAACATCCCAGCATCGAAGCACTGACCACATTCAACCAGTTCTGTTGGGTGGTCCAAATTGTTCGCATGCCTGACATAAGACCCCCAAAGCAAGCGCTCTATTCAGAACTCCTACATGGCAAGCGAGCCCCAGGTGGGCAGAGGAAACGTTTCAAGGACACACTCAACGCCTCCTTGATAAAATGAAACATCCCCACCGACACCTGGGAGTCCCTGGCCTAAGACCGCCCTAAGTGGAGGAAGAGCATCCGGGAGGGCACCTTGAGTCTCGTCGCCGAGAACATGCAGAAAGCAAGCGCAGGCAGCAGAAGGAGTGTGCAGCAAACCAGTTCCACCAACCCGTTCCTTCAACGACTGTCTGTCCAACCTGTGACAGAGACTGTAATTCCCGTATTGGGCTGTTCAGTTATCTAAGAACTCACTTTTAGAGTGGAAGCAAGTCTTCCTCGATTTCGTGGGACTGCCTATGATGATATTGTCTGTGGGGCCTTGTTTTGTGCCGTGTTTGTCTACTTAACAACAGTGCTTACAGTGCACTTCAACTAATCAATTTCAAAAGTACTATATAAATGCAAATTATTTCTTCTTCTAAAAATATAGCAATTGGTTCAAAAATAAAGACAGAACTGAGTTGATACCTCTTCCAATTGGTTTTAAAGCATTAACTGCTTCTATGCAAAAAGGTTGAACAAGTATATTGGCAACATTACAACCCTTAGCATTATCTACATATCAGCAATTTATGAATATGTACAAAACGCCTTTAGGTGATAAGTTTTAAGGGAATTTACATACTGAGCAATTTCCTGATCAATCTACACATTATATTTTCGTAAAAGTTTACACCATGAGGAAAATATAACCCTTGCTGAATCATAATAGACCTGTGGTTTGTACATATCGAACGCTGGTTGTGTCAAAAGGATGTTTTTGTTTCAGGCTTGGTTGCAAATAAAGCAAGCTACGCAGTAATAGTCATATTGTGAAACTTTGGGTAAGAAAATAACTTTTCACTATCGCAGGACGTCCCATAGTGCTTCACAACATCCGTAAGATGCGCAACAAAGTTTTAATTAGAATATGAGGAAAATCAAATGTATATGTTTCGGGAACGGTAAATGCGTTTGTAATGACTTGCTCTTTGGTATTTATCATAGAATCATACAGTACAGAAGGAGGCCATTCGGCTCATTGTGTCTGTGCTGGCACTTTAAAAGAGCTATCCAATTAATTCTAATCCCAATCCCCTGCAAATATTTCCTTTTCAAGTATTTATCCAATTCCCTTTGGACAGTTAATATTGAATCTGCTTCCACCACCTTTCCGGGCAGTGCATTGTAGATGGTTACACCTTCTTGCATAAACAAATCTCATCATCTCCCCTCTCTTCTCTCCAGCTAAACAGATTCTTAAGGAAATATCGATTTTAAATTTTCCCACGTAGCGATGAGAGGAATCCTTATTGTCGGCCTAATTTTGGTATGGCTGGCCAAGAAAATCCAGCAGCATTTCCTATCTTATTTTATACGGTTATATATCATTCGATGGCGCAGTACGTGTAGAGTACAGCATAGAAATATCAGATTTAAACGCTTCAAAGCCTCGTGACACAGGATTACAATCTGCTCACTTCGTAACACAGTGCGGCCAAATGTCAATGTGCTCACTATATTTTCCAAATATATATTTACGGGCACGAAATGCATAAAACCAAGGCAAAACATTTTAAAGCTGACTTCGATTAATTTAAGTGGGCTATCATTATAGCCCTGCATTAAAACTCAGGCATTATTTGGTTGTTTTCTTGAGTCTATTTTATGTTGCTGGCAATGTGTCCTTTCCCTGACTCTTGCAATGGACTCTATTACAACCCACATGTATTCATTAATGTAATATATAAGCATGTTTCTTTACAGTATTTAAACAACCGCACGTTTCGTACTGTTACTTAAATCACTTCGAAACACCGGAAGGTCATAAGTTTCACTTAAGCGAGTTTTCCTTTGCTGAAACTGACAGCAAGGTCACTGAGAGAAGTGCCAGCGCACAGCTACAGATCCAAGCTCAAAGCAGGTTGGTTGAATAAGTCGGATGGTGTCGCAGAAACAGTAAGCAAAGACGTATTCAGAACATTCAATTTTTTCGCCACCTGGACAGTCACGCTTCCCAATCATTATTATACGTTCAAGCATAAAACATTAACATGTTACATTTATGACTTGAAAGTAGATGCATTTACAAGGCCTGGAACCAAATGTTTATATTACAATATAAGGATTCCCTTATCAATTACATCGCATACGTTACTGGAACTAGGGTAGTGCTAAACTTTCCCTTACGCGCTTGTTTGGGCGATCTCTGGTAAGATTGTTGAAATTGACTTTAACCACCTACACAGTTGGGGGGAGAATTAAAAACAGTGTGTCCATTGGGGAGGGGCTTGCACCTTTAATGAGCTCTAAAATAATTCGTTATTAGCTGTAAGTACTCCGCATGCACTCATTAGGCGTCCCATTACAATAGGTTTACGATTGGGTGGTAGTAATATTTAGTAGCTTTCGGATTATAAATTACTTTAATTAAAATGATTCCTGGTTTTCTTGACTTCACACGGCATGGAAGGAGGTAGTGTTTTGGAGAATCTCCCCAGTAATTAGCAAATAAGAAATAAAGATAGGAGGGAATTCACATTAGAACCCTCAAAAACTGTTAAGTAGAGGGTGGAATAAATAACCCAGAGGAAGGTGAATTGCTGCCCACATTTCTTAGATTGCGATTCTTTTTATTATCACATATTATTCATTCCTGCACTTTCAGGCTGCGAACTTTTCACTATTTTGCCCGCCTCATACAATCTCACTGTAACTGTCCCAAACTTAACTTTAAAAATAACTTAGACATTATTTTGTACGTGCTTATGCAGAGTTGTATTATAGCAGTAGTGTTATTACTATATATGTGTTTTTAATTCTCCACCCAACTGTGTAGGTGGTTAAAGTCATGTCAATTTCAACAATCTTACCAGAGATTGCCCAAACAAGCGCGTAAGGGAAATTTTAGCACTACCCTAGTTCCAGTAACGTATGCGATGTAATTGATAAGGGAATCCCTATATTGTAATATAAACATTTGGTTCCAGGCCTTGTAAACGGAACTAAATGTTAAACAAGTAAAGGAAGGCAACAAATGCTACCGGCATACTCGAAATGAAACTTCACAGTTTGACCATGCCTTTATTCTCTGTCTGTCTGTCTATTATTATCGCTGATATTAGCGAGACGACTGTTGACATAAATTTTATAAAAACACATTTGTCATAGTGAAGTAACTCTCTATTAAGCCATATTTATCGCAATATATGCATAACTGTCACACGATGAAGCATAAAGTGTACATGGATTTCCCCTTAGTAGCTTGGACATGTTTATTTCCAGCTCTCCATAATTTACTAAATTTATGGTATGGACATTTATCAAATAAGCACATCCAAACTACAAAGGGAAATCTGAACACTGCTATATTTGTAAAAGTACTATGTTGGATACTTGTACTAATTTAAATTCGGCGCATGGAAGCAAGGCTAAACTACCTCCGCCTGCGTTAATATGCCTATTTTAAGAAAGCTCTTTAATTTTCCAATGACTTCTATCCATTACTTAATCCTATTATGCCTATATTAATTGTGTCCACAACAACTTGCACTTCTACAGCACCTTTAACGTAGACAGATATCTCAAGGCCCTTCATGGAGGCGTGATCATCATATATATATTCATATTAGGAACCTGTGGCCCCAATAGATGTTTAATTCCTAAAGTGACAAATGTTAAAATATCTTCGCCAATACTTAAATTTCCCACCTGATGAGGCAAGCCATTTCATCCCAAACCTACAAAAGCGTTTGGCCTGTGCTCGCTGATAACTGAGCCGCATCGTCCGTTTATTTTTTTCATTGATGTGATGTAGTCGACGCTAGCAAAGCCGCATTTATTGATCATGCCGGGTTTGAGAGTGGGATGTTTTGCTTGCTCAGATGAGCAAAATACAGTTTCTACTATTGTTCTTAATAACATTTGCACAATATATGCATAAGGATATAATCGTATTGATCAGAAACTGACACCGAGGAAGGCCCTTTGGTCAATCAAGCAATAACAACGCAAATAAAGCTATCATATTACTAAATTAGATTACACGCATTATTACATTGAGAATACCGAGGGAACTAGCTATTATTTATTGATACATTTGTTTTCTTTACAATGTGTATGCACACATCTGTGTAAATTAAATATACATGCATGTTCTTAAATGAATCACAAAAAGGGAAGTTGTTGCACAAAAGCTAATTTATTTGGAAAATGTGATTCCACATTTGCCATAAATATGACTGCTTAAGGAGTTTAGCTTGAAATAACGCCACTCGGCAGATCACATTGTTAAATTATCACTGTACAAATGACCACTTGTAACAGTGAGAATGGAGATAAAATAATAGAGGTAATCGTACTTATTATCAACAACTTAAAATATGTCCATAAAAGTGAGTGGGAGCCATTTTAAAAAGAAAAATGTCCATTCGGGTGCTGGTGGAATGGAGACTGTATGAAGGGGATCGTGTAGAGCAAGTAACATCGCAAAGAGTCAAAGCTAGCAGTGACACTCATGCATTCCACACAGCATTGGATATCTGTTCTCATTTTCGTTGGAAAATTAACAGTATCAATGTTAAAACTCTGATCTAGTTTTCATCTTCGAGTCAGGAGTGCAAAGTAATGAGCATTATGGACCCAGAGAATATAATATTAAATTAATAAATTAGCATAAATTTAATAGAACGTCGTATTTTATTGTTAGGACAATTCATTTTGAGGGGTCAAAAAGGTGGAACGAGGATTGTGTTGCGTTGTTGGGCATAAAAAAACATTAAAACTGGTGAAGTAGTGACCGTGTACATGAGATGAAACAAACCCTTTACTGCATTAATAAATGAGTTAACGGAGGGTATCCATAGCTGGGATTTAGAGGCATTTATACCAACTGTACGGACAGTATGAAAAGTAACTAAAAACCCCGCCAGAGGGTCGATTTGGAAACCCGGAATTAAGGAACCTGCAGAATATCCACATATAAGTTATTGGAGTAGATAGCTCACCAAGAGAATAAATCCCGAGTGACAGTCAAACTGGAAGGCAATGTTCGCTCACAGTGAAACTACAATTTAGCTAGTGTGTAGCGAATAACGCGAATGATACATCCTTTCACTATCAAAGTACGGATGTTATCCATCAGTAAGAATATAAAAGTGTGTATTTCAACCTTTGCTTCAAAAAAAGTAAGACAGCAATATTCTGCACATAGTGATTAATGTCGATTATCGCGAGTTTAAAAAAAATAAAATAATGCATGACCCCGACCAGCATCGACAGTATAACTATCTGCTCTCAGTAAACTTACAGCACTTGGTATTCATTTTTGTTGAAATCTGAGAAGAAAGCCTGCATCGGCAGCGTTTGCCTGCCCGTATTTGTTTTCTTAATGTCTTCTTTTCATCATTAGATTGAAATGATTACCACTCCTGTGGTTGACATTATCTAATATTTGAGGGGGCAGCTGAAAATTCATAAATGTAAACATCTGCATATTTTATAAAATCTGCACAATAGCATTGATATTAAAATAAAATGTTTGTGATGCAATGGATTAACCCGACCGGCGCCCCTTCCATATTAACGCTTTTTCAGCGAAGAGTTACTTTTTTCACTACAGCAGAATTTAATCTAACACGTTTAACCTGTTCTTTAAATTATTCGTATTGCAATTATCGTTCTAGTCTGGTATTTTCTGGTTACCGAAGATCCCGAATACGATCCTGGCATTTATTTAGCGCCTTTCGCGACTTCCGGAGGTCTTAAAGTGCTTAACAGTCAATGAAGAACATTTGAATTGCAATCGCTGTTGAACTGTAGGAAACATTTATGATAGTGACAAGAGTGGCTTAACAGTGTAAGCAAGCAGTTACCAGTTCAGAACAGGGCAATCCTAAACTACATGTCCGTTTCTTTAGAAGGGATAGGTTCTAAGTTTGAAAATAAAATGTACGGTTATTATGGCGGGGAAATGCGAGCCGTGAATGCAAAGCTTGTCCAAATGACAGCCCAAGCCTGACCTCGCCGTTATCTATAATTAGTACACGCACTAGCACATGTTTAAAAACACCAAACATCTGCACGCACGAATATTATAGTGCAAAAATAATGGTTAGCCGCTGTGCGCTGCAGAAGCTCCTGTAACCTAAGATAATGCCGCCTTCACCCGATTCAGACTGTGGCCCGAGCCCGGATCCCGGCTCCCGGGGTTCACTCACCCTCGCGCCCGCCCTGCGGATGGCGCGCGCATGCGCCGGCCCCCTGCCAGAGCCCAACCACCCCTGGCAAACGTCAGTTTACGCAGCCTCGCGTGCATGCGGAGCAGGCATCTGTTACAGTTAGGATTCAAATGAGTGGAGCACAGCCTGCACGCGCATGCCGTTAAGTCTGCGATCACCCCTAGTCTATTCAACTTGGCCATCGCGCTGGTCACCGTCGTCCCTTTTCACACCATCGTCCCTTTTCACACGTGCACTCGCCGTCTCCGCGCCGCACTCACTGACAGCTCTCCCTTGGCTGAGCAAGCACAGCGCGCACGCGCGCACAACTGGGCGGCCAGCCGGCCGCTTTTGGGGTTGAGACGCTGCCTCCTGTTCCGCGCAGGCGCGCTGCGCCTCGGCGCCTCCTCCTATCTCTCTCATCACGCACTGCATTGTGACGTGTGGACTCGTCCCAAGCCATACGCACACGCGCACAAACATGTCTGAACATATCACAGTGACCTGCTTGTCAGTTAACTAGCAGCGCCCCTAACCGGGCAGCAGCTGCGCTCTGGGACCCCGGGCTGTTCAATGCGCGGAGAGGGCCAGCGGACCCGCAGACTGCATCCAACCAACTGAAAAAAAAGCGACCCGAGAATGATTCACGGACATCGCTCCACCTTCTGAGACCATTTAAATACTCTCACCGAAGAGACCTGTCACTAAGTGCAGTAACAGGTTGGAGGCTGGTAAAGGAGCGAGCTTGAATTCATCATTATTATTGTTATTTTCGAAACAGTGCAGAAGGAAAACATATTAGCTGGGCACGATGGCTAATAACGACGAACTTGCAAACGCAGCAGCTCAGGGGAACATTGGCAAGATGCAGCAATTGTTGAAGAATGGAACAGACCCCAATGGTGTCAATCGTTTTGGCAGGACTCCTATACAGGTACATATTTTCATGTAATGTTCCATTATCGTGTTTCGCTCATATGGTAAGATTTGTCCGAAAGCAACATGATTGTTAACCTTAATGCAAAGCAAAATACTGCGGATGCTGGAATCTGAAATCAAAACAGAAAATGCTGGAAATCTCAGCAGGTCAGGCAGTATCTGTGTTGAGAAACAGTTAACGATTCGGATCTGTGACCTTCGTTCCATGATTGTTAACCTTTTTCGTGGATAATTGATATTTCCCTGACCTTGTTGAGTCCCCATCACCAGTTCAATGAGTTTGCTGATTCAAATCTTGGGGTTGCATTTGGAGGAGAAGGTTTCAAATCCCGGATGTATTTTTAAGAGACGCACATTTTTATAAAGGGAGAGGAAAGAAATAACACAACACAGAGAATTCTAACTGTAAAATCACCAAGTTATTTGTACTGGATTACAAATTAAAAACCGATCATTTTGGCGCGAATTTAATTACATTATAAGGAAACGATAAATATCCATTAATTTAACTATGTTTTAAATGGGCGATGTATTTCTTTTATTAATGCGTGTGGTGTAGAAACTACCGTGTTGGATATTGATCCAAAAACCCGAAAAAAAACTAGATGCTGCAAATCTGAAACAAAACAAGAATCCGTTGGAAACTCAGCAGGTCAGAGATACGTTAATGTTTCTAGTGCAGACCAAATAGAAGAAATTAATTTTCCAGTTCTGACCAAGGATATTAGCCCATATTAATCTAATCTGAAGTTTCATAACTTTATGATGTCGCATAATTTGTAATAAATAATTTTAACCGCACTGCCCGAATATGGTCCTATTTTACCATTGAAATTGTATATTTCATTATTTAACTAGGATACTGGAAAACCATGTCAACCCAAATTAAGCAACATAAAAACGCGCTTAAAAGTAAAGACGGTCGTAAGACTTTTTATGGCTCAGCATTAGGAAATTGGATGTTCAGTCAGGAAGAACGGTTTGGAAGGGCGACAGAGAAACGTTTGGTCGAATACTGTAGTAGATTGTTGGCATATATTTTAGAAATTATAAGCTATAATAATATATTTTAATATTTATCTTTTACTACAAATGTAATTTATCCATAGATAAATGTCTAAAGATGTTATAAATGTTTTATTTGAATTTTTTCTGTACTATTGTCTAAAATATCTGTTGTATTTACAGTATTTTTTATTTGCGATTGGCACATTTTACAGCAATATCTAAATATCTTTTCTGTAAAGTCAATATTTATATTTGAAATATATGTATATTGTCCAAACAGCTTTACCCGGAATAAACTAGTTTTATTTTTAAATTTGAAGAAACTTCATATTTTCGTTGGCAATTTTCCCTTTTAATTTGGCATACTATTAAGACCGTGCGTTATAAACGTTTAAACTGGGATTAGAAATTATCTAAAATGATTAGTAGTTTTAGATTCTGCCATGCTCCGGTGCTCTGCTAACTGTCCGGTCAGTTGTAAGTTTGCTGTAAATATTAGTTTTTTATATACCGTTAATGCTTTTAGGAATTGAATAATTTTATAACAAAATTAAACCCAGAAAAAGAAAAGAGAGAGAAAAGTAATAAAACAAGGAATAACAAGTATGGAGAGCTGGGAATTAGAAAGCTTAAAGCAAGCAAGGAAATGAAATGAAGAAAATAATAAAATTGGCAGATTTCTGTATGCGCCTACATTTATCCACGTAGTCCAGATAGAATAGACAAATAATATAAAAATGTAGTTATTTTACAGATATGGTAAGTTGAGTTCCATGTGCTGCGATACACTGGGTTTTAATCATTCAGTCCTAGTTTAAGGCCATTTTCTTCTCTTTCCTTGTTCAGGTGATGAAAATGGGCTGTCCAGCCGTGTGTCAGCTTCTCCTGGACTACGGAGCCAATCCCAACCGGCAGGACGATCAGCAAATCGCACTAATCCACGATCTAGCCAGAGAAGGTCACTTGGACACGTTGGAAGTCCTGGTAAAACATGGGACGGCTAACACCAATCTTCGAGACAAAAACAACCATCTGCCCATCGATTTGGCGAAGAAAAATAACCACTTGGAGGTAGTGAACTATCTAGCTAAACTAAACCCAGCCTCTTGAGTGACTGTCCTTTTAATTTAGCACACTTGAGAGACTTGTCATCTTCCTTCTAGTTTTGATGTAAAGAAGTATAGTCGATGGCATCCTAAAAGGAACAGATGACTGCAGTACCTAGTCTCTAGGATTGGTTGGACCGATGGCTTTATTTCGCTATTATAATTTCCGTGTATGCTTTATAGGAAGACTTTTTTCGCCTACCGCGTTTATTCTGTTTGAGTTACTCCATCTTCTCATCCCATTATTTTTTTTTAATACACTCGTGTTTTTGAATACACTAGTGTTGTACGCACATAGGAGCATAGGAACAGGAGTAAGCTATTGAGCCCCTCGAGTCTGTTCTGCCATTCAATGAGAGCATGGCTGATTCTCACCTTTGGTGGGTATATGGGCCATATACCCACCTTTGGTCCATATCAACAACAACTTTAGCACCTTTAACATAGTAAAACTTCCCAAGGCGCATATTTTCAAATCCCTCCATGGCCTCGCCCCTTCCTTTCTCTGTAATCTCCTCCAGCCCCACAACCCCCTGATGTCTGCGTCAACCAATTCTGCCCTCCTGAGCATCCCGGATTATAATCGCTCAACAATTGGTCGCTGTGCCTTCTGTTGCCTAGGCCCCAAGCTCTGGAACTCCCTGCCTAAACCTCTGTGCCTCCCCACAACTCATTCCTCCTTCAAGGTGCTCATTAAACATTCTCGTTGACCAAGCTTTTGGTCACCTGCGCTAACTTATATTTATGCGGCTCAGTGTCAAATTCTTAGCGCATAATACTCATGTGAAGCGCCTTGGGACATTTCACTATGTTAAAGATGCTATATAAATACAAGTTGTTCTGGTTGTTTGTGTTTAGAAGTGTTTCCTAGTTTCCTAATTTCACTCCTTTTTTAAACTATGCCCATTGACCCCCACCCCTCCCAGTCTTAGAATCCCTATCCAGTGGAAATAGCACCAATGTGATTGCACTTGAGAAATGACTGTGGAAACTGATGTAAATTTATTTTTGTACAGTCTCTTTGCAATTTCAATGTTTTCTCTTTGTAAATGTCGCTGGTTTATAAAAATGTGCTTGATTCTATGAGTTTCTCAATCTTCTTAGCCCACTGCACTACCCTTACACAGCTTTCCTGACAGATAAAATATATTCCTGGCACGATGGAAAATATATTCCTGGCATGAAGCATTTGACAATGTGCCACATAAAAGGTTATTGCACAAGATAAAAGTTCACGGGGTTGGGGGTAATATATTAGCATGGATAGAGGATTGGCTAACTAACAGAGAACAGTCGGGATAAATGGTTCATTCTCTGGTTAGCAACCAGTAACTAGTGGGGTGCCGTGGGGATCAGTGCTGAGACCCCAACTATTTATAATCTATATTAATGACTTGGAAGAAGGGACTGAATGTAACATAGCCAAGTTTGCTGACGATACAAAGATGGGAGGAAAAGCGATGTATGAGGAGGACACAAAAAACCTGCAAAAGGACATAGACAGGCTAAGTGAGTGGGCAAAAATTTGGCAGATGGAGTATAGTTTTGGAAAGTGTGAGATCATGCACTTTGGCAGAAAAAAAATCAAAGAGCAAGTTATTATTTAAATGGAGAAAGATTGCAAAGTGCCACAGTACAGCCAGACCTGGGGGTACTTGTGCATGAAACACAAAAGGATAGTATGCAGGTACAGCAATTGATCAGGAAGGCCAATGGTATCTTGGCCTTTATTGCAAAGGGGATGGAGTATAAAAGCAGGGAAGTCTTGCTACAGCTATATACGGTATTGGTGAGGCCACACCTGGAATACTGCATGCAGTTTTGGTTTCCATATTTACAAAAGGATGTACTTGCTTTGGAAGCAGTTCAGAGAAGGTTCACTAGGTTGATTCTGGGAATGAGGGGGTTGTCTTATGAGGAAAAGTTGAGTAGGTTGGGCTTCTACTCATTGAAATTCGGAAGAATGAGAGGTGATTTTATCGAAATGTATAAGATTATGAGGGGGCTTGACAAGGTGGATGCAGAGAGAATGTTTCCACTGATGGAGGAGACTAGAACTAGAGGGCATGATCTTAGAATAAGGCACCGCCCATTTAAAACAGTGATGAGGAGAAATGTCTTCTCTGAGGGTTGTAAATCTGTGGAGTTCGCTGCCTCAGAGAGCTGTGGAAGCTGGGACATTGAATAAATTTAAGACAGAAATAGACAGTTTCTTAAACTTTAAGGGGTTATGGGGAGCAGGTGGGGATGTGGAGCTGAGTCCATGATCAGATCAGCCATGATCCTATTGAATGGCAGAGCAGGCTCGAGGGGCAGTATGGCCTACTCCTGTTCCTATTTCTTATATTCTTATGAAATATATAGACTGTGCTTATGCCTTGCAAACATTAAAGCGATGCAATTACAATACGAGGACCATTTCGTCTTTTTATCTTGCAACAGAAAATATCTCGTCCCAATTGCTGGATGTTCAAAAAGAAAACACCAAACGTTCGCTTTATGGCAAAGAGAACTTCATAACCTTTCATTTTGCTCTGATGCTCATTTCTAGAATTATTTTGCAGAGACCAATTTTAAATTATTTGAATTTTTTACAGGTACTGTTAACACTGTTTAATGAACTGCTATTTGGACTGATTTAATGCGAATTCTTTCATAATGAGGAACTTGTTCCTTATATTTGATTTGGTCACTCGGGTATAAGTTTCATGAAAATTTTAATAAATTATCTGGGTAGCCTTCATTGGGCTTTGTAAATGTCAAGATCTTTTATTTTGTTGTTGGCAATAATACCTTCAACTTTAAGTTACAGTAATCTACATGTGTCTGAAACATTCAGAAAGTATGCGGAGATAAATAGCGGTCTGCTTTCATCTTCAGTAACATGATCGACATTAAATAAGATCCGTGAAGTACAAGTTCCATAACTTTAAACCAATTGATTAACCCCTAATCGCAATGGCAATCGGTTGTAGAATCGAGGAGATGTCATTGTTTTTCTAAAACTAAAGTTTTTGAATACACTCGTGTTGTTGGACGCATCAGTGTGATGCGTTTGAGAAATGTTTATCGATGAAAAAATATATGTTAGACTGTTGTAAATCTATTTTTGTACAAATTTCTTTGCAATTGTAATGCTTTCTCTTTGTAAATGTCGCTGGTTTATAAAAAATGTGCTTGATTCTATATATATTCTGTCCTCCCCCAATATATCTTAGTGCCTGTCGCTAATATAAACAAAGGAAAAACTGCAAATGCTGGAAATAAAAATTAAAACAAAAAATGTTGGAAGTGTAGCTGTAAAGAGAAAATATAGTTGATGTAATTTAGAGAAAAGGCGGGTTCTGTAATTACTAATGTATGTCACTGTCCTAGTCTCAGTTGGTTATGTATGGGTGTATGTAATGCCGGCAGTGACTAAACACTCATATTCTCATTTATTTATGCCTTATGACTTTGTTAACTGAAACTGAATATTTATGTACACTTTATAGTAATGAGTCTTACCTTTTTACACCCAGTTTTGAACTATCGTGCCCCTTTATTTTAATACAACAATCATAATTAAACCTTCCTTTAACCAAGACTTTATTTAGATAAAACCTTCCTAAATTCTGCGCCTCTTTATCCTGCACTTTCTAATATAAGTTCCTCGTGCCCTTTTTCTAAATGAAACTTTCCCGTATCTTGTAGCATTTAACTGAAACCCTCGCAGATTTTTATCAAATATCAATGGATCCACAAATTGATGTTAGCCATTGCCTACTGCATTGTAAATACAGTATTATTGTTAATCTCATTGCATTATCGTTATAAACTGGTGTGCCAGAAGAGTTACTTACTAATTTAATATGTATAGAATTCCGGTTTAAAAATGGATATTGTCTGTTAAGACAAATTAAACCAATAAAATTGAAAGACTGCAGGGTTAAATTTACACAACACATTAGAGCAAACTGCTTGGGTATTTGTATATTGATTTGAAATACTGTGAAACATTACAATTGAGTTACACAAGAAACATCTTTAATGTGTGCTTTCGAAATCTATTTAATATATTTTCAAATTTTAATGCATTATATGGAATCTTCAATCACAAGAATCTTCAATCAATTATGACATTAAAAAACCTAACTAAATGAAAACATATTCATTTGAATTAAACTACTTTTTTGTTTCTCTTCCGAAAAAAAACAGTGATTTTCTTTTACATAGATGCGAAAATATATTTAGTACTTCTTTCAACCAATAGTCTAGGTTTTCCAATTATAACACAGAGCCCATTAAAATGAACCGGTTATTATCAGCGTTGTGATCAGAAAATCTCGACCAATCATCGTAATCTTCTCAAAGTCTTTGATGCGGCAATGAATATTTCGTTAATTTAGCGGAGGAATTAAGATATTTATTTTGTAAAGCCTTCCAAAACACGGGTCAAAATGGCTAGGCTGCTAAAGATTCAAGATCCGAAAAACTTGCTGGAGTCTTATAAATGGCAACATTGATATTCTTTACAAATATTCGTAAAACATAAAACATTATTTTAATAGTATTTCCATTCAACATTAATTCGCGTTGGAATCACTAAAATATTTTGAAAGAATTTAAACAAAATAATATAGTTTTACATTGAAACAATAAAGAAACAAAGGCTAAAACCCTACTTTCAAAGTGAAGCCAATCAGGTTTCGCCTATTCACTTTGGGAGAGTCAGAGGTTAAAGGACAATGTGTAAATGGAAAAAAGAGTAAAAATAAAATACACTGAAAACACACAAATAATTACATTTCAAAAATACAGAAGCAGCAATATTAAAAAAATAGTTGTAGATAACAGATTAAGGAAACCACGGTATTTCCAAATGTATATACGCTCGAAAAAGGCACTGACAGCAATATATATTTTTTTTAGCAATTCGATTATTTTCGTTTGCTGAAAGCAGTTATTGTAATAGGTTCGAATGGCATACAGATATGGAAATTTGATCGTTTCTTGGTGTAGTGTCCCAGGGAGGGGCATGATTTTGTTGTTTCTGAATCCAAAAATAAAAAAGGGATAGTGTCTTTAAAATGTCCATCTTCTTTTAAAAAAAAGTAAATCAGCGACTCTGCAAGGGATCAGGACAGAGATAATAACAAGTTTGCTAATAGTAACTGATCTTGTAGTTGAAGTTTCTTCAATGGCGTTGCCATTTAAGCATTGGTGCATTGCCGCTAGTAAACGCTATTTGTAAACGACTGTTCATTTGTATGTTCGTCCTGAATAATTGCAGTGAACTGATAGTTTTGCAAGATGAGCTAATCCTGTCTGTGACTCGCTCCTTTAGCTTTTAAAATGTTGTTTATTTAATGCTGAACAAATGTGTCTTTATTTCACGGGCATTAACCTAGAATGGTGAAATCGAAAGCGATTACAGATGTGAATCCAAGAGGCACCATTTCGGCTTAAATCCAGCAACTTCCTGGTATGCTGTTTCTGGGGAAATGTAGAAACTTGTCTCTGCGATTATTTTACTTTGTTTCTAAGCATTATACCGATAATTGGTACTGTTAATTTCAGAAGGGACTTGGCATCTTTTACTATTAGATGACAACGGTGCTTGCTTGGTTATTATTAATTTCAAGTCGCAAACTGCGAAAGTAGCCATAAACTAAAATGGAATCAGTTGTTCTTCGACACACACGGAGTTGTAACGAAAACAATAATTTTGGAATTTCCATATTTATGCCAGTTTCACTGCTATTTGTGAACATGCCTTCAGGTCACTCTATATCGCTGCATCATACGTTATTAATAATTTAGAAATATAATAAGTACTGACTTATTTTCGTTGATGAGGAAGACATAAAATGAGCTCTGCAAGATAGCCGTGATTTTTTAACATATTGAAAAGTTCTGATAGTGTCTCACCTGGCGAAATACGTTTTCGTTACAACGGTGTGTGGTGAAGAACAATTGATCATATTTGAGTGTGTGGCTCTACTGAAATATCTTTGACGGTTTGTGACTAATTACATTCAGCAAAGTCGCAGCTGCCCAGAATTCACAATTACTCATTAGATACATTAGATACATTAACAACTAATCTTACATTGTTTCGTTTCCTGCAGCAGAGGATTTTATTTGGCAATTTTAATTTTCACAGTCATATTTTTTAACATTGTGACCGCCAATTGTGTTTCTCATTCACCCCACAACAAATTACAAGAGTTAATTGTCCCCATTTAACGTTTTGATCCAACAAAGTCTTCGTTGACACATGCAAACAATGTCGCTCTTGCATTGAAATTACAGAGTCTAAAACACGATTGAAATTCCCGCGCGAAAGTAAATTGCGTTATATTTATTAAAAGAGCAAAACAAATCAAAAGCGTAATCCAACAACTTTCAGCAAACAGCAATAAAATGTGATTAAAGTAAGGCAGATATATTGTACATAATTGACAAACCAACTAGTAATTGCAAATATCACCAATTGTTTCAAAATTAAACATTTTTTAGCTTAGATTTTTATAGTATTTTCTTAAACCATTGCTTTTTAAAGGTCTTCCTGCATCATGGAACACGCCGTCTCTCTATTTGACACTCTCTCTATCCATCCATCCTCCCGCCCTCTTGATCAGCACTTCCTTCTTGTAACACATACAGGGCCTGGGACTCACGGTGAGTTCATGAACCTCTTTTCCTATCACTCAGTGGCGCAGCCTGTTGGAGCACAAATCCACTGCACCATCTTACAAATGTTGTTTATATGCAGTAAAATGGCAATTCTCACTAGTTAGATCTGATTCTTCATGGTCACCTTTAGGTTGCCCCCCCACCCCTCCTTAAAGCCACACAAGGGGGACCGGAACAATTGACATGCCAGAAAAAGTCTGTATTCTCCCAATTGCTGAAGGATCTTGATACTTCTAATACTCCATGTATCATTCATTCCTATAGCATGACACTGAGCCGTCCATCAGATCTGTATTAGCCAGATAAGTTATGTAGATCAGCAGGTTCAATTTCCTGGATGCCTCAACATTAATTCGCATCCTATGTCCAAATTCCTCCATGGCCTTGCCCCTCACTATCTCTGTAATTTCTTCAAGGCCTCTGAGATCTCGAGTTCCTCAAATTCTGACCTCTTGTGAATCCCCAATTTCCATCGTCACTTCACTGGTGGCCTTGCCTTCAGCTGCCTAAGCCCTAAGCTCTGGAATTCCTTCCCTGAACCTCACCGCCTCTCTACCACTTTCTCCAATGTTAAAACGCTCCTTAAAACCGACCTTTATGACCATGCTTTTGGTCACCTGTCCTAATATCTATTTATATGGCTCGGTGTCAACTTTTGTCTGATAGCGCTGCTGTGAAGCGCTTTGGGATGTATTACTATTAAAGGCACTATATAAATTATTATTGTCTGTGGTGAGTTAGTTGATTTCAGCTGGGGGAGCAGTCAGGAAAGTATAACTGAACTCAGTGGCCTTGGTCGACAATAGGATAAATCATGCAGTGACGACTGCTGGATAGCTTACATACACGCAAAGCAGAAAGTCGGTAATGCAGCCCAGGTGCTGTACAGATGCTACATGTGTCTAAGCACAATATAGGCTGAACTCACCGATGTTGCCTAATTTGTTGGTGCTCGGGATAAACTTCTCACAATGCACCAGTAGAGTCAGGGCTCTATTATCAGGTGCTAGCTGTCGATGAAGGACTGCTGGATACCTGTTGTGTGCCAGGCATTTCCACAGCATGGAGGAGGGAGTTGCAAGAGGCAGTCGTGCTCGACTTTGGGGGCACCAGTGCCTGAAATCTCTTCAAGCCATTCTGTAGTAGCCATTCCAAACAGGTTCTGAGGCTGGTGCCTAATTTAAATTATTTCCAGGGTTATAATGAATCTGATGCATAACCGATGCACTGGTTTAAGAGCCCCTTTGGGCATGCTGCCAACACTGAGATACACGGATGGCACCAGGCATGGTGCAGATCTCTGTGTCTGATTTCCTGGCTAGTAGCCAGGCACCCTTTTAATATTATTGCTCTCCAGCTGTAGAGAGAATGAAGCGCAGCTGGGATGAATTCCATGGTTAATAATCTGCTGACATTCGCCACCTGGCTCACAACTGAAAATGAGCCCTTGTGAAAGGTACTAGAGGGTGACCTGGTGTCTGTGGAACCATACCCAAGCAAGAACCAGTGCCTCCAGGAGAGGAGAAAATTGTAACATTTTAAAAAAAAATAGGAGATGGCATGCTAACCTCATAGTTTTGAAAACAATCTGATATAGTTGACAGCTGCTCAGACTAGTGGGACAGTATTTGGATCTATACTATTTTGGTGCTGAACGAGATGTTCCAGTAGATCTTTTAAACCAGTCCAAAGTAACCGGACCAGAAAATGAGCCATAATCTCCATTTCAATATATTGCATTGAAATGAAGCCTAGCATGATAATCTGTACGTTTAGGACGGGATTGGCTGTGCGCTCCCTTCACCATCTGGACTGGACCTGTGGGAAACTCCGTAAATTAGCTTTTTATTCTGAACAAATATGTAAAAAGATAGGCAGGGCGAGACCATCGAGTCTGTCTCAAATGGTCATGACACCATTAAGCTTGGTACGCCCTATGCATCAGCTGTCATGCAATCTCCTGGGAGCGGTAAAACACCAGGGGAGTGATTTTCACCGAATACTTTAGACGCTAAAGCGCCTCCGGGAGGTGGCCAAGGCGAGGTCTTAAGCTGCAACTCCGGTTTAGCCCATGTTTAGCACCAGACACCATCTTGGTAAAGGAATTGAAGCCAGTGCAAGGAACAGCTGCCCGGAGGCTTGTTAAACAGCTGATTGCCACTTAAAGTGCTTGCTAGCTGTCATAAAGAGGCTGCACTGCATTTTTGGTGGCTGGCGCCTGCCCTAATGCCCTCTCCTCACAGCGACCAGCTGTTTGGGAATGAACACGATGTTGATGTTGATTTCAAGTGCTACTTAAAGGGGCACTCACCATTTCATGTTCATTGCTGCTGGAGCTGTGAAGAGGACCTCTGAAACACACTGGGAGACTTTCTGGGATACTTTGTCTAGACTTTACCAACATTCGAGCAACATTTATTCTGGAAATTCTTTGAGGACATCACCTAAAAAGAATAAGTGATGTGCTACTCCACCTTATTGGACACCTTATAGGAGTCACCAGTAGAAG